>NC_138538.1:90985924-91585924 GCF_964234715.1 Podarcis melisellensis | reverse complement strand
AAAATGTGACGTTCTGCAATTCAATTAAAGATGGTGCTAAACTGTTACAAACGATCCCCTGAAGGGTTTTTCGGTGGAAACAGGTGGGTATTTATCATCGGAAACAGAATTAGCCCTCGACGTCTGAACAACTTTTTTTGAAAAAATCCCTAAGCCGCGCGGTCACAATTTCAGCAAAAATCTGACGTTCTGCAATTCACTCAGAAATGGTGCTAAACTCTTGCAATCGATCCCCTGAAAGGTTTTTCGGTGGAAACAGGTGGGTATTTATCATCGGAAACAGAATTAGCCCTCGACGTCTGAACAACTTTTTTTG
Source organism: Podarcis melisellensis (assembly GCF_964234715.1). NCBI lineage: Eukaryota > Metazoa > Chordata > Lepidosauria > Squamata > Lacertidae > Podarcis > Podarcis melisellensis. The sequence goes on along the minus strand of NC_138538.1, from coordinate 91,585,608 downwards.
AAAAAATCCCTAAGCCCCGTGGTCACAATTTCAGCAAAAATCTGACGTTCTGCAATTCATTGAAAGATGGTGCCAAAATGTTGCAAACGATCCCCTGAAGGCTTTTTCGGTGGAAACAGGTGGGTATTTATCATCGGAAACAGAATTAGCCCTCGAGGTCCGAACAACTTTTTTTTTGAAAAAATCCCTAAGCCGCGCGGTTACACTTTCTTCAAAATTTCTGACGTTCTGCAATTCACTCAGAAATGGTGCCAAACTGTTGCAAACGATCCCCTGAAGGCTTTTTCGGTGGAAACAGGTGGGTATTTATCATGGGAAACAGAATTAGCCCTCGACGTCTGAACAACTTTTTTTGAAAAAATCCCTAAGCCGCGCGGTCACAATTTCTTCAAAATTTCTGACGTTCTGCAATTCACTCAGAAATGGTGCAAAACTGTTGCAAACAATCCCCTGAAGGGTTTTTCGGTGGAAACCGGTGGGTATATTTCATGGGAAACAGAATTAGCCCTCGACGTCTGAACAACTTTTTTTGAAAAAATCCCTAAGCCGCGCGTTCACAATTTCAGCAAAAATGTGACGTTCTGCAATTCATTTAAAGATGGTGCTAAACTGTTACAAACGATCCCCTGAAGGGTTTTTCGATGGAAACAGGTGGGTATTTATCATCGGAAACAGAATTAGCCCTCGACGTCTGAACAACTTTTTTTGAAAAAATCCCTAAGCCGCGCGGTCACAATTTCTTCAAAATTTCTGACGTTCTGCAATTCACTCAGAAATGGTGCCAAACTGTTGCAAACAATCCCCTGAAGGGTTTTTCGGTGGAAACCGGTGGGTATATATCATGGGAAACAGAATTAGCCCTCGACGTCTGAACAACTTTTTTTGAAAAAATCCCTAAGCCGCGCGGTCACAATTTCTTCAAAATTTCTGACGTTCTGCCATTTACTCAGAAATGGTGCCAAACTCTTGCAAACGATCCCCTGAAGGGATTTTTCGGTGGAAACAGGTGGGTATTTATCATCGGAAACAGAATTAGCCCTCGACGTCTGAACAACTTTTTTTGAAAAAATCCCTAAGCCGCGCGGTCACAATTTCTTCAAAATTTCTGACGTTCTGCAATTCACTCAGAAATAGTGCCAAACTGTTGCAAACAATCCCCTGAAGGGTTTTTCGGAGGAAACAGGTGGGTATATATCATCGGAAACAGAATTAACCCTCGAGGTCTGAACAACTTTTTTTGAAAAAATCCCTAAGCCGCGCGGTCACAATTTCTTCAAAATTTCTGACGTTCTGCAATTCACTCAGAAATGGTGCCAAACTGTTGCAAACGATCCCCTGAAAGGATTTTCAGTGGAAACAGGTGGGTTTTTATCATCGGAAACAGAATTAGCCCTCAACGTCTGACCACCTTTTTTTGAGAAAAACCCTAAGCCGCGCGGTCACAATTTCAGCAAAAATGTGACGTTCTGCAATTCAATTAAAGATGGTGCTAAACTGTTACAAACGATCCCCTGAAGGGTTTTTCGGTGGAAACAGGTGGGTATTTATCATCGGAAACAGAATTACCCCTCGACGTCTGAACAACTTTTTTTGAAAAAATCCCTAAGCCGCGCGGTCACAATTTCAGCAAAAATCTGACGTTCTGCAATTCACTCAGAAATGGTGCTAAACTCTTGCAATCGATCCCCTGAAAGGTTTTTCGGTGGAAACAGGTGGGTATTTATCATCGGAAACAGAATTAGCCCTCGACGTCTGAACAACTTTTTTTGAAAAAATCCCTAAGCCCCGTGGTCACAATTTCAGCAAAAATCTGACGTTCTGCAATTCATTGAAAGATGGTGCCAAACTGTTGCAAACGATCCCCTGAAGGCTTTTTGGGTGGAAACAGGTGGGTATTTATCATCGGAAACAGAATTAGCCCTCGAGGTCCGAACAACTTTTTTTGAAAAAATCCCTAAGCCGCGCGGTTACACTTTCTTCAAAATTTCTGACGTTCTGCAATTCACTCAGAAATGGTGCCAAACTGTTGCAAACGATCCCCTGAAGGCTTTTTCGGTGGAAACAGGTGGGTATTTATCATGGGAAACAGAATTAGCCCTCGACGTCTGAACAACTTTTTTTGAAAAAATCCCTAAGCCGCGCGGTCACAATTTCTTCAAAATTTCTGACGTTCTGCAATTCACTCAGAAATGGTGCCAAACTGTTGCAAACGATCCCCTGAAAGGATTTTCAGTGGAAACAGGTGGGTTTTTATCATCGGAAACAGAATTAGCCCTCAACGTCTGACCACCTTTTTTTGAGAAAAACCCTAAGCCGCGCGGTCACAATTTCAGCAAAAATGTGACGTTCTGCAATTCAATTAAAGATGGTGCTAAACTGTTACAAACGATCCCCTGAAGGGTTTTTCGGTGGAAACAGGTGGGTATTTATCATCGGAAACAGAATTAGCCCTCGACGTCTGAACAACTTTTTTTGAAAAAATCCCTAAGCCGCGCGGTCACAATTTCAGCAAAAATCTGACGTTCTGCAATTCACTCAGAAATGGTGCTAAACTCTTGCAATCGATCCCCTGAAAGGTTTTTCGGTGGAAACAGGTGGGTATTTATCATCGGAAACAGAATTAGCCCTCGACGTCTGAACAACTTTTTTTGAAAAAATCCCTAAGCCCCGTGGTCACAATTTCAGCAAAAATCTGACGTTCTGCAATTCATTGAAAGATGGTGCCACACTGTTGCAAACGATCCCCTGAAGGCTTTTTCGGTGGAAACAGGTGGGTATTTATCATCGGAAACAGAATTAGCCCTCGACGACTGAACAACTTTTTTTGAAAAAATCCCTAAGCCGCGCGGTCACAATTTCTTCAAAATTTCTGACGTTCTGCCATTTACTCAGAAATGGTGCCAAACTCTTGCAAACGATCCCCTGAAGGGTTTTTCGGTGGAAACAGGTGGGTATTTATCATCGGAAACAGAATTAGCCCTCGACATCTGAACAACTCTTTTTGAAAAAATCCCTAAGCCGCGCGGTCACAATTTCTTCAAAATTTCTGACGTTCTGCAATTCACTCAGAAATGGTGCCAAACTGTTGCACACAATCCCCTGAAGGGTTTTTCGGTGGAAACAGGTGGGTATATAACATGGGAAACAGAATTAACCCTCGACGTCTGAACAACTTTTTTTGAAAAAATCCCAAAGCCGCGCGGTCACAATTTCTTCAAAATTTCTGACGTTCTGCAATTCACTCAGAAATGGTGCCAAACTGTTGCAAACAATCCCCTGAAGGCTTTTTCGGTGGAAACAGGTGGGTATTTATCATGGGAAACAGAATTTGCCCTCGAAGTCTGAACAACTTTTTTTGAAAAAATCCCTAAGCCGCGCGGTCACAATTTCAGCAAAAATCTGACGTTCTGCAATTCACTCAGAAATGGTGCCAAACTGTTGCAAAAGATCCCCTGAAAGGTTTTTCAGTGGAAACAGGTGGGTTTTTATCATCGGAAACAGAATTAGCCCTCAACGTCTGACCACCTTTTTTTGAAAAAATCCCTAAGCCGCGCGGTCACAATTTCAGCAAAAATGTGACGTTCTGCAATTCATTTAAAGATGGTGCTAAACTGTTACAAACGATCCCCTGAAGGGTTTTTCGACGGAAACAGGTGGGTATTTATCATTGGAAACAGAATTAGCCCTCGACGTCTGAACAACTTTTTTTGAAAAAATCCCTAAGCCGCGCGGTCACAATTTCTTCAAAATTTCTGACGTTCTGCAATTCACTCAGAAATGGTCCCAAACTGTTGCACACAATCCCCTGAAGGGTTTTTCGGTGGAAACAGGTGGGTATTTATCATGGGAAACAGAATTAGCCCTCGAAGTCTGAACAACTTTTTTTGAAAAAATCCTAAGCCGCGCGGTCACAATTTCAGCAAAAATCTGACGTTCTGCAATTCACTCAGAAATGGTGCCAAACTGTTGCAAACGATCCCCTGAAAGGTTTTTCGGTGGAAACAGGTGGGTATTTATCATCGGAAACAGAATTAGCCCTCGACGTCTGAACAACTTTTTTTGAAAAAATCCCTAAGCCGCGCGGTCACAATTTCTTCAAAATTTCTGACGTTCTGCAATTCACTCAGAAATGGTGCCAAACTGTGGCAAAAGATCCCCTGAAAGGTTTTTCAGTGGAAACAGGTGGGTTTTTATCATCGGAAACAGAATTAGCCCTCAACGTCTGACCACCTTTTTTTGAAAAAATCCCTAAGCCACGCGGTCACAATTTCAGCAAAAATGTGAAGTTCTGCAATTCATTTAAAGATGGTGCTAAACTGTTACAAACGATCCCCTGAAGGGTTTTTCGACGGAAACAGGTGGGTATTTATCATCGGAAACAGAATTAGCCCTCGACGTCTGAACAACTCTTTTTGAAAAAATCCCTAAGCCGCGCGGTCACAATTTCTTCAAAATTTCTGACGTTCTGCAATTCACTCAGAAATGGTGCCAAACTGTTGCACACAATCCCCTGAAGGGTTTTTCGGTGGAAACAGATGGGTATATATCATGGGAAACAGAATTAACCCTCGACGTCTGAACAACTTTTTTTGAAAAAATCCCTAAGCCGCGCGGTCACAATTTCTTCAAAATTTCTGACGTTCTGCAATTCACTCAGAAATGGTGCCAAACTGTTGCAAACAATCCCCTGAAGGCTTTTTCGGTGGAAACAGGTGGGTATTTATCATGGGAAACAGAATTAGCCCTCGAAGTCTGAACAACTTTTTTTGAAAAAATCCCTAAGCCGCGCGGTCACAATTTCTTCAAAATTTCTGACGTTCTGCCATTCACTCAGAAATGGTGCCAAACTGTTGCAAACGATCCCCTGAAAGGTTTTTCAGTGGAAACAGGTGGGTTTTTATCATCGGAAACAGAATTAGCCCTCAACGTCTGACGACCTTTTTTTGAAAAAATCCCTAGGCCGCGCGGTCACAATTTCAGCAAAAATGTGACGTTCTGCAATTCATTTAAAGATGGTGCTAAACTGTTGCAAACGATCCCCTGAAGGGTTTTTCGGTGGAAACAGGTGGGTATTTATCATCGGAAACAGAATTAGCCCTCGACGTCTGAACAACTTTTTTTGAAAAAATCCCTAAGCCGCGCGGTCACAATTTCAGCAAAAATCTGACGTTCTGCAATTCACTCAGAAATGGTGCTAAACTCTTGCAAACGATCCCCTGAAAGGTTTTTCGGTGGAAACAGGTGGGTATTTATCATCGGAAACAGAATTAGCCCTCGGCATCTGAACAGCTTTTTTTGAAAAAATCCCTAAGCCGCGCGGTCACAATTTCAGCAAAAATCTGACGTTCTGCAATTCATTCAAAGATGGTGCTAAACTCTTGCAAACGATCCCCTGAAGGGTTTTTCGGTGGAAACAGGTGGGTATTTATCATCGGAAACAGACTTAGCCCTCGACATCTGAACAACTTTTTTTGAAAAAATCCCTAAGCTGCGCGGTCACAATTTCTTCAAAATTTCTGAGGTTCTGCCATTTACTCAGAAATGTTGCCAAACTCTTGCAAACGATCCCCTGAAAGGTTTTTCAGTGGAAACAGGTGGGTTTTTATCATCGGAAACAGAATTAGCCCTCAACGTCTGAACAACTTTTTTTGTAAAAATCCCTAAGCCGCGCGGTCACAATTTCAGCTAAAATCTGACGTTCTGCAATTCATTCAAAGATGGTGCTAAACTCTTGCAAACGATCCCCTGAAGGGTTTTTCGGTGGAAACAGGTGGGTATTGATCATCGGAAACAAAATTAGCACTCGATATCTGAACAACTTTTTTTTGAAAAAATCCCTAAGCCGCGCGGTCACAATTTCTTCAAAATTTCTGATGTTCTGCAATTCACTCAGAAATGGTGCCAAACTGTTGCAAACAATCCCCTGAAGGGTTTTTCGGTGGAAACAGGTGGGTATTTATCATCGGAAACAGAATTAGCCCTCGACGCCTAAACAACTTTTTTTGAAAAAATCCCTAAGCCGCGCGGTCACAATTTCAGCAAAAAACTGAAGTTCTGCAATTCATTCAAAGATGGTGCTAAACTGTTCCAAACGATCCCCTGAAGGGTTTTTCGGTGGAAACAGGTGGGTTTTTATCATCGGAAACAGAATTAGCCCTCGACTTCTGAAGAACTTTTTTTGAAAAAATCCCTAAGCCGCGCGGTCACAATATCTTCAAAATTTCTGACGTTCTGCCATTTACTCAGAAATCGTGCCAAACTGTTGCAAACGATCCCCTGAAGGGTTTTTCGGTGGAAACAGGTGGGTATATATCATGGGAAAAAGAATTAGCCCTCGACGTCTGAACAACTTTTTTTGAAAAAATCCCTAAGCCGCGCGGTCACAATTTCTTCAAAATTTCTGAGGTTCTGCCATTCACTCAGAAATGGTGCCAAACTGTTGCAAACGATCCCCTGAAAGGTTTTTCAGTGGAAACAGGTGGGTTTTTATCATCGGAAACAGAATTAGCCCTCAACGTCTGAACAACTTTTTTTGTAAAAACCCCTAAGCCGCGCAGTCACAATTTCAGCAAAAATCTGACGTTCTGCAATTCATTCAAAGATGGTGCTAAACTCTTGCAAACGATCCCCTGAAGGGTTTTTCGGTGGAAACAGGTGGGTATTGATCATCGGAAACAGAATTAGCACTCGATATCTGAACAACTTTTTTTTGAAAAAATCCCTAAGCCGCGCGGTCACAATTTCTTCAAAATTTCTGACGTTCTGCAATTCACTCAGAAATGGTTCCAAACTGTTGCAAACAATCCCCTGAAGGGTTTTTCGGTGGAAACAGGTGGGTATTTATCATCGGAAACAGAATTAGCCCTCGACGCCTAAACAACTTTTTTTGAAAAAATCCCTAAGCCGCGCGGTCACAATTTCAGCAAAAAACTGAAGTTCTGCAATTCATTCAAAGATGGTGCTAAACTGTTCCAAACGATCCCCTGAAGGGTTTTTCGGTGGAAACAGGTGGGTTTTTATCATCGGAAACAGAATTAGCCCTCGACTTCTGAAGAACTTTTTTTGAAAAAATCCCTAAGCCGCGCGGTCACAATATCTTCAAAATTTCTGACGTTCTGCCATTTACTCAGAAATCGTGCCAAACTGTTGCAAACGATCCCCTGAAGGGTTTTTCGGTTGAAACAGGTGGGTATATATCATGGGAAACAGAATTAGCCCTCGACGTCTGAACAACTTTTTTTGAAAAAATCCCTAAGCCGCGCGGTCACAATTTCTTCAAAATTTCTGACGTTCTGCAATTCACTCAGAAATGGTGCCAAACTGTTGCAAACAATCCCCTGAAGGGTTTTTCGGTGGAAACAGGTGGGTATATATCATGGGAAACAGAATTAACCCTCGACGTCTGAACAACTTTTTTTGAAAAAATCCCTATGCCGCGCGTTCACAATTTCTTCAAAATTTCTGACGTTCTGCAATTCACTCAGAAATGGTGCCAAACTGTTGCAAACAATCCCCTGAAGGCTTTTTTGGTGGAAACAGGTGGGTATTTATCATGGGAAACAGAATTAGCCCTCGAAGTCTGAACAACTTTTTTTGAAAAAATCCCTAAGCCGCGCGGTCACAATTTCTTCAAAATTTCTGACGTTCTGCCATTCACTCAGAAATGGTGCCAAACTGTTGCAAACGATCCCCTGAAAGGTTTTTCAGTGGAAACAGGTGGGTTTTTATCATCGGAAACAGAATTAGCCCTCAACGTCTGACCACCTTTTTTTGAAAAAATCCCTAAGCCGCGCGGTCACAATTTCAGCAAAAATGTGACGTTCTGCAATTCATTTAAAGATGGTGCTAAACTGTTGCAAACGATCCCCTGAAGGGTTTTTCGGTGGAAACAGGTGGGTATTTATCATCGGAAACAGAATTAGCCCTCGACTTCTGAAGAACTTTTTTTGAAAAAATCCCTAAGCCGCGCGGTCACAATATCTTCAAAATTTCTGACGTTCTGCCATTTACTCAGAAATCGTGCCAAACTGTTGCAAACGATCCCCTGAAGGCTTTTTCGGTGGAAACAGGTGGGTATTTATCATGGGAAACAGAATTAGCCCTCGACGTCTGAACAACTTTTTTTGAAAAAATCCCTAAGCCGCGCGGTCACAATTTCTTCAAAATTTCTGACGTTCTGCAATTCACTCAGAAATGGTGCCAAACTGTTGCAAACAATCCCCTGAAGGCTTTTTCGGTGGAAACAGGTGGGTATTTATCATGGGAAACAGAATTAGCCCTCGAAGTCTGAACAACTTTTTTTGAAAAAATCCCTAAGCCGCGCGGTCACAATTTCAGCAAAAATCTGACGTTCTGCAATTCACTCAGAAATGGTGCCAAACTGTTGCAAACGATCCCCTGAAGGGTTTTTCGGTGGAAACAGGTGGGTATTTATCATCGGAAACAGAATTAGCCCTCGACGTCTGAACAACTTTTTTTGAAAAAATCCCTAAGCCGCGCGGTCACAATTTCTTCAAAATTTCTGACGTTCTGCAATTCACTCAGAAATGGTGCCAAACTGTTGCAAACAATCCCCTGAAGGGTTTTTCGGTGGAAACAGGTGGGTATATATCATGGGAAACAGAATTAACCCTCGACGTCTGAACAACTTTTTTTGAAAAAATCCCTAAGCCGCGCGGTCACAATTTCTTCAAAATTTCTGACGTTCTGCAATTCACTCAGAAATGGTGCCAAACTGTTGCAAAGGATCCCCTGAAAGGTTTTTCGGTGGAAACAGGTGGGTATTTCTCATCGGAAACAGAATTACCCCTCAACATCTGAACAACTTTTTTTGAAAAAATCCCTAAGCCGCTCGGTCACAATTTCTTCAAAATTTCTGACGTTCTGCAATTCACTCAAAGATGGTGCTAAACTGTTGCAAACGATCCCCTGAAGGGTTTTTCGGTGGAAACAGGTGTGTATTTATCATCGGAAACAGAATTAGCCCTCGGCATCTGAACAACTTTTTTTGAAAAAATCCCTAAGCCGCGCGGTCACAATTTCAGCAAAAATCTGACGTTCTGCAATTCATTCAAAGATGGTGCTAAACTCTTGCAAACGATCCCCTGAAGGGTTTTTCGGTGGAAACAGGTGGGTATTTACCATCGGAAACAGAATTAGCCCTCGACATCTGAACAACTTTTTTTGAAAAAATCCCTAAGCCGCGCGGTCACAATTTCTTCAAAAATCTGACGTTCTGCAATTCATTCAAAGATGGTGCTAAACTGTTGCAAACGATCCCCTGAAGGGTTTTTCGGTGGAAACAGGTGGGTATTGATCATCGGAAACAGAATTAGCCCTCGACATCTGAACAACTTTTTTTTGAAAAAATCCCTAAGCCGCGCGGTCACAATTTCTTCAAAATTTCTGACGTTCTGCAATTGACTCAGAAATGGTGCCAAAATGTTGCAAACGATCCCCTGAAAGGTTTTCGGTGGAAACAGGTGGGTTTTTATCATCGGACACAGATTTAGCGCTCGACGTCTGAACAACTTTTTTTAAAAAAACCCCTAAGCCGCACTGTCACAAATTCTTGAAAAATCTGACGTTCTGCAATTCATTCAAAGATGGTGCTAAACTGTTGCAAACGATCCCCTGAAGGGTTTTTTGGTGGAAACAGGTGGGTATTTATCATCGGAGACAGAATTAGCCCTCGAGGTCTGAACAACTTTTTTTGAAAAAATCCCTTAGCCGCGCGATCACAATTTCTTCAAAATTTCTGACGTTCTGCAATTCACTCAGAAATGGTGCCAAACTGTTGCAAACGATCCCCTGTAGGGTTTTTCGGTGGAAACAGGTGGGAATTTATTATGGGAAACAGAATTAGCCCTCGAGGTCTGAACAACTTTTTTTGAAAAAATCCCTAAGCCGCGCGGTCACAATTTCTTCAAAATTTCTGACGTTCTGCCATTTACTCAGAAATCGTGCCAAACTGTTGTAAACGATCCCCTGAAGGCTTTTTCGGTGGATACAGGTGGGTATTTATCATGGGAAACAGAATTAGCCCTCGACGTCTGAACAACTTTTTTTGAAAAAATCCCTAAGCCGCGCGGTCACGATTTCTTCAAAATTTCTGACGTTCTGCAATTCACTCAGAAATGGTGCCACACTGTTGCAAACAATCCCCTGAAGGGTTTTTCGGTGGAAACAGGTGGGTATATATCATGGGAAACAGAATAAGCCCTCGACGTCTGAACAACTTTTTTTGAAAAAATCCCTAAGCCACGCGGTCACAATTTCTTCAAAAATCTGACGTTATGCAATTCATTCAAAGATGGTGCTAAACTGTTGCAAACGATCCCCTGAAGGGTTTTTCGGTGGAAACAGGTGGGTATTTATCATGGGAAACAGAATTAGCCCTCGACGTCTGAACAACTTTTTTTGAAAAAATCCCTAAGGCGCGCGGTCACAATTTCTTCAAAATTTCTGACGTTCTGCAATTCACTCAGAAATGGTGCCAAAATGTTGCAAACGATCCCCTGAAAGGTTTTTCGGTGGAAACAGGTGGGTATTTATCATCGGAAACAGAATTAGCCCTCGACATCTGAACAACTTTTTTTGAAAAAATCCCTAAGCCGCGCGGTCACAATTTCAGCAAAAATCTGACGTTCTGCAATTCATTCAAACATGGTGCTAAACTGTTGCAAACGATAACCTGAAGGGTTTTTCGGTGGAAACAGGTGGGTATTTATCATCGGAAACAGAATTAGCCGTCGACATCTGAACAACTTTTTTTGAAAAAATCCCTAAGCCGCGCGGTCACAATTTCTTCAAAATTTCTGACGTTCTGCAATTTACTTAGAAATGGTGCCAAACTGTTGCAAACGATTCCCTGAAAGGTTTTTCAGTGGAAACAGGTGGGTTTTTATCATCGGAAACAGAATTAGCCCTCGACGTCTGAACAACTTTTTTTGAAAAAATCCCTAAGCCACGCGGTCACAATTTCTTCAAAAATCTGACGTTATGCAATTCATTCAAAGATGGTGCTAAACTGTTGCAAACGATCCCCTGAAGGGTTTTTCGGTGGAAACAGGTGGGTATTTATCATGGGAAACAGAATTAGCCCTCGACGTCTGAACAACTTTTTTTGAAAAAATCCCTAAGGCGCGCGGTCACAATTTCTTCAAAATTTCTGACGTTCTGCAATTCACTCAGAAATGTTGCCAAAATGTTGAAACGATCCCCTGAAAGGTTTTTCGGTGGAAACAGGTGGGTATTTATCATCGGAAACAGAATTAGCCCTCGACATCTGAACAACTTTTTTTGAAAAAATCCCTAAGCCGCGCGGTCACAATTTCTTCAAAATTTCTGACGTTCTGCAATTTACTTAGAAATGGTGCCAAACTGTTGCAAACGATTCCCTGAAAGGTTTTTCAGTGGAAACAGGTGGGTTTTTATCATCGGAAACAGAATTAGCCCTCGACGTCTGAACAACTTTTTTTGAAAAAATCCCTAAGCCGAGCTGTCACAATTTCTTCAAAATTTCTGACGTTCTGCCATTTACTCAGAAATCGTGCCAAACTGTTGCAAACGATCCCCTGACAGCTTTTTCGGTGGAAACAGGTGGGTATTTATCATGGGAAACAGAATTAGCCCTCGACGTCTGAACAACTTTTTTTGAAAAAATCCCTAAGGCGCGCGGTCACAATTTCTTCAAAATTTCTGACGTTCTGCAATTCACTCAGAAATGGTGCCACACTGTTGCAAACAATCCCCTGAAGGGTTTTTCGGTGGAAACAGGTGGGTATATATCATGGGAAACAGAATTAGCCCTCGACGTCTGAACAACTTTTTTTGAAAAAATCCCTAAGCCGCGCGGTCACAATTTCTTCAAAATTTCTGACGTTCTACCATTTACTCAGAAATCATGCCAAACTGTTGCAAACGATCCCCTGAAGGGTTTTTCGGTGGAAACAGGTGGGTATTTATCATGGGAAACAGAATTAGCCCTCGACGTCTGAACAACTTTTTTTAAAAAAATCCCTAAGCCGCGCGGTCACAATTTCAGGAAAAATCTGACGTTCTGCAATTCACTCAGAAATGGTGCCAAACTGTTGCAAACGATCCCCTGAAAGGTTTTTCGGTGGAAACAGGTGGGTTTTTATCATCGGAAACAGAATTAGCCCTCTACGCCTAAACAACTTTTTTTGAAAAAATCCCTAAGCCGCGCGGTCACAATTTCAGCAAAAAACTGATGTTCTGCCATTTACTCAGAAATCGTGCCAAACTGTTGCAAACGATCCCCTGAAGGCTTTTTCGGTGGAAACAGGTGGGTATTTATCATGGGAAACAGAATTAGCCCTCGACGTCTGAACAAGTTTTTTTGAAAAAATCCCTAAGCCACGCGGTCACAATTTCTTTAATATTTCTGACGTTCTGCAATTCACTCAGAAATGGTGCCAAACTGTTGCAAACGATCCCCTGAAGGGTTTTTCGGTGGAAACAGGTGGGTATATATCATGGGAAACAGAATTAGCCCTCGACGTCTGAACAACTTTTTTTGAAAAAATTCCCTAAGCCGCGCGGTCACAATTTCTTCAAAATTTCTGACGTTCTGCAATTCACTCAGAAATGGTGCCACACTGTTGCAAACAATCCCCTGAAGGGTTTTTCGGTGGAAACAGGTGGGTATATATCATGGGAAACAGAATTAGCCCTCGACGTCTGAAAATTTTTTTTTGAAAAAATCCCTAAGCCGCGCGGTCACAATTTCTTCAAAATTTCTGACGTTCTGCCATTTATTCAGAAATCATGCCAAACTGTTGCAAACGATCCCCTGAAGGGTTTTTCGGTGGAAACAGGTGGGTATTTATCATGGGAAACAGAATTAGCCCTCGACGTCTGAACAACTTTTTTAAAAAAAATCCCTAAGCCGCGCGGTCACAATTTCTTGAAAATTTCTGACGTTCTGCAATTCACTCAGAAATGGTGCCAAACTGTTGCAAACAATCCCCTGAAGGCTTTTTCGGTGGAAACAGGTGGGTATTTATCATGGGAAACAGAATTAGCCCTCGAAGTCTGAACAACTTTTTTTGAAAAAATCCCTAAGCCGCGCGGTCACAATTTCAGCAAAAATCTGACGTTCTGCAATTCACTCAGAAATGGTGCCAAACTGTTGCAAACGATCCCCTGAAAGGTTTTTCGGTGGAAACAGGTGGGTATTTATCATCGGAAACAGAATTAGCCCTCGACGTCTAATCAACTTTTTTTGAAAAAATCCCTAAGCCACGCGGTCACAATTTCTTCAAAAATCTGACGTTATGCAATTCATTCAAAGATGGTGCTAAACTGTTGCAAACGATCCCCTTAAGGGTTTTTCGGTGGAAACAGGTGGGTATTTATCATGGGAAACAGAATTAGCCCTCGACGTCTGAACAACTTTTTTTGAAAAAATCCCTAAGGCGCGCGGTCACAATTTCTTCAAAATTTCTGACGTTCTGCAATTCACTCAGAAATGGTGCCAAACAGTTGCAAAAAATCCCCTGAAGGGTTTTTCGGTGGAAACAGGTGGGTATATATCATGGGAAACAGAATTAGCCCTCGACGTCTGAACAACTTTTTTTAAAAAAATCCCTAAGCCGCGCGGTCACAATTTCTTCAAAATTTCTGACGTTCTGCCATTTACTCAGAAATCGTGCCAAACTGTTGCAAACGATCCCCTGAAGGCTTTTTCGGTGGATACAGGTGGGTATTTATCATGGGAAACAGAATTAGCCCTCGACGTCTGAACAACTTTTTTTGAAAAAATCCCTAAGCCGCGCAGTCACAATTTCTTCAAAATTTCTGACGTTCTGCAATTCACTCAGAAATGGTGCCACACTGTTGCAAACAATCCCCTGAAGGGTTTTCGGTGGAAACAGGTGGGTATATATCATGGAAAACAGAATTAGCCCTCGACGTCTGAACAACTTTTTTTGAAAAAATCCCTAAGCCGCGCGGTCACAAATTCTTCAAAATTTCTGACGTTCTGCAATTCACTCTGAAATGGTGCCAAACTCTTGCAAACGATCCCCTGAAAGGTTTTTCAGTGGAAACAGGTGGGTTTTTATCATCGGAAACAGAATTAGCCCTCGACGTCTGAACAACATTTTTTGAAAAAATCCCTAAGCCGCGCGGTCACAATTTCAGCAAATAACTGACTTTCTGCAATTCACTGAAAGATGGTGCTAAACTGTTGCAATCGATCCCCTGAAGGGTTTTTCGGTGGAAACAGGTGGGTTTTTATCATGGGAAACAGAATTAGCCCTCGACGTCTGAACAAGTTTTTTTGAAAAAATCCCTAAGCCACGCGGTCACAATTTCTTCAATATTTCTGACGTTCTGCAATTCACTCAGAAATGGTGCCAAACTGTTTCAAACGATCCCCTGAAGGGTTTTTCGGTGGAAACAGGTGGGTATATATCATGGGAAACAGAATTAGCCCTCGACGTCTGAACAACTTTTTTTGAAAAAATCCCTAAGCCGCGCGGTCACAATTTCTTCAAAATTTCTGACGTTCTGCAATTCACTCAGAAATGGTGCCACACTGTTGCAAACAATCCCCTGAAGGGTTTTTCGGTGGAAACAGGTGGGTTTTTATCATCGTAAACAGAATTAGCCATCGACGTCTGAACAACTTTTTGTGAAAAAATCCCTAAGCCGCGCGGTCACAATTTCTTCAAAATTTCTGACGTTCTGCAATTCATTCAGAAATGCTGCCAAATGTTGCAAACGATCCCCTGAAAGGTTATTCGGTGAAAACAGGTGGGTTTTTATCATCGGAAACAGAATTAGCACTCGTCGCCTAAACAACTTTTTTTGAAAAAATCCCTAAGCCGCGCGGTCACAATTTCTTCAAAATTTCTGACGTTCTGCCATTTACTCAGAAATCGTGCCAAACTGTTGTAAACGATCCCCTGAAGGCTTTTTCGGTGGATACAGGTGGGTATTTATCATGGGAAACAGAATTAGCCCTCGACGTCTGAACAACTTTTTTTGAAAAAATCCCTAAGCCGCGCGGTCACGATTTCTTCAAAATTTCTGACGTTCTGCAATTCACTCAGAAATGGTGCCACACTGTTGCAAACAATCCCCTGAAGGGTTTTTCGGTGGAAACAGGTGGGTATATATCATGGGAAACAGAATAAGCCCTCGACGTCTGAACAACTTTTTTTGAAAAAATCCCTAAGCCACGCGGTCACAATTTCTTCAAAAATCTGACGTTATGCAATTCATTCAAAGATGGTGCTAAACTGTTGCAAACGATCCCCTGAAGGGTTTTTCGGTGGAAACAGGTGGGTATTTATCATGGGAAACAGAATTAGCCCTCGACGTCTGAACAACTTTTTTTGAAAAAATCCCTAAGGCGCGCGGTCACAATTTCTTCAAAATTTCTGACGTTCTGCAATTCACTCAGAAATGGTGCCAAAATGTTGCAAACGATCCCCTGAAAGGTTTTTCGGTGGAAACAGGTGGGTATTTATCATCGGAAACAGAATTAGCCCTCGACATCTGAACAACTTTTTTTGAAAAAATCCCTAAGCCGCGCGGTCACAATTTCAGCAAAAATCTGACGTTCTGCAATTCATTCAAACATGGTGCTAAACTGTTGCAAACGATAACCTGAAGGGTTTTTCGGTGGAAACAGGTGGGTATTTATCATCGGAAACAGAATTAGCCCTCGACATCTGAACAACTTTTTTTGAAAAAATCCCTAAGCCGCGCGGTCACAATTTCTTCAAAATTTCTGACGTTCTGCAATTTACTTAGAAATGGTGCCAAACTGTTGCAAACGATTCCCTGAAAGGTTTTTCAGTGGAAACAGGTGGGTTTTTATCATCGGAAACAGAATTAGCCCTCGACGTCTGAACAACTTTTTTTTAAAAAATCCCTAAGCCGCGCTGTCACAATTTCTTCAAAATTTCTGACGTTCTGCCATTTACTCAGAAATCGTGCCAAACTGTTGCAAACGATCCCCTGACGGCTTTTTCGGTGGAAACAGGTGGGTATTTATCATGGGAAACAGAATTAGCCCTCGACGTCTGAACAACTTTTTTTGAAAAAATCCCTAAGCCGCGCGGTCACAATTTCTTCAAAATTTCTGATGTTCTGCAATTCACTCAGAAATGGTGCCACACTGTTGCAAACAATCCCCTGAAGGGTTTTTCGGTGGAAACAGGTGGGTATATATCATGGGAAACAGAATTAGCCCTCGACGTCTAAACAACTTTTTTTGAAAAAATCCCTAAGCCGCGCGGTCACAATTTCTTCAAAATTTCTGACGTTCTGCCATTTACTCAGAAATCATGCCAAACTTTTGCAAACGATCCCCTGAAGGGTTTTTCGGTGGAAACAGGTGGGTATTTATCATGGGAAACAGAATTAGCCCTCGACGTCTGAACAACTTTTTTTAAAAAAATCCCTAAGCCGCGCGGTCACAATTTCAGCAAAAATCTGACGTTCTGCAATTCACTCAGAAATGGTGCCAAACTGTTGCAAACGATCCCCTGAAAGGTTTTTCGGTGGAAACAGGTGGGTTTTTATCATCGGAAACAGAATTAGCCCTCGACGCCTAAACAACTTTTTTTGAAAAAATCCCTAAGCCGCGCGGTCACAATTTCAGCAAAAAACTGACGTTCTGCCATTTACTCAGAAATCGTGCCAAACTGTTGCAAACGATCCCCTGAAGGCTTTTTCGGTGGAAACAGGTGGGTATTTATCATGGGAAACAGAATTAGCCCTCGACGTCTGAACAACTTTTTTTGAAAAAATCCCTAAGCCGCGCGGTCACAATTTCTTCAAAATTTCTGACGTTCTGCAATTCACTCAGAAATGGTGCCACACTGTTGCAAACAATCCCCTGAAGGGTTTTTCGGTGGAAACAGGTGGGTATATATCATGGGAAACAGAATAAGCCCTCGACGTCTGAACAACTTTTTTTGAAAAAATCCCTAAGCCACGCGGTCACAATTTCTTCAAAAATCTGACGTTATGCAATTCATTCAAAGATGGTGCTAAACTGTTGCAAACGATCCCCTGAAGGGCTTTTCGGTGGAAACAGGTGGGTATTTATCATTGGAAACAGAATTAGCCCTCGACATCTGAACAACTTTTTTTGAAAAAATCCCTAAGCCGCGCGGTCACAATTTCTTCAAAATTTCTGACGTTCTGCAATTTACTTAGAAATGGTGCCAAACTGTTGCAAACGATTCCCTGAAAGGTTTTTCAGTGGAAACAGGTGGGTTTTTATCATCGGAAACAGAATTAGCCCTCGACGTCTGAACAACTTTTTTTGAAAAAATCCCTAAGCCGAGCTGTCACAATTTCTTCAAAATTTCTGACGTTCTGCCATTTACTCAGAAATCGTGCCAAACTGTTGCAAACGATCCCCTGACAGCTTTTTCGGTGGAAACAGGTGGGTATTTATCATGGGAAACAGAATTAGCCCTCGACGTCTGAACAACTTTTTTTGAAAAAATCCCTAAGGCGCGCGGTCACAATTTCTTCAAAATTTCTGACGTTCTGCAATTCACTCAGAAATGGTGCCACACTGTTGCAAACAATCCCCTGAAGGGTTTTTCGGTGGAAACAGGTGGGTATATATCATGGGAAACAGAATTAGCCCTCGACGTCTGAACAACTTTTTTTGAAAAAATCCCTAAGCCGCGCGGTCACAATTTCTTCAAAATTTCTGACGTTCTACCATTTACTCAGAAATCATGCCAAACTGTTGCAAACGATCCCCTGAAGGGTTTTTCAGTGGAAACAGGTGGGTATTTATCATGGGAAACAGAATTAAACCTCGACGTCTGAACAACTTTTTTTAAAAAAATCCCTAAGCCGCGCGGTCACAATTTCAGCAAAAATCTGACGTTCTGCAATTCACTCAGAAATGGTGCCAAACTGTTGCAAACGATCCCCTGAAAGGTTTTTCTGTGGAAACAGGTGGGTTTTTATCATCGGAAACAGAATTAGCCCTCTACGCCTAAACAACTTTTTTTGAAAAAATCCCTAAGCCGCGCGGTCACAATTTCAGCAAAAAACTGACGTTCTGCCATTTACTCAGAAATCGTGCCAAACTGTTGCAAACGATCCCCTGAAGGCTTTTTCGGTGGAAACAGGTGGGTATTTATCATGGGAAACAGAATTAGCCCTCGACGTCTGAACAAGTTTTTTTGAAAAAATCCCTAAGCCGCGCGGTCAAAATTTCTTTAATATTTCTGACGTTCTGCAATTCACTCAGAAATGGTGCCAAACCGTTGCAAACGATCCCCTGAAGGGTTTTTCGGTGGAAACAGGTGGGTATATATCATGGGAAACAGAATTAGCCCTCGACGTCTGAACAACTTTTTTTGAAAAAATTCCCTAAGCCGCGCGGTCACAATTTCTTCAAAATTTCTGACGTTCTGCAATTCACTCAGAAATGGTGCCAAACTGTTGCAAACAATCCCCTGAAGGCTTTTTCGGTGGAAACAGGTGGGTATTTATCATGGGAAACAGAATTAGCCCTCGAAGTCTGAACAACTTTTTTTGAAAAAATCCCTAAGCCGCGCGGTCACAATTTCAGCAAAAATCTGACGTTCTGCAATTCACTCAGAAATGGTGCCAAACTGTTGCAAACGATCCCCTGAAAGGTTTTTCGGTGGAAACAGGTGGGTATTTATCATCGGAAACAGAATTAGCCCTCGACGTCTAATCAACTTTTTTTGAAAAAATCCCTAAGCCACGCGGTCACAATTTCTTCAAAAATCTGACGTTATGCAATTCATTCAAAGATGGTGCTAAACTGTTGCAAACGATCCCCTTAAGGGTTTTTCGGTGGAAACAGGTGGGTATTTATCATGGGAAACAGAATTAGCCCTCGACGTCTGAACAACTTTTTTTGAAAAAATCCCTAAGGCGCGCGGTCACAATTTCTTCAAAATTTCTGACGTTCTGCAATTCACTCAGAAATGGTGCCAAAATGTTGCAAACGATCCCCTGAAAGGTTTTTCGGTGGAAACAGGTGGGTATTTATCATCGGAAACAGAATTAGCCCTCGACATCTGAACAACTTTTTTTGAAAAAATCCCTAAGCCGCGCGGTCACAATTTCAGCAATAATCTGACGTTCTGCAATTCATTCAAACATGGTGCTAAACTGTTGCAAACGATAACCTGAAGGGTTTTTCGGTGGAAACAGGTGGGTTTTTATCATCGGAAACAGAATTAGCCCTCGACGTCTGAACAACTTTTTTTGAAAAAATCCCCAAGCCGCGCGGTCACAATTTCTTCAAAATTTCTGACGTTCTGCCATTTACTTAGAAATGGTGCCAAACTGTTGCAAACGATTCCCTGAAAGGTTTTTCAGTTGAAACAGGTGGGTTTTTATCATCGGAAACAGAATTAGCCCTCGACGTCTGAACAACTTTTTTTGAAAAAATCCCCAAGCCGCGCGGTCACAATTTCTTCAAAATTTCTGACGTTCTGCCATTTACTCAGAAATCGTGCCAAACTGTTGCAAACGATCCCCTGACGGCTTTTTCGGTGGAAACAGGTGGGTATTTATCATGGGAAACAGAATTAGCCCTCGACGTCTGAACAACTTTGTTTAAAAAAATCCCTAAACCGCGCGGTCACAATTTCTTGAAAATTTCTGACGTTCTGCAATTCACTCAGAAATGGTGCCAAACTGTTGCAAACAATCCCCTGAAGGCTTTTTCGGTGGAAACAGGTGAGTATTTATCATGGGAAACAGAATTAGCCCTCGAAGTCTGAACAACTTTTTTTGAAAAAATCCCTAAGCCGTGCGGTCACAATTTCAGCAAAAATCTGACGTTCTGCAATTCACTCAGAAATGGTGCCAAACTGTTGCAAACGAACCCCCGAAAGGTTTTTCGGTGGAAACAGGTGGGTATTTATCATCGGAAACAGAATTAGCCCTCGACGTCTAATCAACTTTTTTTGAAAAAATCCCTAAGCCACGCGGTCACAATTTCTTCAAAAATCTGACGTTATGCAATTCATTCAAAGATGGTGCTAAACTGTTGCAAACGATCCCCTTAAGGGTTTTTCGGTGGAAACAGGTGGGTATTTATCATGGGAAACAGAATTAGCCCTCGACGTCTGAACAACTTTTTTTGAAAAAATCCCTAAGGCGCGCGGTCACAATTTCTTCAAAATTTCTGACGTTCTGCAATTCACTCAGAAATGGTGCCAAAATGTTGCAAACGATCCCCTGAAAGGTTTTTCGGTGGAAACAGGTGGGTATTTATCATCGGAAACAGAATTAGCTCTCGACATCTGAACAACTTTTTTTGAAAAAATCCCTAAGCCGCGCTGTCACAATTTCAGCAATAATCTGACGTTCTGCAATTCATTCAAACATGGTGCTAAACTGTTGCAAACGATAACCTGAAGGGTTTTTCGGTGGAAACAGGTGGGTATTTATCATCGGAAACAGAATTAGCCCTCGACATCTGAACAACTTTTTTTGAAAAAATCCCTAAGCCGCGCGGTCACAATTTCTTCAAAATTTCTGACGTTCTGCAATTTACTTAGAAATGGTGCCAAACTGTTGCAAACGATTCCCTGAAAGGTTTTTCAGTTGAAACAGGTGGGTTTTTATCATCGGAAACAGAATTAGCCCTCGACGTCTGAACAACTTTTTTTGAAAAAATCCCTAAGCCGCGCGGTCACAATTTCTTCAAAATTTCTGACGTTCTGCCATTTACTCAGAAATCGTGCCAAACTGTTGCAAACGATCCCCTGACGGCTTTTTCGGTGGAAACAGGTGGGTATTTATCATGGGAAACAGAATTAGCCCTCGACGTCTGAACAACTTTTTTTGAAAAAATCCCTAAGGCGCGCGGTCACAATTTCTTCAAAATTTCTGACGTTCTGCAATTCACTCAGAAATGGTGCCACACTGTTGCAAACAATCCCCTGAAGGGTTTTTCGGTGGAAACAGGTGGGTATATATCATGGGAAACAGAATTAGCCCTCGACGTCTGAACAACTTTTTTTGAAAAAATCCCTAAGCCGCGCGGTCACAATTTCTTCAAAATTTCTGACGTTCTGCCATTTACTCAGAAATCATGCCAAACTGTTGCAAACGATCCCCTGAAGGGTTTTTCGGTGGAAACAGGTGGGTATTTATCATGGGAAACAGATTTAGCCCTCGACGTCTGAACAACTTTTTTTGAAAAAATCCCTAAGCCGCGCGGTCACAATTTCAGCAAAAATCTGACGTTCTGCAATTCATTCAAAGATGGTGCTAAACTGTTGCAAACGATCCCCTGAACGGTTTTTCGGTGGAAACAGGTGGGTTTTTATCATCGGAAACAGAATTAGCCCTCGACGTCTGAACAACTTTTTTTGAAAAAATCCCTAAGCCGCACGGTCACAATTTCTTCAAAAATCTGACGTTCTGCAATTCATTCAAAGATGGTGCTAAACTGTTGCAAACGATCCCCTGAAGGGTTTTTCGGTGAAAACAGGTGGGTATTTATCATGGGAAACAGAATTAACCCTCGACGTCTGAACAACTTTTTTGGAAAAAACCCCTAAGCCGCGCGGTCACAATTTCTTCAAAATTTCTGACGTTCTGCAATTCACTCAGAAATGGTGCCAAACTGTTGCAAACGATCCCCTGAAGGGTTTTTCGGTGGAAACAGGTGGGTATATATCATGGGAAACAGAATTAGCCCTCGACGTCTGAAAAACTTTTTTTGAAAAAATCCCTAAACCGCGCGGTCACAATTTCTTCAAAATTTCTGACGTTCTGCCATTTACTCAGAAATCATGCTAAACTGTTGCAAACGATCCCCTGAAGGGTTTTTCGGTGGAAACAGGTGGGTATTTATCATGGGAAACAGAATTAGCCCTCGACGTCTGAACAACTTTTTTTGAAAAAATCCCTAAGCCGCGCGGTCACAATTTCTTGAAAATTTCTGACGTTCTGCAATTCACTCAGAAATGGTGCCAAACTGTTGCAAACAATCCCCTGAAGGCTTTTTCGGTGGAAACAGGTGGGTATTTATCATCGGAAACAGAATTAGCCCTCGAAGTCTGAATAACTTTTTTTGAAAAAATCCCTAAGCCGCGCGGTCACAATTTCAGCAAAAATCTGACGTTCTGCAATTCATTCAAACATGGTGCTAAACTGTTGCAAACGATAACCTGAAGGGTTTTTCGGTGGAAACAGGTGGGTATTTCTCATCGGAAACAGAATTAGCCCTCGACGTCTGAACAACTTTTTTTGAAAAAATTTCAGCAAAAATCTGACGTTCTGCAATTCACTCAGAAATGGTGCCAAACTGTTGCAAACGATCCCCTGGAAGGTTTTTCGGTGGAAACAGGTGGGTATTTATCATCAGAAACAGAATTAGCCCTCGACGTCTGAACAACTTTTTTTGAAAAAATCCCTAAGCCACGCGGTCACAATTTCTTCAAAAATCTGACGTTATGCAATTCATTCAAAGATGGTGCTAAACTGTTGCAAACGATCCCCTGAAGGGTTTTTCGGTGGAAACAGGTGGGTATTTATCATGGGAAACAGAATTAGCCCTCGACGTCTGAACAACTTTTTTTGAAAAAATCCCTAAGGCGCGCGGTCACAATTTCTTCAAAATTTCTGACGTTCTGCAATTCACTCAGAAATGGTGCCAAAATGTTGCAAACGATCCCCTGAAAGGTTTTTCGGTGGAAACAGGTGGGTATTTATCATCGGAAACAGAATTAGCCCTCGACATCTGAACAACTTTTTTTGAAAAAATCCCTAAGCCGCGCGGTCACAATTTCAGCAAAAATCTGACGTTCTGCAATTCATTCAAACATGGTGCTAAACTGTTGCAAACGATAACCTGAAGGGTTTTTCGGTGGAAACAGGTGGGTATTTATCATCGGAAACAGAATTAGCCCTCGACATCTGAACAACCTTTTTTGAAAAAATCCCTAAGCCGCGCGGTCACAATTTCTTCAAAATTTCTGACGTTCTGCAATTTACTTAGAAATGGTGCCAAACTGTTGCAAACGATTCCCTGAAAGGTTTTTCAGTGGAAACAGGTGGGTTTTTATCATCGGAAACAGAATTAGCCCTCGACGTCTGAACAACTTTTTTTGAAAAAATCCCTAAGCCGCGCTGTCACAATTTCTTCAAAATTTCTGACTTTCTGCCATTTACTCAGAAATCGTGCCAAACTGTTGCAAACGATCCCCTGACGGCTTTTTCGGTGGAAACAGGTGGGTATTTATCATGGGAAACAGAATTAGCCCTCGACGTATGAACAACTTTTTTTGAAAAAATCCCTAAGGCGCGCGGTCACAATTTCTTCAAAATTTCTGACGTTCTGCAATTCACTCAGAAATGGTGCCACACTGTTGCAAACAATCCCCTGAAGGGTTTTTCGGTGGAAACAGGTGGGTATATATCATGGGAAACAGAATTAGCCCTCGACGTCTGAACAACTTTTTTTGAAAAAATCCCTAAGCCGCGCGGTCACAATTTCTTCAAAATTTCTGACGTTCTGCCATTTACTCAGAAATCATGCCAAACTGTTGCAAACGATCCCCTGAAGGGTTTTTCGGTGGAAACAGGTGGGTATTTATCATGGGAAACAGAATTAGCCCTCGACGTCTGAACAACTTTTTTTTAAAAAATCCCTAAGCCGCGCGGTCACAATTTCAGCAAAAATCTGACGTTCTGCAATTCACTCAGAAATGGTGCCAAACTGTTGCAAACGATCCCCTGAAAGGTTTTTCGGTGGAAACAGGTGGGTTTTTATCATCGGAAACAGAATTAGCCCTCGACGCCTAAAAAACTTTTTTTGAAAAAATCCCTAAGCCGCGCGGTCACAATTTCAGCAAAAAACTGACGTTCTGCCATTTACTCAGAAATCGTGCCAAACTGTTGCAAACGATCCCCTGAAGGCTTTTTCGGTGGAAACAGGTGGGTATTTATCATGGGAAACAGAATTAGCCCTCGACGTCTGAACAACTTTTTTTTGAAAAAATCCCTAAGCCGCGCGGTCACAATTTCTTCAAAATTTCTGACGTTCTGCAATTCACTCAGAAATGGTGCCACACTGTTGCAAACAATCCCCTGAAGGGTTTTTCGGTGGAAACAGGTGGGTATATATCATGGGAAACAGAATAAGCCCTCGACGTCTGAACAACTTTTTTTGAAAAAATCCCTAAGCCACGCGGTCACAATTTCTTCAAAAATCTGACGTTATGCAATTCATTCAAAGATGGTGCTAAACTGTTGCAAACGATCCCCTGAAGGGTTTTTCGGTGGAAACAGGTGGGTATTTATCATGGGAAACAGAATTAGCCCTCGATGTCTGAACAACTTTTTTTGAAAAAATCCCTAAGGCGCGCGGTCACAATTTCTTCAAAATTTCTGACGTTCTGCAATTCACTCAGAAATGGTGCCAAAATGTTGCAAACGATCCCCTGAAAGGTTTTTCGGTGGAAACAGGTGGGTATTTATCATCGGAAACAGAATTAGCCCTCGACATCTGAACAACTTTTTTTGAAAAAATCCCTAAGCCGCGCGGTCACAATTTCAGCAAAAATCTGACGTTCTGCAATTCATTCAAACATGGTGCTAAACTGTTGCAAACGATAACCTGAAGGGTTTTTCGGTGGAAACAGGTGGGTATTTATCATCAGAAACAGAATTAGCCCTCGACATCTGAACAACTTTTTTTGAAAAAATCCCTAAGCCGCGCGGTCACAATTTCTTCAAAATTTCTGACGTTCTGCAATTCACTCAGAAATGGTGCCACACTGTTGCAAACAATCCCCTGAAGGGTTTTTTGGTGGAAACAGGTGGGTATATATCATGGGAAACAGAATTAGCCCTCGACGTCTGAACAACTTTTTTTGAAAAAATCCCTAAGCCACGCGGTCACAATTTCTTCAAAAATCTGACGTTATGCAATTCATTCAAAGATGGTGCTAAACTGTTGCAAACGATCCCCTGAAGGGTTTTTCGGTGGAAACAGGTGGGTATTTATCATGGGAAACAGAATTAGCCCTCGATGTCTGAACAACTTTTTTTGAAAAAATCCCTAAGGCGCGCGGTCACAATTTCTTCAAAATTTCTGACGTTCTGCAGTTCACTCAGAAATGGTGCCAAAATGTTGCAAACGATCCCCTGAAAGGTTTTTCGGTGGAAACAGGTGGGTATTTATCATCGGAAACAGAATTAGCCCTCGACATCTGAACAACTTTTTTTGAAAAAATCCCTAAGCCGCGCGGTCACAATTTCAGCAAAAATCTGACGTTCTGCAATTCATTCAAACATGGTGCTAAACTGTTGCAAACGATAACCTGAAGGGTTTTTCGGTGGAAACAGGTGGGTATTTATCATCAGAAACAGAATTAGCCCTCGACATCTGAACAACTTTTTTTGAAAAAATCCCTAAGCCGCGCGGTCACAATTTCATCAAAATTTCTGACGTTCTGCAATTTACTTAGAAATGGTGCCAAACTGTTGCAAACGATTCCCTGAAAGGTTTTTCAGTGGAAACAGGTGGGTTTTTATCATCGGAAACAGAATTAGCCCTCGACGTCTGAACAACTTTTTTTGAAAAAATCCCTAAGCCGCGCTGTCACAATTTCTTCAAAATTTCTGACGTTCTGCCATTTACTCAGAAATCGTGCCAAACTGTTGCAAACGATCCCCTGACAGCTTTTTCGGTGGAAACAGGTGGGTATTTATCATGGGAAACAGAATTAGCCCTCGACGTCTGAACAACTTTTTTTGATAAAATCCCTAAGCCGCGCGGTCACAATTTCTTCAAAATTTCTGACGTTCTGCAATTCACTCAGAAATGGTGCCACACTGTTGCAAACAATCCCCTGAAGGGTTTTTTGGTGGAAACAGGTGGGTATATATCATGGGAAACAGAATTAGCCCTCGACGTCTGAACAACTTTTTTTGAAAAAATCCCTAAGCCGCGTGGTCAAAATTTCTTCAAAATTTCTGACGTTCTGCCATTTACTCAGAAATTATGCCAAACTGTTGCAAACGATCCCCTGAAGGGTTTTTCGGTGGAAACAGGTGGGTATTTATCATGGGAAACAGAATTAGCCCTCGACGTCTGAACAACTTTTTTTAAAAAAATCCCTAAGCCGCGCGGTCACAATTTCAGCAAAAATCTGACGTTCTGCAATTCACTCAGAAATGGTGCCAAACTGTTGCAAACGATCCCCTGAAAGGTTTTTCGTTGGAAACAGGTGGGTTTTTATCATCGGAAACAGAATTAGCCCTCTACGCCTAAACAACTTTTTTTGAAAAAATCCCTAAGCCGCGCGGTCACAATTTCAGCAAAAAACTGACGTTCTGCCATTTACTCAGAAATCGTGCCAAACTGTTGCAAACGATCCCCTGAAGGCTTTTTCGGTGGAAACAGGTGGGTATTTATCATGGGAAACAGAATTAGCCCACAACGTCTGAACAAGTTTTTTTGAAAAAATCCCTAAGCCGCGCGGTCACAATTTCTTTAATATTTCTGACGTTCTGCAATTCACTCAGAAATGGTGCCAAACTGTTGCAAACGATCCCCTGAAGGGTTTTTCGGTGGAAACAGGTGGGTATATATCATGGGAAACAGAATTAGCCCTCGACGTCTGAACAACTTTTTTTGAAAAAATTCCCTAAGCCGCGCGGTCACAATTTCTTCAAAATTTCTGACGTTGTGCAATTCACTCAGAAATGGTGCCACACTGTTGCAAACAATCCCCTGAAGGGTTTTTCGGTGCAAACAGGTGGGTATATATCATGGGAAACAGAATTAGCCCTCGACGTCTGAATTTTTTTTTTTGAAAAAATCCCTAAGCCGCGCGGTCACAATTTCTTCAAAATTTCTGACGTTCTGCCATTTATTCAGAAATCATGCCAAACTGTTGCAAACAATCCCCTGAAGGGTTTTTCGGTGGAAACAGGTGGGTATATATCATGGGAAACAGAATTAGCCCTCGACGTCTGAAATTTTTTTTTTGAAAAAATCCCTAAGCCGCGCGGTCACAATTTCAGCAAAAATCTGACGTTCTGCAATTCACTCAGAAATGGTGCCAAACTGTTGCAAACGATCCCCTGAAAGGTTTTTCGGTGGAAACAGGTGGGTATTTATCATCGGAAACAGAATTAGCCCTCGACGTCTAATCAACTTTTTTTGAAAAAATCCCTAAGCCACGCGGATACAATTTCTTCAAAAATCTGACGTTATGCAATTCATTCAAAGATGGTGCTAAACTGTTGCAAACGATCCCCTGAAGGGTTTTTCGGTGGAAACAGGTGGGTATTTATCATGGGAAACAGAATTAGCCCTCGACGTCTGAACAACTTTTTTTGAAAAAATCCCTAAGGCGCGCGGTCACAATTTCTTCAAAATTTCTGACGTTCTGCAATTCACTCAGAAATGGTGCCAAAATGTTGCAAACGATCCCCTGAAAGGTTTTTCGGTGGAAACAGGTGGGTATTTATCATCGGAAACAGAATTAGCCCTCGACATCTGAACAACTTTTTTTGAAAAAATCCCTAAGCCGCGCGGTCACAATTTCAGCAAAAATCTGACGTTCTGCAATTCATTCAAACATGGTGCTAAACTGTTGCAAACGATAACCTGATGGGTTTTTCGGTGGAAACAGGTGGGTATTTATCATCGGAAACAGAATTAGCCCTCGACATCTGAACAACTTTTTTTGAAAAAATCCCTAAGCCGCGCGGTCACAATTTCTTCAAAATTTCTGACGTTCTGCAATTTACTTAGAAATGGTGCCAAACTGTTGCAAACGATTCCCTGAAAGGTTTTTCAGTTGAAACAGGTGGGTTTTTATCATCGGAAACAGAATTAGCCCTCGACGTCTGAACAACTTTTTTTGAAAAAATCCCTAAGCCGCGCGGTCACAATTTCTTCAAAATTTCTGACGTTCTGCCATTTACTCAGAAATCGTGCCAAACTGTTGCAAACGATCCCCTGACGGCTTTTTCGGTGGAAACAGGTGGGTATTTATCATGGGAAACAGAATTAGCCCTCGACGTCTGAACAACTTTTTTTGAAAAAATCCCTAAGCCGCGCGGTCACAATTTCTTCAAAATTTCTGACGTTCTGCAATTCACTCAGAAATGGTGCCACATTGTTGCAAACAATCCCCTGAAGGGTTTTTCGGTGGAAACAGGTGGGTATATATCATGGGAAACAGAATTAGCCCTCGACGTCTGAACAACTTTTTTTGAAAAAATCCCTAAGCCGCGCGGTCACAATTTCTTCAAAATTTCTGACGTTCTGCCATTTACTCAGAAATCATGCCAAACTGTTGCAAACGATCCCCTAAAGGGTTTTTCGGTGGAAACAGGTGGGTATTTATCATGGGAAACAGAATTAGCCCTCGACGTCTGAACAACTTTTTTTGAAAAAATCCCTAAGCCGCGCGGTCACAATTTCAGCAAAAATCTGACGTTCTGCAATTCACTCAGAAATGGTGCCAAACTGTTGCAAACGATCCCCTGGAAGGTTTTTCGGTGGAAACAGGTGGGTATTTATCATCGGAAACAGAATTAGCCCTCGACGTCTGAACAACTTTTTTTGAAAAAATCCCTAAGCCGCGCGGTCACAATTTCTTCAAAATTTCTGACGTTCTGCAATTTACTTAGAAATGGTGCCAAACTGTTGCAAACGATTCCCTGAAAGGTTTTTCAGTTGAAACAGGTGGGTTTTTATCATCGGAAACAGAATTAGCCCTCGACGTCTGATCAACTTTTTTTGAAAAAATCCCTAAGCCACGCGGTCACTATTTCTTCAAAAATCTGACGTTCTGCAATTCATTCAAAGATGGTGCTAAACTGTTGCAAACGATCCCCTGAAGGGTTTTTCGGTGGAAACAGGTGGGTATTTATCATCGGAAACAGAATTAGCCCTCGATGTCTGAACACCTTTTTTTGAAAAAATCCCTAAGCCGCGCGGTCACAATTTCTTCAAAATTTCTTACGTTCTGCCATTTACTCAGAAATGGTGCCAAACTGTTGCAAACAATCCCCTGAAGGATTTTTCGGTGGAAACAGGTGGGTTTTTATCATCGGAAACAGAATTAGCCCTCGACGTCTGAACAACTTTTTTTGAAAAAATCCCTAAGCCGCACGGTCACAATTTCTTCAAAAATCTGACGTTCTGCAATTCATTCAAAGATGGTGCTAAACTGTTGCAAACGATCCCCTGAAGGGTTTTTCGGTGGAAACAGGTGGGTATTTATCATGGGAAACAGAATTAACCCTCGACGTCTGAACAACTTTTTTTGAAAAAATCCCTAAGCCGCGCGGTCACAATTTCTTCAAAATTTCTGACGTTCTGCCATTTACTCAGAAATCGTGCCAAACTGTTGCAAACGATTCCCTGAAGGCTTTTTCGGTGGAAACAGGTGGGTATTTATCATGGGAAACAGAATTAGCCCTCGACGTCTGGACAACTTTTTTTGAAAAAATCCCTAAGGCGCGCGGTCACAATTTCTTCAAAATTTCTGACGTTCTGCAATTCACTCAGAAATGGTGCCACACTGTTGCAAACAATCCCCTGAAGGGTTTTTCGGTGGAAACAGGTGGGTATATATCATGGGAAACAGAATTAGCCCTCGACGTCTGAACAACTTTTTTTGAAAAAATCCCTAAGCCGCGCGGTCACAATTTCTTCAAAATTTCTGACGTTCTGCCATTTACTCAGAAATCATGCCAAACTGTTGCAAACGATCCCCTAAAGGGTTTTTCGGTGGAAACAGGTGGGTATTTATCATGGGAAACAGAATTAGCCCTCGACGTCTGAACAACTTTTTTTGAAAAAATCCCTAAGCCGCGCGGTCACAATTTCAGCAAAAATCTGACGTTCTGCAATTCACTCAGAAATGGTGCCAAACTGTTGCAAACGATCCCCTGGAAGGTTTTTCGGTGGAAACAGGTGCGTATTTATCATCGGAAACAGAATTAGCCCTCGACGTCTGAACAACTTTTTTTGAAAAAATCCCTAAGCCGCGCGGTCACAATTTCTTCAAAATTTCTGACGTTCTGCAATTCACTCAGAAATGGTGCCACACTGTTGCAAACAATCCCCTGAAGGGTTTTTCGGTGGAAACAGGTGGGTATATATCATGGGAAACAGAATTAGCCCTCGACGTCTGAACAACTTTTTTTGAAAAAATCCCTAAGCCGCGCGGTCACAATTTCTTCAAAATTTCTGACGTTCTGCAATTTACTTAGAAATGGTGCCAAACTGTTGCAAACGATTCCCTGAAAGGTTTTTCAGTTGAAACAGGTGGGTTTTTATCATCGGAAACAGAATTAGCCCTCGACGTCTGATCAACTTTTTTTGAAAAAATCCCTAAGCCACGCGGTCACTATTTCTTCAAAAATCTGACGTTCTGCAATTCATTCAAAGATGGTGCTAAACTGTTGCAAACGATCCCCTGAAGGGTTTTTCGGTGGAAACAGGTGGGTATTTATCATCGGAAACAGAATTAGCCCTCGATGTCTGAACACCTTTTTTTGAAAAAATCCCTAAGCCGCGCGGTCACAATTTCTTCAAAATTTCTGACGTTCTGCCATTTACTCAGAAATGGTGCCAAACTGTTGCAAACAATCCCCTGAAGGATTTTTCGGTGGAAACAGGTGGGTTTTTATCATCGGAAACAGAATTAGCCCTCGACGTCTGAACAACTTTTTTTGAAAAAATCCCTAAGCCGCACGGTCACAATTTCTTCAAAAATCTGACGTTCTGCAATTCATTCAAAGATGGTGCTAAACTGTTGCAAACGATCCCCTGAAGGGTTTTTCGGTGGAAACAGGTGGGTATTTATCATGGAAAACAGAATTAACCCTCGACGTCTGAACAACTTTTTTTGAAAAAATCCCTAAGCCGCGCGGTCACAATTTCTTCAAAATTTCTGACGTTCTGCCATTTACTCAGAAATCGTGCCAAACTGTTGCAAACGATCCCCTGAAGGCTTTTTCGGTGGAAACAGGTGGGTATTTATCATGGGAAACAGAATTAGCCCTCGACGTCTGAACAACTTTTTTTGAAAAAATCCCTAAGCCGCGCGGTCAATAATTCTTCAAAATTTCTGACGTTCTGCAATTCACTCAGAAATGGTGCCACACTGTTGCAAACAATCCCCTGAAGGGTTTTTCGGTGGAAACAGGTGGGTATATATCATGGGAAACAGAATTAGCCCTCGACGTCTGAACAACTTTTTTTGAAAAAATCCCTAAGCCGCGCGGTCACAAATTCTTCAAAATTTCTGACGTTCTGCCATTTACTCAGAAATGGTGCCAAACTCTTGCAAACGATCCCCTAAAAGGTTTTTCAGTGGAAACAGGTGGGTTTTTATCATCGGAAACAGAATTAGCCCTCGACGTCTGAACAACTTTTTTTGAAAAAATCCCTAAGCCGCGCGGTCACAATTTCTTCAAAATTTCTGACGTTCTGCAATTCACTCAGAAATGGTGCCAAATGCTGCAAACGATCCCCTGAAAGGTTTTTCGGTGGAAACAGGTGGGTTTTTATCATCGGAAACAGAATTAGCCCTCGACGCCTAAACAACTTTTTTTGAAAAAATCCCTAAGCCGCGCGGTCACAATTTCTTCAAAATTTCTGACGTTCTGCAATTCACTCAGAAATGGTGCCAAACTGTTGCAAACGATCCCCTGAAGGGTTTTTCGGTGGAAACAGGTGGGAATTTATCATGGGAAACAGAATTAGACCTCGACGTCTGAACAACTTTTTTTGAAAAAATCCCTAAGCCGCGTGGTCACAATTTCTTCAAAATTTCTGACGTTCTGCAATTCACTCAGAAATGGTGCCACACTGTTGCAAACAATCCCCTGAAGGGTTTTTCGGTGGAAACAGGTGGGTATATATCATGGGAAACAGAATTAGCCCTCGACGTCTGAACAACTTTTTTTGAAAAAATCCCTAAGCCGCGCGGTCAATAATTCTTCAAAATTTCTGACGTTCTGCAATTCACTCAGAAATGGTGCCACACTGTTGCAAACAATCCCCTGAAGGGTTTTTCGGTGGAAACAGGTGGGTATATATCATGGGAAACAGAATTAGCCCTCGACGTCTGAACAACTTTTTTTGAAAAAATCCCTAAGCCGCGCGGTCACAAATTCTTCAAAATTTCTGACGTTCTGCCATTTACTCAGAAATGGTGCCAAACTCTTGCAAACGATCCCCTAAAAGGTTTTTCAGTGGAAACAGGTGGGTTTTTATCATCGGAAACAGAATTAGCCCTCGACGTCTGAACAACTTTTTTTGAAAAAATCCCTAAGCCGCGCGGTCACAATTTCTTCAAAATTTCTGACGTTCTGCAATTCACTCAGAAATGGTGCCAAACTGTTGCAAACGATCCCCTGAAGGGTTTTTCGGTGGAAACAGGTGGGAATTTATCATGGGAAACAGAATTAGACCTCGACGTCTGAACAACTTTTTTTGAAAAAATCCCTAAGCCGCGTGGTCACAATTTCTTCAAAATTTCTGACGTTCTGCAATTCACTCAGAAATGGTGCCAAACTGTTGCAAACGATCCCCTGAAAGGTTTTTCGGTGGAAACAGGTGGGTTTTTATCATCGGAAACAGAATTAGCCCTCGACGTCTGAACAACTTTTTTTGAAAAAATCCCTAAGCCGCGCGGTCACAATTTCAGCAAAAAACTGACGTTCTGCAATTCATTCAAAGATGGTGCTAAACTGTTGCAAACGATCCCCTGAAGGGTTTTTCGGTGGAAACAGGTGGGTTTTTATCATCGGAAACAGAATTAGCCCTCAACGTCTGAACAAGTTTTTTTGAAAAAATCCCTAAGCCGCGCGGTCACAATTTCTTCAAAATTTCTGACGTTCTGCCATTTACTCAGAAATCGTGCCAAACTGTTGCAAACGATCCCCTGAAGGCTTTTTCGGTGGAAACAGGTGGGTATTTATCATGGGAAACAGAATTAGCCCTCGACGTCTGAACAACTTTTTTTGAAAAAATCCCTAAGCCGCGCGGTCACAATTTCTTCAAAATTTCTGACGTTCTGCAATTCACTCAGAAATGGTGCCAAACTGTTGCAAACAATCCCCTGAAGGCTTTTTCGGTGGAAACAGGTGGGTATTTATCATGGGAAACAGAATTAGCCCTCGAAGTCTAAACAACTTTTTTTGAAAAAATCCCTAAGCCCCGCGGTCACAATTTCTTCAAATTTTCTGACGTTCTGCAATTCACTCAGAAATGGTGGCAAACTGTTGCAAACGATCCCCTGAAAGGTTTTTCGGTGGAAACAGGTGGGTATTTATCATCGGAAACAGAATTAGCCCTCGACGTCTGAACAACTTTTTTTGAAAAAATCCCTAAGCCGCCCGGTCAATATTTCTTCAAAATTTCTGACGTTCTGCAATTCACTCAGAAATGGTGCCAAACTGTTGCAAACAATGCCCTGAAGGGTTTTTCGGTGGAAACAGGTGGGTATATATCACTGGAAACAGAATTAGCCCTCGACGTCTGAACAACTTTTTTTGAAAAAATCCCTAAGCCGCGCGGTCACAATTTCTTCAAAATTACTGACGTTCTGCAATTTACTCAGAAATGGGGCCAAACTGTTGCAAACGATCCCCTGAAGGCTTTTTCGGTGGAAACAGGTGGGTGTTTATCATGGGAAACAGAATTAGCCCTCGACGTCTGAACAACTTTTTTTGAAAAAATTCCTAAGCCGCGCGGTCACAAATTCTTCAAAATTTCTGACGTTCTGCAATTCACTCAGAAATGGTGCCAAACTGTTGCAAACGATCCCCTGAAAGGTTTTTCGGTGGAAACAGGTGGGTTTTTATCATCGGAAACAGAATTAGCCCTCGACGTCTGAACACCTTTTTTTGAAAAAATCCCTAAGCCGCGTGGTCACAATTTCTTCAAAATTTCTGACGTTCTGCCATTTACTCAGAAATCGTGCCAAACTGTTGCAAACGATCCCCTGAAGGCTTTTTCGGTGGAAACAGGTGGGTATTTATCATCGGAAACAGAATTAGCCCTCGACGTCTGAACAACTTTTTTTGAAAAAATCCCTAAGCCGCGCGGTCACAATTTCTTCAAATTTTCTGACGTTCTGCAATTCACTCAGAAATGGTGCCAAACTGTTGCAAACGATCCCCTGAAGGCTTTTTCGGTGGAAACAGGTGGGTATTTATCATGGGAAACAGAATTAGCCCTCGACGTCTGAACAACTTTTTTTGAAAAAATCCCTAAGCCGCGCGGTCAATAATTCTTCAAAATTTCTGACGTTCTGCAATTCACTCAGAAATGGTGCCACACTGTTGCAAACAATCCCCTGAAGGCTTTTTCGGTGGAAACAGGTGGGTATATATCATGGGAAACAGAATTAGCCCTCGACGTCTGAACAACTTTTTTTGAAAAAATCCCTAAGCCGCGCGGTCACAATTTCTTCAAAATTTCTGACGTTCTGCCATTTACTCAGAAATCATGCCAAACTGTTGCAAACGATCCCCTGAAGGGTTTTTCGGTGGAAACAGGTGGGTATATATCATGGGAAACAGAATTAGCCCTCGACGTCTGAACAACTTTTTTTGAAAAAATCCCTAAGCCACGGGGTCACAATTTCTTCAAAATTTCTGACGTTCTGCCATTTACTCAGAAATCGTGCCAAACTGTTGCAAACGATTCCCTGAAAGGTTTTTCGGTTGAAACAGGTGGGTTTTTATCATCGGAAACAGAATTAGCCCTCGACGTCTGAACAACTTTTTTTGAAAAAATCCCTAAGGCGCGCGGTCACAATTTCTTCAAAATTTCTGACGTTCTGCAATTCACTCAGAAATGGTGCCACACTGTTGCAAACAATCCCCTGAAGGGTTTTTCGGTGGAAACAGGTGGGTATATATCATGGGAAACAGAATTAGCCCTCGACGTCTGATCAACTTTTTTTGAAAAAATCCCTAAGCCGCGCGGTCACAATTTCTTCAAAATTTCTGACGTTCTGCCATTTACTCAGAAATCATGCCAAACTGATGCAAACGATCCCCTGAAGGGTTTTTCGGTGGAAACAGGTGGGTATTTATCATGGGAAACAGAATTAGCCCTCGACGTTTGAACAACTTTTTTTGAAAAAATCCCTAAGCCGCGCGGTCACAATTTCTTGAAAATTTCTGACGTTCTGCAATTCACTCAGAAATGGTGCCAAACTGTTGCAAACAATCCCCTGAAGGCTTTTTCGGTGGAAACAGGTGGGTATTTATCATGGGAAACAGAATTAGCCCTCGAAGTCTGAACAACTTTTTTTGAAAAAATCCCTAAGCCGCGCGGTCACAATTTCAGCAAAAATCTGACTTCTGCAATTCACTCAGAAATGGTGCCAAACTGTTGCAAACGATCCCCTGGAAGGTTTTTCGGTGGAAACAGGTGGGTATTTATCATCGGAAACAGAATTAGCCCTCGACGTCTGAACAACTTTTTTTGAAAAAATCCCTAAGCCGCGCGGTCACAATTTCTTCAAAATTTCTGACGTTCTGCAATTCACTCAGACATGGTGCCAAACTGTTGCAAACGATCCCCTGAAAGGTTTTTCGGTGGAAACAGGTGGGCATTTATCATGGGAATCAGAATTAGACCTCGACGTCTGAACAACTTTTTTTGAAAAAATCCCTAAGCCACGGGGTCACAATTTCTTCAAAATTTCTGACGTTCTGCCATTTACTCAGAAATCGTGCCAAACTGTTGCAAACGATTCCCTGAAAGGTTTTTCGGTTGAAACAGGTGGGTTTTTATCATCGGAAACAGAATTAGCCCTCGACGTCTGAACAACTTTTTTTGAAAAAATCCCTAAGGCGCGCGGTCACAATTTCTTCAAAATTTCTGACGTTCTGCAATTCACTCAGAAATGGTGCCACACTGTTGCAAACAATCCCCTGAAGGGTTTTTCGGTGGAAACAGGTGGGTATATATCATGGGAAACAGAATTAGCCCTCGACGTCTGATCAACTTTTTTTGAAAAAATCCCTAAGCCGCGCGGTCACAATTTCTTCAAAATTTCTGACGTTCTGCCATTTACTCAGAAATCATGCCAAACTGATGCAAACGATCCCCTGAAGGGTTTTTCGGTGGAAACAGGTGGGTATTTATCATGGGAAACAGAATTAGCCCTCGACGTTTGAACAACTTTTTTTGAAAAAATCCCTAAGCCGCGCGGTCACAATTTCTTGAAAATTTCTGACGTTCTGCAATTCACTCAGAAATGGTGCCAAACTGTTGCAAACAATCCCCTGAAGGCTTTTTCGGTGGAAACAGGTGGGTATTTATCATGGGAAACAGAATTAGCCCTCGAAGTCTGAACAACTTTTTTTGAAAAAATCCCTAAGCCGCGCGGTCACAATTTCAGCAAAAATCTGACTTCTGAAATTCACTCAGAAATGGTGCCAAACTGTTGCAAACGATCCCCTGGAAGGTTTTTCGGTGGAAACAGGTGGGTATTTATCATCGGAAACAGAATTAGCCCTCGACGTCTGAACAACTTTTTTTGAAAAAATCCCTAAGCCGCGCGGTCACAATTTCTTCAAAATTTCTGACGTTCTGCAATTCACTCAGACATGGTGCCAAACTGTTGCAAACGATCCCCTGAAAGGTTTTTCGGTGGAAACAGGTGGGCATTTATCATGGGAATCAGAATTAGACCTCGACGTCTGAACAACTTTTTTTGAAAAAATCCCTAAGCCGCGTGGTCACAATTTCTTCAAAATTTCTGACGTTCTGCAATTCACTTAGAAATGGTGCCAAACTGTTCTAAACGATCCCCTGAAAGGTTTTTCGGTGGAAACAGGTGGGTTTTTATCATCGGAAACAGAATTAGCCCTCGACGTCTGAACAACTTTTTTTGAAAAAGTCCCTAAGCCGCGCGGACACAATTTCAGCAAAAAACTGACGTTCTGCAATTCATTCAAAGATGGTGCTAGACTGTTGCAAACGATCCCCTGAAGGGTTTTTCGGTGGAAACAGGTGCGTATTTATCATGGGAAACAGAATTAGCCCTCGACGTCTGAACAACTTTTTTTGAAAAAATCCCTAAGCCGCGCGGTCACAATTTCTTCAAAATTTCTGACGTTCTGCAATTCACTCAGAAATGGTGCCAAACTGTTGCAAACGATCCCCTGAAGGGTTTTTCGGTGGAAACAGGTGGGTATATATCATGGGAAACAGAATTAGCCCTCGACGTCTGAACAACTTTTTTTGAAAAAATCCCTAAGCCGCGCGGTCACAATTTCTTCAAAATTTCTGACGTTCTGCCAATCACTCAGAAATGGTGCCAAACTGTTGCAAACAATCCCCTGAAGGCTTTTTCGGTGGAAACAGGTGGGTATATATCATGGGAAACAGAATTAGCCCTCGACGTCTGAACAACTTTTTTTGAAAAAATCCCTAAGCCGCGCGGTCACAATTTCTTCAAAATTTCTGACGTTCTGCAATTTACTTAGAAATGGTGCCAAACTGTTGCAAACGATTCCCTGAAAGGTTTTTCAGTTGAAACAGGTGGGTTTTTATCATCGGAAACAGAATTAGCCCTCGACGTCTGATCAACTTTTTTTGAAAAAATCCCTAAGCCACGCGGTCACAATTTCTTCAAAATTTCTGACGTTCTGCAATTCACTCAGAAATGGTGCCAAAATGTTGCAAACGATCCCTTGAAAGGTTTTTCGGTGGAAACAGGTGGGTATTTATCATCGGAAACAGAATTAGCCCTCGACATCTGAACAACTTTTTTTGAAAAAATCCCTAAGCCGCGCGGTCACAATTTCTTCAAAATTTCTGACGTTCTGCCATTTACTCAGAAATGGTGCCAAAATGTTGCAAACAATCCCCTGAAGGGTTTTTCAGTTGAAACAGGTGGGTTTTTATCATCGGAAACAGAATTAGCCCTCGACGTCTGATCAACTTTTTTTGAAAAAATCCCTAAGCCACGCGGTCACAATTTCTTCAAAAATCTGACGTTCTGCAATTCATTCAAAGATGGTGCTAAACTGTTGCAAACGATCCCCTGAAGCGTTTTTCGGTGGAAGCAGGTGGGTATTTATCATGGGAAACAGAATTAGCCCTCGACGTCTGAACAACATTTTTTGAAAAAATCCCTAAGGCGCGCGGTCACAATTTCTTCAAAATTTCTGACGTTCTGCAATTCACTCAGAAATGGTGCCAAAATGTTGCAAACGATCCCCTGAAAGGTTTTTCGGTGGAAACAGGTGGGTATTTATCATCGGAAGCAGAATTACCCCTCGACATCTGAACAACTTTTTTTGAAAAAATCCCTAAGCCGCGCGGTCACAATTTCAGCAAAAATCTGACGTTCTGCAATTCACTCAGAAATGGTGCCAAACTGTTGCAAACAATCCCCTGAAGGGTTTTTCGGTGGAAACAGGTGGGTATATATCATGGGAAACAGAATTAGCCCTCGACGTCTGAACAACTTTTATTGAAAAAATCCCTAAGCCGCGCGGTCACAATTTCTTCAAAATTTCTGACGTTCTGCCATTTACTCAGAAATCGTGCCAAACTGTTGCAAACGATCCCCTGAAGGGTTTTTCGGTGGAAACAGGTGGTTATATATCATGGGAAACAGAATTAGCCCTCGACGTCTGAACAACTTTTTTTGAAAAAATCCCTAAGCCGCGCGGTCACAATTTGTTCAAAATTTCTGACGTTCTGCAATTTACTTAGAAATGGTGCCAAACTGTTGCAAACAATTCCCTGAAAGGTTTTTCAGTTGAAACAGGTGGGTTTTTATCATCGGAAACAGAATTAGCCCTAGACGTCTGATCAACTTTTTTTGAAAAAATCCCTAAGCCGCGCGGTCACAATTTCTTCAAAATTTCTGACGTTCTGCCATTTACTCAGAAATCATGCCAAACTGTTGCAAACGATCCCCTGAAGGGTTTTTCGGTGGAAACAGGTGGGTATTTATCATGGGAAACAGAATTAGCCCTCGACGTCTGAACAACTTTTTTTGAAAAAATCCCTAAGCCGCGCGGTCACAATTTCTTCAAAATTTCTGACGTTCTGCAATTCACTCAGAAATGGTGCCAAACTGTTGCAAACAATCCCCTGAAGGCTTTTTCGGTGGAAACAGGTGGGTATATATCATGGGAAACAGAATTAGCCCTCGACGTCTGAACATCTTTTTTTGAAAAAATCCCTAAGCCGCGCGGTCACAATTTCTTCAAAATTTCTGACGTTCTGCAATTTACTTAGAAATGGTGCCAAACTGTTGCAAACAATTCCCTGAAAGGTTTTTCAGTTGAAACAGGTGCGTTTTTATCATCGGAAACAGAATTAGCCCTCGACGTCTGATCAACTTTTTTTGAAAAAATCCCTAAGCCGCGTGGTCACAATTTCTTCAAAATTTCTGACGTTCTGCCCTTTACTCAGAAATGGTGCCAAACTGTTGCGAACAATCCCCTGAAGGCTTTTTGGGTGGAAACAGGTGGGTTTTTATCATCGGAAACAGAATTAGCCCTCGACGTCTGAACAACTTTTTTTGAAAAAATCCCTAAGCCGCACGGTCACAATTTCTTCAAAAATCTGACGTTCTGCAATTAATTCAAAGATGGTGCCAAACTGTTGCAAACGATCCCCTGAAGGCTTTTTCGGTGGAAACAGGTGGGTATTTATCATCGGAAACAGAATTAGCACTCGACGTCTGAACAACTTTTTTTGAAAAAATCCCTAAGCCGCGCGGTCACAATTTCTTCAAAATTTCTGACGTTCTGCAATTCACTCAGAAATGGTGCCAAACTGTTGCAAACGATCCCCTGAAAGGTTTTTCGGTGGAAACAGGTGGGCATTTATCATGGGAAACAGAATTAGACCTCGACGTCTGAACAACTTTTTTTGAAAAAATCCCTAAGCCGCGTGGTCACAATTTCTTCAAAATTTCTGACGTTCTGCAATTTACTTAGAAATGGTGCCAAACTGTTGCAAACGATTCCCTGAAAGGTTTTTCAGTTGAAACAGGTGGGTTTTTATCATCGGAAACAGAATTAGCCCTCGACGTCTGATCAACTTTTTTTGAAAAAATCCCTAAGCCACGCGGTCACTATTTCTTCAAAAATCTGACGTTCTGCAATTCATTCAAAGATGGTGCTAAACTGTTGCAAACGATCCCCTGAAGGGTTTTTCGGTGGAAACAGGTGGGTATTTATCATGGGAAACAGAATTAGCCCTCGACGTCTGAACAACATTTTTTGAAAAAATCCCTAAGGCGCGCGGTCACAATTTCTTCAAAATTTCTGACGTTCTGCAATTCACTCAGAAATGGTGCCAAAATGTTGCAAACGATCCCCTGAAAGCTTTTTCGGTGGAAACAGGTGGGTATTTATCATCGGAAACAGAATTAGCCCTCGACATCTGAACAACTTTTTTTGAAAAAATCCCTAAGCCGCGCGGTCACAATTTCAGCAAAAATCTGACGTTCTGCAATTCACTCAGAAATGGTGCCAAACTGTTGCAAACAATCCCCTGAAGGCTTTTTCGGTGGAAACAGGTGGGTATTTATCATGGGAAACAGAATTAGCCCTCGAAGTCTGAACAACTTTTTTTGAAAAAATCCCTAAGCCGCGCGGTCACAATTTCTTCAAAATTTCTGACGTTCTGCCACTTACTCAGAAAGGGTGCCAAAATGTTGCAAACAATCCCCTGAAGGGTTTTTCGGTGGAAACAGGTGGGTATATATCATGGGAAACAGAATTAGCCCTCGACGTCTGAACAACTTTTTTTTGAAAAAATCCCTAAGCCGCGCGGTCACAATTTCTTCAAAATTTCTGACGTTCTGCCATTTACTCAGAAATCATGCCAAACTGTTGCAAACGATCCCCTGAAGGCTTTTTCGGTGGAAACAGGTGGGTATTTATCATGGGAAACAGAATTAGCCCTCGACGTCTGAACAACTTTTTTTGAAAAAATCCCTAAGGCGCGCGGTCACAATTTCTTCAAAATTTCTGACGTTCTGCAATTCACTCAGAAATGGTGCCACACTGTTGCAAACAATCCCCTGAAGGGTTTTTCGGTGGAAACAGGTGGGTATTTATCATGGGAAACAGAATTAGCCCTCGACGTCTGAACAACTTTTTTTGAAAAAATCCCTAAGCCGCGCGGTCACAATTTCTTCAAAATTTCTGACGTTCTGCAATTCACTCGGAAATGGTGCCAAAATGTTGCAAACGATCCCCTGAAAGCTTTTTCGGTGGAAACAGGTGGGTATTTATCATCGGAAACAGAATTAGCCCTCGACATCTGAACAACTTTTTTTGAAAAAATCCCTAAGCCGCGCGGTCACAATTTCAGCAAAAATCTGACGTTCTGCAATTCACTCAGAAATGGTGCCAAACTGTTGCAAACAATCCCCTGAAGGCTTTTTCGGTGGAAACAGGTGGGTATTTATCATGGGAAACAGAATTAGCCCTCGAAGTCTGAACAACTTTTTTTGAAAAAATCCCTAAGCCGCGCGGTCACAATTTCTTCAAAATTTCTGACGTTCTGCCACTTACTCAGAAAGGGTGCCAAAATGTTGCAAACAATCCCCTGAAGGGTTTTTCGGTGGAAACAGGTGGGTATATATCATGGGAAACAGAATTAGCCCTCGACGTCTGAACAACTTTTTTTTGAAAAAATCCCTAAGCCGCGCGGTCACAATTTCTTCAAAATTTCTGACGTTCTGCCATTTACTCAGAAATCATGCCAAACTGTTGCAAACGATCCCCTGAAGGCTTTTTCGGTGGAAACAGGTGGGTATTTATCATGGGAAACAGAATTAGCCCTCGACGTCTGAACAACTTTTTTTGAAAAAATCCCTAAGGCGCGCGGTCACAATTTCTTCAAAATTTCTGACGTTCTGCAATTCACTCAGAAATGGTGCCACACTGTCGCAAACAATCCCCTGAAGGGTTTTTCGGTGGAAACAGGTGGGTATATATCATGGGAAACAGAATTAGCCCTCGACGTCTGAACAACTTTTTTTGAAAAAATCCCTAAGCCGCGCGGTCACAATTTCTTTAAAATTTCTGACGTTCTGCAATTCACTCAGAAATGGTGCCAAACTGTTGCAAACAATCCCCTGAAGGCTTTTTCGGTGGAAACAGGTGGGTATTTATCATGGGAAACAGAATTAGCCCTCGAAGTCTGAACAACTTTTTTTGAAAAAATTCCTAAGCCGCGCGGTCACAATTTCAGCAAAAATCTGACGTTCTGCAATTCACTCAGAAATGGTGCCAAACTGTTGCAAACGAACCCCTGGAAGGTTTTTCGGTGGAGACAGGTGGATATTTATCATCGGAAACAGAATTAGCCCTCGACGTCTGAACAACTTTTTTTGAAAAAATCCCTAAGGCGCGTGGTCACAATTTCTTCAAAATTTCTGACGTTCTGCAATTCACTCAGAAATGGTGCCACACTGTTGCAAACAATCCCCTGAAAGGTTTTTCGGTGGAAACAGGTGGGTATATATCATGGGAAACAGAATTAGCCCTCGACGTCTGAACAACTTTTTTTGAAAAAGTCCCTAAGCCGCGCGGACACAATTTCAGCAAAAAACTGACGTTCTGCAATTCATTCAAAGATGGTGCTAAACTGTTGCAAACGATCCCCTGAAGGGTTTTTCGGTGGAAACAGGTGGGTATTTATCATGGGAAACAGAATTAGCCCTCGACGTCTGAACAACTTTTTTTGAAAAAATCCCTAAGCCGCGCGGTCACAATTTCTTCAAAATTTCTGACGTTCTGCAATTCACTCAGAAATGGTGCCAAACTGTTGCAAACGATCCCCTGAAGGGTTTTTCGGTGGAAACAGGTGGGTATATATCATGGGAAACAGAATTAGCCCTCGACGTCTGAACAACTTTTTTTGAAAAAATCCCTAAGCCGCGCGGTCACAATTTCTTCAAAATTTCTGACGTTCTGCCATTTACTCAGAAATCGTGCCAAACTGTTGCAAACGATCCCCTGTAGGCTTTTTCGGTGGAAACAGGAGGGTATTTATCATGGGAAACAGAATTAGCCCTCGACGTCTGAACAACTTTTTTTGAAAAAATCCCTAAGCCGCGCGGTCACAATTTCTTCAAAATTTCTGACGTTCTGCCATTTACTCAGAAATGGTGCCAAACTGTTGCAAACAATCCCCTGAAGGCTTTTTCGGTGGAAACAGGTGGGTATTTATCATGGGGAACAGAATTAGCCCTCGACGTCTGAACAACT
The DNA here is from genome assembly GCF_964234715.1 of Podarcis melisellensis. NCBI lineage: Eukaryota > Metazoa > Chordata > Lepidosauria > Squamata > Lacertidae > Podarcis > Podarcis melisellensis. The sequence goes on along the minus strand of NC_138538.1, from coordinate 91,542,348 downwards.
TTTTTTGAAAAAATTCCTAAGGCGCGCGGTCACAATTTCTTCAAAATTTCTGACGTTCTGCAATTCACTCAGAAATGGTGCCAAACTTTTGCAAACAATCCCCTGAAGGCTTTTTCGGTGGAAACAGGTGGGTATTTATCATGGGAAACAGAATTAGCCCTCGAAGTCTGAACAACTTTTTTTGAAAAAATCCCTAAGCCGCGCGGTCACAATTTCTTCAAAATTTCTGACGTTCTGCAATTTACATAGAAATGGTGCCAAACTGTTGCAAACAATTCCCTGAAAGGTTTTTCAGTTGAAACAGGTGGGTTTTTATCATCGGAAACAGAATTAGCCCTCGACGTCTGATCAACTTTTTTTGAAAAAATCCCTAAGCCACGCGGTCACTATTTCTTCAAAAATCTGACGTTCTGCAATTCATTCAAAGATGGTGCTAAACTGTTGCAAACGATCCCCTGAAGGGTTTTTCGGTGGAAACAGGTGGGTATTTATCATGGGAAACAGAATTAGCCCTCGACGTCTGAACAACTTTTTGTGAAAAAATCCCTAAGCCGCGCGGTCACAATTTCTTCAAAATTTCTGACGTTCTGCCATTTACTCAGAAATGGTGCCAAACTGTTGCAAACAATCCCCTGAAGGCTTTTTGGGGGGAAACAGGTGGGTTTTTATCATCGGAAACAGAATTAGCCCTCGACGTCTGAACAACTTTTTTTGAAAAAATCCCTAAGCCGCACGGTCACAATTTCTTCAAAATTTCTGACGTTCTGCAATTCACTTAGAAATGGTGCCAAACTGTTGCAAACGATCCCCTGAAAGGTTTTTCGGTGGAAACAGGTGGGTTTTTATCATCGGAAACAGAATTAGCGCTCGACGTATGAACAACTTTTTTTGAAAAAGTCCCTAAGCCGCGCGGACACAATTTCAGCAAAAAACTGACGTTCTGCAATTCATTCAAAGATGGTGCTAAACTGTTGCAAACGATCCCCTGAAGGGTTTTTCGGTGGAAACAGGTGGGTATTTATCATGGGAAACAGAATTAGCCCTCGACGTCTGAACAACTTTTTTTGAAAAAATCCCTAAGCCGCGCGGTCACAATTTCTTCAAAATTTCTGACGTTCTGCAATTCACTCAGAAATGGTGCCAAACTGTTGCAAACGATCCCCTGAAGGGTTTTTCGGTGGAAACAGGTGGGTATATATCATGGGAAACAGAATTAGCCCTCGACGTCTGAACAACTTTTTTTGAAAAAATCCCTAAGCCGCGCGGTCACAATTTCTTCAAAATTTCTGACGTTCTGCCATTTACTCAGAAATCGTGCCAAACTGTTGCAAACGATCCCCTGTAGGCTTTTTCGGAGGAAACAGGAGGGTATTTATCATGGGAAACAGAATTAGCCCTCGACGTCTGAACAACTTTTTTTGAAAAAATCCCTAAGCCGCGCGGTCACAATTTCTTCAAAATTTCTGACGTTCTGGCATTTACTCAGAAATGGTGCCAAACTGTTGCAAACAATCCCCTGAAGGCTTTTTCGGTGGAAACAGGTGGGTATTTATCATGGGAAACAGAATTAGCCCTCGACGTCTGAACAACTTTTTTTGAAAAAATTCCTAAGGCGCGCGGTCACAATTTCTTCAAAATTTCTGACGTTCTGCAATTCACTCAGAAATGGTGCCACACTGTTGCAAACAATCCCCTGAAGGGTTTTACGGTGGAAACAGGTGGGTATATATCATGGGAAGCAGAATTAGCCCTCGACGTCTGAACAACTTTTTTTGAAAAAATCCCTAAGCCGCGCGGTCACAATTTCTTCAAAATTTCTGACGTTCTGCAATTCACTCAGAAATGGTGCCAAACTTTTGCAAAAAATCCCCTGAAGGCTTTTTCGGTGGAAACAGGTGGGTATTTATCATGGGAAACAGAATTAGCCCTCGAAGTCTGAACAACTTTTTTTGAAAAAATCCCTAAGCCGCGCGGTCACAATTTCTTCAAAATTTCTGACGTTCTGCAATTTACTTAGAAATGGTGCCAAACTGTTGCAAACAATTCCCTGAAAGGTTTTTCAGTTGAAACAGGTGGGTTTTTATCATCGGAAACAGAATTAGCCCTCGACGTCTGATCAACTTTTTTTGAAAAAATCCCTAAGCCACGCGGTCACTATTTCTTCAAAAATCTGACGTTCTGCAATTCATTCAAAGATGGTGCTAAACTGTTGCAAATGATCCCCTGAAGGGTTTTTCGGTGGAAACAGGTGGGTATTTATCATGGGAAACAGAATTAGCCCTCGACGTCTGAACAACTTTTTTTGAAAAAATCCCTAAGCCGCGCGGTCACAATTTCTTCAAAATTTCTGACGTTCTGCCATTTACTCAGAAATGGTGCCAAACTGTTGCAAACAATCCCCTGAAGGCTTTTTGGGGGGAAACAGGTGGGTATTTATCATGGGAAACAGAATTAGCCCTCGACGTCTGAACAACTTTTTTTGAAAAAATCCCTAAGCCGCGCGGTCACAATTTCTTCAAAATTTCTGACGTTCTGCAATTTACTTAGAAATGGTGCCAAACTGTTGCAAACAATTCCCTGAAAGGTTTTTCAGTTGAAACAGGTGGGTTTTTATCATCGGAAACAGAATTAGCCCTCGACGTCTGATCAACTTTTTTTGAAAAAATCCCTAAGCCAAGCGGTCACTATTTCTTCAAAAATCTGACGTTCTGCAATTCATTCAAAGATGGTGCTAAACTGTTGCAAACGATCCCCTGAAGGGTTTTTCGGTGGAAACAGGTGGGTATTTATCATGGGAAACAGAATTAGCCCTCGACGTCTGAACAACTTTTTGTGAAAAAATCCCTAAGCCGCGCGGTCACAATTTCTTCAAAATTTCTGACGTTCTGCCATTTACTCAGAAATGGTGCCAAACTGTTGCAAACAATCCCCTGAAGGCTTTTTGGGTGGAAACAGGTGGGTTTTTATCATCGGAAACAGAATTAGCCCTCGACGTCTGAACAACTTTTTTTGAAAAAATCCCTAAGCCGCACGGTCACAATTTCTTCAAAAATCTGACGTTCTGCAATTAATTCAAAGATGGTGCCAAACTGTTGCAAACGATCCCCTGAAGGCTTTTTCTGTGGAAACAGGTGGGTATTTATCATCGGAAACAGAATTAGCCCTCGACGTCTGAACAACTTTTTTTGAAAAAATCCGTAAGCCGCGCGGTCACAATTTCTTCAAAATTTCTGACGTTCTGCAATTCACTCAGAAATGGTGCCAAACTGTTTCAAATGATCCCCTGAAAGGTTTTTCGGTGGAAACAGGTGGGAATTTATCATGGGAAACAGAATTAGACCTCGACGTCTGAACAACTTTTTTTGAAAAAATTCCTAAGCCGCGTGGTCACAATTTCTTCAAAATTTCTGACGTTCTGCAATTCACTTAGAAATGGTGCCAAACTGTTGCAAACGATCCCCTGAAAGGTTTTTGGGTGGAAACAGGTGGGTTTTTATCATTGGAAACAGAATTAGCCCTCGACGTCTGAACAACTTTTTTTGAAAAAGTCCCTAAGCCGCGCGGACACAATTTCAGCAAAAAACTGACGTTCTGCAATTCATTCAAAGATGGTGCTAAACTGTTGCAAACGATCCCCTGAAGGGTTTTTCGGTGGAAACAGGTGGGTATTTATCATGGGAAACAGAATTAGCCCTCGACGTCTGAACAACTTTTTTTGAAAAAATCCCTAAGCCGCGCGGTCACAATTTCTTCAAAATTTCTGACGTTCTGCAATTCACTCAGAAATGGTGCCAAACTGTTGCAAACGATCCCCTGAAGGGTTTTTCGGTGGAAACAGGTGGGTATATATCATGGGAAACAGAATTAGCCCTCGACGTCTGAACAACTTTTTTTGAAAAAATCCCTAAGCCGCGCGGTCACAATTTCTTCAAAATTTCTGACGTTCTGCCATTTACTCAGAAATGGTGCCAAACTGTTGCAAACAATCCCCTGAAGGCTTTTTCGGTGGAAACAGGTGGGTATTTATCATGGGAAACAGAATTAGCCCTCGACGTCTGAACAACTTTTTTTGAAAAAATTCCTAAGGCGCGCGGTCACAATTTCTTCAAAATTTCTGACGTTCTGCAATTCACTCAGAAATGGTGCCACACTGTTGCAAACAATCCCCTGAAGGGTTTTACGGTGGAAACAGGTGGGTATATATCATGGGAAGCAGAATTAGCCCTCGACGTCTGAACAACTTTTTTTGAAAAAATCCCTAAGCCGCGCGGTCACAATTTCTTCAAAATTTCTGACGTTCTGCAATTCACTCAGAAATGGTGCCAAACTTTTGCAAACAATCCCCTGAAGGCTTTTTCGGTGGAAACAGGTGGGTATTTATCATGGGAAACAGAATTAGCCCTCGAAGTCTGAACAACTTTTTTTGAAAAAATCCCTAAGCCGCGCGGTCACAATTTCTTCAAAATTTCTGACGTTCTGCAATTTACTTAGAAATGGTGCCAAACTGTTGCAAACAATTCCCTGAAAGGTTTTTCAGTTGAAACAGGTGGGTTTTTATCATCGGAAACAGAATTAGCCCTCGACGTCTGATCAACTTTTTTTGAAAAAATCCCTAAGCCACGCGGTCACTATTTCTTCAAAAATCTGACGTTCTGCAATTCATTCAAAGATGGTGCTAAACTGTTGCAAATGATCCCCTGAAGGGTTTTTCGGTGGAAACAGGTGGGTATTTATCATGGGAAACAGAATTAGCCCTCGACGTCTGAACAACTTTTTTTGAAAAAATCCCTAAGCCGCGCGGTCACAATTTCTTCAAAATTTCTGACGTTCTGCCATTTACTCAGAAATGGTGCCAAACTGTTGCAAACAATCCCCTGAAGGCTTTTTGGGGGGAAACAGGTGGGTTTTTATCATCGGAAACAGAATTAGCCCTCGACGTCTGAACAACTTTTTTTGAAAAAATCCCTAAGCCGCACGGTCACAATTTCTTCAAAAATCTGACGTTCTGCAATTAATTCAAAGATGGTGCCAAACTGTTGCAAACGATCCCCTGAAGGCTTTTTCGGTGGAAACAGGTGGGTATTTATCATCGGAAACAGAATTAGCCCTCGACGTCTGAACAACTTTTTTTGAAAAAATCCCTAAGCCGCGCGGACACAATTTCAGCAAAAAACTGACGTTCTGCAATTCATTCAAAGATGGTGCTAAACTGTTGCAAACGATCCCCTGAAGGGTTTTTCGGTGGAAACAGGTGGGTATTTATCATGGGAAACAGAATTACCCCTCGACGTCTGAACAACTTTTTTTGAAAAAATCCCTAAGCCGCGCGGTCACAATTTCTTCAAAATTTCTGACGTTCTGCAATTCACTCAGAAATGGTGCCAAACTGTTGCAAACGATCCCCTGAAGGGTTTTTCGGTGGAAACAGGTGGGTATATATCATGGGAAACAGAATTAGCCCTCGACGTCTGAACAACTTTTTTTGAAAAAATCCCTAAGCCGCGCGGTCACAATTTCTTCAAAATTTCTGACGTTCTGCCATTTACTCAGAAATCGTGCCAAACTGTTGCAAACGATCCCCTGTAGGCTTTTTCGGTGGAAACAGGTGGGTATTTATCATCGGAAACAGAATTAGCCCTCGACGTCTGAACAACTTTTTTTGAAAAAATCCGTAAGCCGCGCGGTCACAATTTCTTCAAAATTTCTGACGTTCTGCAATTCACTCAGAAATGGTGCCACACTGTTGCAAACAATCCCCTGAAGGGTTTTACGGTGGAAACAGGTGGGTATATATCATGGGAAGCAGAATTAGCCCTCGACGTCTGAACAACTTTTTTTGAAAAAATCCCTAAGCCGCGCGGTCACAATTTCTTCAAAATTTCTGACGTTCTGCAATTCACTCAGAAATGGTGCCAAACTTTTGCAAAAAATCCCCTGAAGGCTTTTTCGGTGGAAACAGGTGGGTATTTATCATGGGAAACAGAATTAGCCCTCGAAGTCTGAACAACTTTTTTTGAAAAAATCCCTAAGCCGCGCGGTCACAATTTCTTCAAAATTTCTGACGTTCTGCAATTTACTTAGAAATGGTGCCAAACTGTTGCAAACAATTCCCTGAAAGGTTTTTCAGTTGAAACAGGTGGGTTTTTATCATCGGAAACAGAATTAGCCCTCGACGTCTGATCAACTTTTTTTGAAAAAATCCCTAAGCCACGCGGTCACTATTTCTTCAAAAATCTGACGTTCTGCAATTCATTCAAAGATGGTGCTAAACTGTTGCAAATGATCCCCTGAAGGGTTTTTCGGTGGAAACAGGTGGGTATTTATCATGGGAAACAGAATTAGCCCTCGACGTCTGAACAACTTTTTTTGAAAAAATCCCTAAGCCGCGCGGTCACAATTTCTTCAAAATTTCTGACGTTCTGCCATTTACTCAGAAATGGTGCCAAACTGTTGCAAACAATCCCCTGAAGGCTTTTTGGGGGGAAACAGGTGGGTTTTTATCATCGGAAACAGAATTAGCCCTCGACGTCTGAACAACTTTTTTTGAAAAAATCCCTAAGCCGCGCGGTCACAATTTCTTCAAAATTTCTGACGTTCTGCAATTTACTTAGAAATGGTGCCAAACTGTTGCAAACAATTCCCTGAAAGGTTTTTCAGTTGAAACAGGTGGGTTTTTATCATCGGAAACAGAATTAGCCCTCGACGTCTGATCAACTTTTTTTGAAAAAATCCCTAAGCCAAGCGGTCACTATTTCTTCAAAAATCTGACGTTCTGCAATTCATTCAAAGATGGTGCTAAACTGTTGCAAACGATCCCCTGAAGGGTTTTTCGGTGGAAACAGGTGGGTATTTATCATGGGAAACAGAATTAGCCCTCGACGTCTGAACAACTTTTTGTGAAAAAATCCCTAAGCCGCGCGGTCACAATTTCTTCAAAATTTCTGACGTTCTGCCATTTACTCAGAAATGGTACCAAACTGTTGCAAACAATCCCCTGAAGGCTTTTTGGGTGGAAACAGGTGGGTTTTTATCATCGGAAACAGAATTAGCCCTCGACGTCTGAACAACTTTTTTTGAAAAAATCCGTAAGCCGCGCGGTCACAATTTCTTCAAAATTTCTGACGTTCTGCAATTCACTCAGAAATGGTGCCAAACTGTTTCAAATGATCCCCTGAAAGGTTTTTCGGTGGAAACAGGTGGGAATTTATCATGGGAAACAGAATTAGACCTCGACGTCTGAACAACTTTTTTTGAAAAAATTCCTAAGCCGCGTGGTCACAATTTCTTCAAAATTTCTGACGTTCTGCAATTCACTTAGAAATGGTGCCAAACTGTTGCAAACGATCCCCTGAAAGGTTTTTGGGTGGAAACAGGTGGGTTTTTATCATCGGAAACAGAATTAGCCCTCGACGTCTGAACAACTTTTTTTGAAAAAGTCCCTAAGCCGCGCGGACACAATTTCAGCAAAAAACTGACGTTCTGCAATTCATTCAAAGATGGTGCTAAACTGTTGCAAACGATCCCCTGAAGGGTTTTTCGGTGGAAACAGGTGGGTATTTATCATGGGAAACAGAATTAGCCCTCGACGTCTGAACAACTTTTTTTGAAAAAATCCCTAAGCCGCGCGGTCACAATTTCTTCAAAATTTCTGACGTTCTGCAATTCACTCAGAAATGGTGCCAAACTGTTGCAAACGATCCCCTGAAGGGTTTTTCGGTGGAAACAGGTGGGTATATATCATGGGAAACAGAATTAGCCCTCGACGTCTGAACAACTTTTTTTGAAAAAATCCCTAAGCCGCGCGGTCACAATTTCTTCAAAATTTCTGACGTTCTGCCATTTACTCAGAAATGGTGCCAAACTGTTGCAAACAATCCCCTGAAGGCTTTTTCGGTGGAAACAGGTGGGTATTTATCATGGGAAACAGAATTAGCCCTCGACGTCTGAACAACTTTTTTTGAAAAAATTCCTAAGGCGCGCGGTCACAATTTCTTCAAAATTTCTGACGTTCTGCAATTCACTCAGAAATGGTGCCACACTGTTGCAAACAATCCCCTGAAGGGTTTTACGGTGGAAACAGGTGGGTATATATCATGGGAAGCAGAATTAGCCCTCGACGTCTGAACAACTTTTTTTGAAAAAATCCCTAAGCCGCGCGGTCACAATTTCTTCAAAATTTCTGACGTTCTGCAATTCACTCAGAAATGGTGCCAAACTTTTGCAAACAATCCCCTGAAGGCTTTTTCGGTGGAAACAGGTGGGTATTTATCATGGGAAACAGAATTAGCCCTCGAAGTCTGAACAACTTTTTTTGAAAAAATCCCTAAGCCGCGCGGTCACAATTTCTTCAAAATTTCTGACGTTCTGCAATTTACTTAGAAATGGTGCCAAACTGTTGCAAACAATTCCCTGAAAGGTTTTTCAGTTGAAACAGGTGGGTTTTTATCATCGGAAACAGAATTAGCCCTCGACGTCTGATCAACTTTTTTTGAAAAAATCCCTAAGCCACGCGGTCACTATTTCTTCAAAAATCTGACGTTCTGCAATTCATTCAAAGATGGTGCTAAACTGTTGCAAATGATCCCCTGAAGGGTTTTTCGGTGGAAACAGGTGGGTATTTATCATGGGAAACAGAATTAGCCCTCGACGTCTGAACAACTTTTTTTGAAAAAATCCCTAAGCCGCGCGGTCACAATTTCTTCAAAATTTCTGACGTTCTGCCATTTACTCAGAAATGGTGCCAAACTGTTGCAAACAATCCCCTGAAGGCTTTTTGGGGGGAAACAGGTGGGTTTTTATCATCGGAAACAGAATTAGCCCTCGACGTCTGAACAACTTTTTTTGAAAAAATCCCTAAGCCGCACGGTCACAATTTCTTCAAAAATCTGACGTTCTGCAATTAATTCAAAGATGGTGCCAAACTGTTGCAAACGATCCCCTGAAGGCTTTTTCGGTGGAAACAGGTGGGTATTTATCATCGGAAACAGAATTAGCCCTCGACGTCTGAACAACTTTTTTTGAAAAAATCCCTAAGCCGCGCGGACACAATTTCAGCAAAAAACTGACGTTCTGCAATTCATTCAAAGATGGTGCTAAACTGTTGCAAACGATCCCCTGAAGGGTTTTTCGGTGGAAACAGGTGGGTATTTATCATGGGAAACAGAATTACCCCTCGACGTCTGAACAACTTTTTTTGAAAAAATCCCTAAGCCGCGCGGTCACAATTTCTTCAAAATTTCTGACGTTCTGCAATTCACTCAGAAATGGTGCCAAACTGTTGCAAACGATCCCCTGAAGGGTTTTTCGGTGGAAACAGGTGGGTATATATCATGGGAAACAGAATTAGCCCTCGACGTCTGAACAACTTTTTTTGAAAAAATCCCTAAGCCGCGCGGTCACAATTTCTTCAAAATTTCTGACGTTCTGCCATTTACTCAGAAATCGTGCCAAACTGTTGCAAACGATCCCCTGTAGGCTTTTTCGGTGGAAACAGGTGGGTATTTATCATCGGAAACAGAATTAGCCCTCGACGTCTGAACAACTTTTTTTGAAAAAATCCGTAAGCCGCGCGGTCACAATTTCTTCAAAATTTCTGACGTTCTGCAATTCACTCAGAAATGGTGCCAAACTGGTTCAAATGATCCCCTGAAAGGTTTTTCGGTGGAAACAGGTGGGAATTTATCATGGGAAACAGAATTAGACCTCGACGTCTGAACAACTTTTTTTGAAAAAATTCCTAAGCCGCGTGGTCACAATTTCTTCAAATTTTCTGACGTTCTGCAATTCACTTAGAAATGGTGCCAAACTGTTGCAAACGATCCCCTGAAAGGTTTTTCGGTGGAAACAGGTGGGTTTTTATCATCGGAAACAGAATTAGCCCTCGACGTCTGAACAACTTTTTTTGAAAAAGTCCCTAAGCCGCGCAGACACAATTTCAGCAAAAAACTGACGTTCTGCAATTCATTCAAAGATGGTGCTAAACTGTTGCAAACGATCCCCTGAAGGGTTTTTCGGTGGAAACAGGTGGGTATTTATCATGGGAAACAGAATTAGCCCTCGACGTCTGAACAACTTTTTTTGAAAAAATCCCTAAGCCGCGCGGTCACAATTTCTTCAAAATTTCTGACGTTCTGCAATTCACTCAGAAATGGTGCCAAACTGTTGCAAACGATCCCCTGAAGGGTTTTTCGGTGGAAACAGGTGGGTATATATCATGGGAAACAGAATTAGCCCTCGACGTCTGAACAACTTTTTTTGAAAAAATCCCTAAGCCGCGCGGTCACAATTTCTTCAAAATTTCTGACGTTCTGCCATTTACTCAGAAATCGTGCCAAACTGTTGCAAACGATCCCCTGTAGGCTTTTTCGGAGGAAACAGGAGGGTATTTATCATGGGAAACAGAATTAGCCCTCGACGTCTGAACAACTTTTTTTGAAAAAATCCCTAAGCCGCGCGGTCACAATTTCTTCAAAATTTCTGACGTTCTGGCATTTACTCAGAAATGGTGCCAAACTGTTGCAAACAATCCCCTGAAGGCTTTTTCGGTGGAAACAGGTGGGTATTTATCATGGGAAACAGAATTAGCCCTCGACGTCTGAACAACTTTTTTTGAAAAAATTCCTAAGGCGCGCGGTCACAATTTCTTCAAAATTTCTGACGTTCTGCAATTCACTCAGAAATGGTGCCACACTGTTGCAAACAATTCCCTGAAAGGTTTTTCAGTTGAAACAGGTGGGTTTTTATCATCGGAAACAGAATTAGCCCTCGACGTCTGATCAACTTTTTTTGAAAAAATCCCTAAGCCACGCGGTCACTATTTCTTCAAAAATCTGACGTTCTGCAATTCATTCAAAGATGGTGCTAAACTGTTGCAAATGATCCCCTGAAGGGTTTTTCGGTGGAAACAGGTGGGTATTTATCATGGGAAACAGAATTAGCCCTCGACGTCTGAACAACTTTTTTTGAAAAAATCCCTAAGCCGCGCGGTCACAATTTCTTCAAAATTTCTGACGTTCTGCCATTTACTCAGAAATGGTGCCAAACTGTTGCAAACAATCCCCTGAAGGCTTTTTGGGGGGAAACAGGTGGGTTTTTATCATCGGAAACAGAATTAGCCCTCGACGTCTGAACAACTTTTTTTGAAAAAATCCCTAAGCCGCACGGTCACAATTTCTTCAAAAATCTGACGTTCTGCAATTAATTCAAAGATGGTGCCAAACTGTTGCAAACGATCCCCTGAAGGCTTTTTCGGTGGAAACAGGTGGGTATTTATCATCGGAAACAGAATTAGCCCTCGACGTCTGAACAACTTTTTTTGAAAAAATCCCTAAGCCGCGCGGACACAATTTCAGCAAAAAACTGACGTTCTGCAATTCATTCAAAGATGGTGCTAAACTGTTGCAAACGATCCCCTGAAGGGTTTTTCGGTGGAAACAGGTGGGTATTTATCATGGGAAACAGAATTACCCCTCGACGTCTGAACAACTTTTTTTGAAAAAATCCCTAAGCCGCGCGGTCACAATTTCTTCAAAATTTCTGACGTTCTGCCATTTACTCAGAAATCATGCCAAACTGTTGCAAACGATCCCCTGTAGGCTTTTTCGGTGGAAACAGGAGGGTATTTATCATGGGAAACAGAATTAGCCCTCGACGTCTGAACAACTTTTTTTGAAAAAATCCCTAAGCCGCGCGGTCACAATTTCTTCAAAATTTCTGACGTTCTGCCATTTACTCAGAAATGGTGCCAAACTGTTGCAAACAATCCCCTGAAGGCTTTTTCGGTGGAAACAGGTGGGTATTTATCATGGGAAACAGAATTAGCCCTCGACGTCTGAACAACTTTTTTTTAAAAAATTCCTAAGGCGCGCGGTCACAATTTCTTCAAAATTTCTGACGTTCTGCAATTCACTCAGAAATGGTGCCACACTGTTGCAAACAATCCCCTGAAGGGTTTTTCGGTGGAAACAGGTGGGTATATATCATGGGAAACAGAATTAGCCCTCGACGTCTGAACAACTTTTTTTGAAAAAATCCCTAAGCCGCGCGGTCACAATTTCTTCAAAATTTCTGACGTTCTGCAATTCACTCAGAAATGGTGCCAAACTTTTGCAAACAATCCCCTGAAGGCTTTTTCGGTGGAAACAGGTGGGTATTTATCATGGGAAACAGAATTAGCCCTCGAAGTCTGAACAACTTTTTTTGAAAAAATCCCTAAGCCGCGCGGTCACAATTTCTTCAAAATTTCTGACGTTCTGCCATTTACTCAGAAATGGTGCCAAACTGTTGCAAACAATCCCCTGAAGGCTTTTTGGGGGGAAACAGGTGGGTTTTTATCATCGGAAACAGAATTAGCCCTCGACGTCTGAACAACTTTTTTTGAAAAAATCCCTAAGCCGCACGGTCACAATTTCTTCAAAAATCTGACGTTCTGCAATTAATTCAAAGATGGTGCCAAACTGTTGCAAACGATCCCCTGAAGGCTTTTTCGGTGGAAACAGGTGGGTATTTATCATCGGAAACAGAATTAGCCCTCGACGTCTGAACAACTTTTTTTGAAAAAATTCCTAAGCCGCGTGGTCACAATTTCTTCAAAATTTCTGTCGTTCTGCAATTCACTTAGAAATGGTGCCAAACTGTTGCAAACGATCCCCTGAAAGGTTTTTCGGTGGAAACAGGTGGTTTTTTATCATCGGAAACAGAATTAGCCCTCGACGTCTGAACAACTTTTTCTGAAAAAGTCCCTAAGCCGCGCGGACACAATTTCAGCAAAAAACTGACGTTCTGCAATTCATTCAAAGATGGTACTAAACTGTTGCAAACGATCCCCTGAAGGGTTTTTCGGTGGAAACAGGTGGGTATTTATCATGGGAAACAGAATTAGCCCTCGACGTCTGAACAACTTTTTTTGAAAAAATCCCTAAGCCGCGCGGTCACAATTTCTTCAAAATTTCTGACGTTCTGCCATTTACTCAGAAAGGGTGCCAAAATGTTGCAAACAATCCCCTGAAGGGTTTTTCGGTGGAAACAGGTGGGTATATATCATGGGAAACAGAATCAGCCCTCGACGTCTGAACAACTTTTTTTGAAAAAATCCCTAAGCCGCGCGGTCACAATTTCTTCAAAATTTCTGACGTTCTGCCATTTACTCAGAAATGGTGCCAAACTGTTGCAAACAATCCCCTGAAGGGTTTTTCGGTGGAAACAGGTGGTTATATATCATGGGAAACAGAATTAGCCCTCGACGTCTGAACAACTTTTTTTGAAAAAATCCCTAAGCCGCGCGGTCACAATTTCTTCAAAATTTCTGACGTTCTGCAATTTACTTAGAAATGGTGCCAAACTGTTGCAAACGATTCCCTGAAAGGTTTTTCAGTTGAAACAGGTGGGTTTTTATCATCGGAAACAGAATTAGCCCTCGACGTCTGATCAACTTTTTTTGAAAAAATCCCTAAGCCACGCGGTCACAATTTGTTCAAAAATCTGACGTTCTGCAATTCATTCAAAGATGGTGCTAAACTGTTGCAAACGATCCCCTGAAGGGTTTTTCGGTGGAAACAGGTGGGTATTTATCATGGGAAACAGAATTAGCCCTCGACGTCTGAACAACATTTTTTGAAAAAATCCCTAAGGCGCGCGGTCACAATTTCTTCAAAATTTCTGACGTTCTGCAATTCACTCATAAATGGTGCCAAAATGTTGCAAACGATCCCCAGAAAGCTTTTTCGGTGGAAACAGGTGGGTATTTATCATCAGAAACAGAATTAGCCCTCGACATCTGAACAACTTTTTTTGAAAAAATCCCTAAGCCGCGCGTTCACAATTTCAGCAAAAATCTGACGTTCTGCAATTCACTCAGAAATGGTGCCAAACTGTTGCAAACAATCCCCTGAAGGCTTTTTCGGTGGAAACAGGTGGGTATTTATCATGGGAAACAGAATTAGCCCTCAAAGTCTGAACAACTTTTTTTGAAAAAATCCCTAAGCCGCGCGGTCACAATTTCTTCAAAATTTCTGACGTTCTGCCATTTACTCAGAAAGGGTGCCAAAATGTTGCAAACAATCCCCTGAAGGGTTTTTCGGTGGAAACAGGTGGGTATATATCATGGGAAACAGAATTAGCCCTCGACGTCTGAACTACTTTTTGTGAAAAAATCCCTAAGCCGCGCGGTCACAATTTCTTCAAAATTTCTGACGTTCTGCCATTTACTCAGAAATCATGCCAAACTGTTGCAAACGATCCCCTGAAGGCTTTTTCGGTGGAAACAGGTGGGTATTTATCATGGGAAACAGAATTAGCCCTCGACGTCTGAACAACTTTTTTTTAATAAATCCCTAAGGCGCGCGGTCACAATTTCTTCAAAATTTCTGACGTTCCGCAATTCACTCAGAAATGGTGCCACACTGTTGCAAACAATCCCCTGAAGGGTTTTTCGGTGGAAACAGGTGGGTATATATCATGGGAAACAGAATTAGCCCTCGACGTCTGAACAACTTTTTTTGAAAAAATCCCTAAGCCGCGCGGTCACAATTTCTTTAAAATTTCTGACGTTCTGCAATTCACTCAGAAATGGTGCCAAACTGTTGCAAACAATCCCCTGAAGGCTTTTTCGGTGGAAACAGGTGGGTATTTATCATGGGAAACAGAATTAGCCCTCGAAGTCTGAACAACTTTTTTTGAAAAAATTCCTAAGCCGCGCGGTCACAATTTCAGCAAAAATCTGACGTTCTGCAATTCACTCAGAAATGGTGCCAAACTGTTGCAAACGATCCCCTGGAAGGTTTTTCTGTGGAAACAGGTGGGTATTTATCATCGGAAACAGAATTAGCCCTCGACGTCTGAACAACTTTTTTTGAAAAAATCCCTAAGGCGCGCGGTCACAATTTCTTCAAAATTTCTGACGTTCTGCAATTTACTTAGAAATGGTGCCAAACTGTTGCAAACAATTCCCTGAAAGGTTTTTCAGTTGAAACAGGTGGGTTTTTATCATCGGAAACAGAATTAGCCCTCGACGTCTGATCAACTTTTTTTGAAAAAATCCCTAAGCCACGCGGTCACTATTTCTTCAAAAATCTGACGTTCTGCAATTCATTCAAAGATGGTGCTAAACTGTTGCAAACGATCCCCTGAAGGGTTTTTCGGTGGAAACAGGTGGGTATTTATCATGGGAAACAGAATTAGCCCTCGACGTCTGAACAACTTTTTTTGAAAAAATCCCTAAGCCGCGCGGTCACAATTTCTTCAAAATTTCTGACGTTCTGCCATTTACTCAGAAATGGTGCCAAACTGTTGCAAACAATCCCCTGAAGGCTTTTTGGGTGGAAACAGGTGGGTTTTTATCATCGGAAACAGAATTAGCCCTCGACGTCTGAACAACTTTTTTTGAAAAAATCCCTAAGCCGCACGGTCACAATTTCTTCAAAAATCTGACGTTCTGCAATTAATTCAAAGATGGTGCCAAACTGTTGCAAACGATCCCCTGAAGGCTTTTTCGGTGGAAACAGGTGGGTATTTATCATCGGAAACAGAATTAGCCCTCGACGTCTGAACAACTTTTTTTTGAAAAAATCCCTAAGCCGCGCGGTCACAATTTCTTCAAAATTTCTGACGTTCTGCAATTCACTCAGAAATGGTGCCAAACTGTTGCAAACGATCCCCTGAAAGGTTTTTCGGTGGAAACAGGTGGGAATTTATCATGGGAAACAGAATTAGACCTCGACGTCTGAACAACTTTTTTTGAAAAAATTCCTAAGCCGCGTGGTCACAATTTCTTCAAAATTTCTGACGTTCTGCAATTCGCTTAGAAATGGTGCCAAACTGTTGCAAACGATCCCCTGAAAGGTTTTTCGGTGGAAACAGGTGGGTTTTTATCATCGGAAACAGAATTAGCCCTCGACGTCTGAACAACTTTTTTTGAAAAAGTCCCTAAGCCGCGCGGACACAATTTCAGCAAAAAACTGACGTTCTGCAATTCATTCAAAGATGGTGCTAAACTGTTGCAAACGATCCCCTGAAGGGTTTTTCGGTGGAAACAGGTGGGTATTTATCATGGGAAACAGAATTAGCCCTCGACGTCTGAACAACTTTTTTTGAAAAAATCCCTAAGCCGCGCAGTCACAATTTCTTCAAAATTTCTGACGTTCTGCAATTCACTCAGAAATGGTGCCAAACTGTTGCAAACGATCCCCTGAAGGGTTTTTCGGTGGAAACAGGTGGGTATATATCATGGGAAACAGAATTAGCCCTCGACGTCTGAACAACTTTTTTTGAAAAAATCCCTAAGCCGCGCGGTCACAATTTCTTCAAAATTTCTGACGTTCTGCCATTTACTCAGAAATCATGCCAAACTGTTGCAAACGATCCCCTGTAGGCTTTTTCGGTGGAAACAGGAGGGTATTTATCATGGGAAACAGAATTAGCCCTCGACGTCTGAACAAGTTTTTTTGAAAAAATCCCTAAGCCGCGCGGTCACAATTTCTTGAAAATTTCTGACGTTCTGCAATTCACTCAGAAATGGTGCCAAACTGTTGCAAACAATCCCCTGAAGGCTTTTTCGGTGGAAACAGGTGGGTATATATCATGGGAAACAGAATTAGCCCTCGACGTCTGAACAACTTTTTTTGAAAAAATCCCTAAGACGCGCGGTCACAATTTCTTCAAAATTTCTGACGTTCTGCAATTC
Source organism: Podarcis melisellensis (assembly GCF_964234715.1). Lineage (NCBI taxonomy): Eukaryota > Metazoa > Chordata > Lepidosauria > Squamata > Lacertidae > Podarcis > Podarcis melisellensis. Next base: position 91,525,670 of record NC_138538.1, on the reverse strand, counting down.
ACTCAGAAATGGTGCCAAACTGTTGCAAACGATCCCCTGAAAGGTTTTTCGGTGGAAACAGGTGGGAATTTATCATGGGAAACAGAATTAGACCTCGACGTCTGAACAACTTTTTTTGAAAAAATCCCTAAGCCGCGCGGTCACAATTTCTTCAAAATTTCTGACGTTCTGCAATTCACTCTGAAATGGTGCCAAAATGTTGCAAACAATTCCCTGAAAGGTTTTTCAGTTGAAACAGGTGGGTTTTTATCATCGGAAACAGAATTAGCCCTCGACGTCTGATCAACTTTTTTTGAAAAAATCCCTAAGCCGCGCGGTCACAATTTCTTCAAAATTTCTGACGTTCTGCAATTTACTTAGAAATGGTGCCAAACTGTTGCAAACGATTCCCTGAAAGGTTTTTCAGTTGAAACAGGTGGGTTTTTATCATCGGAAACAGAATTAGCCCTCGACGTCTGAACAACTTTTTTTGAAAAAATCCCTAAGCCGCGCGGTCAATATTTCTTCAAAATTTCTGACGTTCTGCAATTCACTCAGAAATGGTGCCAAACTGTTGCAAACAATCCCCTGAAGGGTTTTTCGGTGGAAACAGGTGGGTATATATCATGGGAAACAGAATTAGCCCTCGACGTCTGAACAACTTTTTTTGAAAAAATCCCTAAGCCGCGCGGTCACAATTTCTTCAAAATTTCTGACGTTCTGCAATTCACTCTGAAATGGTGCCAAAATGTTGCAAACAATTCCCTGAAAGGTTTTTCAGATGAAACAGGTGGGTTTTTATCATCGGAAACAGAATTAGCCCTCGACGTCTGATCAACTTTTTTTGAAAAAATCCCTAAGCCACGCGGTCACAATTTCTTCAAAATTTCTGACGTTCTGCAATTCACTCAGAAATGGTGCCAAACTGTTGCAAACGATCCCCTGAAAGGTTTTTCGGTGGAAACAGGTGGGAATTTATCATGGGAAACAGAATTAGACCTCGACGTCTGAACAACTTTTTTTGAAAAAATTCCTAAGCCGCGTGGTCACAATTTCTTCAAAATTTCTGACGTTCTGCAATTCACTTAGAAATGGTGCCAAACTGTTGCAAACGATCCCCTGAAAGGTTTTTCGGTGGAAACAGGTGGGTTTTTATCATCGGAAACAGAATTAGCCCTCGACGTCTGAACAACTTTTTTTGAAAAAATCCCTAAGCCGCGCGGACACAATTTCTTCAAAAATCTGACGTTCTGCAATTCATTCAAAGATGGTGCTAAACTGTTGCAAACGATCCCCTGAAGGCTTTTTCGGTGGAAACAGGTGGGTATTTATCATGGGAAACAGAATTAGCCCTCGACGTCTGAACAACTTTTTTTGAAAAAATCCCTAAGCCGCGCGGTCACAATTTCTTCAAAATTTCTGACGTTCTGCAATTCACTCAGAAATGGTGCCAAACTGTTGCAAACAATCCCCTGAAGGGTTTTTCGGTGGAAACAGGTGGGTATTTATCCTGGGAAACAGAGTTAGCCCTCGAAGTCTGAACAACTTTTTTTGAAAAAATCCCTAAGCCGCGCGGTCACAATTTCTTCAAAAATCTGACGTTCTGCAATTAATTCAAAGATGGTGCCAAACTGTTGCAAACGATCCCCTGAAGGCTTTTTCGGTGGAAACAGGTGGGTATTTATCATCGGAAACAGAATTAGCCCTCGACGTCTGAACAACTTTTTTTGAAAAAATCCCTAAGCCGCGCGGTCACAATTTCTTCAAAATTTCTGACGTTCTGCAATTCACTCAGAAATGGTGCCAAACTGTTGCAAACGATCCCCTGAAGGGTTTTTCGGTGGAAACAGGTGGGTATATATCATGGGAAACAGAATTAGCCCTCGACGTCTGAACAACTTTTTTTGAAAAAATCCCTAAGCCGCGCGGTCACAATTTCTTCAAAATTTCTGACGTTCTGCCATTTACTCAGAAATCGTGCCAAACTGTTGCAAACGATCCCCTGTAGGCTTTTTCGGTGGAAACAGGAGGGTATTTATCATGGGAAACAGAATTAGCCCTCGACGTCTGAACAACTTTTTTTGAAAAAATCCCTAAGCCGCGCGGTCACAATTTCTTCAAAATTTCTGACGTTCTGCCATTTACTCAGAAATGGTGCCAAACTGTTGCAAACAATCCCCTGAAGGCTTTTTCGGTGGAAGTAGGTGGGTATTTATCATGAGAAACAGAATTAGACCTCGACGTCTGAACAACTTTTTTTGAAAAAATTCCTAAGGCGCGCGATCACAATTTCTTCAAAATTTCTGACGTTCTGCAATTGACTCAGAAATGGTGCCACACTGTTGCAAACAATCCCCTGAAGGGTTTTTTGGTTGAAACAGGTGGGTATATATCATGGGAAACAGAATTAGCCCTCGACGTCTGAACAACTTTTTTTGAAAAAATCCCTAAGCCGCGCGGTCACAATTTCTTCAAAATTTCTGACGTTCTGCAATTCACTCAGAAATGGTGCCAAACTTTTGCAAACAATCCCCTGAAGGCTTTTTCGGTGGAAACAGGTGGATATTTATAATGGGAAACAGAATTAGCCCTCGAAGTCTGAACAACTTTTTTTGAAAAAATCCCTAAGCCGCGCGGTCACAATTTCTTTAAAATTTCTGACGTTCTGCAATTTACTTAGAAATGGTGCCAAACTGTTGCAAACAATTCCCTGAAAGGTTTTTCAGTTGAAACAGGTGGGTTTTTATAATCGGAAACAGAATTAGCCCTCGACGTCTGATCAACTTTTTTTGAAAAAATCCCTAAGCCACGCGGTCACTATTTCTTCAAAAATCTGACGTTCTGCAATTCATTCAAAGATGGTGCTAAACTGTTGCAAATGATCCCCTGAAGGGTTTTTCGGTGGAAACAGGTGGGTATTTATCATGGGAAACAGAATTAGCCCTCGACGTCTGAACAACATTTTTTGAAAAAATCCCTAAGGCGCGCGGTCACAATTTCTTCAAAATTTCTGACGTTCTGCCATTTACTCAGAAATGGTGCCAAACTGTTGCAAACAATCCCCTGAAGGCTTTTTGGGGGGAAACAGGTGGGTTTTTATCATCGGAAACAGAATTAGCCCTCGACGTCTGAACAACTTTTTTTGAAAAAATCCCTAAGCCGCACGGTCACAATTTCTTCAAAAATCTGACGTTCTGCAATTAATTCAAAGATGGTGCCAAACTGTTGCAAACGATCCCCTGAAGGCTTTTTCGGTGGAAACAGGTGGGTATTTATCATCGGAAACAGAATTAGCCCTCGACGTCTGAACAACTTTTTTTGAAAAAATCCCTAAGCCGCGCGGTCACAATTTCTTCAAAATTTCTGACGTTCTGCAATTCACTCAGAAATGGTGCCAAACTGTTGCAAACGATCCCCTGAAAGGTTTTTCGGTGGAAACAGGTGGGAATTTATCATGGGAAACAGAATTAGACCTCGACGTCTGAACAACTTTTTTTGAAAAAATTCCTAAGCCGCGTGGTCACAATTTCTTCAAAATTTCTGTCGTTCTGCAATTCACTTAGAAATGGTGCCAAACTGTTGCAAACGATCCCCTGAAAGGTTTTTCGGTGGAAACAGGTGGGTTTTTATCATCGGAAACAGAATTAGCCCTCGACGTCTGAACACCTTTTTTTGAAAAAGTCCCTAAGCCGCGCGGACACAATTTCAGCAAAAAACTGACGTTCTGCAATTCATTCAAAGATGGTGCTAAACTGTTGCAAACGATCCCCTGAAGGGTTTTTCGGTGGAAACAGGTGGGTATTTATCATGGGAAACAGAATTAGCCCTCGACGTCTGAACAACTTTTTTTGAAAAAATCCCTAAGCCGCGCGGTCACAATTTCTTCAAAATTTCTGACGTTCTGCCATTTACTTAGAAATGGTGCCAAACTGTTGCAAACGATTCCCTGAAAGGTTTTTCAGTTGAAACAGGTGGGTTTTTATCATCGGAAACAGAATTAGCCCTCGACATCTGATCAACTTTTTTTGAAAAAATCCCTAAGCCACGCGGTCACAATTTGTTCAAAAATCTGACGTTCTGCAATTCATTCAAAGATGGTGCTAAACTGTTGCAAACGATCCCCTGAAGGGTTTTTCGGTGGAAACAGGTGGGTATTTATCATGGGAAACAGAATTAGCCCTCGACGTCTGAACAACATTTTTTGAAAAAATCCCTAAGGCGCGCGGTCACAATTTCTTCAAAATTTCTGACGTTCTGCAATTCACTCATAAATGGTGCCAAAATGTTGCAAACGATCCCCAGAAAGCTTTTTCGGTGGAAACAGGTGGGTATTTATCATCGGAAACAGAATTAGCCCTCGACATCTGAACAACTTTTTTTGAAAAAATCCCTAAGCCGCGCGTTCACAATTTCAGCAAAAATCTGACGTTCTGCAATTCACTCAGAAATGGTGCCAAACTGTTGCAAACAATCCCCTGAAGGCTTTTTCGGTGGAAACAGGTGGGTATTTATCATGGGAAACAGAATTAGCCCTCGAAGTCTGAACAACTTTTTTTGAAAAAATCCCTAAGCCGCGCGGTCACAATTTCTTCAAAATTTCTGACGTTCTGCCATTTACTCAGAAAGGGTGCCAAAATGTTGCAAACAATCCCCTGAAGGGTTTTTCGGTGGAAACAGGTGGGTATTTATCATGGGAAACAGAATTAGCCCTCGACGTCTGAACAACTTTTTTTGAAAAAATCCCTAAGGCGCGCGGTCACAATTTCTTCAAAATTTCTGACGTTCTGCAATTCACTCAGAAATGGTGCCACACTGTTGCAAACAATTCCCTGAAAGGTTTTTCAGTTGAAACAGGTGGGTTTTTATCATCGGAAACAGAATTAGCCCTCGACGTCTGATCAACTTTTTTTGAAAAAATCCCTAAGCCACGCGGTCACTATTTCTTCAAAAATCTGACGTTCTGCAATTCATTCAAAGATGGTGCTAAACTGTTGCAAACGATCCCCTGAAGGGTTTTTCGGTGGAAACAGGTGGGTATTTATCATGGGAAACAGAATTAGCCCTCGACGTCTGAACAAGTTTTTTTGAAAAAGTCCCTAAGCCGCGCGGACACAATTTCAGCAAAAAACTGACGTTCTGCAATTCATTCAAAGATGGTGCTAAACTGTTGCAAACGATCCCCTGAAGGGTTTTTCGGTGGAAACAGGTGGGTATTTATCATGGGAAACAGAATTAGCCCTCGACGTCTGAACAACTTTTTTTTAAAAAATCCCTAAGCCGCGCGGTCACAATTTCTTCAAAATTTCTGACGTTCTGCAATTCACTCAGAAATGGTGCCAAACTGTTGCAAACGATCCCCTGAAGGGTTTTTCGGTGGAAACAGGTGGGTATATATCATGGGAAACAGAATTAGCCCTCGACGTCTGAACAACTTTTTTTGAAAAAATCCCTAAGCCGCGCGGTCACAATTTCTTCAAAATTTCTGACGTTCTGCAATTTACTTAGAAATGGTGCCAAACTGTTGCAAACGATTCCCTGAAAGGTTTTTCAGTTGAAACAGGTGGGTTTTTATCATCGGAAACAGAATTAGCCCTCGACATCTGAACAACTTTTTTTGAAAAAATCCCTAAGCCGCGCGGTCACAATTTCTTCAAAATTTCTGACGTTCTGCAATTCACTCAGAAATGGTGCCAAACTGTTGCAAACAATCCCCGGAAGGGTTTTTCGGTGGAAACAGGTGGGTATATATCATGGGAAACAGAATTAGCCCTCGACGTCTGAACAACTTTTTTTGAAAAAATCCCTAAGCCGCGCGGTCACAATTTCTTCAAAATTTCTGACGTTCTGCAATTCACTCTGAAATGGTGCCAAAATGTTGCAAACAATTCCCTGAAAGGTTTTTCAGTTGAAACAGGTGGGTTTTTATCATCGGAAACAGAATTAGCCCTCGACGTCTGATCAACTTTTTTTGAAAAAATCCCTAAGCCGCGCGGTCACAATTTCTTCAAAATTTCTGACGTTCTGCAATTTACTTAGAAATGGTGCAAAACTGTTGCAAACGATTCCCTGAATGGTTTTTCAGTTGAAACAGGTGGGTTTTTATCATCGGAAACAGAATTAGCCCTCGACGTCTGAACAACTTTTTTTGAAAAAATCCCTAAGCCGCGCGGTCACAATTTCTTCAAAATTTCTGACGTTCTGCAATTCACTCAGAAATGGTGCCAAACTGTTGCAAACAATCCCCGGAAGGGTTTTTCGGTGGAAACAGGTGGGTATATATCATGGGAAACAGAATTAGCCCTCGACGTCTGAACAACTTTTTTTGAAAAAATCCCTAAGCCGCGCGGTCACAATTTCTTCAAAATTTCTGACGTTCTGCAATTCACTCTGAAATGGTGCCAAAATGTTGCAAACAATTCCCTGAAAGGTTTTTCAGATGAAACAGGTGGGTTTTTATCATCGGAAACAGAATTAGCCCTCGACGTCTGATCAACTTTTTTTGAAAAAATCCCTAAGCCACGCGGTCACAATTTCTTCAAAAATCTGACGTTCTGCAATTAATTCAAAGATGGTGCCAAACTGTTGCAAACAATACCCTGAAGGCTTTTTCGGTGGAAACAGGTGGGTATTTATCATCGGAAACAGAATTAGCCCTCGACGTCTGAACAACTTTTTTTGAAAAAATCCCTAAGCCGCGCGGTCACAATTTCTTCAAAATTTCTGACGTTCTGCAATTCACTCAGAAATGGTGCCAAACTGTTGCAAACGATCCCCTGAAAGGTTTTTCGGTGGAAACAGGTGGGAATTTATCATGGGAAACAGAATTAGACCTCGACGTCTGAATAACTTTTTTTGAAAAAATTCCTAAGCCGCGTGGTCACAATTTCTTCAAAATTTCTGACGTTCTGCAATTCACTTAGAAATGGTGCCAAACTGTTGCAAACGATCCCCTGAAAGGTTTTTCGGTGGAAACAGGTGGGTTTTTATCATCGGAAACAGAATTAGCCCTCGACGTCTGAACAACTTTTTTTGAAAAAATCCCTAAGCCGCGCGGACACAATTTCTTCAAAAATCTGACGTTCTGCAATTCATTCAAAGATGGTGCTAAACTGTTGCAAACGATCCCCTGAAGGCTTTTTCGGTGGAAACAGGTGGGTATTTATCATGGGAAACAGAATTAGCCCTCGACGTCTGAAAAACTTTTTTTGAAAAAATCCCTAAGCCGCGCGGTCACAATTTCTTCAAAATTTCTGACGTTCTGCAATTCACTCAGAAATGGTGCCAAACTGTTGCAAACAATCCCCTGAAGGGTTTTTCGGTGGAAACAGGTGGGTATTTATCCTGGGAAACAGAGTTAGCCCTCGAAGTCTGAACAACTTTTTTTGAAAAAATCCCTAAGCCGCGCGGTCACAATTTCTTCAAAATTTCTGAGGTTTTGCAATTCATTCAAAGATGGTGCTAAACTGTTGCAAACGATCCCCTGAAGGGTTTTTCGGTGGAAACAGGTGGGAATTTATGATCGGAAACAGAATTAGCCCTCGACATCTGAACAACTTTTTTTGAAAAAATCCCTAAGCCGCGCGGTCACAATTTCAGCAAAAATCTGACGTTCTGCAATTCATTCAAAGATGGTGCCAAACTGTTGCAAACGATCCCCTGAAAGGTTTTTCGGTGGAAACAGGTGGGTATTTATCATCGGAAACAGAATTAGCCCTCGACATCTGAACAACTTTTTTTGAAAAAATCCCTAAGCCGCGCGGTCACAATTTCAGCAAAAATCTGACGTTCTGCAGTTCATTCAAAGATGGTGCTAAACTGTTGCAAACGATCCCCTGAAGGCTTTTTCGGTGGAAACAGGTGGGTATTTATCATGGGAAACAGAATTAGCCCTCGACGTCTGAACAACTTTTTTTGAAAAAATCCCTAAGCCGCGTGGTCACAATTTCTGCAAAAATCTGAAGTTCTGCAATTCACTCAGAAATGGTGCCAAACTGTTGCAAACGATCCCCTGAAGGGTTTTTCGGTGGAAACAGGTGGGTTTTTATCATCGGAAACAGAATTAGCCCTCAACGTCTGAACAAGTTATTTTGAAAAAATCCCTAAGCCGCGCGGTCACAATTTCTTCAAAATTTCTGACGTTCTGCAATTCACTCTGAAATGGTGCCAAAATGTTGCAAACAATTCCCTGAAAGGTTTTTCAGATGAAACAGGTGGGTTTTTATCATCGGAAACAGAATTAGCCCTCGACGTCTGATCAACTTTTTTTGAAAAAATCCCTAAGCCACGCGGTCACAATTTCTTCAAAAATCTGACGTTCTGCAATTAATTCAAAGATGGTGCCAAACTGTTGGAAACAATACCCTGAAGGCTTTTTCGGTGGAAACAGGTGGGTATTTATCATCGGAAACAGAATTAGCCCTCGACGTCTGAACAACTTTTTTTGAAAAAATCCCTAAGCCGCGCGGTCACAATTTCTTCAAAATTTCTGACGTTCTGCAATTCACTCAGAAATGGTGCCAAACTGTTGCAAACGATCCCCTGAAAGGTTTTTCGGTGGAAACAGGTGGGAATTTATCATGGGAAACAGAATTAGACCTCGACGTCTGAATAACTTTTTTTGAAAAAATTCCTAAGCCGCGTGGTCACAATTTCTTCAAAATTTCTGACGTTCTGCAATTCACTTAGAAATGGTGCCAAACTGTTGCAAACGATCCCCTGAAAGGTTTTTCGGTGGAAACAGGTGGGTTTTTATCATCGGAAACAGAATTAGCCCTCGACGTCTGAACAACTTTTTTTGAAAAAATCCCTAAGCCGCGCGGACACAATTTCTTCAAAAATCTGACGTTCTGCAATTCATTCAAAGATGGTGCTAAACTGTTGCAAACGATCCCCTGAAGGCTTTTTCGGTGGAAACAGGTGGGTATTTATCATGGGAAACAGAATTAGCCCTCGACGTCTGAACAACTTTTTTTGAAAAAATCCCAAAGCCGCGCGGTCACAATTTCTTCAAAATTTCTGACGTTCTGCAATTCACTCAGAAATGGTGCCAAACTGTTGCAAACAATCCCCTGAAGGGTTTTTCGGTGAAAACAGGTGGGTATTTATCCTGGGAAACAGAGTTAGCCCTCGAAGTCTGAACAACTTTTTTTGAAAAAATCCCTAAGCCGCGCGGTCACAATTTCTTCAAAATTTCTGACGTTTTGCAATTCATTCAAAGATGGTGCTAAACTGTTGCAAACGATCCCCTGAAGGGTTTTTCGGTGGAAACAGGTGGGAATTTATGATCGGAAACAGAATTAGCCCTCGACATCTGAACAACTTTTTTTGAAAAAATCCCTAAGCCGCGCGGTCACAATTTCAGCAAAAATCTGACGTTCTGCAATTCATTCAAAGATGGTGCCAAACTGTTGCAAACGATCCCCTGAAAGGTTTTTCGGTGGAAACAGGTGGGTATTTATCATGGGAAACAGAATTAGCCCTCGACATCTGAACAACTTTTTTTGAAAAAATCCCTAAGCCGCGCGGTCACAATTTCAGCAAAAATCTGACGTTCTGCAGTTCATTCAAAGATGGTGCTAAACTGTTGCAAACGATCCCCTGAAGGCTTTTTCGGTGGAAACAGGTGGGTATTTATCATGGGAAACAGAATTAGCCCTCGACGTCTGAACAACTTTTTTTGAAAAAATCCCAAAGCCGCGCGGTCACAATTTCAGCAAAAATCTGACGTTCTGCAGTTCATTCAAAGATGGTGCTAAACTGTTGCAAACGATCCCCTGAAGGCTTTTTCGGTGAAAACAGGTGGGTATTTATCATCGGAAACAGAATTAGCCCTCGAGGTCCGAACAACTTTTTTTGAAAAAATCCCTAAGCCGCGCGGTCACAATTTCTTCAAAATTTCTGACGTTCTGCAATTCACTCAGAAATGGTGCCAAACTGTTGCAAACAATCCCCTGAAAGGTTTTTCGGTGGAAACAGGTGGGTATTTATCATCGGAAACAGAATTAGCCCTCGACGTCTGAACAACTTTTTTTGAAAAAATCCCTAAGCCGCGCGGTCACAATTTCAGCAAAAATCTGACGTTCTGCAATTCATTCAAAGATGGTGCTAAACTGTTGCAAACGATCCCCTGAAGGCTTTTTCGGTGGAAACAGGTGGGTATTTATCATGGGAAACAGAATTAGCCCTCGACGTCTGAACAACTTTTTTTGAAAAAATCCCTAAGCCGCGCGGTCACAATTTCTTCAAAATTTCTGACGTTCTGCAATTCACTCAGAAATGGTGCCAAACTGTTGCAAACAATCCCCTGAAGGGTTTTTTGGTGGAAACAGGTGGGTATTTATCCTGGGAAACAGAGTTAGCCCTCGAAGTCTGAACAACTTTTTTTGAAAAAATCCCTAAGCCACGCGGTCACAATTTCTTCAAAATTTCTGACGTTTTGCAATTCACTCAGAAATGGTGCCAAACTGTTGCAAACGATCCCCTGAAGGGTTTTTTGGTGGAAACAGGTGGGAATTTATCATGGGAAACAGAATTAGACCTCGACGTCTGAACAATTTTTTTTAAAAAAATCCCTAAGCCGCGCGGTCACAATTTCAGCAAAAAACTGACGTTCTGCAATTCATTCAAAGATGGTGCCAAACTGTTGCAAACGATCCCCTGAAGGCTTTTTCGGTGGAAACAGGTGGGTATTTATCATGGGAAACAGAATTAGCCCTCGACGTCTGAACAACTTTTTTTGAAAAAATCCCTAAGCCGCGTGGTCACAATTTCTGCAAAAATCTGAAGTTCTGCAATTCACTCAGAAATGGTGCCAAACTGTTGCAAACGATCCCCTGAAGGGTTTTTCGGTGGAAACAGGTGGGTATTTATCATCGGAAACAGAATTAGCCCTCGAGGTCCGAACAACTTTTTTTGAAAAAATCCCTAAGCCGCGCGGTCACAATTTCTTCAAAATTTCTGACGTTTTGCAATTCACTCAGAAATGGTGCCAAACTGTTGCAAACGATCCCCTGAAGGGTTTTTCAGTGGAAACAGGTGGGTATTTATCATCGGAAACAGAATTAGCCCTCGAGGTCCGAACAACTTTTTTTGAAAAAATCCCTAAGCCGCGCGGTCACAATTTCTTCAAAATTTCTGACGTTTTGCAATTCACTCAGAAATGGTGCCAAACTGTTGCAAACAATCCCCTGGAGGGTTTTTCGGTGGAAACAGGTGGGTATTTATCATCGGAAACAGAATTAGCCCTCGACATCTGAACAACTTTTTTTGAAAAAATCCCTAAGCCGCGCGGTCACAATGTCTTCAAAATTTCTGACGTTCTGCAATTCACTCAGAAATGGTGCCAAAATGTTGCAAACGATCCCCTGAAAGGTTTTTCGGTGGAAACAGGTGGGTTTTTAACATCGGAAACAGAATTAGCGCTCGACGTCTGAACAACTTTTTTTGAAAAAATCCCTAAGCCGCCCGGTCACAATTTCTGCAAAATTTCTGACGTTCTGCAATTCACTCAGAAATGGTGCCAAACTGTTGCAAACGATCCCCTGAAAGGTTTTTCGGTGGAAACAGATGGGTATTTATCATCGGAAACAGAATTAGCCCTCGACGTCTGAACAACTTTTTTTGAAAAAATCCCTAAGCCGCGCAGTCACAATTTCAGCAAAAATGTGACGTTCTGCAATTCACTCAGAAATGGTGCCAAACTGTTGCAAACGATCCCCTGAAAGGTTTTTCGGTGGAAACAGGTGGGTATTTATCATCGGAAACAGAATTAGCCCTCGACATCTGAACAACTTTTTTTGAAAAAATCCCTAAGCCACGCGGTCACAATGTCTTCAAAATTTCTGACGTTCTGCAATTCACTCAGAAATGGTGCCAAAATGTTGCAAACGATCCCCTGAAAGGTTTTTCGGTGGAAACAGGTGGGTTTTTAACATCGGAAACAGAATTAGCGCTCGACGTCTGAACAACTTTTTTTGAAAAAATCCCTAAGCCGCCCGGTCACAATTTCTTCAAAATTTCTGACGTTCTGCAATTCACTCAGAAATGGTGCCAAACTGTTGCAAACGATCCCCTGAAAGGTTTTTCGGTGGAAACAGGTGGGTATTTATCATCGGAAACAGAATTAGCCCTCGACGTCTGAACAATTTTTTTTGAAAAAATCCCTAAGCCGCGCGGTCACAATTTCAGCAAAAATGTGACGTTCTGCAATTCACTCAGAAATGGTGCCAAACTGTTGCAAACGATCCCCTGAAAGGTTTTTCGGTGGAAACAGGTGGGTATTTATCATCGGAAACAGAATTAGCCCTCGACGTCTGAACAACTTTTTTTGAAAAAATCCCTAAGCCGCGCGGTCACAATTTCTTCAAAAATCTGACGTTCTGCAATTCATTCAAAGATGGTGCTAAACTGTTGCAAACGATCCCCTGAAGGCTTTTTCGGTGGAAACAGGTGGGTATTTATCATGGGAAACAGAATTAGCCCTCGACGTCTGAACAACTTTTTTTGAAAAAATCCCTAAGCCGCGCGGTCACAATTTCTTCAAAATTTCTGACGTTCTGCAATTCACTCAGAAATGGTGCCAAACTGTTGCAAACAATCCCCTGAAGGGTTTTTTGGTGGAAACAGGTGGGTATTTATCCTGGGAAACAGAGTTAGCCCTCGAAGTCTGAACAACTTTTTTTGAAAAAATCCCTAAGCCGCGCGGTCACAATTTCTTCAAAATTTCTGACGTTTTGCAATTCACTCAGAAATGGTGCCAAACTGTTGCAAACGATCCCCTGAAGGGTTTTTTGGTGGAAACAGGTGGGAATTTATCATGGGAAACAGAATTAGACCTCGACGTCTGAACAATTTTTTTTAAAAAAATCCCTAAGCCGCGCGGTCACAATTTCAGCAAAAAACTGACGTTCTGCAATTCATTCAAAGATGGTGCCAAACTGTTGCAAACGATCCCCTGAAGGCTTTTTCGGTGGAAACAGGTGGGTATTTATCATGGGAAACAGAATTAGCCCTCGACGTCTGAACAACTTTTTTTGAAAAAATCCCTAAGCCGCGTGGTCACAATTTCTGCAAAAATCTGAAGTTCTGCAATTCACTCAGAAATGGTGCCAAACTGTTGCAAACGATCCCCTGAAGGGTTTTTCGGTGGAAACAGGTGGGTATTTATCATCGGAAACAGAATTAGCCCTCGAGGTCCGAACAACTTTTTTTGAAAAAATCCCTAAGCCGCGCGGTCACAATTTCTTCAAAATTTCTGACGTTTTGCAATTCACTCAGAAATGGTGCCAAACTGTTGCAAACGATCCCCTGAAGGGTTTTTCGGTGGAAACAGGTGGGTATTTATCATCGGAAACAGAATTAGCCCTCGAGGTCCGAACAACTTTTTTTGAAAAAATCCCTAAGCCGCGCGGTCACAATTTCTTCAAAATTTCTGACGTTTTGCAATTCACTCAGAAATGGTGCCAAACTGTTGCAAACAATCCCCTGAAGGGTTTTTCGGTGGAAAGAGGTGGGTATATATCATGGGAACAGAATTAGCCCTCAATGTCTGAACAACTTTTTTTGAAAAAATCCCTAAGCCGCGCGGTCACAATTTCTTCAAAATTTCTGACGTTCTGCAATTCACTCAGAAATGGTGCCAAACTGTTACAAACGATCCCCTGAAAGGTTTTTCGGTGGAAACAGGTGGGTATTTATCATCGGAAACAGAATTAGCCCTCGACATCTGAACAACTTTTTTTGAAAAAAACCCTAAGCCGCGCGGTCACAATGTCTTCAAAATTTCTGACGTTCTGCAATTCACTCAGAAATGGTGCCAAAATGTTGCAAACGATCCCCTGAAAGGTTTTTCGGTGGAAACAGGTGGGTTTTTAACATCGGAAACAGAATTAGCGCTCGACGTCTGAACAACTTTTTTTGAAAAAATCCCTAAGCCGCGCGGTCACAATTTCTTCAAAATTTCTGACGTTCTGCAATTCACTCAGAAATGGTGCCAAACTGTTGCAAACATTCCCCTGAAAGGTTTTTCGGTGGAAAAAGGTGGGTATTTATCATCGGAAACAGAATTAGCCCTCGACGTCTGAACAACTTTTTTTGAAAAAATCCCTAAGCCGCGCGGTCACAATTTCTTCAAAAATCTGACGTTCTGCAATTCATTCAAAGATGGTGCTAAACTGTTGCAAACGATCCCCTGAAGGCTTTTTCGGTGGAAACAGGTGGGTATTTATCATGGGAAACAGAATTAGCCCTCGACGTCTGAACAACTTTTTTTGAAAAAATCCCTAAGCCGAACGGTCACAATTTCTTCAAAATTTCTGACGTTCTGCAATTCACTCAGAAATGGTGCCAAACTGTTGCAAACAATCCCCTGAAGGGTTTTTCGGTGGAAACAGGTGGGTATTTATCCTGGGCAACAGAGTTAGCCCTCGAAGTCTGAACAACTTTTTTTGAAAAAATCCCTAAGCCGCGCGGTCACAATTTCTTCAAAATTTCTGACGTTTTGCAATTCACTCAGAAATGGTGCCAAACTGATGCAAACGATCCCTTGAAGGGTTTTTCGGTGGAAACAGGTGGGAATTTATCATGGGAAACAGAATTAGACCTCGACGTCTGAACAATTTTTTTTTTAAAAATCCCTAAGCCGCGCGGTCACAATTTCAGCAAAAAACTGACGTTCTGCAATTCATTCAAAGATGGTGCTAAACTGTTGCAAACGATCCCCTGAAGGGTTTTTCGGTGGAAACAGGTGGGTATTTATGATCGGAAACAGAATTAGCCCTCGACATCTGAACAACTTTTTTTGAAAAAATCCCTAAGCCGCGCGGTCACAATGTCTTCAAAATTTCTGACGCTCTGCAATTCACTCAGAAATGGTGCCAAAATGTTGCAAACGATCCCCTGAAAGGTTTTTCGGTGGAAACAGGTGGGTTTTTAACATCGGAAACAGAATTAGCGCTCGACGTCTGAACAACTTTTTTTGAAAAAATCCCTAAGCCGCGCGGTCACAATTTCTTCAAAATTTCTGACGTTCTGCAATTCACTCAGAAATGGTGCCAAACTGTTGCAAACGATCCCCTGAAAGGTTTTTTGGTGGAAACAGGTGGGTATTTATCATCGGAAACAGAATTAGCCCTCGACGTCTGAACAATTTTTTTTGAAAAAATCCCTAAGCCGCGCGGTCACAATTTCAGCAAAAATCTGACGTTCTGCAATTCATTCAAAGATGGTGCCAAACTGTTGCAAACGATCCCCTGAAAGGTTTTTCGGTGGAAACAGGTGGGTATTTATCATCGGAAACAGAATTAGCCCTCGACGTCTGAACAACTTTTTTTGAAAAAATCCCTAAGCCGCGCGGTCACAATTTCAGCCAAAATCTGACGTTCTGCAATTCACTCAGAAATGGTGCCAAACTGTTGCAAACAATCCCCTGAAAGGTTTTTCGGTGGAAACAGGTGGGTATTTATCATCGGAAACAGAATTAGCCCTCGACGTCTGAACAACTTTTTTTGAAAAAATCCCTAAGCCGCGCGGTCACAATTTCTTCAAAAATCTGACGTTCTGCAATTCATTCAAAGATGGTGCTAAACTGTTGCAAACGATCCCCTGAAGGCTTTTTCGGTGGAAACAGGTGGGTATTTATCATCGGAAACAGAATTAGCCCTCGACGTCTGAACACCTTTTTTTGAAAAAATCCCTAAGCCGCGCGGTCACAATTTCTTAAAAATTTCTGACGTTCTGCAATTCACTCAGAAATGGTGCCAAACTGTTGCAAACGATCCCCTGAAAGGTTTTTCGGTGGAAACAGGTGGGAATTTATCATGGGAAACAGAATTAGACCTCGACGTCTGAACAACTTTTTTTGAAAAAATTCCTAAGCCGCGTGGTCACAATTTCTTCAAAATTTCTGACGTTCTGCAATTCACTTAGAAATGGTGCCGAACTGTTGCAAACGATCCCCTGAAAGGTTTTTCGGTGGAAACAGGTGGGTTTTTATCATCGGAAACAGAATTAGCCCTCGACGTCTGAACAACTTTTTTTGAAAAAGTCCCTAAGCCGCGCGGACACAATTTCAGCAAAAAACTGACGTTCTGCCATTTACTCAGAAATCGTGCCAAACTGTTGCAAACGATCCCCTGTAGGCTTTTTCGGTGGAAACAGGAGGGTATTTATCATGGGAAACAGAATTAGCCCTCGACGTCTGAACAAGTTTTTTTGAAAAAATCCCTAAGCCGCGCGGTCACAATTTCTTGAAAATTTCTGACGTTCTGCAATTCACTCAGAAATGGTGCCAAACTGTTGCAAACAATCCCCTGAAGGCTTTTTCGGTGGAAACAGGTGGGTATATATCATGGGAAACAGAATTAGCCCTCGACGTCTGAACAACTTTTTTTGAAAAAATCCCTAAGCCGCGCGGTCACAATTTCTTCAACATTTCTGACGTTCTGCCATTTACTCAGAAATCGTGCCAAACTGTTGCAAACGATCCCCTGTAGGCTTTTTCGGTGGAAACAGGAGGGTATTTATCATGGGAAACAGAATTAGCCCTCGACGTCTGAACAAGTTTTTTTGAAAAAATCCCTAAGTCGCGCGGTCACAATTTCTTGAAAATTTCTGACGTTCTGCAATTCACTCAGAAATGGTGCCAAACTGTTGCAAACAATCCCCTGAAGGGTTTTTCGGTGGAAACAGGTGGGTATATATCATGGGAAACAGAATTAGCCCTCGACGTCTGAACAACTTTTTTTGAAAAAATCCCTAAGCCGCGCGGTCACAATTTCTTCAAAATTTCTGACGTTCTGCAATTCACTCAGAAATGGTGCCACACTGTTGCAAACAATCCCCTGAAGGGTTTTTCGGTGGAAACAGGTGGGTATATATCATGTGAAACAGAATTAGCCCTCGACGTCTGAACAACTTTTTTTGAAAAAATCCCTAAGCCGCGCGGTCACAATTTCTTCAAAATTTCTGACGTTCTGCAATTTACTTAGAAATGGTGCCAAACTTTTGCAAACGATTCCCTGAAAGGTTTTTCAGTTGAAACAGGTGGGTTTTTATCATCGGAAACAGAATTAGCCCTCGACGTCTGAACAACTTTTTTTGAAAAAATCCCTAAGCCGCGCAGTCACAATTTCTTCAAAATTTCTGACGTTCTGCAATTCACTCAGAAATGGTGCCAAACTGTTGCAAACAATCCCCTGAAGGGTTTTTCGGTGGAAACAGGTGGGTATATATCATGGGAAACAGAATTAGCCCTCGACGTCTGAACACCTTTTTTTGAAAAAATCCCTAAGCCGCGCGGTCACAATTTCTTCAAAATTTCTGACGTTCTGCAATTCACTCTGAAATGGTGCCAAAATGTTGCAAACAATTCCCTGAAAGGTTTTTCAGTTGAAACAGGTGGGTTTTTATCATCGGAAACAGAATTAGCCCTCGACGTCTGATCAACTTTTTTTGAAAAAATCCCTAAGCCGCGCGGTCACAATTTCTTCAAAATTTCTGACGTTCTGCAATTTACTTAAAAATGGTGCCAAACTGTTGCAAACGATTCCCTGAAAGGTTTTTCAGTTGAAACAGGTGGGCTTTTATCATCGGAAACAGAATTAGCCCTCGACGTCTGAACAACTTTTTTTGAAAAAATCCCTAAGCCGCGCGGTCACAATTTCTTCAAAATTTCTGACGTTCTGCAATTCACTCAGAAATGGTGCCAAACTGTTGCAAACAATCCCCTGAAGGGTTTTTCGGTGGAAACAGGTGGGTATATATCATGGGAAACAGAATTAGCCCTCGACGTCTGAACAACTTTTTTTGAAAAAATCCCTAAGCCGCGCGGTCACAATTTCTTCAAAATTTCTGACGTTCTGCAATTCACTCTGAAATGGTGCCAAAATGTTGCAAACAATTCCCTGAAAGGTTTTTCAGATGAAACAGGTGGGTTTTTATCATCGGAAACAGAATTAGCCCTCGACGTCTGATCAACTTTTTTTGAAAAAATCCCTAAGCCACGCGGTCACAATTTCTTCAAAAATCTGACGTTCTGCAATTAATTCAAAGATGGTGCCAAACTGTTGCAAACGATCCCCTGAAGGCTTTTTCGGTGGAAACAGGTGGGTATTTATCATCGGAAACAGAATTAGCCCTCGAAGTCTGAACAACTTTTTTTGAAAAAATCCCTAAGCCGCGCGGTCACAATTTCTTCAAAATTTCTGACATTCTGCAATTCACTCAGAAATGGTGCCAAACTGTTGCAAACAATCCCCTGAAGGGTTTTTCGGTGGAAACAGGTGGGTATATATCATGGGAAACAGAATTAGCCCTCGACGTCTGAACAACTTTTTTTGAAAAAATCCCTAAGCCGCGCGGTCACAATTTCTTCAAAATTTCTGACGTTCTGCAATTCACTCTGAAATGGTGCCAAAATGTTGCAAACAATTCCCTGAAAGGTTTTTCAGATGAAACAGGTGGGTTTTTATCATCGGAAACAGAATTAGCCCTCGACGTCTGATCAACTTTTTTTGAAAAAATCCCTAAGCCACGCGGTCACAATTTCTTCAAAAATCTGACGTTCTGCAATTAATTCAAAGATGGTGCCAAACTGTTGCAAACGATCCCCTGAAGGCTTTTTCGGTGGAAACAGGTGGGTATTTATCATCGGAAACAGAATTAGCCCTCGACGTCTGAACAACTTTTTTTGAAAAAATCCCTAAGCCGCGCGGTCACAATTTCTTCAAAATTTCTGACGTTCTGCAATTCACTCAGAAATGGTGCCAAACTGTTGCAAACGATCCCCTGAAAGGTTTTTCGGTGGAAACAGGTAGGAATTTATCATGGGAAACAGAATTAGACCTCGACGTCTGAACAACTTTTTTTGAAAAAATTCCTAAGCCGCGCGGTCACAATTTCTTCAAAATTTCTGACGTTCTGCAATTTACTTAGAAATGGTGCCAAACTGTTGCAAACGATTCCCTGAAAGGTTTTTCAGTTGAAACAGGTGGGTTTTTATCATCGGAAACAGAATTAACCCTCGACGTCTGAACAACTTTTTTTGAAAAAATCCCTAAGCCGCGCGGTCACAATTTCTTCAAAATTTCTGACGTTCTGCAATTCACTCAGAAATGGTGCCAAACTGTTGCAAACAATCCCCTGAAGGTTTTTTCGGTGGAAACAGGTGGGTATATATCATGGGAAACAGAATTAGCCCTCGACGTCTGAACAACTTTTTTTGAAAAAATCCCTAAGCCGCGCGGTCACAATTTCTTCAAAATTTCTGACGTTCTGCAATTCACTCTGAAATGGTGCGAAAATGTTGCAAACAATTCCCTGAAAGGTTTTTCAGATGAAACAGGTGGGTTTTTATCATCGGAAACAGAATTAGCCCTCGACGTCTGATCAACTTTTTTTGAAAAAATCCCTAAGCCACGCGGTCACAATTTCTTCAAAAATCTGACGTTCTGCAATTAATTCAAAGATGGTGCCAAACTGTTGCAAACGATCCCCTGAAGGCTTTTTCGGGGGAAACAGGTGGGTATTTATCATCGGAAACAGAATTAGCCCTCGACGTCTGAACAACTTTTTTTGAAAAAATCCCTAAGCCGCGCGGTCACAATTTCTTCAAAATTTCTGACGTTCTGCAATTCACTCTGAAATGGTGCCAAAATGTTGCAAACAATTCCCTGAAAGGTTTTTCAGATGAAACAGGTGGGTTTTTATCATCGGAAACAGAATTAGCCCTCGACGTCTGATCAACTTTTTTTGAAAAAATCCCTAAGCCACGCGGTCACAATTTCTTCAAAAATCTGACGTTCTGCAATTAATTCAAAGATGGTGCCAAACTGTTGCAAACGATCCCCTGAAGGCTTTTTCGGTGGAAACAGGTGGGTATTTATCATCGGAAACAGAATTAGCCCTCGACGTCTGAACAACTTTTTTTGAAAAAATCCCTAAGCCGCGCGGTCACAATTTCTTCAAAATTTCTGACGTTCTGCAATTCACTCAGAAATGGTGCCAAACTGTTGCAAACGATCCCCTGAAAGGTTTTTCGGTGGAAACAGGTGGGAATTTATCATGGGAAACAGAATTAGACCTCGACGTCTGAACAACTTTTTTTGAAAAAATTCCTAAGCCGCGTGGTCACAATTTCTTCAAAATTTCTGACGTTCTGCAATTCACTTAGAAATGGTGCCAAACCATTGCAAACGATCCCCTGAAAGGTTTTTCGGTGGAAACAGGTGGGTTTTTATCATCGGAAACAGAATTAGCGCTCGACGTCTGAACAACTTTTTTTGAAAAAATCCCTAAGCCGCGCGGACACAATTTCTTCAAAAATCTGACGTTCTGCAATTCATTCAAAGATGGTGCTAAACTGTTGCAAACGATCCCCTGAAGGCTTTTTCGGTGGAAACAGGTGGGTATTTATCATGGGAAACAGAATTAGCCCTCGACGTCTGAACAACTTTTTTTGAAAAAATCCCTAAGCCGCGCGGTCACAATTTCTTCAAAATTTCTGACGTTCTGCAATTCACTCAGAAATGGTGCCAAACTGTTGCAAACAATCCCCTGAAGGGTTTTTCGGTGGAAACAGGTGGGTATTTATCCTGGGAAACAGAGTTAGCCCTCGAAGTCTGAACAACTTTTTTTGAAAAAATCCCTAAGCCGCGCGGTCACAATTTCTTCAAAATTTCTGACGTTTTGCAATTCACTCAGAAATGGTGCCAAACTATTGCAAACGATCCCCTGAAGGGTTTTTCGGTGGAAACAGGTGGAAATTTATCATGGGAAAGAGAATTAGACCTCGACGTCTGAACAATTTTTTTTAAAAAAATCCCTAAGCCGCGCGGTCACAATTTCAGCAAAAAACTGACGTTCTGCAATTCATTCAAAGATGGTGCTAAACTGTTGCAAACGATCCCCTGAAGGGTTTTTCGGTGGAAACAGGTGGGTATTTATGATCGGAAACAGAATTAGCCCTCGACATCTGAACAACTTTTTTTGAAAAAATCCCTAAGCCGCGCGTTCACAATGTCTTCAAAATTTCTGACGTTCTGCAATTCACTCAGAAATGGTGCCAAAATGTTGCAAACGATCCCCTGAAAGGTTTTTCGGTGGAAACAGGTGGGTTTTTTTCATCGGAAACAGAATTAGCCCTCGACGTCTGAACAACTTTTTTTGAAAAAATCCCTAAGCCGCGCGGTCACAATTTCTTCAAAATTTCTGACGTTCTGCCATTTACTCAGAAATCATGCCAAACTGTTGCAAACGATCCCCTGAAGGGTTTTTCGGTGGAAACAGGTGGGTATTTATCATGGGAAACAGAATTAGCCCTCGACGTCTGAACAACTTTTTTTGAAAAAATCCCTAAGCCGCGCGTTCACAATTTCTTGAAAATTTCTGACGTTCTGCAATTCACTCAGAAATGGTGCCAAAATGTTGCAAACGATCCCCTGAAGGGGTTTTCGGTGGTAACAGGTGGGTATATATCATGGGAAACAGAATTAGCCCTCGACGTCTGAACAACTTTTTTTGAAAAAATCCCTAAGCCGCGCGGTCACAATTTCAGCAAAATTTCTGACGTTCTGCCATTTATTCAGAAATGGTGCCAAACTGTTGCAAACGATCCCCTGAAGGGTTTTTCGGTGGAAACAGGTGGGTATATATCATGGGAAAGAGAATTAGCCCTCGACGTCTGAAAAACTTTTTTTGAAAAAATCCCTAAGCCGCGCGGTCACAATTTCTTCAAAATTTCTGACGTTCTGCAATTTACTTAGAAATGGTGCCAAACTGTTGCAAACAATTCCCTGAAAGGTTTTTCAGTTGAAACAGGTGGGTTTTTATCATCGGAAACAGAATTAGCCCTCGACGTCTGATCAACTTTTTTTGAAAAAATCCCTAAGCCACGCGGTCACTATTTCTTCAAAAATCTGACGTTCTGCAATTCATTCAAAGATGGTGCTAAACTGTTGCAAACGATCCCCTGAAGGGTTTTTCGGTGGAAACAGGTGGGTATTTATCATGGGAAACAGAATTAGCCCTCGACATCTGAACAACTTTTTTTGAAAAAATCCCTAAGCCGCGCGGTCACAATGTCTTCAAAATTTCTGACGTTCTGCAATTCACTCAGAAATGGTGCCAAAATGTTGCAAACGATCCCCTGAAAGGTTTTTCGGTGGAAACAGGTGGGTTTTTAACATCGGAAACAGAATTACCGCTCGACGTCTGAACAACTTTTTTTGAAAAAATCCCTAAGCCGCGCGGTCACAATTTCTTCAAAATTTCTGACGTTCTGCAATTCACTCAGAAATGGTGCCAAACTGTTGCAAACGATCCCCTGAAAGGTTTTTCAGTGGAAACAGGTGGGTATTTATCATCGGAAACAGAATTAGCCCTCTACGTCTGAACAACTTTTTTTGAAAAAATCCCTAAGGCGCGCGGTCACAATTTCTTCAAAATTTCTGACGTTCTGCAATTCACTCAGAAATGGTGCCACACTGTTGCAAACAATCCCCTGAAGGGTTTTTCGGTGGAAACAGGTGGGTATATATCATGGGAAACAGAATTAGCCCTCGACGTCTGAACAACTTTTTTTGAAAAAATCCCTAAGCCGCGCGGTCACAATTTCTTCAAAATTTCTGACGTTCTGCCATTTACTCAGAAATCATGCCAAACTGTTGCAAACGATCCCCTGAAGGGTTTTTCGGTGG
This sequence comes from Podarcis melisellensis, assembly GCF_964234715.1. Classification (NCBI taxonomy): domain Eukaryota; kingdom Metazoa; phylum Chordata; class Lepidosauria; order Squamata; family Lacertidae; genus Podarcis; species Podarcis melisellensis. Next base: position 91,503,000 of record NC_138538.1, on the reverse strand, counting down.
AAACAGGTGGGTATTTATCATGGGAAACAGAATTAGCCCTCGACGTCTGAACAACTTTTTTTGAAAAAATCCCTAAGCCGCGCGTTCACAATTTCTTGAAAATTTCTGACGTTCTGCAATTCACTCAGAAATGGTGCCAAACTGTTGCAAACAATCCCCTGAAGGCTTTTTCGGTGGAAACAGGTGGGTATTTATCATGGGAAACAGAATTAGCCCTCGAAGTCTGAACAACTTTTTTTGAAAAAATCCCTAAGCCGCGCGGTCACAATTTCAGCAAAAATCTGACGTTCTGCAATTCACTCAGAAATGGTGCCAAACTGTTGCAAACGATCCCCTGGAAGGTTTTTCGGTGGAAACAGGTGGGTATTTATCATCGGAAACAGAATTAGCCCTCGACGTCTGAACACCTTTTTTTGAAAAAATCCCTAAGCCGCGCGGTCACAATTTCTTCAAAATTTCTGACGTTCTGCAATTCACTCAGAAATGGTGCCAAACTGTTGCAAACAATCCCCTGAAGGGTTTTTCGGTGGAAACAGGTGGGTATATATCATCGGAAACAGAATTAGCCCTCGACGTCTGATCAACTTTTTTTGAAAAAATCGCTAAGCCACGCGGTCACTATTTCTTCAAAAATCTGACGTTCTGCAATTCATTCAAAGATGGTGCTAAACTGTTGCAAACGATCCCCTGAAGGGTTTTTCGGTGGAAACAGGTGGGTATTTATCATGGGAAACAGAATTAGCCCTCGACGTCTGAACAACTTTTTTTGAAAAAATCCCTAAGCCGCGCGGTCACAATTTCTTCAAAATTTCTGACGTTCTGCCATTTACTCAGAAATGGTTCCAAACTGTTGCAAACAATCCCCTGAAGGCTTTTTCGGTGGAAACAGGTGGGTTTTTATCATCGGAAACAGAATTAGCCCTCGACGTCTGAACAACTTTTTTCGAAAAAATCCCTAAGCCGCGCGGTCACAATTTCTTCAAAATTTCTGACGTTCTGCAATTCACTCAGAAATGGTGCCAAACTGTTGCAAACGATCCCCTGAAGGGTTTTTTGGTGGAAACAGGTGGGTATATATCATGGGAAACAGAATTAGCCCTCGACGTCTGAACAACTTTTTTTGAAAAAATCCCTAAGCCGCGCGGTCACAATTTCTTCAAAATTTCTGACGTTCTGCAATTCACTTAGAAATGGTGCCACACTGTTGCAAACAATCCCCTGAAGGGTTTTTCGGTGGAAACAGGTGCGTATATATCATGGGAAACAGAATTAGCCCTCGACGTCTGAACAACTTTTTTTGAAAAAATCCCTAAGCCGCGCGGTCACAAATTCTTCAAAATTTCTGACGTTCTGCCATTTATTCAGAAATGGTGCCAAACTCTTGCAAACGATCCCCTGAAAGGTTTTTCAGTGGAAACAGGTGGGTTTTTATCATCGGAAACAGAATTAGACCTCGACGTCTGAACAACTTTTTTTGAAAAAATCCCTAAGCCGCGCGGTCACAATTTCTTCAAAATTTCTGACGTTCTGCAATTCACTCAGAAATCATGCCAAACTGTTGCAAACGATCCCCTGAAGGGTTTTTCGGTGGAAACAGGTGGGTATTTATCATGGGAAACAGAATTAGCCCTCGACGTCTGAACAACTTTTTTTGAAAAAATCCCTAAGCCGCGCGGTCACTATTTCTTCAAAAATCTGACGTTCTGCAATTCATTCAAAGATGGTCCTAAACTGTTGCAAACGATCCCCTGAAGGGTTTTTCGGTGGAAACAGGTGGGTATTTATCATGGGAAACAGAATTAGCCCTCGACGTCTGAACAACTTTTTTTGAAAAAATCCCTAAGCCGCGCGGTCACAATTTCTTCAAAATTTCTGACGTTCTGCCATTTACTCAGAAATGGTGCCAAACTGTTGCAAACAATCCCCTGAAGGCTTTTTCGGTGGAAACAGGTGGGTTTTTATCATCGGAAACAGAATTAGCCCTCGACGTCTGAACAACTTTTTTTGAAAAAATCCCTAAGCCGCACGGTCACAATTTCTTCAAAAATCTGACGTTCTGCAATTAATTCAAAGATGGTGCCAAACTGTTGCAAACGATCCCCTGAAGGCTTTTTCAGTGGAAACAGGTGGGTATTTATCATCGGAAACAGAATTAGCCCTCGACGTCTGAACAACTTTTTTTGAAAAAATCCCTAAGCCGCGCGGTCACAATTTCTTCAAAATTTCTGACGTTCTGCCATTTACTCAAAAATCGTGCCAAACTGTTGCAAACGATCCCCTGAAGGCTTTTTCGGTGGAAACAGGTGGGTATTTATCATGGGAAACAGAATTAGCCCTCGACGTCTGAACACCTTTTTTTGAAAAAATCCCTAAGGCGCGCGTTCACAATTTCTTGAAAATTTCTGACGTTCTGCAATTCACTCAGAAATGGTGCCAAACTGTTGCAAACAATCCCCTGAAGGCTTTTTCGGTGGAAACAGGTGGGTATTTATCATGGGAAACAGAATTAGCCCTCGAAGTCTGAACAACTTTTTTTGAAAAAATCCCTAAGCCGCGCGGTCACAATTTCAGCAAAAATCTGACGTTCTGCAATTCACTCAGAAATGGTGCCAAACTGTTGCAAACGATCCCCTGAAGGCTTTTTCGGTGGAAACAGGTGGGTATATATCATCGGAAACAGAATTAGCCCTCGACGTCTGAACACCTTTTTTTGAAAAAATCCCTAAGCCGCGTGGTCACAATTTCTTCAAAATTTCTGATGTTCTGCCATTTACTCAGAAATGGTGCCAAACTGTTGCAAACAATCCCCTGAAGGCTTTTTCGGTGGAAACAGGTGGGTTTTTATAATCGGAAACAGAATTAGCCCTCGACGTCTGAACAACTTTTTTTGAAAAAATCCCTAAGCCGCACGGTCACAATTTCTTCAAAAATCTGACGTTCTGCAATTAATTCAAAGATGGTGCCAAACTGTTGCAAACGATCACCTGAAGGCTTTTTCGGTGGAAACAGGTGGGTATATATCGTGGGAAACAGAATTAACCCTCGACGTCTGAACAACTTTTTTTGAAAAAATCCCTAAGCCGCGCGGTCACAATTTCTTCAAAATTTCTGACGTTCTGCAATTCACTCAGAAATGGTGCCAAACTGTTGCAAACGATCCCCTGAAAGGTTTTTCGGTGGAAACAGGTGGGAATTTAACATGGGAAACAGAATTAGACCTCGACGTCTGAACAACTTTTTTTGAAAAAATCCCTAAGCCGCGTGGTCACAATTTCTTCAAAATTTCTGACGTTCTGCAATTCACTCAGAAATGGTGCCAAACTGTTGCAAACGATCCCCTGAAAGGTTTTTCGGTGGAAACAGGTGGGTTTTTATCATCGGAAACAGAATTAGCCCTCGACGTCTGAACAACTTTTTTTGAAAAAATCCCTAAGCCGCGCGGTCACAATTTCAGCAAAAAACTGACGTTCTGCAATTCATTCAAAGATGGTGCTAAACTGTTGCAAACGATCCCCTGAAGGGTTTTTCGGTGTAAACAGGTGGGTTTTTATCATCGGAAACAGAATTAGCCCTCGACGTCTGAACAACTTTTTTTGAAAAAATCCCTAAGCCGCGCGGTCACAATTTCTTCAAAATTTCTGACGTTCTGCCATTTACTCAGAAATCGTGCCAAACTGTTGCAAACGATCCCCTGAAGGCTTTTTCGGTGGAAACAGGAGGATATTTATCATGGGAAACAGAATTAGCCCTCGACGTCTGAACAAGTTTTTTTGAAAAAACCCCTAAGCCGCGCGGTCACAATTTTTCAAAATTTCTGACGTTCTGCAATTCACTCAGAAATGGTGCCAAACTGTTGCAAACGATCCCCTGAAGGGTTTTTCGGTGGAAACAGGTGGGTATATATCATGGGAAACAGAATTAGACCTCGACGTCTGAACAACTTTTTTTGAAAAAATCCCTAAGCCGCGTGGTCACAATTTCTTCAAAATTTCTGATGTTCTGAAATTCACTCAGAAATGGTGCCAAACTGTTGCAAACGATCTCCTGAAAGGTTTTTCGGTGGAAACAGGTGGGTTTTTATCATCGGAAACAGAATTAGCCCTCGACGTCTGAACACCTTTTTTTGAAAAAATCCCTAAGCCGCGCGGTCAAAATTTCTTCAAAATTTCTGAAGTTCTGCAATTCATTCAAAGATGGTGCTAAACTGTTGCAAACGATCCCCTGAAGGCTTTTTCGGTGGAAACAGGTGGGTTTTTTTCATCGGAAACAGAATTAGCCCTCAACGTCTGAACAAGTTTTTTTGAAAAAATCCCTAAGCCGCGCGGTCACAATTTCTTCAAAATTTCTGACGTTCTGCAATTCACTCAGAAATGGTGCCAAACTGTTGCAAACGATCCCCTGAAGGGTTTTTCGGTGGAAACAGGTGGGTATATATCGTGGGAAACAGAATTAGCCCTCGACGTCTGAACAACTTTTTTTGAAAAAATCCCTAAGCCGCGCGGTCACAATTTCAGCAAAAATCTGACGTTCTGCAATTCACTCAGAAATGGTGCCAAACTGTTGCAAACGATCCCCTGAAAGGTTTTTCGGTGGAAACAGGTGGGTATTTATCATCGGAAACAGAATTAGCCCTCGACGTCTGAACAACTTTTTTTGAAAAAATCCCTAAGCCGCGCGGTCACAATTTCTTCAAATTTTCTGACGTTCTGCAATTCACTCAGAAATGGTGGCAAACTGTTGCAAACAATCCCCTGAAGGGTTTTTCGGTGGAAACAGGTGGGTATATATCATCGGAAACAGAATTAGCCCTCGACGTCTGAACAACTTTTTTTGAAAAAATCCCTAAGCCGCGCGGTCACAATTTCTTCAAAATTTCTGACGTTCTGCCATTTACTCAGAAATCGTGCCAAACTGTTGCAAACGATCCCCTGAAGGGTTTTTCGGTGGAAACAGGTGGGTATTTATCATCGGAAACAGAATTAGCCCTCGACGTCTGAACAACTTTTTTTGAAAAAATCCCTAAGCCGCGCGGTCACAATTTCTTCAAATTTTCTGACGTTCTGCAATTCACTCAGAAATGGTGCCAAACTGTTGCAAACAATCCCCTGAAGGGTTTTTCGGTGGAAACAGGTGGGTATATATCATGGGAAACAGAATTAGCCCTCGAGGTCTGAACAACTTTTTTTGAAAAAATCCCTAAGCCGCGCGGTCACAATTTCTTCAAAATTTCTGACGTTCTGCAATTCACTCAGAAATGGTGCCAAACTGTTGCAAACGATCCCCTGAAAGGTTTTTCGGTGGAAACAGGTGGGTTTTTATCATCGGAAACAGAATTAGCCCTCGACGTCTGAACAACTTTTTTTGAAAAAATCCCTAAGCCGCGCGGTCACAATTTCTTCAAAATTTCTGACGTTCTGCAATTCACTCAGAAATGGTGCTAAACTGTTGCAAACAATCCCCTGAAGGGTTTTTCGGTGGAAACAGGTGGGTTTTTATCATCGGAAACAGAATTAGCCCTCGACGTCTGAACAACTTTTTTTGAAAAAGTCACAATTTCTTCAAAATTTCTGACGTTCTGCCATTTACTCAGAAATCGTGCCAAACTGTTGCAAACGATCCCCTGAAGGCTTTTTCGGTGGAAACAGGAGGGTATTTATCATGGGAAACAGAATTAGCCCTCGACGTCTGACAAAGTTTTTTTGAAAAAATCCCTAAGCCGCGCGGTCACAATTTTTCAAAATTTCTGACGTTCTGCAATTCACTCAGAAATGGTGCCAAACTGTTGCAAACGATCCCCTGAAGGGTTTTTCGGTGGAAACAGGTGGGTATATATCATGGGAAACAGAATTAGACCTCGACGTCTGAACAACTTTTTTTGAAAAAATCCCTAAGCCGCGTGGTCACAATTTCTTCAAAATTTCTGATGTTCTGCAATTCACTCAGAAATGGTGCCAAACTGTTGCAAACGATCCCCTGAAAGGTTTTTCGGTGGAAACAGGTGGGTTTTTATCATCGGAAACAGAATTAGCCCTCGACGTCTGAACACCTTTTTTTGAAAAAATCCCTAAGCCGCGCGGTCACAATTTCTTCAAAATTTCTGAAGTTCTGCAATTCATTCAAAGATCGTGCTAAACTGTTGCAAACGATCCCCTGAAGGCTTTTTCGGTGGAAACAGGTGGGTTTTTATCATCGGAAACAGAATTAGCCCTCAACGTCTGAACAAGTTTTTTTGAAAAAATCCCTAAGCCGCGCGGTCACAATTTCTTCAAAATTTCTGACGTTCTGCAATTCACTCAGAAATGGTGCCAAACTGTTGCAAACGATCCCCTGAAGGGTTTTTCGGTGGAAACAGGTGGGTATATATCGTGGGAAACAGAATTAGCCCTCGACGTCTGAACAACTTTTTTTGAAAAAATCCCTAAGCCGCGCGGTCACAATTTCTTCAAAATTTCTGACGTTCTGCAATTCACTTAGAAATGGTGCCACACTGTTGCAAACAATCCCCTGAAGGGGTTTTCGGTGGTAACAGGTGGGTATATATCATGGGAAACAGAATTAGCCCTCGACGTCTGAACAACTTTTTTTGAAAAAATCCCTAAGCCGCGCGGTCACAATTTCTTCAAAATTTCTGACGTTCTGCTATTAACTCAGAAATCGTGCCAAACTCTTGCAAACGATCCCCTGAAGGGTTTTTCGGTGGAAACAGGTGGGTATTTATCATGGGAAACAGAATTAGCCCTCGACGTCTGAACAACTTTTTTTGAAAAAATCCCTAAGCCGCGCGGTCACTATTTCTTCAAAAATCTGACGTTCTGCAATTCATTCAAAGATGGTCCTAAACTGTTGCAAACGATCCCCTGAAGGGTTTTTCGGTGGAAACAGGTGGGTATTTATCATGGGAAACAGAATTAGCCCTCGACGTCTGAACAACTTTTTTTGAAAAAATCCCTAAGCCGCGCGGTCACAATTTCTTCAAAATTTCTGACGTTCTGCCATTTACTCAGAAATGGTGCCAAACTGTTGCAAACAATCCCCTGAAGGCTTTTTCGGTGGAAACAGGTGGGTTTTTATCATCGGAAACAGAATTAGCCCTCGACGTCTGAACAACTTTTTTTGAAAAAATCCCTAAGCCGCACGGTCACAATTTCTTCAAAAATCTGACGTTCTGCAATTAATTCAAAGATGGTGCCAAACTGTTGCAAACGATCCCCTGAAGGCTTTTTCAGTGGAAACAGGTGGGTATTTATCATCGGAAACAGAATTAGCCCTCGACGTCTGAACAACTTTTTTTGAAAAAATCCCTAAGCCGCGCGGTCACAATTTCTTCAAAATTTCTGACGTTCTGCCATTTACTCAAAAATCGTGCCAAACTGTTGCAAACGATCCCCTGAAGGCTTTTTCGGTGGAAACAGGTGGGTATTTATCATGGGAAACAGAATTAGCCCTCGACGTCTGAACACCTTTTTTTGAAAAAATCCCTAAGGCGCGCGGTCACAATTTCTTCAAAATTTCTGACGTTCTGCAATTCACTCAGAAATGGTGCCACACTGTTGCAAACAATCCCCTGAAGGGTTTTTCGGTGGAAACAGGTGGGTATATATCATGGGAAACAGAATTAGCCCTCGACGTCTGAACAACTTTTTTTGAAAAAATCCCTAAGCCGCGCGGTCACAATTTCTTCAAAATTACTGACGTTCTGCCATTTACTCAGAAATCATGCCAAACTGTTGCAAACGATCCCCTGAAGGGTTTTTCGGTGGAAACAGGTGGGTATTTATCATGGGAAACAGAATTAGCCCTCGACGTCTGAACAACTTTTTTTGAAAAAATCCCTAAGCCGCGCGTTCACAATTTCTTGAAAATTTCTGACGTTCTGCAATTCACTCAGAAATGGTGCCAAACTGTTGCAAACAATCCCCTGAAGGCTTTTTCGGTGGAAACAGGTGGGTATTTATCATGGGAAACAGAATTAGCCCTCGAAGTCTGAACAACTTTTTTTGAAAAAATCCCTAAGCCGCGCGGTCACAATTTCAGCAAAAATCTGACGTTCTGCAATTCACTCAGAAATGGTGCCAAACTGTTGCAAACGATCCCCTGAAGGCTTTTTCGGTGGAAACAGGTGGGTATATATCATCGGAAACAGAATTAGCCCTCGACGTCTGAACACCTTTTTTTGAAAAAATCCCTAAGCCGCGTGGTCACAATTTCTTCAAAATTTCTGACGTTCTGCAATTTACTTAGAAATGGTGCCAAACTGTTGCAAACAATTCCCTGAAAGGTTTTTCAGTTGAAACAGGTGGGTTTTTATCATCAGAAACAGAATTAGCCCTCGACGTCTGATCAACTTTTTTTGAAAAAATCCCTAAGCCACGCGGTCACTATTTCTTCAAAAATCTGACGTTCTGCAATTCATTCAAAGATGGTGCTAAACTGTTGCAAACGATCCCCTGAAGGGTTTTTCGGTGGAAACAGGTGGGTATATATCGTGGGAAACAGAATTAACCCTCGACGTCTGTCACGGCCACCCAGGACGGGTCCCAGCTCACAAGAGACCTCACTCCGTTGCAGCTTATTTACAGGAAAAGTTTATTGAAGATTTCTGCTTCTCATACAGTTCAGCATTGTGGCCGTACGTCTGCCACGTTAGACCGCTGAAGTCCCCTCTGACTCCTCCCCTCTTCCGCACCAACTTAATAGCCTGGCTCTAGACCACCTCTTCCTCTCCTTTCTTTTCCGCAGGGTCTTCCTGCCCCCCTGGGTTCCCTCTCTCCGTGACTCGCCTGAGGCTGAATCCTCTGCCGCCTCTTCCCCCCTCTTTCTGGCTTTAGGGCCGGGCTCCTCCCCTGAGCTCTCTCCACTTCCGCGCGCCTCTACGTTTGAACTTGGCGCGCGTACGTTGCTGCTGACCTTTCTTTCGACCGCTACACCACCCCCTGTTCTGCTCTCCACCCTTTCCGGCTGAACACCCTGCTCCAACCCCCTCTCTCTGTTCTCTCCTAATCCTGCTCCCTCCGAGAGACTGACGACTCCACCCCCTTTACTCCGTTCCGGCTGAGACGTCTCTTGCTTCCTCTGTCTTCCACTGGGCTCCTCTCCGCTTCTCCCTTCTCCTCCCCTTTGCTTGATTAAGGTAACCCCCTTTTGAGAATCCTCTGACTCGCTGCTCAGACTCGTGGATTCCCTCAGAATTCCGTCATCTTCTTCCTCATCCTTCTGCCCCTCCTCCCACTCGCTCTCCGTCTCCTCTGTCATCTCCTCCTCTCTCCCAGAAACCCTGACATCCATCCCCCCCTCGAAGCCCCCCCTTCCCCCCTCCCGCTCGCCGGGGACCGGTTGTGGAAACTGCGGCTCTTCGGGGGTAGGCTCAGGATACTGGTCGTCTACGTCAATGTTCTCTGCTGGCAGTTCTGTGTATGTGTATTCGAAGTCGGGTTCTTCCCCCAAATGCTTCTCAGTCTCTGCTTCCATCGCTACTTCCTCCGGTGCTGCCCGCCAAGGACCTATCAGCCACCTCTTACGCCATTCCTCCTCTGGCTGCTCCTCCCACCAATAAGGGGTTTCCGTGTCCACCCCCGAGCACGATCCCCTGGGCGGGCTTGATTCTGGTGTTCTTTCCTCGGGGGAAGAGAAACCCCTGAACGTGCTATCTGACAATGTGGGTGTGAAAAGCCAGTCATCAAAGTACTCAGCTGGCATGGGTCTATGTGGGAAAAGTGCATGGAACTCGTCTTTCAAAAGGGGTTCGTCTAACTCGTAGCCTGGCACCCAACTATTAGCAGCGGCTGGTGTGCCCTCCCTGGCGAGAAAATATTCAACTCCCTCCTCCCCCCATCTCGAGTCCAGTATCTCTGTGACCTCGTTAAGAGGTTCTGGTCTTGGCGATTCCCCCCTCTCAGGCGCCCTCCTACGTGGCTCTGGGGGTGCTCCTGACTCTTGAAACCTGTGTGGGGTTTTGTAGGGAGTGAGCACCGACCTATGAAAGACCGGGTGCACCCTGGAACCTTCCGGAAGGGCTAGACGAAAAGCCACCGGATTGATCTTAGCCTCAACTTGATATGGCCCTAGCTGCCTGTGTCCTAACTTCTTCTTGGCCAATGACCTGGCCGGCATCGCGTGGGCTGCCAACCACACCCAGTCCCCAACCTGGATGTCCCCTCCCGCCCTCCTGTGCTTATCGGCCTGCACCTTATACGCCTGTTTTGCCAGCTCCAAATGTCTCCGCAGCTCCTCGTGCACCTCTTGCAACTCCGCTGCAAACTGGTCGGCATCTTGAGGCCCCCCCCCTCCTGGTGCCGCAAATCTCGGGAAGGTTCTGGGATGACGGCCATTGTTCGCGAAGAAAGGCGTCACCCCGGTGGATGCGTGTTTCGTGTTGTTGTAGGCGAATTCAGCCATCGGTAGATAGTCCACCCACGCCGCAGGTCGCTGGTTGGCGTAGCACCGCAGGTACTGCTGCATGATCGCGTTGACCCTCTCCGCTTGACCGTTGGTTTGTGGATGCCGCGCCGATGTCAGGTTGATTTTGACGTGCAAGATGCCCAGAAGCTTTCGCCAGAAAGTGGAAACAAACTGGCGCCCCCTGTCGGACAAGACGGACTGCGGAAGTCCATGCACTCTGAAGACGTGATCGATGAAGAGCTTTGCGGTCTGTTCTGCCGTCGCCACCTTGGCACAAGGGATGAAGTGCGCCATCTTGGTGAACAAGTCCACCACCACTAATACCGCCGTCTTACCTCTGGAGCTGGGCAGGTCTGTAACAAAGTCCAACGCTACCCTCTCCCACGGTTGCTGCGGTGTCTCCAGCGGTTCTAGCAATCCCGCCTGCTTCTGGTGCACTGGTTTGGACCTCTGGCAGATATCACACCTGGCGACGTAGTCCGCCACCTCTCCTCTCATCTGGGGCCACCAAAAGTCTCTAGCCACCAACTCCATCGTCTTCTCTTTGCCGAAATGGCCTGCACTAGGGGCGTCATGCAACTGTTGCAGAACCTTGGCTCGAAGATCGTCGGTGGGCACGTAAAGGGCACCCTTACGAGTCAAAAGTCCATCATGCAATTGAAACTCATCGTTGCGTCGCGACCCTCCGCGTAGCTCCTCCATCTTAGACTGTGCAAACTGATCCCTTTGCAACGCGCGTCGCACCGCGTCCAGGTCGACTGCGATGGTAGCGCACGTCCACGCCTGCGGTGCGAAAATGTGCTTTGCTGCGATTGGAGCTGCTTCCTCCAAGTATTGCGGCTTTCGGGACAGCGCGTCTGCAATAACATTGGAGTCTCCTGGGATGTATTCTATTTTGAAGTCGAAGTCCGCAAAGAACTCCGCCCAGCGCATGTGTCGCTGGGTCTGCAACTTAGCCGTCCGCCAATACTCTAAGTTCTTGTGATCCGTGCGGACCTGCACCGTGTGCTTGGCTCCTATTAAGAAGTGTCGCCACGCCTTGAAAGCTGCATGAATGGCCAACAACTCCCTGTCCCATATGGTATAATTGCGCTCCGTCTTGCTGAGCTTCCGGGAGTAGAACGCACCCGGTCGCCAGTTGCCTTGTGAATCCTCTTGCAAAAGAACGGCCCCAACCGCTCTATCTGACGCATCGGTCTCTACCCGCATGGGTTTGCCGGGATTCACGTGGAGCAGCTGCTCTTCGGAGGCGAAAAGACCCTTAAGCGTCCGGAAGGACCGCTCCGCTTGTTCGGTCCAGACGAACTTCTTCTTCTTGGAACTGAGGGTGTCAGTGATCGCCGCCGTCGCGTTTGCAAAACCTTTAATAAACTTGCGGTAAAAATTGGCAAAGCCGATGAACCTCTGGACCTCTTTCCGATTTCGAGGGCTTTTCCAGTCCAACAGCGCTTGAACCTTAGCCCTGTCCATGGCCAGTCCCTCGTCGGACAACTTGTAGCCAAGGAAATCAACCTCTCTGACATCAAACTGGCACTTTTCCAACTTGGCGTACAGCCTGTGTTCCTTCAGCCTCTGCAGGACCTCTCTCACGTCCTTATCGTGATCCTCCGGCGATTCCGAGAAAATCAGGATATCGTCGAGAAAGCAGACACACTTTTTGTAGAGGAGACCTGCTAGCACGTGGTGCATAAATGCTTGAAAAACGTGGCTGCCATTTTGGAGGCCGAAAGGCATGACTCTGTATTCGTATGTGCCCAGAGGGGTGAACATGGCGGTCTTCCACTCATCCCCTTTCCGGATGCGGATGAGATTGTAAGCTCCACGTAGGTCCAGCTTGGTGAAAATCTTGCCCCTCCTGACGGTCGCTAAAAGGTCGTCAATCTTGGGCATGGGGAAAGCTTTGGGCTTAGTCAAGCTGTTGATGAACCTGTAATCCACTATAAGCCTTTTTTGGGGCGTGTCTTTCTTCTTCACAAAGAAAACAGGGCTGCCTCCCGCTGCTTTAGATTCCTGGATGAAACCCCGCTTGAGGTTATGGTCTATGAACTCCCGAAGCTCTTGCATTTCGTCCTCCGACATGGAGTACAGCTTGGCAGCAGGCAGTTGCGCCCCTGGCACTAAATCAATCGCGCAGTCGTAAGGTCTGTGAGGCGGCAACTTGTCAGCTTCCTTCTCACAGAAAACCTCCAAGAATTCCTGGTACTTGTGAGGCACTGTTTGCACCATACCCAGATGCAACGGCTGCTCAGCTTCTCCTCCCTGATCGGTCTGAAAGCAATGCTGAGCACAATACGACGAACAAAAGTTGATCTGCCTCTGGTACCACGCAACCGCGGGACTGTGCCTCTCCAGCCAACTCATGCCTAACACGATGGGTGTGTCCGATAAGTGGGTGACATTGAAACTAATAAGCTCTCGATGGTTGCCAATCTGCATCATCATGGGAGGGGTTTGCTGCACCACTTGCCCCCCCAGCAACCTCCTGCCGTCCACCGTGACCACGTTCAGAGGCGTCGTTGCAGGCAGGAGCGCCATGTTGTGCTGCTTAACGAACTGCAGTCCCATGAAGTCGGCGTTGCTTCCCGAATCGATCGTTATTGGAACCTCGAGGAGTCTCCCATCAGGCAACTGGAGTGTCGCTGTGAGCAGAACTGCCGGTTTGGGAGGCAAAGGGTCCACGCTCTGCAGTGATGCTGGGGGCTTGTCTACAGATCCGCCTGGCTGAGCCCCAGTAGCTCTGCTTCCAGCCAGGCACTGTCGTTTCCCTGAAGCTGCTCCCCTGGTTGCACCTCTGCTGTTACAGTTGCCAGCGTTGCAGTGTGCTTCTGGAGCCTCTGGGGGCACTCTTTCGCCATATGGTGCGCACTGTCACAGATGTAACACTTCCTGGTTCCTCTAGGAGGCTTCGCTTTGGCTGCACCAGGGACAGGGCTCTGGGACGGCTTCTGAGCCCTAGCACCACCAATCTCCATTGGCTCCTCGCTGTCCTTCCCCATTGGCGAGGGGTGCGCACGGCTGAAGTCCCTGTGCACAAAAGGGAGAGTCCTTGCTTGCGCACGCGCTTGGGGCCCGTCCTCCTCGTGCCACGGACGCCCCTCATGTCGAATTCCAATAGCTAAAGCCCGGTGCACCACGTCTTCTAGGGTCTGGGGTCTGTCCCCCCTAGCGATCTCATCCTTGATGGGGGGGCTCAATCCCTCCCAAAAAAGATCTCTGACCGGTTTACTGTCCTTTGGCCAATCTAAGGCGGTGAGCAACGCAAAAAATTTAGAGTGGTATTGGCGCACAGTCGCTTTCCCCTGCCTCAGCCCGTGCATTTGACGGCGCGCAATGTCCACATCCACAGAGGATTGAAAACAAGAATCCATCGCTTTGATGAACGCAGTTGAATCGCGACGGGCCGGTCCATCTTCGCGCCACAAATTGCGTAGCCAAGCCCTGGCCTCCCCATGCAGGTGCGAAACAATGAACCCCACTTTCTCCTCCTCATCTTTAAAATCGTGACGGAGTAAGTGCAGTGCATATACAACGTCCGCTCTGAAATTGGGATAGTCTTGCAAGTTGCCATTAAAATGCGGAACTAGGGCACCCCCCCTCCGTCCAAGCGCAATGCCCTCCGCTCTGGATCCTGGGGCCCCCGCCTTGTCCGCGCGCTCCCACCTTGCCTGCAAATCCTGGCACGTCTTCTCCAAGTCGTCATTCTTCTTCTGCGAAGCAATGACTGCCGATGTGAGAGCGGTAACCTGATTCCGCAATGCAACCAGCTGCTCCTCAGCGCTCATGGCTGCTCCCGTTCGTGAGCTTCGCAAAAAAAAATTTTTGCTTTGAGAGAGGGGACTTACTGTCACGGCCACCCAGGACGGGTCCCAGCTCACAAGAGACCTCACTCCGTTGCAGCTTATTTACAGGAAAAGTTTATTGAAGATTTCTGCTTCTCATACAGTTCAGCATTGTGGCCGTACGTCTGCCACGTTAGACCGCTGAAGTCCCCTCTGACTCCTCCCCTCTTCCGCACCAACTTAATAGCCTGGCTCTAGACCACCTCTTCCTCTCCTTTCTTTTCCGCAGGGTCTTCCTGCCCCCCTGGGTTCCCTCTCTCCGTGACTCGCCTGAGGCTGAATCCTCTGCCGCCTCTTCCCCCCTCTTTCTGGCTTTAGGGCCGGGCTCCTCCCCTGAGCTCTCTCCACTTCCGCGCGCCTCTACGTTTGAACTTGGCGCGCGTACGTTGCTGCTGACCTTTCTTTCGACCGCTACACCACCCCCTGTTCTGCTCTCCACCCTTTCCGGCTGAACACCCTGCTCCAACCCCCTCTCTCTGTTCTCTCCTAATCCTGCTCCCTCCGAGAGACTGACGACTCCACCCCCTTTACTCCGTTCCGGCTGAGACGTCTCTTGCTTCCTCTGTCTTCCACTGGGCTCCTCTCCGCTTCTCCCTTCTCCTCCCCTTTGCTTGATTAAGGTAACCCCCTTTTGAGAATCCTCTGACTCGCTGCTCAGACTCGTGGATTCCCTCAGAATTCCGTCATCTTCTTCCTCATCCTTCTGCCCCTCCTCCCACTCGCTCTCCGTCTCCTCTGTCATCTCCTCCTCTCTCCCAGAAACCCTGACAACGTCTGAACAACTTTTTTTGAAAAAATCCCTAAGCCGCGTGGTCACAATTTCTTCAAAATTTCTGACGTTCTGCAATTCACTCAGAAATGGTGCCAAACTGTTGCAAACGATCCCCTGAAAGGTTTTTCGGTGGAAACAGGTGGGTTTTTATCATCGGAAACAGAATTAGTCCTCGACGTCTGAACAACTTTTTTTGAAAAAATTCCTAAGCCGCGCGGTCACAATTTCAGCAAAAAACTGACGTTCTGCAATTCATTCAAAGATGGTGCTAAACTGTTGCAAACGATCCCCTGAAGGGTTTTTCGGTGGAAACAGGTGGGTTTTTATCATCGGAAACAGAATTAGCCCTCGACGTCTGAACAACTTTTTTTGAAAAAATCCCTAAGCCGCGCGGTCACAATTTCTTCAAAATTTCTGACGTTCTGCCATTTACTCAGAAATCGTGCCAAACTGTTGCAAACGATCCCCTGAAGGCTTTTTCGGTGGAAACAGGAGGATATTTATCATGGGAAACAGAATTAGCCCTCGACGTCTGAACAAGTTTTTTTGAAAAAACCCCTAAGCCGCGCGGTCACAATTTTTCAAAATTTCTGACGTTCTGCAATTCACTCAGAAATGGTGCCAAACTGTTGCAAACGATCCCCTGAAGGGTTTTTCGGTGGAAACAGGTGGGTATATATCATGGGAAACAGAATTAGACCTCGACGTCTGAACAACTTTTTTTGAAAAAATCCCTAAGGCGCGTGGTCACAATTTCTTCAAAATTTCTGATGTTCTGCAATTCACTCTGAAATGGTGCGAAAATGTTGCAAACAATTCCCTGAAAGGTTTTTCAGATGAAACAGGTGGGTTTTTATCATCGGAAACAGAATTAGCCCTCGACGTCTGATCAACTTTTTTTGAAAAAATCCCTAAGCCACGCGGTCACAATTTCTTCAAAAATCTGACGTTCTGCAATTAATTCAAAGATGGTGCCAAACTGTTGCAAACGATCCCCTGAAGGCTTTTTCGGGGGAAACAGGTGGGTATTTATCATCGGAAACAGAATTAGCCCTCGACGTCTGAACAACTTTTTTTGAAAAAATCCCTAAGCCGCGCGGTCACAATTTCTTCAAAATTTCTGACGTTCTGCAATTCACTCTGAAATGGTGCCAAAATGTTGCAAACAATTCCCTGAAAGGTTTTTCAGATGAAACAGGTGGGTTTTTATCATCGGAAACAGAATTAGCCCTCGACGTCTGATCAACTTTTTTTGAAAAAATCCCTAAGCCACGCGGTCACAATTTCTTCAAAAATCTGACGTTCTGCAATTAATTCAAAGATGGTGCCAAACTGTTGCAAACGATCCCCTGAAGGCTTTTTCGGTGGAAACAGGTGGGTATTTATCATCGGAAACAGAATTAGCCCTCGACGTCTGAACAACTTTTTTTGAAAAAATCCCTAAGCCGCGCGGTCACAATTTCTTCAAAATTTCTGACGTTCTGCAATTCACTCAGAAATGGTGCCAAACTGTTGCAAACGATCCCCTGAAAGGTTTTTCGGTGGAAACAGGTGGGAATTTATCATGGGAAACAGAATTAGACCTCGACGTCTGAACAACTTTTTTTGAAAAAATTCCTAAGCCGCGTGGTCACAATTTCTTCAAAATTTCTGACGTTCTGCAATTCACTTAGAAATGGTGCCAAACCATTGCAAACGATCCCCTGAAAGGTTTTTCGGTGGAAACAGGTGGGTTTTTATCATCGGAAACAGAATTAGCGCTCGACGTCTGAACAACTTTTTTTGAAAAAATCCCTAAGCCGCGCGGACACAATTTCTTCAAAAATCTGACGTTCTGCAATTCATTCAAAGATGGTGCTAAACTGTTGCAAACGATCCCCTGAAGGCTTTTTCGGTGGAAACAGGTGGGTATTTATCATGGGAAACAGAATTAGCCCTCGACGTCTGAACAACTTTTTTTGAAAAAATCCCTAAGCCGCGCGGTCACAATTTCTTCAAAATTTCTGACGTTCTGCAATTCACTCAGAAATGGTGCCAAACTGTTGCAAACAATCCCCTGAAGGGTTTTTCGGTGGAAACAGGTGGGTATTTATCCTGGGAAACAGAGTTAGCCCTCGAAGTCTGAACAACTTTTTTTGAAAAAATCCCTAAGCCGCGCGGTCACAATTTCTTCAAAATTTCTGACGTTTTGCAATTCACTCAGAAATGGTGCCAAACTATTGCAAACGATCCCCTGAAGGGTTTTTCGGTGGAAACAGGTGGGAATTTATCATGGGAAAGAGAATTAGACCTCGACGTCTGAACAATTTTTTTTAAAAAAATCCCTAAGCCGCGCGGTCACAATTTCAGCAAAAAACTGACGTTCTGCAATTCATTCAAAGATGGTGCTAAACTGTTGCAAACGATCCCCTGAAGGGTTTTTCGGTGGAAACAGGTGGGTATTTATGATCGGAAACAGAATTAGCCCTCGACATCTGAACAACTTTTTTTGAAAAAATCCCTAAGCCGCGCGTTCACAATGTCTTCAAAATTTCTGACGTTCTGCAATTCACTCAGAAATGGTGCCAAAATGTTGCAAACGATCCCCTGAAAGGTTTTTCGGTGGAAACAGGTGGGTTTTTTTCATCGGAAACAGAATTAGCCCTCGACGTCTGAACAACTTTTTTTGAAAAAATCCCTAAGCCGCGCGGTCACAATTTCTTCAAAATTTCTGACGTTCTGCCATTTACTCAGAAATCATGCCAAACTGTTGCAAACGATCCCCTGAAGGGTTTTTCGGTGGAAACAGGTGGGTATTTATCATGGGAAACAGAATTAGCCCTCGACGTCTGAACAACTTTTTTTGAAAAAATCCCTAAGCCGCGCGTTCACAATTTCTTGAAAATTTCTGACGTTCTGCAATTCACTCAGAAATGGTGCCAAAATGTTGCAAACGATCCCCTGAAAGGTTTTTCGGTGGAAACAGGTGGGTTTTTATCATCGGAAACAGAATTAGCCCTCGACGTCTGAACAACTTTTTTTGAAAAAATCCCTAAGCCGCGCGGTCACAATTTCAGCAAAAATCTGACGTTCTGCAATTCACTCAGAAATGGTGCCAAACTGTTGCAAACGATCCCCTGGAAGGTTTTTCGGTGGAAACAGGTGGGTATATATCATGGGAAACAGAATTAGCCCTCGACGTCTGAACAACTTTTTTTGAAAAAATCCCTAAGCCGCGCGGTCACAATTTCTTCAAAATTTCTGACGTTCTGCAATTTACTTAGAAATGGTGCCAAACTGTTGCAAACAATTCCCTGAAAGGTTTTTCAGTTGAAACAGGTGGGTTTTTATCATCGGAAACAGAATTAGCCCTCGACGTCTGATCAACTTTTTTTGAAAAAATCCCTAAGCCACGCGGTCACAATGTCTTCAAAATTTCTGACGTTCTGCAATTCACTCAGAAATGGTGCCAAAATGTTGCAAACGATCCCCTGAAAGGTTTTTCGGTGGAAACAGGTGGGTTTTTAACATCGGAAACAGAATTACCGCTCGACGTCTGAACAACTTTTTTTGAAAAAATCCCTAAGCCGCGCGGTCACAATTTCTTCAAAATTTCTGACGTTCTGCAATTCACTCAGAAATGGTGCCAAACTGTTGCAAACGATCCCCTGAAGGGTTTTTCGGTGGAAACAGGTGGGTATTTATCATGCGAAACAGAATTAGGCCTCGACGTCTGAACAACTTTTTTTGAAAAAATCCCTAAGCCGCGCGGTCACAATTTCAGCAAAAATCTGACGTTCTGCAATTCACTCAGAAATGGTGCCAAACTGTTGCAAACGATCCCCTGGAAGGTTTTTCAGTGGAAACAGGTGGGTATTTATCATCGGAAACAGAATTAGCCCTCGACGTCTGAACACCTTTTTTTGAAAAAATCCCTAAGCCGCGCGGTCACAATTTCTTCAAAATTTCTGACGTTCTGCAATTCACTCAGAAATGGTGCCAAACTGTTGCAAACAATCCCCTGAAGGGTTTTTCGGTGGAAACAGGTGGGTATATATCATGGGAAACAGAATTAGCCCTCGACGTCTGAACAACTTTTTTTGAAAAAATCCCTAAGCCGCGCGGTCACAATTTCTTCAAAATTTCTGACGTTCTGCAATTTATTTAGAAATGGTGCCAAACTGTTGCAAACAATTCCCTGAAAGGTTTTTCAGTTGAAACAGGTGGGTTTTTATCATCGGAAACAGAATTAGCCCTCGACGTCTGATCAACTTATTTTGAAAAAATCCCTAAGCCACGCGGTCACTATTTCTTCAAAAATCTGACGTTCTGCAATTCATTCAAAGATGGTGCTAAACTGTTGCAAACGATCCCCTGAAGGGTTTTTCGGTGGAAACAGGTGGGTATTTATCATGGGAAACAGAATTAGCCCTCGACGTCTGAACAACTTTTTTTGAAAAAATCCCTAAGCCGCGCGGTCACAATTTCTTCAAAATTTCTGACGTTCTGCCATTTACTCAGAAATGGTGCCAAACTGTTGCAAACAATCCCCTGAAGGCTTTTTCGGTGGAAACAGGTGGGTTTTTATCATCGGAAACAGAATTAGCCCTCGACATCTGAACAACTTTTTTCGAAAAAATCCCTAAGCCGCGCGGTCACAATTTCTTCAAAATTTCTGACGTTCTGCAATTCACTCAGAAATGGTGCCAAACTGTTGCAAACGATCCCCTGAAGGGTTTTTTGGTGGAAACAGGTGGGGTTTTATCATCGGAAACAGAATTAGCACTCGACGCCTAAACAACTTTTTTTGAAAAAATCCCTAATCCGCACGGTCACAATTTCAGCAAAAAACTGACTTTCTGCAATTCATTCAAAGAGGGTGCTAAACTGTTGCAAACGATCCCCTGAAGGGTTTTTCAGTGGAAACAGGTGGGTTTTTATCATCGGAAACAGAATTAGCCCTCGACGTCCGAACAAGTTTTTTTGAAAAAATCCCTAAGCCGCGCGGTCACAATTTCTTCAAAATTTCTGACGTTCTGCAATTCACTCAGAAATGGTGCCAAACTGTTGCAAACGATCCCCTGAAGGGTTTTTCGGTGGAAACAGGTGGGTATATATCATGGGAAACAGAATTAGCCCTCGACGTCTGAACAACTTTTTTTGAAAAAATCCCTAAGCCGCGCGGTCACAATTTCATCAAAATTTCTGACGTTCTGCAATTCACTTAGAAATGGTGCCACACTGTTGCAAACAATCCCCTGAAGGGGTTTTCGGTGGTAACAGGTGGGTATATATCATGGGAAACAGAATTAGCCCTCGACGTCTGAACAACTTTTTTTGAAAAAATCCCTAAGCCGCGCGGTCACAAATTCTTCAAAATTTCTGACGTTCTGCCATTTATTCAGAAATGGTGCCAAACTCTTGCAAACGATCCCCTGAAGGGTTTTTCGGTGGAAACAGGTGGGTATATATCATGGGAAAGAGAATTAGCCCTCGACGTCTGAAAAACTTTTTTTGAAAAAATCCCTAAGCCGCGCGGTCACAATTTCTTCAAAATTTCTGACGTTCTGCAATTTACTTAGAAATGGTGCCAAACTGTTGCAAACAATTCCCTGAAAGGTTTTTCAGTTGAAACAGGTGGGTTTTTATCATCGGAAACAGAATTAGCCCTCGACGTCTGATCAACTTTTTTTGAAAAAATCCCTAAGCCACGCGGTCACTATTTCTTCAAAAATCTGACGTTCTGCAATTCATTCAAAGATGGTGCTAAACTGTTGCAAACGATCCCCTGAAGGGTTTTTCGGTGGAAACAGGTGGGTATTTATCATGGGAAACAGAATTAGCCCTCGACATCTGAACAACTTTTTTTGAAAAAATCCCTAAGCCGCGCGGTCACAATGTCTTCAAAATTTCTGACGTTCTGCAATTCACTCAGAAATGGTGCCAAAATGTTGCAAACGATCCCCTGAAAGGTTTTTCGGTGGAAACAGGTGGGTTTTTAACATCGGAAACAGAATTACCGCTCGACGTCTGAACAACTTTTTTTGAAAAAATCCCTAAGCCGCGCGGTCACAATTTCTTCAAAATTTCTGACGTTCTGCAATTCACTCAGAAATGGTGCCAAACTGTTGCAAACGATCCCCTGAAGGGTTTTTTGGTGGAAACAGGTGGGTATATATCATGGGAAACAGAATTAGCCCTCGACGTCTGAACAACTCTTTTTGAAAAAATCCCTAAGCCGCGCGGTCACAATTTCTTCAAAATTTCTGACGTTCTGCAATTCACTTAGAAATGGTGCCACACTGTTGCAAACAATCCCCTGAAGGGTTTTTCGGTGGAAACAGGTGCGTATATATCATGGGAAACAGAATTAGCCCTCGACGTCTGAACAACTTTTTTTGAAAAAATCCCTAAGCCGCGCGGTCACAAATTCTTCAAAATTTCTGACGTTCTGCCATTTATTCAGAAATGGTGCCAAACTCTTGCAAACGATCCCCTGAAAGGTTTTTCAGTGGAAACAGGTGGGTTTTTATCATCGGAAACAGAATTAGACCTCGACGTCTGAACAACTTTTTTTGAAAAAATCCCTAAGCCGCGCGGTCACAATTTCTTCAAAATTTCTGACGTTCTGCAATTCACTCAGAAATCATGCCAAACTGTTGCAAACGATCCCCTGAAGGGTTTTTCGGTGGAAACAGGTGGGTATTTATCATGGGAAACAGAATTAGCCCTCGACGTCTGAACAACTTTTTTTGAAAAAATCCCTAAGCCACGCGGTCACTATTTCTTCAAAAATCTGACGTTCTGCAATTCATTCAAAGATGGTGCTAAACTGTTGCAAACGATCCCCTGAAGGGTTTTTCGGTGGAAACAGGTGGGTATTTATCATGGGAAACAGAATTAGCCCTCGACGTCTGAACAACTTTTTTTGAAAAAATCCCTAAGCCGCGCGGTCACAATTTCTTCAAAATTTCTGATGTTCTGCCATTTACTCAGAAATGGTGCCAAACTGTTGCAAACAATCCCCTGAAGGCTTTTTCGGTGGAAACAGGTGGGTTTTTATAATCGGAAACAGAATTAGCCCTCGACGTCTGAACAACTTTTTTTGAAAAAATCCCTAAGCCGCACGGTCACAATTTCTTCAAAAATCTGACGTTCTGCAATTAATTCAAAGATGGTGCCAAACTGTTGCAAACGATCAACTGAAGGCTTTTTCGGTGGAAACAGGTGGGTATATATCGTGGGAAACAGAATTAACCCTCGACGTCTGAACAACTTTTTTTGAAAAAATCCCTAAGCCGCGCGGTCACAATTTCTTCAAAATTTCTGACGTTCTGCAATTCACTCAGAAATGGTGCCAAACTGTTGCAAACAATCCCCTGAAAGGTTTTTCGGTGGAAACAGGTGGGAATTTATCATGGGAAACAGAATTAGACCTCGACGTCTGAACAACTTTTTTTGAAAAAATCCCTAAGCCGCGTGGTCACAATTTCTTCAAAATTTCTGACGTTCTGCAATTCACTCAGAAATGGTGCCAAACTGTTGCAAACGATCCCCTGAAAGGTTTTTCGGTGGAAACAGGTGGGTTTTTATCATCGGAAACAGAATTAGCCCTCGACGTCTGAACAACTTTTTTTGAAAAAATCCCTAAGCCGCGCGGTCACAATTTCAGCAAAAAACTGACGTTCTGCAATTCATTCAAAGATGGTGCTAAACTGTTGCAAACGATCCCCTGAAGGGTTTTTCGGTGTAAACAGGTGGGTTTTTATCATCGGAAACAGAATTAGCCCTCGACGTCTGAACAACTTTTTTTGAAAAAATCCCTAAGCCGCGCGGTCACAATTTCTTCAAAATTTCTGACGTTCTGCCATTTACTCAGAAATCGTGCCAAACTGTTGCAAACGATCCCCTGAAGGCTTTTTCGCTGGAAACAGGAGGATATTTATCATGGGAAACAGAATTAGCCCTCGACGTCTGAACAAGTTTTTTTGAAAAAACCCCTAAGCCGCGCGGTCACAATTTTTCAAAATTTCTGACGTTCTGCAATTCACTCAGAAATGGTGCCAAACTGTTGCAAACGATCCCCTGAAGGGTTTTTCGGTGGAAACAGGTGGGTATATATCATGGGAAACAGAATTAGACCTCGACGTCTGAACAACTTTTTTTGAAAAAATCCCTAAGCCGCGTGGTCACAATTTCTTCAAAATTTCTGATGTTCTGAAATTCACTCAGAAATGGTGCCAAACTGTTGCAAACGATCCCCTGAAAGGTTTTTCGGTGGAAACAGGTGGGTTTTTATCATCGGAAACAGAATTAGCCCTCGACGTCTGAACACCTTTTTTTGAAAAAATCCCTAAGCCGCGCGGTCACAATTTCTTCAAAATTTCTGAAGTTCTGCAATTCATTCAAAGATGGTGCTAAACTGTTGCAAACGATCCCCTGAAGGCTTTTTCGGTGGAAACAGGTGGGTTTTTTTCATCGGAAACAGAATTAGCCCTCAACGTCTGAACAAGTTTTTTTGAAAAAATCCCTAAGCCGCGCGGTCACAATTTCTTCAAAATTTCTGACGTTCTGCAATTCACTCAGAAATGGTGCCAAACTGTTGCAAACGATCCCCTGAAGGGTTTTTCGGTGGAAACAGGTGGGTATATATCGTGGGAAACAGAATTAGCCCTCGACGTCTGAACAACTTTTTTTGAAAAAATCCCTAAGCCGCGCGGTCACAATTTCAGCAAAAATCTGACGTTCTGCAATTCACTCAGAAATGGTGCCAAACTGTTGCAAACGATCCCCTGAAAGGTTTTTCGGTGGAAACAGGTGGGTATTTATCATCGGAAACAGAATTAGCCCTCGACGTCTGAACAACTTTTTTTGAAAAAATCCCTAAGCCGCGCGGTCACAATTTCTTCAAATTTTCTGACGTTCTGCAATTCACTCAGAAATGGTGGCAAACTGTTGCAAACAATCCCCTGAAGGGTTTTTTGGTGGAAACAGGTGGGTATATATCATCGGAAACAGAATTAGCCCTCGACGTCTGAACAACTTTTTTTGAAAAAATCCCTAAGCCGCGCGGTCACAATTTCTTCAAAATTTCTGACGTTCTGCCATTTACTCAGAAATCGTGCCAAACTGTTGCAAACGATCCCCTGAAGGGTTTTTCGGTGGAAACAGGTGGGTATTTATCATCGGAAACAGAATTAGCCCTCGACGTCTGAACAACTTTTTTTGAAAAAATCCCTAAGCCGCGCGGTCACAATTTCTTCAAATTTTCTGACGTTCTGCAATTCACTCAGAAATGGTGCCAAACTGTTGCAAACAATCCCCTGAAGGGTTTTTCGGTGGAAACAGGTGGGTATATATCATGGGAAACAGAATTAGCCCTCGAGGTCTGAACAACTTTTTTTGAAAAAATCCCTAAGCCGCGCGGTCACAATTTCTTCAAAATTTCTGACGTTCTGCAATTCACTCAGAAATGGTGCCAAACTGTTGCAAACGATCCCCTGAAAGGTTTTTCGGTGGAAACAGGTGGGTTTTTATCATCGGAAACAGAATTAGCCCTCGACGTCTGAACAACTTTTTTTGAAAAAATCCCTAAGCCGCGCGGTCACAATTTCTTCAAAATTTCTGACGTTCTGCAATTCACTCAGAAATGGTGCTAAACTGTTGCAAACAATCCCCTGAAGGGTTTTTCGGTGGAAACAGGTGGGTTTTTATCATCGGAAACAGAATTAGCCCTCGACGTCTGAACAACTTTTTTTGAAAAAGTCACAATTTCTTCAAAATTTCTGACGTTCTGCCATTTACTCAGAAATCGTGCCAAACTGTTGCAAACGATCCCCTGAAGGCTTTTTCGGTGGAAACAGGAGGGTATTTATCATGGGAAACAGAATTAGCCCTCGACGTCTGACAAAGTTTTTTTGAAAAAATCCCTAAGCCGCGCGGTCACAATTTTTCAAAATTTCTGACGTTCTGCAATTCACTCAGAAATGGTGCCAAACTGTTGCAAACGATCCCCTGAAGGGTTTTTCGGTGGAAACAGGTGGGTATATATCATGGGAAACAGAATTAGACCTCGACGTCTGAACAACTTTTTTTGAAAAAATCCCTAAGCCGCGTGGTCACAATTTCTTCAAAATTTCTGATGTTCTGCAATTCACTCAGAAATGGTGCCAAACTGTTGCAAACGATCCCCTGAAAGGTTTTTCGGTGGAAACAGGTGGGTTTTTATCATCGGAAACAGAATTAGCCCTCGACGTCTGAACACCTTTTTTTGAAAAAATCCCTAAGCCGCGCGGTCACAATTTCTTCAAAATTTCTGAAGTTCTGCAATTCATTCAAAGATCGTGCTAAACTGTTGCAAACGATCCCCTGAAGGCTTTTTCGGTGGAAACAGGTGGGTTTTTATCATCGGAAACAGAATTAGCCCTCAACGTCTGAACAAGTTTTTTTGAAAAAATCCCTAAGCCGCGCGGTCACAATTTCTTCAAAATTTCTGACGTTCTGCAATTCACTCAGAAATGGTGCCAAACTGTTGCAAACGATCCCCTGAAGGGTTTTTCGGTGGAAACAGGTGGGTATATATCGTGGGAAACAGAATTAGCCCTCGACGTCTGAACAACTTTTTTTGAAAAAATCCCTAAGCCGCGCGGTCACAATTTCTTCAAAATTTCTGACGTTCTGCAATTCACTTAGAAATGGTGCCACACTGTTGCAAACAATCCCCTGAAGGGGTTTTCGGTGGTAACAGGTGGGTATATATCATGGGAAACAGAATTAGCCCTCGACGTCTGAACAACTTTTTTTGAAAAAATCCCTAAGCCGCGCGGTCACAAATTCTTCAAAATTTCTGACGTTCTGCCATTTATTCAGAAATGGTGCCAAACTCTTGCAAACGATCCCCTGAAGGGTTTTACGGTGGAAACAGGTGGGTATATATCATGGGAAAGAGAATTAGCCCTCGACGT
This sequence comes from Podarcis melisellensis, assembly GCF_964234715.1. NCBI lineage: Eukaryota > Metazoa > Chordata > Lepidosauria > Squamata > Lacertidae > Podarcis > Podarcis melisellensis. Next base: position 91,477,048 of record NC_138538.1, on the reverse strand, counting down.
CTGAAAAACTTTTTTTGAAAAAATCCCTAAGCCGCGCGGTCACAATTTCTTCAAAATTTCTGACGTTCTGCTATTAACTCAGAAATCATGCCAAACTGTTGCAAACGATCCCCTGAAGGGTTTTTCGGTGGAAACAGGTGGGTATTTATCATGGGAAACAGAATTAGCCCTCGACGTCTGAACAACTTTTTTTGAAAAAATCCCTAAGCCGCGCGGTCACTATTTCTTCAAAAATCTGACGTTCTGCAATTCATTCAAAGATGGTCCTAAACTGTTGCAAACGATCCCCTGAAGGGTTTTTCGGTGGAAACAGGTGGGTATTTATCATGGGAAACAGAATTAGCCCTCGACGTCTGAACAACTTTTTTTGAAAAAATCCCTAAGCCGCGCGGTCACAATTTCTTCAAAATTTCTGACGTTCTGCCATTTACTCAGAAATGGTGCCAAACTGTTGCAAACAATCCCCTGAAGGCTTTTTCGGTGGAAACAGGTGGGTTTTTATCATCGGAAACAGAATTAGCCCTCGACGTCTGAACAACTTTTTTTGAAAAAATCCCTAAGCCGCACGGTCACAATTTCTTCAAAAATCTGACGTTCTGCAATTAATTCAAAGATGGTGCCAAACTGTTGCAAACGATCCCCTGAAGGCTTTTTCAGTGGAAACAGGTGGGTATTTATCATCGGAAACAGAATTAGCCCTCGACGTCTGAACAACTTTTTTTGAAAAAATCCCTAAGCCGCGCGGTCACAATTTCTTCAAAATTTCTGACGTTCTGCCATTTACTCAAAAATCGTGCCAAACTGTTGCAAACGATCCCCTGAAGGCTTTTTCGGTGGAAACAGGTGGGTATTTATCATGGGAAACAGAATTAGCCCTCGACGTCTGAACACCTTTTTTTGAAAAAATCCCTAAGGCGCGCGGTCACAATTTCTTCAAAATTTCTGACGTTCTGCAATTCACTCAGAAATGGTGCCACACTGTTGCAAACAATCCCCTGAAGGGTTTTTCGGTGGAAACAGGTGGGTATATATCATGGGAAACAGAATTAGCCCTCGACGTCTGAACAACTTTTTTTGAAAAAATCCCTAAGCCGCGCGGTCACAATTTCTTCAAAATTACTGACGTTCTGCCATTTACTCAGAAATCATGCCAAACTGTTGCAAACGATCCCCTGAAGGGTTTTTCGGTGGAAACAGGTGGGTATTTATCATGGGAAACAGAATTAGCCCTCGACGTCTGAACAACTTTTTTTGAAAAAATCCCTAAGCCGCGCGTTCACAATTTCTTGAAAATTTCTGACGTTCTGCAATTCACTCAGAAATGGTGCCAAACTGTTGCAAACAATCCCCTGAAGGCTTTTTCGGTGGAAACAGGTGGGTATTTATCATGGGAAACAGAATTAGCCCTCGAAGTCTGAACAACTTTTTTTGAAAAAATCCCTAAGCCGCGCGGTCACAATTTCAGCAAAAATCTGACGTTCTGCAATTCACTCAGAAATGGTGCCAAACTGTTGCAAACGATCCCCTGAAGGCTTTTTCGGTGGAAACAGGTGGGTATATATCATCGGAAACAGAATTAGCCCTCGACGTCTGAACACCTTTTTTTGAAAAAATCCCTAAGCCGCGTGGTCACAATTTCTTCAAAATTTCTGACGTTCTGCAATTTACTTAGAAATGGTGCCAAACTGTTGCAAACAATTCCCTGAAAGGTTTTTCAGTTGAAACAGGTGGGTTTTTATCATCAGAAACAGAATTAGCCCTCGACGTCTGATCAACTTTTTTTGAAAAAATCCCTAAGCCACGCGGTCACTATTTCTTCAAAAATCTGACGTTCTGCATTTCATTCAAAGATGGTGCTAAACTGTTGCAAACGATCCCCTGAAGGGTTTTTCGGTGGAAACAGGTGGGTATATATCGTGGGAAACAGAATTAACCCTCGACGTCTGAACAACTTTTTTTGAAAAAATCCCTAAGCCGCGTGGTCACAATTTCTTCAAAATTTCTGACGTTCTGCAATTCACTCAGAAATGGTGCCAAACTGTTGCAAACGATCCCCTGAAAGGTTTTTCGGTGGAAACAGGTGGGTTTTTATCATCGGAAACAGAATTAGCCCTCGACGTCTGAACAACTTTTTTTGAAAAAATCCCTAAGCCGCGCGGTCACAATTTCAGCAAAAAACTGACGTTCTGCAATTCATTCAAAGATGGTGCTAAACTGTTGCAAACGATCCCCTGAAGGGTTTTTCGGTGGAAACAGGTGGGTTTTTATCATCGGAAACAGAATTAGCCCTCGACGTCTGAACAACTTTTTTTGAAAAAATCCCTAAGCCGCGCGGTCACAATTTCTTCAAAATTTCTGACGTTCTGCCATTTACTCAGAAATCGTGCCAAACTGTTGCAAACGATCCCCTGAAGGCTTTTTCGGTGGAAACAGGAGGATATTTATCATGGGAAACAGAATTAGCCCTCGACGTCTGAACAAGTTTTTTTGAAAAAACCCCTAAGCCGCGCGGTCACAATTTTTCAAAATTTCTGACGTTCTGCAATTCACTCAGAAATGGTGCCAAACTGTTGCAAACGATCCCCTGAAGGGTTTTTCGGTGGAAACAGGTGGGTATATATCATGGGAAACAGAATTAGACCTCGACGTCTGAACAACTTTTTTTGAAAAAATCCCTAAGGCGCGTGGTCACAATTTCTTCAAAATTTCTGATGTTCTGCAATTCACTCAGAAATGGTGCCAAAATGTTGCAAACAATCCCCTGAAAGGTTTTTCGGTGGAAACAGGTGGGTTTTTATCATCGGAAACAGAATTAGCCCTCGACGTCTGAACACCTTTTTTTGAAAAAATCCCTAAGCCGCGCGGTCACAATTTCTTCAAAATTTCTGAAGTTCTGCAATTCATTCAAAGATGGTGCTAAACTGTTGCAAACGATCCCCTGAAGGCTTTTTCGGTGGAAACAGGTGGGTTTTTTTCATCGGAAACAGAATTAGCCCTCAACGTCTGAACAAGTTTTTTTGAAAAAATCCCTAAGCCGCGCGGTCACAATTTCTTCAAAATTTCTGACGTTCTGCAATTCACTCAGAAATGGTGCCAAACTGTTGCAAACGATCCCCTGAAGGGTTTTTCGGTGGAAACAGGTGGGTATATATCGTGGGAAACAGAATTAGCCCTCGACGTCTGAACAACTTTTTTTGAAAAAATCCCTAAGCCGCGCGGTCACAATTTCAGCAAAAATCTGACGTTCTGCAATTCACTCAGAAATGGTGCCAAACTGTTGCAAACGATCCCCTGAAAGGTTTTTCGGTGGAAACAGGTGGGTATTTATCATCGGAAACAGAATTAGCCCTCGACGTCTGAACAACTTTTTTTGAAAAAATCCCTAAGCCGCGCGGTCACAATTTCTTCAAATTTTCTGACGTTCTGCAATTCACTCAGAAATGGTGGCAAACTGTTGCAAACAATCCCCTGAAGGGTTTTTCGGTGGAAACAGGTGGGTATATATCATCGGAAACAGAATTAGCCCTCGACGTCTGAACAACTTTTTTTGAAAAAATCCCTAAGCCGCGCGGTCACAATTTCTTCAAAATTTCTGACGTTCTGCCATTTACTCAGAAATCGTGCCAAACTGTTGCAAATGATCCCCTGAAGGGTTTTTCGGTGGAAACAGGTGGGTATTTATCATCGGAAACAGAATTAGCCCTCGACGTCTGAACAACTTTTTTTGAAAAAATCCCTAAGCCGCGCGGTCACAATTTCTTCAAAATTTCTGACGTTCTGCAATTCACTCAGAAATGGTGCCAAACTGTTGCAAACGATCCCCTGAAAGGTTTTTCGGTGGAAACAGGTGGGTTTTTATCATCGGAAACAGAATTAGCCCTCGACGTCTGAACAACTTTTTTTGAAAAAATCCCTAAGCCGCGCGGTCACAATTTCAGCAAAAAACTGACGTTCTGCAATTCATTCAAAGATGGTGCTAAACTGTTGCAAACAATCGCCTGAAGGGTTTTTCGGTGGAAACAGGTGGGTTTTTATCATCGGAAACAGAATTAGCCCTCGACGTCTGAACAACTTTTTTTGAAAAAGTCACAATTTCTTCAAAATTTCTGACGTTCTGCCATTTACTCAGAAATCGTGCCAAACTGTTGCAAACGATCCCCTGAAGGCTTTTTCGGTGGAAACAGGAGGGTATTTATCATGGGAAACAGAATTAGCCCTCGACGTCTGAACAAGTTTTTTTGAAAAAATCCCTAAGCCGCGCGGTCACAATTTTTCAAAATTTCTGACGTTCTGCAATTCACTCAGAAATGGTGCCAAACTGTTGCAAACGATCCCCTGAAGGGTTTTTCGGTGGAAACAGGTGGGTATATATCATGGGAAACAGAATTAGACCTCGATGTCTGAACAACTTTTTTTGAAAAAATCCCTAAGCCGCGTGGTCACAATTTCTTCAAAATTTCTGATGTTCTGCAATTCACTCAGAAATGGTGCCAAACTGTTGCAAACGATCCCCTGAAAGGTTTTTCGGTGGAAACAGGTGGGTTTTTATCATCGGAAACAGAATTAGCCCTCGACGTCTGAACACCTTTTTTTGAAAAAATCCCTAAGCCGCGCGGTCACAATTTCTTCAAAATTTCTGAAGTTCTGCAATTCATTCAAAGATCGTGCTAAACTGTTGCAAACGATCCCCTGAAGGCTTTTTCGGTGGAAACAGGTGGGTTTTTATCATCGGAAACAGAATTAGCCCTCGACGTCTGAACACCTTTTTTTGAAAAAATCCCTAAGCCGCGCGGTCACAATTTCTTCAAAATTTCTGAAGTTCTGCAATTCACTCAGAAATGGTGCCAAACTGTTGCAAACGATCCCCTGAAGGGTTTTTCGGTGGAAACAGGTGGGTATTTATCATGGGAAACAGAATTAGCCCTCGACGTCTGAACAACTTTTTTTGAAAAAATCCCTAAGCCGCGCGGTGACAATTTCTTCAAAATTTCTGATGTTCTGCCATTTACTCAGAAATGGTGCCAAACTGTTGCAAACAATCCCCTGAAGGCTTTTTCGGTGGAAACAGGTGGGTTTTTATAATCGGAAACAGAATTAGCCCTCGACGTCTGAACAACTTTTTTTGAAAAAATCCCTAAGCCGCACGGTCACAATTTCTTCAAAAATCTGACGTTCTGCAATTAATTCAAAGATGGTGCCAAACTGTTGCAAACGATCCCCTGAAGGCTTTTTCGGTGGAAACAGGTGGGTATATATCGTGGGAAACAGAATTAACCCTCGACGTCTGAACAACTTTTTTTGAAAAAATCCCTAAGCCGCGCGGTCACAATTTCTTCAAAATTTCTGACGTTCTGCAATTCACTCAGAAATGGTGCCAAACTGTTGCAAACGATCCCCTGAAAGGTTTTTCGGTGGAAACAGGTGGGAATTTATCATGGGAAACAGAATTAGACCTCGACGTCTGAACAACTTTTTTTGAAAAAATCCCTAAGCCGCATGGTCACAATTTCTTCAAAATTTCTGACGTTCTGCAATTCACTCAGAAATGGTGCCAAACTGTTGCAAACGATCCCCTGAAAGGTTTTTCGGTGGAAACAGGTGGGTTTTTATCATCGGAAACAGAATTAGCCCTCGACGTCTGAACAACTTTTTTTGAAAAAATCCCTAAGCCGCGCGGTCACAATTTCAGCAAAAAACTGACGTTCTGCAATTCATTCAAAGATGGTGCTAAACTGTTGTAAACGATCCCCTGAAGGGTTTTTCGGTGGAAACAGGTGGGTTTTTATCATCGGAAACAGAATTAGCCCTCGACGTCTGAACAACTTTTTTTGAAAAAATCCCTAAGCCGCGCGGTCACAATTTCTTCAAAATTTCTGACGTTCTGCCATTTACTCAGAAATCGTGCCAAACTGTTGCAAACGATCCCCTGAAAGGTTTTTCGGTGGAAACAGGTGGGTTTTTATCATCGGAAACAGAATTAGCCCTCGACGTCTGAACAACTTTTTTTGAAAAAGTCACAATTTCTTCAAAATTTCTGACGTTCTGCCATTTACTCAGAAATCGTGCCAAACTGTTGCAAACGATCCCCTGAAGGCTTTTTCGGTGGAAACAGGAGGGTATTTATCATGGGAAACAGAATTAGCCCTCGACGTCTGAACAAGTTTTTTTGAAAAAATCCCTAAGCCGCGCGGTCACAATTTTTCAAAATTTCTGACGTTCTGCAATTCACTCAGAAATGGTGCCAAACTGTTGCAAACGATCCCCTGAAGGGTTTTTCGGTGGAAACAGGTGGGTATATATCATGGGAAACAGAATTAGACCTCGACGTCTGAACAACTTTTTTTGAAAAAATCCCTAAGCCGCGTGGTCACAATTTCTTCAAAATTTCTGATGTTCTGCAATTCACTCAGAAATGGTGCCAAACCGTTGCAAACGATCCCCTGAAAGGTTTTTCGGTGGAAACAGGTGGGTTTTTATCATCGGAAACAGAATTAGCGCTCGACGTCTGAACACCTTTTTTTGAAAAAATCCCTAAGCCGCGCGGTCACAATTTCTTCAAAATTTCTGACGTTCTGCAATTCATTCAAAGATCGTGCTAAACTGTTGCAAACGATCCCCTGAAGGGTTTTTCGGTGGAAACAGGTGGGTATTTATCATGGGAAACAGAATTAGCCCTCGACGTCTGAACAACTTTTTTTGAAAAAATCCCTAAGCCGCGCGGTCACAATTTCTTCAAAATTTCTGATGTTCTGCCATTTACTCAGAAATGGTGCCAAACTGTTGCAAACAATCCCCTGAAGGCTTTTTCGGTGGAAACAGGTGGGTTTTTATAATCGGAAACAGAATTAGCCCTCGACGTCTGAACAACTTTTTTTGAAAAAATCCCTAAGCCGCACGGTCACAATTTCTTCAAAAATCTGACGTTCTGCAATTAATTCAAAGATGGTGCCAAACTGTTGCAAACGATCCCCTGAAGGCTTTTTCGGTGGAAACAGGTGGGTATATATCGTGGGAAACAGAATTAACCCTTGACGTCTGAACAACTTTTTTTGAAAAAATCCCTAAGCCGCGCGGTCACAATTTCTTCAAAATTTCTGACGTTCTGCAATTCACTCAGAAATGGTGCCAAACTGTTGCAAACGATCCCCTGAAAGGTTTTTCGGTGGAAACAGGTGGGTTTTTATCATCGGAAACAGAATTAGCCCTCGACGTCTGAACAACTTTTTTTGAAAAAATCCCTAAGCCGCGCGGTCACAATTTCAGCAAAAAACTGACGTTCTGCAATTCATTCAAAGATGGTGCTAAACTGTTGCAAACGATCCCCTGAAGGGTTTTTCGGTGGAAACAGGTGGGTTTTTATCATCGGAAACAGAATTAGCCCTCGACGTCTGAACAACTTTTTTTAAAAAAAAATCCCTAAGCCGCGCGGTCACAATTTCTTCAAAATTTCTGACGTTCTGCCATTTACTCAGAAATCGTGCCAAACTGTTGCAAACGATCCCCTGAAGGCTTTTTCGGTGGAAACAGGTGGGTATTTATCATGGGAAACAGAATTAGCCCTCGACGTCTGAACAACTTTTTTTGAAAAAATCCCTAAGCCGCGCGGTCACAATTTCTTCAAAATTTCTGACGTTCTGCAATTCACTCAGAAATGGTGCCAAACTGTTGCAAACGATCCCCTGAAAGGTTTTTCGGTGGAAACAGGTGGGTTTTTATCATCGGAAACAGAATTAGCCCTCGACGTCTGAACACCTTTTTTTGAAAAAATCCCTAAGCCGCGCGGTCACAATTTCTTCAAAATTTCTGAAGTTCTGCAATTCATTCAAAGATGGTTCTAAACTGTTGCAAACGATCCCCTGAAGGCTTTTTCGGTGGAAACAGGTGGGGTTTTTTCATCGGAAACAGAATTAGCCCTCAACGTCTGAACAAGTTTTTTTGAAAAAATCCCTAAGCCGCGCGGTCACAATTTCTTCAAAATTTCTGACGTTCTGCAATTCACTCAGAAATGGTGCCAAACTGTTGCAAACGATCCCCTGAAGGGTTTTTCGGTGGAAACAGGTGGGTATATATCGTGGGAAACAGAATTAGCCCTCGACGTCTGAACAACTTTTTTTGAAAAAATCCCTAAGCCGCGCGGTCACAATTTCAGCAAAAATCTGACGTTCTGCAATTCACTCAGAAATGGTGCCAAACTGTTGCAAACGATCCCCTGAAAGGTTTTTCGGTGGAAACAGGTGGGTATTTATCATCGGAAACAGAATTAGCCCTCGACGTCTGAACAACTTTTTTTGAAAAAATCCCTAAGCCGCGCGGTCACAATTTCTTCAAATTTTCTGACGTTCTGCAATTCACTCAGAAATGGTGGCAAACTGTTGCAAACAATCCCCTGAAGGGTTTTTCGGTGGAAACAGGTGGGTTTTTATCATCGGAAACAGAATTAGCCCTCGACGTCTGAACAACTTTTTTTGAAAAAATCCCTAAGCCGCGCGGTCACAATTTCAGCAAAAAACTGACGTTCTGCAATTCATTCAAAGATGGTGCTAAACTGTTGCAAACGATCCCCTGAAGGCTTTTTCGGTGGAAACAGGAGGGTATTTATCATGGGAAACAGAATTAGCCCTCGACGTCTGAACAAGTTTTTTTGAAAAAATCCCTAAGCCGCGCAGTCACAATTTTTCAAAATTTCTGACGTTCTGCAATTCACTCAGAAATGGTGCCAAACTGTTGCAAACGATCCCCTGAAGGGTTTTTCGGTGGAAACAGGTGGGTATATATCATGGGAAACAGAATTAGACCTCGACGTCTGAACAACTTTTTTTGAAAAAATCCCTAAGCCGCGTGGTCACAATTTCTTCAAAATTTCTGATGTTCTGCAATTCACTCAGAAATGGTGCCAAACTGTTGCAAACGATCCCCTGAAAGGTTTTTCGGTGGAAACAGGTGGGTTTTTATCATCGGAAACAGAATTAGCCCTCGACGTCTGAACACCTTTTTTTGAAAAAATCCCTAAGCCGCGCGGTCACAATTTCTTCAAAATTTCTGAAGTTCTGCAATTCATTCAAAGATGGTGCTAAACTGTTGCAAACGATCCCCTGAAGGCTTTTTCGGTGGAAACAGGTGGGTTTTTATCATCGGAAACAGAATTAGCCCTCAACGTCTGAACAAGTTTTTTTGAAAAAATCCCTAAGCCGCGCGGTCACAATTTCTTCAAAATTTCTGACGTTCTGCAATTCACTCAGAAATGGTGCCAAACTGTTGCAAACGATCCCCTGAAGGGTTTTTCGGTGGAAACAGGTGGGTATATATCGTGGGAAACAGAATTAGCCCTCGACGTCTGAACAACTTTTTTTGAAACAATCCCTAAGCCGCGCGGTCACAATTTCAGCAAAAATCTGACGTTCTGCAATTCACTCAGAAATGGTGCCAAACTGTTGCAAACGATCCCCTGAAAGGTTTTTCGGTGGAAACAGGTGGGTATTTATCATCGGAAACAGAATTAGCCCTCGACGTCTGAACAACTTTTTTTGAAAAAATCCCTAAGCCCCGCGGTCACAATTTCTTCAAATTTTCTGACGTTCTGCAATTCACTCAGAAATGGTGGCAAACTGTTGCAAACAATCCCCTGAAGAGTTTTTCGGTGGAAACAGGTGGGTATATATCATGGGAAACAGAATTAGCCCTCGACGTCTGAACAACTTTTTTTGAAAAAATCCCTAAGCCGCGCGGTCACAATTTTTCAAAATTTCTGACGTTCTGCAATTCACTCAGAAATGGTGCCAAACTGTTGCAAACGATCCCCTGAAGGGTTTTTCGGTGGAAACAGGTGGGTATATATCATGGGAAACAGAATTAGACCTCGACGTCTGAACAACTTTTTTTAAAAAATCCCTAAGCCGCGTGGTCACAATTTCTTCAAAATTTCTGATGTTCTGCAATTCACTCAGAAATGGTGCCAAACTGTTGCAAACGATCCCCTGAAAGGTTTTTTGGTGGAAACAGGTGGGTTTTTATCATCGGAAACAGAATTAGCCCTCGACGTCTGAACACCTTTTTTTGAAAAAATCCCTAAGCCGCGCGGTCACAATTTCTTCAAAATTTCTGAAGTTCTGCAATTCATTCAAAGATGGTGCTAAACTGTTGCAAACGATCCCCTGAAGGCTTTTTCGGTGGAAACAGGTGGGTTTTTATCATCGGAAACAGAATTAGCCCTCAACGTCTGAACAAGTTTTTTTGAAAAAATCCCTAAGCCGCGCGGTCACAATTTCTTCAAAATTTCTGACGTTCTGCAATTCATTCAAAGATGGTGCCAAACTGTTGCAAACGATCCCCTGAAGGGTTTTTCGGTGGAAACAGGTGGGTATATATCATGGGAAACAGAATTAGACCTCGACGTCTGAACAACTTTTTTTGAAAAAATCCCTAAGCCGCGTGGTCACAATTTCTTCAAAATTTCTGATGTTCTGCAATTCACTCAGAAATGGTGCCAAACTGTTGCAAACGATCCCCTGAAAGGTTTTTCGGTGGAAACAGGTGGGTTTTTATCATCGGAAACAGAATTAGCCCTCGACGTCTGAACACCTTTTTTTGAAAAAATCCCTAAGCCGCGCGGTCACAATTTCTTCAAAATTTCTGAAGTTCTGCAATTCATTCAAAGATGGTGCTAAACTGTTGCAAACGATCCCCTGAAGGCTTTTTCGGTGGAAACAGGTGGGTTTTTATCATCGGAAACAGAATTAGCCCTCAACGTCTGAACAAGTTTTTTTGAAAAAATCCCTAAGCCGCGCGGTCACAATTTCTTCAAAATTTCTGACGTTCTGCAATTCACTCAGAAATGGTGCCAAACTGTTGCAAACGATCCCCTGAAGGGTTTTTCGGTGGAAACAGGTGGGTATATATCGTGGGAAACAGAATTAGCCCTCGACGTCTGAACAACTTTTTTTGAAAAAATCCCTAAGCCGCGCGGTCACAATTTCAGCAAAAATCTGACGTTCTGCAATTCACTCAGAAATGGTGCCAAACTGTTGCAAACGATCCCCTGAAAGGTTTTTCGGTGGAAACAGGTGGGTATTTATCATCGGAAACAGAATTAGCCCTCGACGTCTGAACAACTTTTTTTGAAAAAATCCCTAAGCCCCGCGGTCACAATTTCTTCAAATTTTCTGACGTTCTGCAATTCACTCAGAAATGGTGGCAAACTGTTGCAAACAATCCCCTGAAGGGTTTTTCGGTGGAAACAGGTGGGTATATATCATGGGAAACAGAATTAGCCCTCGACGTCTGAACAACTTTTTTTGAAAAAATCCCTAAGCCGCGCGGTCACAATTTTTCAAAATTTCTGACGTTCTGCAATTCACTCAGAAATGGTGCCAAACTGTTGCAAACGATCCCCTGAAGGGTTTTTCGGTGGAAACAGGTGGGTATATATCATGGGAAACAGAATTAGACCTCGACGTCTGAACAACTTTTTTTTAAAAATCCCTAAGCCGCGTGGTCACAATTTCTTCAAAATTTCTGAAGTTCTGCAATTCATTCAAAGATGGTGCTAAACTGTTCCAAACGATCCCCTGAAGGCTTTTTCGGTGGAAACAGGTGGGTTTTTATCATCGGAAACAGAATTAGCCCTCAACTTCTGAACAAGTTTTTTTGAAAAAATCCCTAAGCCGCGCGGTCACAATTTCTTCAAAATTTCTGACGTTCTGCAATTCACTCAGAAATGGTGCCAAACTGTTGCAAACGATCCCCTGAAGGGTTTTTCGGTGGAAACAGGTGGGTATATATCGTGGGAAACAGAATTAGCCCTCGACGTCTGAACAACTTTTTTTGAAAAAATCCCTAAGCCGCGCGGTCACAATTTCTTCAAAATTTCTGACGTTCTGCAATTCACTCAGAAATGGTGCCAAACTGTTGCAAACGATCCCCTGAAGGGTTTTTCGGTGGAAACAGGTGGGTATATATCATGGGAAACAGAATTAGACCTCGACGTCTGAACAACTTTTTTTGAAAAAATCCCTAAGCCGCGTGGTCACAATTTCTTCAAAATTTCTGATGTTCTGCAATTCACTCAGAAATGGTGCCAAACTGTTGCAAACGATCCCCTGAAAGGTTTTTCGGTGGAAACAGGTGGGTTTTTATCATCGGAAACAGAATTAGCCCTCGACGTCTGAACACCTTTTTTTGAAAAAATCCCTAAGCCGCGCGGTCACAATTTCTTCAAAATTTCTGAAGTTCTGCAATTCATTCAAAGATGGTGCTAAACTGTTGAAAACGATCCCCTGAAGGCTTTTTCGGTGGAAACAGGTGGGTTTTTATCATCGGAAACAGAATTAGCCCTCAACGTCTGAACAAGTTTTTTTGAAAAAATCCCTAAGCCGCGCGGTCACAATTTCTTCAAAATTTCTGACGTTCTGCAATTCACTCAGAAATGGTGCCAAACTGTTGCAAACGATCCCCTGAAGGGTTTTTCGGTGGAAACAGGTGGGTATATATCGTGGGAAACAGAATTAGCCCTCGACGTCTGAACAACTTTTTTTGAAAAAATCCCTAAGCCGCGCGGTCACAATTTCAGCAAAAATCTGACGTTCTGCAATTCACTCAGAAATGGTGCCAAACTGTTGCAAACGATCCCCTGAAAGGTTTTTCGGTGGAAACAGGTGGGTATTTATCATCGGAAACAGAATTAGCCCTCGACGTCTGAACAACTTTTTTTGAAAAAATCCCTAAGCCCCGCGGTCACAATTTCTTCAAATTTTCTGACGTTCTGCAATTCACTCAGAAATGGTGGCAAACTGTTGCAAACAATCCCCTGAAGGGTTTTTCGGTGGAAACAGGTGGGTATATATCATGGGAAACAGAATTAGCCCTCGACGTCTGAACAACTTTTTTTGAAAAAATCCCTAAGCCGCGCGGTCACAATTTTTCAAAATTTCTGACGTTCTGCAATTCACTCAGAAATGGTGCCAAACTGTTGCAAACGATCCCCTGAAGGGTTTTTCGGTGGAAACAGGTGGGTATATATCATGGGAAACAGAATTAGACCTCGACGTCTGAACAACTTTTTTTTAAAAATCCCTAAGCCGCGTGGTCACAATTTCTTCAAAATTTCTGATGTTCTGCAATTCACTCAGAAATGGTGCCAAACTGTTGCAAACGATCCCCTGAAAGGTTTTTCGGTGGAAACAGGTGGGTTTTTATCATCGGAAACAGAATTAGCCCTCGACGTCTGAACACCTTTTTTTGAAAAAATCCCTAAGCCGCGCGGTCACAATTTCTTCAAAATTTCTGAAGTTCTGCAATTCATTCAAAGATGGTGCTAAACTGTTGCAAACGATCCCCTGAAGGCTTTTTCGGTGGAAACAGGTGGGTTTTTATCATCGGAAACAGAATTAGCCCTCAACGTCTGAACAAGTTTTTTTGAAAAAATCCCTAAGCCGCGCGGTCACAATTTCTTCAAAATTTCTGACGTTCTGCAATTCACTCAGAAATGGTGCCAAACTGTTGCAAACGATCCCCTGAAGGGTTTTTCGGTGGAAACAGGTGGGTATATATCGTGGGAAACAGAATTAGCCCTCGACGTCTGAACAACTTTTTTTGAAAAAATCCCTAAGCCGCGCGGTCACAATTTCAGCAAAAATCTGACGTTCTGCAATTCACTCAGAAATGGTGCCAAACTGTTGCAAACGATCCCCTGAAAGGTTTTTCGGTGGAAACAGGTGGGTATTTATCATCGGAAACAGAATTAGCCCTCGACGTCTGAACACCTTTTTTTGAAAAAATCCCTAAGCCGCGCGGTCACAATTTCTTCAAATTTTCTGACGTTCTGCAATTCACTCAGAAATGGTGGCAAACTGTTGCAAACAATCCCCTGAAGGGTTTTTCGGTGGAAACAGGTGGGTTTTTATCATCGGAAACAGAATTAGCCCTCGACGTCTGAACAACTTTTTTTGAAAAAATCCCTAAGCCGCGCGGTCACAATTTCAGCAAAAAACTGACGTTCTGCAATTCACTCAGAAATGGTGCCAAACTGTTGCAAACGATCCCCTGAAAGGTTTTTCAGTGGAAACAGGTGGGTTTTTATCATCGGAAACAGAATTAGCCCTCGACGTCTGAACACCTTTTTTTGAAAAAATCCCTAAGCCGCGCGGTCACAATTTCTTCAAAATTTCTGACGTTCTGCAATTCACTCAGAAATGGTGCCAAACTGTTGCAAACGATCCCCTGAAGGGTTTTTCGGTGGAAACAGGTGGGTATATATCGTGGGAAACAGAATTAGCCCTCGACGTCTGAACAACTTTTTTTGAAAAAATCCCTAAGCCGCGCGGTCACAATTTCAGCAAAAATCTGACGTTCTGCAATTCACTCAGAAATGGTGCCAAACTGTTGCAAACGATCCCCTGAAAGGTTTTTCGGTGGAAACAGGTGGGTATTTATCATCGGAAACAGAATTAGCCCTCGACGTCTGAACAACTTTTTTTGAAAAAATCCCTAAGCCCCGCGGTCACAATTTCTTCAAATTTTCTGACGTTCTGCAATTCACTCAGAAATGGTGGCAAACTGTTGCAAACAATCCCCTGAAGGGTTTTTCGGTGGAAACAGGTGGGTATATATCATGGGAAACAGAATTAGCCCTCGACGTCTGAACAACTTTTTTTGAAAAAATCCCTAAGCCGCGCGGTCACAATTTTTCAAAATTTCTGACGTTCTGCAATTCACTCAGAAATGGTGCCAAACTGTTGCAAACGATCCCCTGAAGGGTTTTTCGGTGGAAACAGGTGGGTATATATCATGGGAAACAGAATTAGACCTCGACGTCTGAACAACTTTTTTTTAAAAATCCCTAAGCCGCGTGGTCACAATTTCTTCAAAATTTCTGATGTTCTGCAATTCACTCAGAAATGGTGCCAAACTGTTGCAAACGATCCCCTGAAAGGTTTTTCGGTGGAAACAGGTGGGTTTTTATCATCGGAAACAGAATTAGCCCTCGACGTCTGAACACCTTTTTTTGAAAAAATCCCTAAGCCGCGCGGTCACAATTTCTTCAAAATTTCTGAAGTTCTGCAATTCATTCAAAGATGGTGCTAAACTGTTGCAAACGATCCCCTGAAGGCTTTTTCGGTGGAAACAGGTGGGTTTTTATCATCGGAAACAGAATTAGCCCTCAACGTCTGAACAAGTTTTTTTGAAAAAATCCCTAAGCCGCGCGGTCACAATTTCTTCAAAATTTCTGACGTTCTGCAATTCACTCAGAAATGGTGCCAAACTGTTGCAAACGATCCCCTGAAGGGTTTTTCGGTGGAAACAGGTGGGTATATATCGTGGGAAACAGAATTAGCCCTCGACGTCTGAACAACTTTTTTTGAAAAAATCCCTAAGCCGCGCGGTCACAATTTCAGCAAAAATCTGACGTTCTGCAATTCACTCAGAAATGGTGCCAAACTGTTGCAAACGATCCCCTGAAAGGTTTTTCGGTGGAAACAGGTGGGTATTTATCATCGGAAACAGAATTAGCCCTCGACGTCTGAACAACTTTTTTTGAAAAAATCCCTAAGCCCCGCGGTCACAATTTCTTCAAATTTTCTGACGTTCTGCAATTCACTCAGAAATGGTGGCAAACTGTTGCAAACAATCCCCTGAAGGGTTTTTCGGTGGAAACAGGTGGGTATATATCATGGGAAACAGAATTAGCCCTCGACGTCTGAACAACTTTTTTTGAAAAAATCCCTAAGCCGCGCGGTCACAATTTTTCAAAATTTCTGACGTTCTGCAATTCACTCAGAAATGGTGCCAAACTGTTGCAAACGATCCCCTGAAGGGTTTTTCGGTGGAAACAGGTGGGTATATATCATGGGAAACAGAATTAGACCTCGACGTCTGAACAACTTTTTTTTAAAAATCCCTAAGCCGCGTGGTCACAATTTCTTCAAAATTTCTGATGTTCTGCAATTCACTCAGAAATGGTGCCAAACTGTTGCAAACGATCCCCTGAAAGGTTTTTCGGTGGAAACAGGTGGGTTTTTATCATCGGAAACAGAATTAGCCCTCGACGTCTGAACACCTTTTTTTGAAAAAATCCCTAAGCCGCGCGGTCACAATTTCTTCAAAATTTCTGAAGTTCTGCAATTCATTCAAAGATGGTGCTAAACTGTTGCAAACGATCCCCTGAAGGCTTTTTCGGTGGAAACAGGTGGGTTTTTATCATCGGAAACAGAATTAGCCCTCAACGTCTGAACAAGTTTTTTTGAAAAAATCCCTAAGCCGCGCGGTCACAATTTCTTCAAAATTTCTGACGTTCTGCAATTCACTCAGAAATGGTGCCAAACTGTTGCAAACGATCCCCTGAAGGGTTTTTCGGTGGAAACAGGTGGGTATATATCGTGGGAAACAGAATTAGCCCTCGACGTCTGAACAACTTTTTTTGAAAAAATCCCTAAGCCGCGCGGTCACAATTTCAGCAAAAATCTGACGTTCTGCAATTCACTCAGAAATGGTGCCAAACTGTTGCAAACGATCCCCTGAAAGGTTTTTCGGTGGAAACAGGTGGGTATTTATCATCGGAAACAGAATTAGCCCTCGACGTCTGAACACCTTTTTTTGAAAAAATCCCTAAGCCGCGCGGTCACAATTTCTTCAAATTTTCTGACGTTCTGCAATTCACTCAGAAATGGTGGCAAACTGTTGCAAACAATCCCCTGAAGGGTTTTTCGGTGGAAACAGGTGGGTTTTTATCATCGGAAACAGAATTAGCCCTCGACGTCTGAACAACTTTTTTTGAAAAAATCCCTAAGCCGCGCGGTCACAATTTCAGCAAAAAACTGACGTTCTGCAATTCACTCAGAAATGGTGCCAAACTGTTGCAAACGATCCCCTGAAAGGTTTTTCAGTGGAAACAGGTGGGTTTTTATCATCGGAAACAGAATTAGCCCTCGACGTCTGAACACCTTTTTTTGAAAAAATCCCTAAGCCGCGCGGTCACAATTTCTTCAAAATTTCTGAAGTTCTGCAATTCATTCAAAGATGGTGCTAAACTGTTGCAAACGATCCCCTGAAGGCTTTTTCGGTGGAAACAGGTGGGTTTTTATCATCGGAAACAGAATTAGCCCTCAACGTCTGAACAAGTTTTTTTGAAAAAATCCCTAAGCCGCGCGGTCACAATTTCTTCAAAATTTCTGACGTTCTGCAATTCACTCAGAAATGGTGCCAAACTGTTGCAAACGATCCCCTGAAGGGTTTTTCGGTGGAAACAGGTGGGTATATATCGTGGGAAACAGAATTAGCCCTCGACGTCTGAACAACTTTTTTTGAAAAAATCCCTAAGCCGCGCGGTCACAATTTTTCAAAATTTCTGACGTTCTGCAATTCACTCAGAAATGGTGCCAAACTGTTGCAAACGATCCCCTGAAAGGTTTTTCGGTGGAAACAGGTGGGTATTTATCATGGGAAACAGAATTAGACCTCGACGTCTGAACAACTTTTTTTTAAAAATCCCTAAGCCGCGTGGTCACAATTTCTTCAAAATTTCTGTTGTTCTGCAATTCACTCAGAAATGGTGCCAAACTGTTGCAAACGATCCCCTGAAAGGTTTTTCGGTGGAAACAGGTGGGTTTTTATCATCGGAAACAGAATTAGCCCTCGACGTCTGAACACCTTTTTTTGAAAAAATCCCTAAGCCGCGCGGTCACAATTTCTTCAAAATTTCTGAAGTTCTGCAATTCATTCAAAGATGGTGCTAAACTGTTGCAAACGATCCCCTGAAGGCTTTTTCGGTGGAAACAGGTGGGTTTTTATCATCGGAAACAGAATTAGCCCTCAACGTCTGAACAAGTTTTTTTGAAAAAATCCCTAAGCCGCGCGGTCACAATTTCTTCAAAATTTCTGACGTTCTGCAATTCACTCAGAAATGGTGCCAAACTGTTGCAAACGATCCCCTGAAGGGTTTTTCGGTGGAAACAGGTGGGTATATATCGTGGGAAACAGAATTAGCCCTCGACGTCTGAACAACTTTTTTTGAAAAAATCCCTAAGCCGCGCGGTCACAATTTCAGCAAAAATCTGACGTTCTGCAATTCACTCAGAAATGGTGCCAAACTGTTGCAAACGATCCCCTGAAAGGTTTTTCGGTGGAAACAGGTGGGTATTTATCATGGGAAACAGAATTAGACCTCGACGTCTGAACAACTTTTTTAAAAAAATCCCTAAGCCGCGTGGTCACAATTTCTTCAAAATTTCTGATGTTCTGCAATTCACTCAGAAATGGTGCCAAACTGTTGCAAACGATCCCCTGAAAGGTTTTTCGGTGGAAACAGGTGGGTTTTTATCATCGGAAACAGAATTAGCCCTCGACGTCTGAACACCTTTTTTTGAAAAAATCCCTAAGCCGCGCGGTCACAATTTCTTCAAAATTTCTGAAGTTCTGCAATTCATTCAAAGATGGTGCTAAACTGTTGCAAACGATCCCCTGAAGGCTTTTTCGGTGGAAACAGGTGGGTTTTTATCATCGGAAACAGAATTAGCCCTCAACGTCTGAACAAGTTTTTTTGAAAAAATCCCTAAGCCGCGCGGTCACAATTTCTTCAAAATTTCTGACGTTCTGCAATTCACTCAGAAATGGTGCCAAACTGTTGCAAACGATCCCCTGAAGGGTTTTTCGGTGGAAACAGGTGGGTATATATCGTGGGAAACAGAATTAGCCCTCGACGTCTGAACAACTTTTTTTGAAAAAATCCCTAAGCCGCGCGGTCACAATTTCAGCAAAAATCTGACGTTCTGCAATTCACTCAGAAATGGTGCCAAACTGTTGCAAACGATCCCCTGAAAGGTTTTTCGGTGGAAACAGGTGGGTATTTATCATGGGAAACAGAATTAGACCTCGACGTCTGAACAACTTTTTTTAAAAAATCCCTAAGCCGCGTGGTCACAATTTCTTCAAAATTTCTGATGTTCTGCAATTCACTCAGAAATGGTGCCAAACTGTTGCAAACGATCCCCTGAAAGGTTTTTTGGTGGAAACAGGTGGGTTTTTATCATCGGAAACAGAATTAGCCCTCGACGTCTGAACACCTTTTTTTGAAAAAATCCCTAAGCCGCGCGGTCACAATTTCTTCAAAATTTCTGAAGTTCTGCAATTCATTCAAAGATGGTGCTAAACTGTTGCAAACGATCCCCTGAAGGCTTTTTCGGTGGAAACAGGTGGGTTTTTATCATCGGAAACAGAATTAGCCCTCAACGTCTGAACAAGTTTTTTTGAAAAAATCCCTAAGCCGCGCGGTCACAATTTCTTCAAAATTTCTGACGTTCTGCAATTCACTCAGAAATGGTGCCAAACTGTTGCAAACGATCCCCTGAAGGGTTTTTCGGTGGAAACAGGTGGGTATATATCATGGGAAACAGAATTAGACCTCGACGTCTGAACAACTTTTTTTGAAAAAATCCCTAAGCCGCGTGGTCACAATTTCTTCAAAATTTCTGATGTTCTGCAATTCACTCAGAAATGGTGCCAAACTGTTGCAAACGATCCCCTGAAAGGTTTTTCGGTGGAAACAGGTGGGTTTTTATCATCGGAAACAGAATTAGCCCTCGACGTCTGAACACCTTTTTTTGAAAAAATCCCTAAGCCGCGCGGTCACAATTTCTTCAAAATTTCTGAAGTTCTGCAATTCATTCAAAGATGGTGCTAAACTGTTGCAAACGATCCCCTGAAGGCTTTTTCGGTGGAAACAGGTGGGTTTTTATCATCGGAAACAGAATTAGCCCTCAACGTCTGAACAAGTTTTTTTGAAAAAATCCCTAAGCCGCGCGGTCACAATTTCTTCAAAATTTCTGACGTTCTGCAATTCACTCAGAAATGGTGCCAAACTGTTGCAAACGATCCCCTGAAGGGTTTTTCGGTGGAAACAGGTGGGTATATATCATGGGAAACAGAATTAGCCCTCGACGTCTGAACAACTTTTTTTGAAAAAATCCCTAAGCCGCGCGGTCACAATTTTTCAAAATTTCTGACGTTCTGCAATTCACTCAGAAATGGTGCCAAACTGTTGCAAACGATCCCCTGAAGGGTTTTTCGGTGGAAACAGGTGGGTATATATCATGGGAAACAGAATTAGACCTCGACGTCTGAACAACTTTTTTTTAAAAATCCCTAAGCCGCGTGGTCACAATTTCTTCAAAATTTCTGATGTTCTGCAATTCACTCAGAAATGGTGCCAAACTGTTGCAAACGATCCCCTGAAAGGTTTTTCGGTGGAAACAGGTGGGTTTTTATCATCGGAAACAGAATTAGCCCTCGACGTCTGAACACCTTTTTTTGAAGAAATCCCTAAGCCGCGCGGTCACAATTTCTTCAAAATTTCTGAAGTTCTGCAATTCATTCAAAGATGGTGCTAAACTGTTGCAAACGATCCCCTGAAGGCTTTTTCGGTGGAAACAGGTGGGTTTTTATCATCGGAAACAGAATTAGCCCTCAACGTCTGAACAAGTTTTTTTGAAAAAATCCCTAAGCCGCGCGGTCACAATTTCTTCAAAATTTCTGACGTTCTGCAATTCACTCAGAAATGGTGCCAAACTGTTGCAAACGATCCCCTGAAGGGTTTTTCGGTGGAAACAGGTGGGTATATATCGTGGGAAACAGAATTAGCCCTCGACGTCTGAACAACTTTTTTTGAAAAAATCCCTAAGCCGCGCGGTCACAATTTCAGCAAAAATCTGACGTTCTGCAATTCACTCAGAAATGGTGCCAAACTGTTGCAAACGATCCCCTGAAAGGTTTTTCGGTGGAAACAGGTGGGTATTTATCATCGGAAACAGAATTAGCCCTCGACGTCTGAACAACTTTTTTTGAAAAAATCCCTAAGCCCCGCGGTCACAATTTCTTCAAATTTTCTGACGTTCTGCAATTCACTCAGAAATGGTGGCAAACTGTTGCAAACAATCCCCTGAAGGGTTTTTCGGTGGAAACAGGTGGGTTTTTATCATCGGAAACAGAATTAGCCCTCGACGTCTGAACAACTTTTTTTGAAAAAATCCCTAAGCCGCGCGGTCACAATTTCAGCAAAAAACTGACGTTCTGCAATTCACTCAGAAATGGTGCCAAACTGTTGCAAACGATCCCCTGAAAGGTTTTTCAGTGGAAACAGGTGGGTTTTTATCATCGGAAACAGAATTAGCCCTCGACGTCTGAACACCTTTTTTTGAAAAAATCCCTAAGCCGCGCGGTCACAATTTCTTCAAAATTTCTGAAGTTCTGCAATTCATTCAAAGATGGTGCTAAACTGTTGCAAACGATCCCCTGAAGGCTTTTTCGGTGGAAACAGGTGGGTTTTTATCATCGGAAACAGAATTAGCCCTCAACGTCTGAACAAGTTTTTTTGAAAAAATCCCTAAGCCGCGCGGTCACAATTTCTTCAAAATTTCTGACGTTCTGCAATTCACTCAGAAATGGTGCCAAACTGTTGCAAACGATCCCCTGAAGGGTTTTTCGGTGGAAACAGGTGGGTATATATCGTGGGAAACAGAATTAGCCCTCGACGTCTGAACAACTTTTTTTGAAAAAATCCCTAAGCCGCGCGGTCACAATTTCAGCAAAAATCTGACGTTCTGCAATTCACTCAGAAATGGTGCCAAACTGTTGCAAACGATCCCCTGAAAGGTTTTTCGGTGGAAACAGGTGGGTATTTATCATCGGAAACAGAATTAGCCCTCGACGTCTGAACAACTTTTTTTGAAAAAATCCCTAAGCCCCGCGGTCACAATTTCTTCAAATTTTCTGACGTTCTGCAATTCACTCAGAAATGGTGGCAAACTGTTGCAAACAATCCCCTGAAGGGTTTTTCGGTGGAAACAGGTGGGTATATATCATGGGAAACAGAATTAGCCCTCGACGTCTGAACAACTTTTTTTGAAAAAATCCCTAAGCCGCGCGGTCACAATTTTTCAAAATTTCTGACGTTCTGCAATTCACTCAGAAATGGTGCCAAACTGTTGCAAACGATCCCCTGAAGGGTTTTTCGGTGGAAACAGGTGGGTATATATCATGGGAAACAGAATTAGACCTCGACGTCTGAACAACTTTTTTTAAAAAATCCCTAAGCCGCGTGGTCACAATTTCTTCAAAATTTCTGATGTTCTGCAATTCACTCAGAAATGGTGCCAAACTGTTGCAAACGATCCCCTGAAAGGTTTTTTGGTGGAAACAGGTGGGTTTTTATCATCGGAAACAGAATTAGCCCTCGACGTCTGAACACCTTTTTTTGAAAAAATCCCTAAGCCGCGCGGTCACAATTTCTTCAAAATTTCTGAAGTTCTGCAATTCATTCAAAGATGGTGCTAAACTGTTGCAAACGATCCCCTGAAGGCTTTTTCGGTGGAAACAGGTGGGTTTTTATCATCGGAAACAGAATTAGCCCTCGACGTCTGAACAAGTTTTTTTGAAAAAATCCCTATGCCGCGCGGTCACAATTTCTTCAAAATTTCTGACGTTCTGCAATTCACTCAGAAATGGTGCCAAACTGTTGCAAACGATCCCCTGAAGGGTTTTTCGGTGGAAACAGGTGGGTATATATCATGGGAAACAGAATTAGACCTCGACGTCTGAACAACTTTTTTTGAAAAAATCCCTAAGCCGCGTGGTCACAATTTCTTCAAAATTTCTGATGTTCTGCAATTCACTCAGAAATGGTGCCAAACTGTTGCAAACGATCCGCTGAAAGGTTTTTCGGTGGAAACAGGTGGGTTTTTATCATCGGAAACAGAATTAGCCCTCGACGTCTGAACACCTTTTTTTGAAAAAATCCCTAAGCCGCGCGGTCACAATTTCTTCAAAATTTCTGAAGTTCTGCAATTCATTCAAAGATGGTGCTAAACTGTTGCAAACGATCCCCTGAAGGCTTTTTCGGTGGAAACAGGTGGGTTTTTATCATCGGAAACAGAATTAGCCCTCAACGTCTGAACAAGTTTTTTTGAAAAAATCCCTAAGCCGCGCGGTCACAATTTCTTCAAAATTTCTGACGTTCTGCAATTCACTCAGAAATGGTGCCAAACTGTTGCAAACGATCCCCTGAAGGGTTTTTCGGTGGAAACAGGTGGGTATATATCGTGGGAAACAGAATTAGCCCTCGACGTCTGAACAACTTTTTTTGAAAAAATCCCTAAGCCGCGCGGTCACAATTTCAGCAAAAATCTGACGTTCTGCAATTCACTCAGAAATGGTGGCAAACTGTTGCAAACGATCCCCTGAAAGGTTTTTCGGTGGAAACAGGTGGGTATTTATCATTGGAAACAGAATTAGCCCTCGACGTCTGAACAACTTTTTTTGAAAAAATCCCTAAGCCGCGCGGTCACAATTTTTCAAAATTTCTGACGTTCTGCAATTCACTCAGAAATGGTGCCAAACTGTTGCAAACGATCCCCTGAAGGGTTTTTCGGTGGAAACAGGTGGGTATATATCATGGGAAACAGAATTAGACCTCGACGTCTGAACAACTTTTTTTTAAAAATCCCTAAGCCGCGTGGTCACAATTTCTTCAAAATTTCTGATGTTCTGCAATTCACTCAGAAATGGTGCCAAACTGTTGCAAACGATCCCCTGAAAGGTTTTTCGGTGGAAACAGGTGGGTTTTTATCATCGGAAACAGAATTAGCCCTCGACGTTGAACACCTTTTTTGAAAAAATCCCTAAGCCGCGCGGTCACAATTTCTTCAAAATTTCTGACGTTCTGCAATTCACTCAGAAATGGTGCCAAACTGTTGCAAACGATCCCCTGAAGGGTTTTTCGGTGGAAACAGGTGGGTATATATCATGGGAAACAGAATTAGCCCTCGACGTCTGAACAACTTTTTTTGAAAAAATCCCTAAGCCGCGCGGTCACAATTTTTCAAAATTTCTGACGTTCTGCAATTCACTCAGAAATGGTGCCAAACTGTTGCAAACGATCCCCTGAAGGGTTTTTCGGTGGAAACAGGTGGGTATATATCATGGGAAACAGAATTAGACCTCGACGTCTGAACAACTTTTTTTTAAAAATCCCTAAGCCGCGTGGTCACAATTTCTTCAAAATTTCTGATGTTCTGCAATTCACTCAGAAATGGTGCCAAACTGTTGCAAACGATCCCCTGAAAGGTTTTTCGGTGGAAACAGGTGGGTTTTTATCATCGGAAACAGAATTAGCCCTCGACGTTGAACACCTTTTTTGAAAAAATCCCTAAGCCGCGCGGTCACAATTTCTTCAAAATTTCTGACGTTCTGCAATTCACTCAGAAATGGTGCCAAACTGTTGCAAACGATCCCCTGAAGGGTTTTTCGGTGGAAACAGGTGGGTATATATCGTGGGAAACAGAATTAGCCCTCGACGTCTGAACAACTTTTTTTGAAAAAATCCCTAAGCCGCGCGGTCACAATTTCAGCAAAAATCTGACGTTCTGCAATTCACTCAGAAATGGTGCCAAACTGTTGCAAACGATCCCCTGAAAGGTTTTTCGGTGGAAACAGGTGGGTATTTATCATTGGAAACAGAATTAGCCCTCGACGTCTGAACACCTTTTTTTGAAAAAATCCCTAAGCCGCGCGGTCACAATTTCTTCAAAATTTCTGAAGTTCTGCAATTCATTCAAAGATGGTGCTAAACTGTTGCAAACGATCCCCTGAAGGCTTTTTCGGTGGAAACAGGTGGGTTTTTATCATCGGAAACAGAATTAGCCCTCGACGTCTGAACAAGTTTTTTTGAAAAAATCCCTATGCCGCGCGGTCACAATTTCTTCAAAATTTCTGACGTTCTGCAATTCACTCAGAAATGGTGCCAAACTGTTGCAAACGATCCCCTGAAGGGTTTTTCGGTGGAAACAGGTGGGTATATATCATGGGAAACAGAATTAGACCTCGACGTCTGAACAACTTTTTTTGAAAAAATCCCTAAGCCGCGTGGTCACAATTTCTTCAAAATTTCTGATGTTCTGCAATTCACTCAGAAATGGTGCCAAACTGTTGCAAACGATCCGCTGAAAGGTTTTTCGGTGGAAACAGGTGGGTTTTTATCATCGGAAACAGAATTAGCCCTCGACGTCTGAACACCTTTTTTTGAAAAAATCCCTAAGCCGCGCGGTCACAATTTCTTCAAAATTTCTGAAGTTCTGCAATTCATTCAAAGATGGTGCTAAACTGTTGCAAACGATCCCCTGAAGGCTTTTTCGGTGGAAACAGGTGGGTTTTTATCATCGGAAACAGAATTAGCCCTCAACGTCTGAACAAGTTTTTTTGAAAAAATCCCTAAGCCGCGCGGTCACAATTTCTTCAAAATTTCTGACGTTCTGCAATTCACTCAGAAATGGTGCCAAACTGTTGCAAACGATCCCCTGAAGGGTTTTTCGGTGGAAACAGGTGGGTATATATCGTGGGAAACAGAATTAGCCCTCGACGTCTGAACAACTTTTTTTGAAAAAATCCCTAAGCCGCGCGGTCACAATTTCAGCAAAAATCTGACGTTCTGCAATTCACTCAGAAATGGTGCCAAACTGTTGCAAACGATCCCCTGAAAGGTTTTTCGGTGGAAACAGGTGGGTATTTATCATCGGAAACAGAATTAGCCCTCGACGTCTGAACAACTTTTTTTGAAAAAATCCCTAAGCCCCGCGGTCACAATTTCTTCAAATTTTCTGACGTTCTGCAATTCACTCAGAAATGGTGGCAAACTGTTGCAAACAATCCCCTGAAGGGTTTTTCGGTGGAAACAGGTGGGTATATATCATGGGAAACAGAATTAGCCCTCGACGTCTGAACAACTTTTTTTGAAAAAATCCCTAAGCCGCGCGGTCACAATTTTTCAAA
Source organism: Podarcis melisellensis (assembly GCF_964234715.1). Lineage (NCBI taxonomy): Eukaryota > Metazoa > Chordata > Lepidosauria > Squamata > Lacertidae > Podarcis > Podarcis melisellensis. The sequence continues at coordinate 91,451,242 of NC_138538.1, read as the reverse complement.
ATTTCTGACGTTCTGCAATTCACTCAGAAATGGTGCCAAACTGTTGCAAACGATCCCCTGAAGGGTTTTTCGGTGGAAACAGGTGGGTATATATCATGGGAAACAGAATTAGACCTCGACGTCTGAACAACTTTTTTTTAAAAATCCCTAAGCCGCGTGGTCACAATTTCTTCAAAATTTCTGATGTTCTGCAATTCACTCAGAAATGGTGCCAAACTGTTGCAAACGATCCCCTGAAAGGTTTTTCGGTGGAAACAGGTGGGTTTTTATCATCGGAAACAGAATTAGCCCTCGACGTTGAACACCTTTTTTGAAAAAATCCCTAAGCCGCGCGGTCACAATTTCTTCAAAATTTCTGACGTTCTGCAATTCACTCAGAAATGGTGCCAAACTGTTGCAAACGATCCCCTGAAGGGTTTTTCGGTGGAAACAGGTGGGTATATATCGTGGGAAACAGAATTAGCCCTCGACGTCTGAACAACTTTTTTTGAAAAAATCCCTAAGCCGCGCGGTCACAATTTCAGCAAAAATCTGACGTTCTGCAATTCACTCAGAAATGGTGCCAAACTGTTGCAAACGATCCCCTGAAAGGTTTTTCGGTGGAAACAGGTGGGTATTTATCATTGGAAACAGAATTAGCCCTCGACGTCTGAACAACTTTTTTTGAAAAAATCCCTAAGCCCCGCGGTCACAATTTCTTCAAATTTTCTGACGTTCTGCAATTCACTCAGAAATGGTGGCAAACTGTTGCAAACAATCCCCTGAAGGGTTTTTCGGTGGAAACAGGTGGGTTTTTATCATCGGAAACAGAATTAGCCCTCGACGTCTGAACAACTTTTTTTGAAAAAATCCCTAAGCCGCGCGGTCACAATTTCAGCAAAAAACTGACGTTCTGCAATTCACTCAGAAATGGTGCCAAACTGTTGCAAACGATCCCCTGAAAGGTTTTTCAGTGGAAACAGGTGGGTTTTTATCATCGGAAACAGAATTAGCCCTCGACGTCTGAACACCTTTTTTTGAAAAAATCCCTAAGCCGCGCGGTCACAATTTCTTCAAAATTTCTGAAGTTCTGCAATTCATTCAAAGATGGTGCTAAACTGTTGCAAACGATCCCCTGAAGGCTTTTTCGGTGGAAACAGGTGGGTTTTTATCATCGGAAACAGAATTAGCCCTCAACGTCTGAACAAGTTTTTTTGAAAAAATCCCTAAGCCGCGCGGTCACAATTTCTTCAAAATTTCTGACGTTCTGCAATTCACTCAGAAATGGTGCCAAACTGTTGCAAACGATCCCCTGAAAGGTTTTTCGGTGGAAACAGGTGGGTTTTTATCATCGGAAACAGAATTAGCCCTCGACGTTGAACACCTTTTTTGAAAAAATCCCTAAGCCGCGCGGTCACAATTTCTTCAAAATTTCTGACGTTCTGCAATTCACTCAGAAATGGTGCCAAACTGTTGCAAACGATCCCCTGAAGGGTTTTTCGGTGGAAACAGGTGGGTATATATCGTGGGAAACAGAATTAGCCCTCGACGTCTGAACAACTTTTTTTGAAAAAATCCCTAAGCCGCGCGGTCACAATTTCAGCAAAAATCTGACGTTCTGCAATTCACTCAGAAATGGTGCCAAACTGTTGCAAACGATCCCCTGAAAGGTTTTTCGGTGGAAACAGGTGGGTATTTATCATTGGAAACAGAATTAGCCCTCGACGTCTGAACAACTTTTTTTGAAAAAATCCCTAAGCCCCGCGGTCACAATTTCTTCAAATTTTCTGACGTTCTGCAATTCACTCAGAAATGGTGGCAAACTGTTGCAAACAATCCCCTGAAGGGTTTTTCGGTGGAAACAGGTGGGTTTTTATCATCGGAAACAGAATTAGCCCTCGACGTCTGAACAACTTTTTTTGAAAAAATCCCTAAGCCGCGCGGTCACAATTTCAGCAAAAAACTGACGTTCTGCAATTCACTCAGAAATGGTGCCAAACTGTTGCAAACGATCCCCTGAAAGGTTTTTCAGTGGAAACAGGTGGGTTTTTATCATCGGAAACAGAATTAGCCCTCGACGTCTGAACACCTTTTTTTGAAAAAATCCCTAAGCCGCGCGGTCACAATTTCTTCAAAATTTCTGAAGTTCTGCAATTCATTCAAAGATGGTGCTAAACTGTTGCAAACGATCCCCTGAAGGCTTTTTCGGTGGAAACAGGTGGGTTTTTATCATCGGAAACAGAATTAGCCCTCAACGTCTGAACAAGTTTTTTTGAAAAAATCCCTAAGCCGCGCGGTCACAATTTCTTCAAAATTTCTGACGTTCTGCAATTCACTCAGAAATGGTGCCAAACTGTTGCAAACGATCCCCTGAAGGGTTTTTCGGTGGAAACAGGTGGGTATATATCGTGGGAAACAGAATTAGCCCTCGACGTCTGAACAACTTTTTTTGAAAAAATCCCTAAGCCGCGCGGTCACAATTTCAGCAAAAATCTGACGTTCTGCAATTCACTCAGAAATGGTGCCAAACTGTTGCAAACGATCCCCTGAAAGGTTTTTCGGTGGAAACAGGTGGGTATTTATCATCGGAAACAGAATTAGCCCTCGACGTCTGAACAACTTTTTTTGAAAAAATCCCTAAGCCCCGCGGTCACAATTTCTTCAAATTTTCTGACGTTCTGCAATTCACTCAGAAATGGTGCCAAACTGTTGCAAACGATCCCCTGAAGGGTTTTTCGGTGGAAACAGGTGGGTATATATCGTGGGAAACAGAATTAGCCCTCGACGTCTGAACAACTTTTTTTGAAAAAATCCCTAAGCCGCGCGGTCACAATTTCAGCAAAAATCTGACGTTCTGCAATTCACTCAGAAATGGTGCCAAACTGTTGCAAACGATCCCCTGAAAGGTTTTTCGGTGGAAACAGGTGGGTATTTATCATCGGAAACAGAATTAGCCCTCGACGTCTGAACAACTTTTTTTGAAAAAATCCCTAAGCCCCGCGGTCACAATTTCTTCAAATTTTCTGACGTTCTGCAATTCACTCAGAAATGGTGGCAAACTGTTGCAAACAATCCCCTGAAGGGTTTTTCGGTGGAAACAGGTGGGTTTTTATCATCGGAAACAGAATTAGCCCTCGACGTCTGAACAACTTTTTTTGAAAAAATCCCTAAGCCGCGCGGTCACAATTTCAGCAAAAAACTGACGTTCTGCAATTCACTCAGAAATGGTGCCAAACTGTTGCAAACGATCCCCTGAAAGGTTTTTCGGTGGAAACAGGTGGGTTTTTATCATCGGAAACAGAATTAGCCCTCGACGTCTGAACACCTTTTTTTGAAAAAATCCCTAAGCCGCGCGGTCACAATTTCTTCAAAATTTCTGAAGTTCTGCAATTCATTCAAAGATGGTGCTAAACTGTTGCAAACGATCTCCTGAAGGCTTTTTCGGTGGAAACAGGTGGGTTTTTATCATCGGAAACAGAATTAGCCCTCAACGTCTGAACAAGTTTTTTTGAAAAAATCCCTAAGCCGCGCGGTCACAATTTCTTCAAAATTTCTGACGTTCTGCAATTCACTCAGAAATGGTGCCAAACTGTTGCAAACGATCCCCTGAAGGGTTTTTCGGTGGAAACAGGTGGGTATATATCGTGGGAAACAGAATTAGCCCTCGACGTCTGAATAACTTTTTTTGAAAAAATCCCTAAGCCGCGCGGTCACAATTTCAGCAAAAATCTGACGTTCTGCAATTCACTCAGAAATGGTGCCAAACTGTTGCAAACGATCCCCTGAAAGGTTTTTCGGTGGAAACAGGTGGGTATTTATCATCGGAAACAGAATTAGCCCTCGACGTCTGAACAACTTTTTTTGAAAAAATCCCTAAGCCCCGCGGTCACAATTTCTTCAAATTTTCTGACGTTCTGCAATTCACTCAGAAATGGTGGCAAACTGTTGCAAACGATCCCCTGAAGGCTTTTTCGGTGGAAACAGGTGGGTTTTTATCATCGGAAACAGAATTAGCCCTCAACGTCTGAACAAGTTTTTTTGAAAAAATCCCTAAGCGGCGCGGTCACAATTTTTCAAAATTTCTGACGTTCTGCAATTCACTCAGAAATGGTGCCAAACTGTTGCAAACGATCCCCTGAAGGGTTTTTCGGTGGAAACAGGTGGGTACATATCATGGGAAACAGAATTAGACCTCGACGTCTGAACAACTTTTTTTGAAAAAATCCCTAAGCCGCGTGGTCACAATTTCTTCAAAATTTCTGATGTTCTGCAATTCACTCAGAAATGGTGCTAAACTGTTGCAAACGATCCCCTGAAGGCTTTTTCGGTGGAAACAGGTGGGTTTTTATCATCGGAAACAGAATTAGCCCTCAACGTCTGAACAAGTTTTTTTGAAAAAATCCCTAAGCGGCGCGGTCACAATTTCTTCAAAATTTCTGACGTTCTGCAATTCACTCAGAAATGGTGCCAAACTGTTGCAAACGATCCCCTGAAGGGTTTTTCGGTGGAAACAGGTGGGTATATATCGTGGGAAACAGAATTAGCCCTCGACGTCTGATCAACTTTTTTTGAAAAAATCCCTAAGCCGCGCGGTCACAATTTTTCAAAATTTCTGACGTTCTGCAATTCACTCAGAAATGGTGCCAAACTGTTGCAAACGATCCCCTGAAGGGTTTTTCGGTGGAAACAGGTGGGTATATATCATGGGAAACAGAATTAGACCTCGACGTCTGAACAACTTTTTTTAAAAAATCCCTAAGCCGCGTGGTCACAATTTCTTCAAAATTTCTGATGTTCTGCAATTCATTCAAAGATGGTGCTAAACTGTTGCAAACGATCCCCTGAAGGCTTTTTCGGTGGAAACAGGTGGGTTTTTATCATCGGAAACAGAATTAGCCCTCAACGTCTGAACAAGTTTTTTTGAAAAAATCCCTAAGCCGCGCGGTCACAATTTCTTCAAAATTTCTGACGTTCTGCAATTCACTCAGAAATGGTGCCAAACTGTTGCAAACGATCCCCTGAAGGGTTTTTCGGTGGAAACAGGTGGGTATATATCGTGGGAAACAGAATTAGCCCTCGACGTCTGAACAACTTTTTTTGAAAAAATCCCTAAGCCGCGCGGTCACAATTTCAGCAAAAATCTGACGTTCTGCAATTCACTCAGAAATGGTGCCAAACTGTTGCAAACGATCCCCTGAAAGGTTTTTCGGTGGAAACAGGTGGGTATTTATCATCGGAAACAGAATTAGCCCTCGACGTCTGAACAACTTTTTTTGAAAAAATCCCTAAGCCCCGCGGTCACAATTTCTTCAAATTTTCTGACGTTCTGCAATTCACTCAGAAATGGTGGCAAACTGTTGCAAACAATCCCCTGAAGGGTTTTTCGGTGGAAACAGGTGGGTTTTTATCATCGGAAACAGAATTAGCCCTCGACGTCTGAACAACTTTTTTTGAAAAAATCCCCAAAGCCGCACGGTCACAATTTTTCAAAATTTCTGACGTTCTGCAATTCACTCAGAAATGGTGCCAAACTGTTGCAAACAATCCCCTGAAGGGTTTTTCGGTGGAAACAGGTGGGTATATATCATGGGAAACAGAATTAGACCTCGACGTCTGAACAACTTTTTTTAAAAAATCCCTAAGCCGCGTGGTCACAATTTCTTCAAAATTTCTGATGTTCTGCAATTCACTCAGAAATGGTGCCAAACTGTTGCAAACGATCCCCTGAAAGGTTTTTTGGTGGAAACAGGTGGGTTTTTATCATCGGAAACAGAATTAGCCCTCGACGTCTGAACACCTTTTTTTGAAAAAATCCCTAAGCCGCGCGGTCACAATTTCTTCAAAATTTCTGAAGTTCTGCAATTCATTCAAAGATGGTGCTAAACTGTTGCAAACGATCCCCTGAAGGCTTTTTCGGTGGAAACAGGTGGGTTTTTATCATCGGAAACAGAATTAGCCCTCAACGTCTGAACAAGTTTTTTTGAAAAAATCCCTAAGCCGCGCGGTTACAATTTCTTCAAAATTTCTGACGTTCTGCAATTCACTCAGAAATGGTGCCAAACTGTTGCAAACGATCCCCTGAAGGGTTTTTCGGTGGAAACAGGTGGGTATATATCATGGGAAACAGAATTAGACCTCGACGTCTGAACAACTTTTTTTGAAAAAATCCCTAAGCCGCGTGGTCACAATTTCTTCAAAATTTCTGATGTTCTGCAATTCACTCAGAAATGGTGCCAAACTGTTGCAAACGATCCCCTGAAAGGTTTTTCGGTGGAAACAGGTGGGTTTTTATCATCGGAAACAGAATTAGCCCTCGACGTCTGAACACCTTTTTTTGAAAAAATCCCTAAGCCGCGCGGTCACAATTTCTTCAAAATTTCTGAAGTTCTGCAATTCATTCAAAGATGGTGCTAAACTGTTGCAAACGATCCCCTGAAGGCTTTTTCGGTGGAAACAGGTGGGTTTTTATCATCGGAAACAGAATTAGCCCTCAACGTCTGAACAAGTTTTTTTGAAAAAATCCCTAAGCCGCGCGGTCACAATCTCTTCAAAATTTCTGACGTTCTGCAATTCACTCAGAAATGGTGCCAAACTGTTGCAAACGATCCCCTGAAGGGTTTTTCGGTGGAAACAGGTGGGTATATATCGTGGGAAACAGAATTAGCCCTCGACGTCTGAACAACTTTTTTTGAAAAAATCCCTAAGCCGCGCGGTCACAATTTCAGCAAAAATCTGACGTTCTGCAATTCACTCAGAAATGGTGCCAAACTGTTGCAAACGATCCCCTGAAAGGTTTTTCGGTGGAAACAGGTGGGTATTTATCATCGGAAACAGAATTAGCCCTCGACGTCTGAACAACTTTTTTTGAAAAAATCCCTAAGCCCCGCGGTCACAATTTCTTCAAATTTTCTGACGTTCTGCAATTCACTCAGAAATGGTGCCAAACTGTTGCAAACGATCCCCTGAAGGGTTTTTCGGTGGAAACAGGTGGGTATATATCGTGGGAAACAGAATTAGCCCTCGACGTCTGAACAACTTTTTTTGAAAAAATCCCTAAGCCGCGCGGTCACAATTTCAGCAAAAATCTGACGTTCTGCAATTCACTCAGAAATGGTGCCAAACTGTTGCAAACGATCCCCTGAAAGGTTTTTCGGTGGAAACAGGTGGGTATTTATCATCGGAAACAGAATTAGCCCTCGACGTCTGAACAACTTTTTTTGAAAAAATCCCTAAGCCCCGCGGTCACAATTTCTTCAAATTTTCTGACGTTCTGCAATTCACTCAGAAATGGTGCCAAACTGTTGCAAACGATCCCCTGAAGGGTTTTTCGGTGGAAACAGGTGGGTTTTTATCATCGGAAACAGAATTATCCCTCGACGTCTGAACAACTTTTTTTGAAAAAATCCCTAAGCCGCGCGGTCACAATTTCAGCAAAAATCTGACGTTCTGCAATTCACTCAGAAATGGTGCCAAACTGTTGCAAACGATCCCCTGAAAGGTTTTTCGGTGGAAACAGGTGGGTATTTATCATCGGAAACAGAATTAGCCCTCGACGTCTGAACAACTTTTTTTGAAAAAATCCCTAAGCCCCGCGGTCACAATTTCTTCAAATTTTCTGACGTTCTGCAATTCACTCAGAAATGGTGCCAAACTGTTGCAAACGATCCCCTGAAGGGTTTTTCGGTGGAAACAGGTGGGTTTTTATCATCGGAAACAGAATTAGCCCTCAACGTCTGAAAAAGTTTTTTTGAAAAAATCCCTAAGCCGCGCGGTCACAATTTCTTCAAAATTTCTGACGTTCTGCAATTCACTCAGAAATGGTGCCAAACTGTTGCAAACGATCCCCTGAAGGGTTTTTCGGTGGAAACAGGTGGGTATATATCGTGGGAAACAGAATTAGCCCTCGACGTCTGATCAACTTTTTTTGAAAAAATCCCTAAGCCGCGCGGTCACAATTTTTCAAAATTTCTGACGTTCTGCAATTCACTCAGAAATGGTGCCAAACTGTTGCAAACGATCCCCTGAAGGGTTTTTCGGTGGAAACAGGTGGGTATATATCATGGGAAACAGAATTAGACCTCGACGTCTGAACAACTTTTTTTAAAAAATCCCTAAGCCGCGTGGTCACAATTTCTTCAAAATTTCTGATGTTCTGCAATTCACTCAGAAATGGTGCCAAACTGTTGCAAACGATCCCCTGAAGGGTTTTTCGGTGGAAACAGGTGGGTTTTTATCATCGGAAACAGAATTAGCCCTCAACGTCTGAACAAGTTTTTTTGAAAAAATCCCTAAGCCGCGCGGTCACAATTTCTTCAAAATTTCTGACGTTCTGCAATTCACTCAGAAATGGTGCCAAACTGTTGCAAACGATCCCCTGAAGGGTTTTTCGGTGGAAACAGGTGGGTATATATCGTGGGAAACAGAATTAGCCCTCGACGTCTGAACAACTTTTTTTGAAAAAATCCCTAAGCCGCGCGGTCACAATTTCAGCAAAAATCTGACGTTCTGCAATTCACTCAGAAATGGTGCCAAACTGTTGCAAACGATCCCCTGAAAGGTTTTTCGGTGGAAACAGGTGGGTATTTATCATCGGAAACAGAATTAGCCCTCGACGTCTGAACAACTTTTTTTGAAAAAATCCCTAAGCCCCGCGGTCACAATTTCTTCAAATTTTTTGACGTTCTGCAATTCACTCAGAAATGGTGGCAAACTGTTGCAAACAATCCCCTGAAGGGTTTTTCGGTGGAAAAAGGTGGGTATATATCATGGGAAACAGAATTAGCCCTCGACGTCTGAACAACTTTTTTTGAAAAAATCCCTAAGCCGCGCGGTCACAATTTTTCAAAATTTCTGACGTTCTGCAATTCACTCAGAAATGGTGCCAAACTGTTGCAAACGATCCCCTGAAGGGTTTTTCGGTGGAAACAGGTGGGTATATATCATGGGAAACAGAATTAGACCTCGACGTCTGAACAACTTTTTTTGAAAAAATCCCTAAGCCGCGTGGTCACAATTTCTTCAAAATTTCTGATGTTCTGCAATTCACTCAGAAATGGTGCCAAAATGTTGCAAACGATCCCCTGAAAGGTTTTTCGGTGGAAACAGGTGGGTTTTTATCATCGGAAACAGAATTAGCCCTCGACGTCTGAACACCTTTTTTTGAAAAAATCCCTAAGCCGCGCGGTCACAATTTCTTCAAAATTTCTGAAGTTCTGCAATTCATTCAAAGATGGTGCTAAACTGTTGCAAACGATCCCCTGAAGGCTTTTTCGGTGGAAACAGGTGGGTTTTTATCATCGGAAACAGAATTAGCCCTCAACGTCTGAACAAGTTTTTTTGAAAAAATCCCTAAGCCGCGCGGTCACAATTTCTTCAAAATTTCTGACGTTCTGCAATTCACTCAGAAATGGTGCCAAACTGTTGCAAACGATCCCCTGAAGGGTTTTTCGGTGGAAACAGGTGGGTATATATCGTGGGAAACAGAATTAGCCCTCGACGTCTGATCAACTTTTTTTGAAAAAATCCCTAAGCCGCGCGGTCACAATTTTTCAAAATTTCTGACGTTCTGCAATTCACTCAGAAATGGTGCCAAACTGTTGCAAACGATCCCCTGAAGGGTTTTTCGGTGGAAACAGGTGGGTATATATCATGGGAAACAGAATTAGACCTCGACGTCTGAACAACTTTTTTTAAAAAATCCCTAAGCCGCGTGGTCACAATTTCTTCAAAATTTCTGATGTTCTGCAATTCACTCAGAAATGGTGCCAAACTGTTGCAAACGATCCCCTGAAAGGTTTTTCGGTGGAAACAGGTGGGTTTTTATCATCGGAAACAGAATTAGCCCTCGACGTCTGAACACCTTTTTTTGAAAAAATCCCTAAGCCGCGCGGTCACAATTTCTTCAAAATTTCTGAAGTTCTGCAATTCATTCAAAGATGGTGCTAAACTGTTGCAAACGATCCCCTGAAGGCTTTTTCGGTGGAAACAGGTGGGTTTTTATCATCGGAAACAGAATTAGCCCTCAACGTCTGAACAAGTTTTTTTGAAAAAATCCCTAAGCCGCGCGGTCACAATTTCTTCAAAATTTCTGACGTTCTGCAATTCACTCAGAAATGGTGCCAAACTGTTGCAAACGATCCCCTGAAGGGTTTTTCGGTGGAAACAGGTGGGTATATATCGTGGGAAACAGAATTAGCCCTCGACGTCTGAACAACTTTTTTTGAAAAAATCCCTAAGCCGCGCGGTCACAATTTCAGCAAAAATCTGACGTTCTGCAATTCACTCAGAAATGGTGCCAAACTGTTGCAAACGATCCCCTGAAAGGTTTTTCGGTGGAAACAGGTGGGTATTTATCATCGGAAACAGAATTAGCCCTCGACGTCTGAACAACTTTTTTTGAAAAAATCCCTAAGCCCCGCGGTCACAATTTCTTCAAATTTTCTGACGTTCTGCAATTCACTCAGAAATGGTGGCAAACTGTTGCAAACAATCCCCTGAAGGGTTTTTCGGTGGAAACAGGTGGGTTTTTATCATCGGAAACAGAATTAGCCCTCGACGTCTGAACAACTTTTTTTGAAAAAATCCCTAAGCCGCGCGGTCACAATTTCAGCAAAAAACTGACGTTCTGCAATTCACTCAGAAATGGTGCCAAACTGTTGCAAACGATCCCCTGAAAGGTTTTTCGGTGGAAACAGGTGGGTATTTATCATCGGAAACAGAATTAGCCCTCGACGTCTGAACAACTTTTTTTGAAAAAATCCCTAAGCCCCGCGGTCACAATTTCTTCAAATTTTCTGACGTTCTGCAATTCACTCAGAAATGGTGCCAAACTGTTGCAAACGATCCCCTGAAGGGTTTTTCGGTGGAAACAGGTGGGTTTTTATCATCGGAAACAGAATTAGCCCTCGACGTCTGAACAACTTTTTTTGAAAAAATCCCTAAGCCGCGCGGTCACAATTTCAGCAAAAATCTGACGTTCTGCAATTCACTCAGAAATGGTGCCAAACTGTTGCAAACGATCCCCTGAAAGGTTTTTCGGTGGAAACAGGTGGGTATTTATCATCGGAAACAGAATTAGCCCTCGACGTCTGAACAACTTTTTTTGAAAAAATCCCTAAGCCCCGCGGTCACAATTTCTTCAAATTTTCTGACGTTCTGCAATTCACTCAGAAATGGTGCCAAACTGTTGCAAACGATCCCCTGAAGGGTTTTTCGGTGGAAACAGGTGGGTTTTTATCATCGGAAACAGAATTAGCCCTCAACGTCTGAACAAGTTTTTTTGAAAAAATCCCTAAGCCGCGCGGTCACAATTTCTTCAAAATTTCTGACGTTCTGCAATTCACTCAGAAATGGTGCCAAACTGTTGCAAACGATCCCCTGAAGGGTTTTTCGGTGGAAACAGGTGGGTATATATCGTGGGAAACAGAATTAGCCCTCGACGTCTGAACAACTTTTTTTGAAAAAATCCCTAAGCCGCGCGGTCACAATTTCTTCAAAATTTCTGACGTTCTGCAATTCACTTAGAAATGGTGCCACACTGTTGCAAACAATCCCCTGAAGGGGTTTTCGGTGGTAACAGGTGGGTATATATCATGGGAAACAGAATTAGCCCTCGACGTCTGAACAACTTTTTTTGAAAAAATCCCTAAGCCCCGCGGTCACAATTTCTTCAAATTTTCTGACGTTCTGCAATTCACTCAGAAATGGTGGCAAACTGTTGCAAACAATCCCCTGAAGGGTTTTTCGGTGGAAAAAGGTGGGTATATATCATGGGAAACAGAATTAGCCCTCGACGTCTGAACAACTTTTTTTGAAAAAATCCCTAAGCCGCGCGGTCACAATTTTTCAAAATTTCTGACGTTCTGCAATTCACTCAGAAATGGTGCCAAACTGTTGCAAACGATCCCCTGAAGGGTTTTTCGGTGGAAACAGGTGGGTATATATCATGGGAAACAGAATTAGACCTCGACGTCTGAACAACTTTTTTTGAAAAAATCCCTAAGCCGCGTGGTCACAATTTCTTCAAAATTTCTGATGTTCTGCAATTCACTCAGAAATGGTGCCAAACTGTTGCAAACGATCCCCTGAAAGGTTTTTCGGTGGAAACAGGTGGGTTTTTATCATCGGAAACAGAATTAGCCCTCGACGTCTGAACACCTTTTTTTGAAAAAATCCCTAAGCCGCGCGGTCACAATTTCTTCAAAATTTCTGAAGTTCTGCAATTCATTCAAAGATGGTGCTAAACTGTTGCAAACGATCCCCTGAAGGCTTTTTCGGTGGAAACAGGTGGGTTTTTATCATCGGAAACAGAATTAGCCCTCAACGTCTGAACAAGTTTTTTTGAAAAAATCCCTAAGCCGCGCGGTCACAATTTCTTCAAAATTTCTGACGTTCTGCAATTCACTCAGAAATGGTGCCAAACTGTTGCAAACGATCCCCTGAAGGGTTTTTCGGTGGAAACAGGTGGGTATATATCGTGGGAAACAGAATTAGCCCTCGACGTCTGATCAACTTTTTTTGAAAAAATCCCTAAGCCGCGCGGTCACAATTTTTCAAAATTTCTGACGTTCTGCAATTCACTCAGAAATGGTGCCAAACTGTTGCAAACGATCCCCTGAAGGGTTTTTCGGTGGAAACAGGTGGGTATATATCATGGGAAACAGAATTAGCCCTCGACGTCTGAACAACTTTTTTTGAAAAAATCCCTAAGCCGCGCGGTCACAATTTTTCAAAATTTCTGACGTTCTGCAATTCACTCAGAAATGGTGCCAAACTGTTGCAAACGATCCCCTGAAGGGTTTTTCGGTGGAAACAGGTGGGTATATATCATGGGAAACAGAATTAGACCTCGACGTCTGAACAACTTTTTTTGAAAAAATCCCTAAGCCGCGTGGTCACAATTTCTTCAAAATTTCTGATGTTCTGCAATTCACTCAGAAATGGTGCCAAACTGTTGCAAACGATCCCCTGAAAGGTTTTTCGGTGGAAACAGGTGGGTTTTTATCATCGGAAACAGAATTAGCCCTCAACGTCTGAACAAGTTTTTTTGAAAAAATCCCTAAGCCGCGCGGTCACAATTTCTTCAAAATTTCTGACGTTCTGCAATTCACTCAGAAATGGTGCCAAACTGTTGCAAACGATCCCCTGAAGGGTTTTTCGGTGGAAACAGGTGGGTATATATCGTGGGAAACAGAATTAGCCCTCGACGTCTGAACAACTTTTTTTGAAAAAATCCCTAAGCCGCGCGGTCACAATTTCTTCAAAATTTCTGACGTTCTGCAATTCACTTAGAAATGGTGCCACACTGTTGCAAACAATCCCCTGAAGGGGTTTTCGGTGGTAACAGGTGGGTATATATCATGGGAAACAGAATTAGCCCTCGACGTCTGAACAACTTTTTTTGAAAAAATCCCTAAGCCCCGCGGTCACAATTTCTTCAAATTTTCTGACGTTCTGCAATTCACTCAGAAATGGTGGCAAACTGTTGCAAACAATCCCCTGAAGGGTTTTTCGGTGGAAAAAGGTGGGTATATATCATGGGAAACAGAATTAGCCCTCGACGTCTGAACAACTTTTTTTGAAAAAATCCCTAAGCCGCGCGGTCACAATTTTTCAAAATTTCTGACGTTCTGCAATTCACTCAGAAATGGTGCCAAACTGTTGCAAACGATCCCCTGAAGGGTTTTTCGGTGGAAACAGGTGGGTATATATCATGGGAAACAGAATTAGACCTCGACGTCTGAACAACTTTTTTTGAAAAAATCCCTAAGCCGCGTGGTCACAATTTCTTCAAAATTTCTGATGTTCTGCAATTCACTCAGAAATGGTGCCAAACTGTTGCAAACGATCCCCTGAAAGGTTTTTCGGTGGAAACAGGTGGGTTTTTATCATCGGAAACAGAATTAGCCCTCGACGTCTGAACACCTTTTTTTGAAAAAATCCCTAAGCCGCGCGGTCACAATTTCTTCAAAATTTCTGAAGTTCTGCAATTCATTCAAAGATGGTGCTAAACTGTTGCAAACGATCCCCTGAAGGCTTTTTCGGTGGAAACAGGTGGGTTTTTATCATCGGAAACAGAATTAGCCCTCAACGTCTGAACAAGTTTTTTTGAAAAAATCCCTAAGCCGCGCGGTCACAATTTCTTCAAAATTTCTGACGTTCTGCAATTCACTCAGAAATGGTGCCAAACTGTTGCAAACGATCCCCTGAAGGGTTTTTCGGTGGAAACAGGTGGGTATATATCGTGGGAAACAGAATTAGCCCTCGACGTCTGATCAACTTTTTTTGAAAAAATCCCTAAGCCGCGCGGTCACAATTTTTCAAAATTTCTGACGTTCTGCAATTCACTCAGAAATGGTGCCAAACTGTTGCAAACGATCCCCTGAAGGGTTTTTCGGTGGAAACAGGTGGGTATATATCATGGGAAACAGAATTAGACCTCGACGTCTGAACAACTTTTTTTAAAAAATCCCTAAGCCGCGTGGTCACAATTTCTTCAAAATTTCTGATGTTCTGCAATTCACTCAGAAATGGTGCCAAACTGTTGCAAACGATCCCCTGAAGGCTTTTTCGGTGGAAACAGGTGGGTTTTTATCATCGGAAACAGAATTAGCCCTCAACGTCTGAACAAGTTTTTTTGAAAAAATCCCTAAGCCGCGCGGTCACAATTTCTTCAAAATTTCTGACGTTCTGCAATTCACTCAGAAATGGTGCCAAACTGTTGCAAACGATCCCCTGAAGGGTTTTTCGGTGGAAACAGGTGGGTATATATCGTGGGAAACAGAATTAGCCCTCGACGTCTGAACAACTTTTTTTGAAAAAATCCCTAAGCCGCGCGGTCACAATTTCAGCAAAAATCTGACGTTCTGCAATTCACTCAGAAATGGTGCCAAACTGTTGCAAACGATCCCCTGAAAGGTTTTTCGGTGGAAACAGGTGGGTATTTATCATCGGAAACAGAATTAGCCCTCGACGTCTGAACAACTTTTTTTGAAAAAATCCCTAAGCCCCGCGGTCACAATTTCTTCAAATTTTCTGACGTTCTGCAATTCACTCAGAAATGGTGGCAAACTGTTGCAAACAATCCCCTGAAGGGTTTTTCGGTGGAAAAAGGTGGGTATATATCATGGGAAACAGAATTAGCCCTCGACGTCTGAACAACTTTTTTTGAAAAAATCCCTAAGCCGCGCGGTCACAATTTTTCAAAATTTCTGACGTTCTGCAATTCACTCAGAAATGGTGCCAAACTGTTGCAAACGATCCCCTGAAGGGTTTTTCGGTGGAAACAGGTGGGTATATATCATGGGAAACAGAATTAGACCTCGACGTCTGAACAACTTTTTTTGAAAAAATCCCTAAGCCGCGTGGTCACAATTTCTTCAAAATTTCTGATGTTCTGCAATTCACTCAGAAATGGTGCCAAACTGTTGCAAACGATCCCCTGAAAGGTTTTTCGGTGGAAACAGGTGGGTTTTTATCATCGGAAACAGAATTAGCCCTCGACGTCTGAACACCTTTTTTTGAAAAAATCCCTAAGCCGCGCGGTCACAATTTCTTCAAAATTTCTGAAGTTCTGCAATTCATTCAAAGATGGTGCTAAACTGTTGCAAACGATCCCCTGAAGGCTTTTTCGGTGGAAACAGGTGGGTTTTTATCATCGGAAACAGAATTAGCCCTCAACGTCTGAACAAGTTTTTTTGAAAAAATCCCTAAGCCGCGCGGTCACAATTTCTTCAAAATTTCTGACGTTCTGCAATTCACTCAGAAATGGTGCCAAACTGTTGCAAACGATCCCCTGAAGGGTTTTTCGGTGGAAACAGGTGGGTATATATCGTGGGAAACAGAATTAGCCCTCGACGTCTGATCAACTTTTTTTGAAAAAATCCCTAAGCCGCGCGGTCACAATTTTTCAAAATTTCTGACGTTCTGCAATTCACTCAGAAATGGTGCCAAACTGTTGCAAACGATCCCCTGAAGGGTTTTTCGGTGGAAACAGGTGGGTATATATCATGGGAAACAGAATTAGACCTCGACGTCTGAACAACTTTTTTTGAAAAAATCCCTAAGCCGCGTGGTCACAATTTCTTCAAAATTTCTGATGTTCTGCAATTCACTCAGAAATGGTGCCAAACTGTTGCAAACGATCCCCTGAAAGGTTTTTCGGTGGAAACAGGTGGGTTTTTATCATCGGAAACAGAATTAGCCCTCGACGTCTGAACACCTTTTTTTGAAAAAATCCCTAAGCCGCGCGGTCACAATTTCTTCAAAATTTCTGAAGTTCTGCAATTCATTCAAAGATGGTGCTAAACTGTTGCAAACGATCCCCTGAAGGCTTTTTCGGTGGAAACAGGTGGGTTTTTATCATCGGAAACAGAATTAGCCCTCAACGTCTGAACAAGTTTTTTTGAAAAAATCCCTAAGCCGCGCGGTCACAATTTCTTCAAAATTTCTGACGTTCTGCAATTCACTCAGAAATGGTGCCAAACTGTTGCAAACGATCCCCTGAAGGGTTTTTCGGTGGAAACAGGTGGGTATATATCGTGGGAAACAGAATTAGCCCTCGACGTCTGAACAACTTTTTTTGAAAAAATCCCTAAGCCGCGCGGTCACAATTTCAGCAAAAATCTGACGTTCTGCAATTCACTCAGAAATGGTGCCAAACTGTTGCAAACGATCCCCTGAAAGGTTTTTCGGTGGAAACAGGTGGGTATTTATCATCGGAAACAGAATTAGCCCTCGACGTCTGAACAACTTTTTTTGAAAAAATCCCTAAGCCCCGCGGTCACAATTTCTTCAAATTTTCTGACGTTCTGCAATTCACTCAGAAATGGTGGCAAACTGTTGCAAACAATCCCCTGAAGGGTTTTTCGGTGGAAACAGGTGGGTTTTTATCATCGGAAACAGAATTAGCCCTCGACGTCTGAACAACTTTTTTTGAAAAAATCCCTAAGCCGCGCGGTCACAATTTCAGCAAAAAACTGACGTTCTGCAATTCACTCAGAAATGGTGCCAAACTGTTGCAAACGATCCCCTGAAGGGTTTTTCGGTGGAAACAGGTGGGTATATATCATGGGAAACAGAATTAGACCTCGACGTCTGAACAACTTTTTTTGAAAAAATCCCTAAGCCGCGTGGTCACAATTTCTTCAAAATTTCTGATGTTCTGCAATTCACTCAGAAATGGTGCCAAACTGTTGCAAACGATCCCCTGAAAGGTTTTTCGGTGGAAACAGGTGGGTTTTTATCATCGGAAACAGAATTAGCCCTCGACGTCTGAACACCTTTTTTTGAAAAAATCCCTAAGCCGCGCGGTCACAATTTCTTCAAAATTTCTGAAGTTCTGCAATTCATTCAAAGATGGTGCTAAACTGTTGCAAACGATCCCCTGAAGGCTTTTTCGGTGGAAACAGGTGGGTTTTTATCATCGGAAACAGAATTAGCCCTCAACGTCTGAACAAGTTTTTTTGAAAAAATCCCTAAGCCGCGCGGTCACAATTTCTTCAAAATTTCTGACGTTCTGCAATTCACTCAGAAATGGTGCCAAACTGTTGCAAACGATCCCCTGAAGGGTTTTTCGGTGGAAACAGGTGGGTATATATCGTGGGAAACAGAATTAGCCCTCGACGTCTGATCAACTTTTTTTGAAAAAATCCCTAAGCCGCGCGGTCACAATTTTTCAAAATTTCTGACGTTCTGCAATTCACTCAGAAATGGTGCCAAACTGTTGCAAACGATCCCCTGAAGGGTTTTTCGGTGGAAACAGGTGGGTATATATCATGGGAAACAGAATTAGACCTCGACGTCTGAACAACTTTTTTTAAAAAATCCCTAAGCCGCGTGGTCACAATTTCTTCAAAATTTCTGATGTTCTGCAATTCACTCAGAAATGGTGCCAAACTGTTGCAAACGATCCCCTGAAAGGTTTTTCGGTGGAAACAGGTGGGTTTCTATCATCGGAAACAGAATTAGCCCTCGACGTCTGAACACCTTTTTTTGAAAAAATCCCTAAGCCGCGCGGTCACAATTTCTTCAAAATTTCTGAAGTTCTGCAATTCATTCAAAGATGGTGCTAAACTGTTGCAAACGATCCCCTGAAGGCTTTTTCGGTGGAAACAGGTGGGTTTTTATCATCGGAAACAGAATTAGCCCTCAACGTCTGAACAAGTTTTTTTGAAAAAATCCCTAAGCCGCGCGGTCACAATTTCTTCAAAATTTCTGACGTTCTGCAATTCACTCAGAAATGGTGCCAAACTGTTGCAAACGATCCCCTGAAGGGTTTTTCGGTGGAAACAGGTGGGTATATATCGTGGGAAACAGAATTAGCCCTCGACGTCTGAACAACTTTTTTTGAAAAAATCCCTAAGCCGCGCGGTCACAATTTCAGCAAAAATCTGACGTTCTGCAATTCACTCAGAAATGGTGCCAAACTGTTGCAAACGATCCCCTGAAAGGTTTTTCGGTGGAAACAGGTGGGTATTTATCATCGGAAACAGAATTAGCCCTCGACGTCTGAACAACTTTTTTTGAAAAAATCCCTAAGCCCCGCGGTCACAATTTCTTCAAATTTTCTGACGTTCTGCAATTCACTCAGAAATGGTGGCAAACTGTTGCAAACAATCCCCTGAAGGGTTTTTCGGTGGAAACAGGTGGGTTTTTATCATCGGAAACAGAATTAGCCCTCGACGTCTGAACAAGTTTTTTTGAAAAAATCCCTAAGCCGCGCGGTCACAATTTCAGCAAAAAACTGACGTTCTGCAATTCACTCAGAAATGGTGCCAAACTGTTGCAAACGATCCCCTGAAGGGTTTTTCGGTGGAAACAGGTGGGTATATATCATGGGAAACAGAATTAGACCTCGACGTCTGAACAACTTTTTTTGAAAAAATCCCTAAGCCGCGTGGTCACAATTTCTTCAAAATTTCTGATGTTCTGCAATTCACTCAGAAATGGTGCCAAACTGTTGCAAACGATCCCCTGAAAGGTTTTTCGGTGGAAACAGGTGGGTTTTTATCATCGGAAACAGAATTAGCCCTCGACGTCTGAACACCTTTTTTTGAAAAAATCCCTAAGCCGCGCGGTCACAATTTCTTCAAAATTTCTGAAGTTCTGCAATTCATTCAAAGATGGTGCTAAACTGTTGCAAACGATCCCCTGAAGGCTTTTTCGGTGGAAACAGGTGGGTTTTTATCATCGGAAACAGAATTAGCCCTCAACGTCTGAACAAGTTTTTTTGAAAAAATCCCTAAGCCGCGCGGTCACAATTTCTTCAAAATTTCTGACGTTCTGCAATTCACTCAGAAATGGTGCCAAACTGTTGCAAACGATCCCCTGAAGGGTTTTTCGGTGGAAACAGGTGGGTATATATCGTGGGAAACAGAATTAGCCCTCGACGTCTGATCAACTTTTTTTGAAAAAATCCCTAAGCCGCGCGGTCACAATTTTTCAAAATTTCTGACGTTCTGCAATTCACTCAGAAATGGTGCCAAACTGTTGCAAACGATCCCCTGAAGGGTTTTTCGGTGGAAACAGGTGGGTATATATCATGGGAAACAGAATTAGACCTCGACGTCTGAACAACTTTTTTTAAAAAATCCCTAAGCCGCGTGGTCACAATTTCTTCAAAATTTCTGATGTTCTGCAATTCACTCAGAAATGGTGCCAAACTGTTGCAAACGATCCCCTGAAAGGTTTTTCGGTGGAAACAGGTGGGTTTTTATCATCGGAAACAGAATTAGCCCTCGACGTCTGAACACCTTTTTTTGAAAAAATCCCTAAGCCGCGCGGTCACAATTTCTTCAAAATTTCTGAAGTTCTGCAATTCATTCAAAGATGGTGCTAAACTGTTGCAAACGATCCCCTGAAGGCTTTTTCGGTGGAAACAGGTGGGTTTTTATCATCGGAAACAGAATTAGCCCTCAACGTCTGAACAAGTTTTTTTGAAAAAATCCCTAAGCCGCGCGGTCACAATTTCTTCAAAATTTCTGACGTTCTGCAATTCACTCAGAAATGGTGCCAAACTGTTGCAAACGATCCCCTGAAGGGTTTTTCGGTGGAAACAGGTGGGTATATATCGTGGGAAACAGAATTAGCCCTCGACGTCTGAACAACTTTTTTTGAAAAAATCCCTAAGCCGCGCGGTCACAATTTCAGCAAAAATCTGACGTTCTGCAATTCACTCAGAAATGGTGCCAAACTGTTGCAAACGATCCCCTGAAAGGTTTTTCGGTGGAAACAGGTGGGTATTTATCATCGGAAACAGAATTAGCCCTCGACGTCTGAACAACTTTTTTTGAAAAAATCCCTAAGCCCCGCGGTCACAATTTCTTCAAATTTTCTGACGTTCTGCAATTCACTCAGAAATGGTGGCAAACTGTTGCAAACAATCCCCTGAAGGGTTTTTCGGTGGAAACAGGTGGGTTTTTATCATCGGAAACAGAATTAGCCCTCGACGTCTGAACAACTTTTTTTGAAAAAATCCCTAAGCCGCGCGGTCACAATTTCAGCAAAAAACTGACGTTCTGCAATTCACTCAGAAATGGTGCCAAACTGTTGCAAACGATCCCCTGAAGGGTTTTTCGGTGGAAACAGGTGGGTATATATCATGGGAAACAGAATTAGACCTCGACGTCTGAACAACTTTTTTTGAAAAAATCCCTAAGCCGCGTGGTCACAATTTCTTCAAAATTTCTGATGTTCTGCAATTCACTCAGAAATGGTGCCAAACTGTTGCAAACGATCCCCTGAAAGGTTTTTCGGTGGAAACAGGTGGGTTTTTATCATCGGAAACAGAATTAGCCCTCGACGTCTGAACACCTTTTTTTGAAAAAATCCCTAAGCCGCACGGTCACAATTTCTTCAAAATTTCTGAAGTTCTGCAATTCATTCAAAGATGGTGCTAAACTGTTGCAAACGATCCCCTGAAGGCTTTTTCGGTGGAAACAGGTGGGTTTTTATCATCGGAAACAGAATTAGCCCTCGACGTCTGAACAACTTTTTTTGAAAAAATCCCTAAGCCGCGCGGTCACAATTTCAGCAAAAATCTGACGTTCTGCAATTCACTCAGAAATGGTGCCAAACTGTTGCAAACGATCCCCTGAAAGGTTTTTCGGTGGAAACAGGTGGGTATTTATCATCGGAAACAGAATTAGCCCTCGACGTCTGAACAACTTTTTTTGAAAAAATCCCTAAGCCCCGCGGTCACAATTTCTTCAAATTTTCTGACGTTCTGCAATTCACTCAGAAATGGTGGCAAACTGTTGCAAACAATCCCCTGAAGGGTTTTTCGGTGGAAACAGGTGGGTTTTTATCATCGGAAACAGAATTAGCCCTCGACGTCTGAACAACTTTTTTTGAAAAAATCCCTAAGCCGCGCGGTCACAATTTCAGCAAAAAACTGACGTTCTGCAATTCACTCAGAAATGGTGCCAAACTGTTGCAAACGATCCCCTGAAGGGTTTTTCGGTGGAAACAGGTGGGTATATATCATGGGAAACAGAATTAGACCTCGACGTCTGAACAACTTTTTTTGAAAAAATCCCTAAGCCGCGTGGTCACAATTTCTTCAAAATTTCTGATGTTCTGCAATTCACTCAGAAATGGTGCCAAACTGTTGCAAACGATCCCCTGAAAGGTTTTTCGGTGGAAACAGGTGGGTTTTTATCATCGGAAACAGAATTAGCCCTCGACGTCTGAACACCTTTTTTTGAAAAAATCCCTAAGCCGCGCGGTCACAATTTCTTCAAAATTTCTGAAGTTCTGCAATTCATTCAAAGATGGTGCTAAACTGTTGCAAACGATCCCCTGAAGGCTTTTTCGGTGGAAACAGGTGGGTTTTTATCATCGGAAACAGAATTAGCCCTCAACGTCTGAACAAGTTTTTTTGAAAAAATCCCTAAGCCGCGCGGTCACAATTTCTTCAAAATTTCTGACGTTCTGCAATTCACTCAGAAATGGTGCCAAACTGTTGCAAACGATCCCCTGAAGGGTTTTTCGGTGGAAACAGGTGGGTATATATCGTGGGAAACAGAATTAGCCCTCGACGTCTGATCAACTTTTTTTGAAAAAATCCCTAAGCCGCGCGGTCACAATTTTTCAAAATTTCTGACGTTCTGCAATTCACTCAGAAATGGTGCCAAACTGTTGCAAACGATCCCCTGAAGGGTTTTTCGGTGGAAACAGGTGGGTATATATCATGGGAAACAGAATTAGACCTCGACGTCTGAACAACTTTTTTTAAAAAATCCCTAAGCCGCGTGGTCACAATTTCTTCAAAATTTCTGATGTTCTGCAATTCACTCAGAAATGGTGCCAAACTGTTGCAAACGATCCCCTGAAAGGTTTTTCGGTGGAAACAGGTGGGTTTTTATCATCGGAAACAGAATTAGCCCTCGACGTCTGAACACCTTTTTTTGAAAAAATCCCTAAGCCGCGCGGTCACAATTTCTTCAAAATTTCTGAAGTTCTGCAATTCATTCAAAGATGGTGCTAAACTGTTGCAAACGATCCCCTGAAGGCTTTTTCGGTGGAAACAGGTGGGTTTTTATCATCGGAAACAGAATTAGCCCTCAACGTCTGAACAAGTTTTTTTGAAAAAATCCCTAAGCCGCGCGGTCACAATTTCTTCAAAATTTCTGACGTTCTGCAATTCACTCAGAAATGGTGCCAAACTGTTGCAAACGATCCCCTGAAGGGTTTTTCGGTGGAAACAGGTGGGTATATATCGTGGGAAACAGAATTAGCCCTCGACGTCTGAACAACTTTTTTTGAAAAAATCCCTAAGCCGCGCGGTCACAATTTCAGCAAAAATCTGACGTTCTGCAATTCACTCAGAAATGGTGCCAAACTGTTGCAAACGATCCCCTGAAAGGTTTTTCGGTGGAAACAGGTGGGTATTTATCATCGGAAACAGAATTAGCCCTCGACGTCTGAACAACTTTTTTTGAAAAAATCCCTAAGCCCCGCGGTCACAATTTCTTCAAATTTTCTGACGTTCTGCAATTCACTCAGAAATGGTGGCAAACTGTTGCAAACAATCCCCTGAAGGGTTTTTCGGTGGAAACAGGTGGGTTTTTATCATCGGAAACAGAATTAGCCCTCGACGTCTGAACAACTTTTTTTGAAAAAATCCCTAAGCCGTGCGGTCACAATTTCAGCAAAAAACTGACGTTCTGCAATTCACTCAGAAATGGTGCCAAACTGTTGCAAACGATCCCCTGAAGGGTTTTTCGGTGGAAACAGGTGGGTATATATCATGGGAAACAGAATTAGACCTCGACGTCTGAACAACTTTTTTTGAAAAAATCCCTAAGCCGCGTGGTCACAATTTCTTCAAAATTTCTGATGTTCTGCAATTCACTCAGAAATGGTGCCAAACTGTTGCAAACGATCCCCTGAAAGGTTTTTCGGTGGAAACAGGTGGGTTTTTATCATCGGAAACAGAATTAGCCCTCGACGTCTGAACACCTTTTTTTGAAAAAATCCCTAAGCCGCGCGGTCACAATTTCTTCAAAATTTCTGAAGTTCTGCAATTCATTCAAAGATGGTGCTAAACTGTTGCAAACGATCCCCTGAAGGCTTTTTCGGTGGAAACAGGTGGGTTTTTATCATCGGAAACAGAATTAGCCCTCAACGTATGAACAAGTTTTTTTGAAAAAATCCCTAAGCCGCGCGGTCACAATTTCTTCAAAATTTCTGACGTTCTGCAATTCACTCAGAAATGGTGCCAAACTGTTGCAAACGATCCCCTGAAGGGTTTTTCGGTGGAAACAGGTGGGTATATATCGTGGGAAACAGAATTAGCCCTCGACGTCTGAACAACTTTTTTTGAAAAAATCCCTAAGCCGCGCGGTCACAATTTCAGCAAAAATCTGACGTTCTGCAATTCACTCAGAAATGGTGCCAAACTGTTGCAAACGATCCCCTGAAAGGTTTTTCGGTGGAAACAGGTGGGTATTTATCATCGGAAACAGAATTAGCCCTCGACGTCTGAACAACTTTTTTTGAAAAAATCCCTAAGCCCCGCGGTCACAATTTCTTCAAATTTTCTGACGTTCTGCAATTCACTCAGAAATGGTGGCAAACTGTTGCAAACAATCCCCTGAAGGGTTTTTCGGTGGAAACAGGTGGGTTTTTATCATCGGAAACAGAATTAGCCCTCGACGTCTGAACACCTTTTTTTGAAAAAATCCCTAAGCCCCGCGGTCACAATTTCTTCAAATTTTCTGACGTTCTGCAATTCACTCAGAAATGGTGGCAAACTGTTGCAAACAATCCCCTGAAGGGTTTTTCGGTGGAAACAGGTGGGTATATATCATGGGAAACAGAATTAGCCCTCGACGTCTGAACAACTTTTTTTGAAAAAATCCCTAAGCCGCGCGGTCACAATTTCTTCAAAATTTCTGACGTTCTGCCATTTACTCAGAAATCGTGCCAAACTGTTGCAAACGATCCCCTGAAGGCTTTTTCGGTGGAAACAGGTGGGTTTTTATCATCGGAAACAGAATTAGCCCTCGACGTCTGAACACCTTTTTTTGAAAAAATCCCTAAGCCGCGCGGTCACAATTTCTTCAAAATTTCTGAAGTTCTGCAATTCATTCAAAGATGGTGCTAAACTGTTGCAAACGATCCCCTGAAGGCTTTTTCGGTGGAAACAGGTGGGTTTTTATCATCGGAAACAGAATTAGCCCTCAACGTCTGAACAAGTTTTTTTGAAAAAATCCCTAAGCCGCGCGGTCACAATTTCTTCAAAATTTCTGACGTTCTGCAATTCACTCAGAAATGGTGCCAAACTGTTGCAAACGATCCCCTGAAGGGTTTTTCGGTGGAAACAGGTGGGTATATATCGTGGGAAACAGAATTAGCCCTCGACGTCTGAACAACTTTTTTTGAAAAAATCCCTAAGCCGCGCGGTCACAATTTCAGCAAAAATCTGACGTTCTGCAATTCACTCAGAAATGGTGCCAAACTGTTGCAAACGATCCCCTGAAAGGTTTTTCGGTGGAAACAGGTGGGTATTTATCATCGGAAACAGAATTAGCCCTCGACGTCTGAACAACTTTTTTTGAAAAAATCCCTAAGCCCCGCGGTCACAATTTCTTCAAATTTTCTGACGTTCTGCAATTCACTCAGAAATGGTGGCAAACTGTTGCAAACAATCCCCTGAAGGGTTTTTCGGTGGAAACAGGTGGGTTTTTATCATCGGAAACAGAATTAGCCCTCGACGTCTGAACAACTTTTTTTGAAAAAATCCCTAAGCCGTGCGGTCACAATTTCAGCAAAAAACTGACGTTCTGCAATTCACTCAGAAATGGTGCCAAACTGTTGCAAACGATCCCCTGAAGGGTTTTTCGGTGGAAACAGGTGGGTATATATCATGGGAAACAGAATTAGACCTCGACGTCTGAACAACTTTTTTTGAAAAAATCCCTAAGCCGCGTGGTCACAATTTCTTCAAAATTTCTGATGTTCTGCAATTCACTCAGAAATGGTGCCAAACTGTTGCAAACGATCCCCTGAAAGGTTTTTCGGTGGAAACAGGTGGGTTTTTATCATCGGAAACAGAATTAGCCCTCGACGTCTGAACACCTTTTTTTGAAAAAATCCCTAAGCCGCGCGGTCACAATTTCTTCAAAATTTCTGAAGTTCTGCAATTCATTCAAAGATGGTGCTAAACTGTTGCAAACGATCCCCTGAAGGCTTTTTCGGTGGAAACAGGTGGGTTTTTATCATCGGAAACAGAATTAGCCCTCAACGTATGAACAAGTTTTTTTGAAAAAATCCCTAAGCCGCGCGGTCACAATTTCTTCAAAATTTCTGACGTTCTGCAATTCACTCAGAAATGGTGCCAAACTGTTGCAAACGATCCCCTGAAGGGTTTTTCGGTGGAAACAGGTGGGTATATATCGTGGGAAACAGAATTAGCCCTCGACGTCTGAACAACTTTTTTTGAAAAAATCCCTAAGCCGCGCGGTCACAATTTCAGCAAAAATCTGACGTTCTGCAATTCACTCAGAAATGGTGCCAAACTGTTGCAAACGATCCCCTGAAAGGTTTTTCGGTGGAAACAGGTGGGTATTTATCATCGGAAACAGAATTAGCCCTCGACGTCTGAACAACTTTTTTTGAAAAAATCCCTAAGCCCCGCGGTCACAATTTCTTCAAATTTTCTGACGTTCTGCAATTCACTCAGAAATGGTGGCAAACTGTTGCAAACAATCCCCTGAAGGGTTTTTCGGTGGAAACAGGTGGGTTTTTATCATCGGAAACAGAATTAGCCCTCGACGTCTGAACAACTTTTTTTGAAAAAATCCCTGAGCCGCGCGGTCACAATTTCAGCAAAAAACTGACGTTCTGCAATTCACTCAGAAATGGTGCCAAACTGTTGCAAACGATCCCCTGAAGGGTTTTTCGGTGGAAACAGGTGGGTATATATCATGGGAAACAGAATTAGACCTCGACGTCTGAACAACTTTTTTTGAAAAAATCCCTAAGCCGCGTGGTCACAATTTCTTCAAAATTTCTGATGTTCTGCAATTCACTCAGAAATGGTGCCAAACTGTTGCAAACGATCCCCTGAAAGGTTTTTCGGTGGAAACAGGTGGGTTTTTATCATCGGAAACAGAATTAGCCCTCGACGTCTGAACACCTTTTTTTGAAAAAATCCCTAAGCCGCGCGGTCACAATTTCTTCAAAATTTCTGAAGTTCTGCAATTCATTCAAAGATGGTGCTAAACTGTTGCAAACGATCCCCTGAAGGCTTTTTCGGTGGAAACAGGTGGGTTTTTATCATCGGAAACAGAATTAGCCCTCAACGTCTGAACAAGTTTTTTTGAAAAAATCCCTAAGCCGCGCGGTCACAATTTCTTCAAAATTTCTGACGTTCTGCAATTCACTCAGAAATGGTGCCAAACTGTTGCAAACGATCCCCTGAAGGGTTTTTCGGTGGAAACAGGTGGGTATATATCGTGGGAAACAGAATTAGCCCTCGACGTCTGATCAACTTTTTTTGAAAAAATCCCTAAGCCGCGCGGTCACAATTTTTCAAAATTTCTGACGTTCTGCAATTCACTCAGAAATGGTGCCAAACTGTTGCAAACGATCCCCTGAAGGGTTTTTCGGTGGAAACAGGTGGGTATATATCATGGGAAACAGAATTAGACCTCGACGTCTGAACAACTTTTTTTAAAAAATCCCTAAGCCGCGTGGTCACAATTTCTTCAAAATTTCTGATGTTCTGCAATTCACTCAGAAATGGTGCCAAACTGTTGCAAACGATCCCCTGAAAGGTTTTTCGGTGGAAACAGGTGGGTTTTTATCATCGGAAACAGAATTAGCCCTCGACGTCTGAACACCTTTTTTTGAAAAAATCCCTAAGCCGCGCGGTCACAATTTCTTCAAAATTTCTGAAGTTCTGCAATTCATTCAAAGATGGTGCTAAACTGTTGCAAACGATCCCCTGAAGGCTTTTTCGGTGGAAACAGGTGGGTTTTTATCATCGGAAACAGAATTAGCCCTCAACGTCTGAACAAGTTTTTTTGAAAAAATCCCTAAGCCGCGCGGTCACAATTTCTTCAAAATTTCTGACGTTCTGCAATTCACTCAGAAATGGTGCCAAACTGTTGCAAACGATCCCCTGAAGGGTTTTTCGGTGGAAACAGGTGGGTATATATCGTGGGAAACAGAATTAGCCCTCGACGTCTGAACAACTTTTTTTGAAAAAATCCCTAAGCCGCGCGGTCACAATTTCAGCAAAAATCTGACGTTCTGCAATTCACTCAGAAATGGTGCCAAACTGTTGCAAACGATCCCCTGAAAGGTTTTTCGGTGGAAACAGGTGGGTATTTATCATCGGAAACAGAATTAGCCCTCGACGTCTGAACAACTTTTTTTGAAAAAATCCCTAAGCCCCGCGGTCACAATTTCTTCAAATTTTCTGACGTTCTGCAATTCACTCAGAAATGGTGGCAAACTGTTGCAAACAATCCCCTGAAGGGTTTTTCGGTGGAAACAGGTGGGTTTTTATCATCGGAAACAGAATTAGCCCTCGACGTCTGAACAACTTTTTTTGAAAAAATCCCTAAGCCGCGCGGTCACAATTTCAGCAAAAAACTGACGTTCTGCAATTCACTCAGAAATGGTGCCAAACTGTTGCAAACGATCCCCTGAAGGGTTTTTCGGTGGAAACAGGTGGGTATATATCATGGGAAACAGAATTAGACCTCGACGTCTGAACAACTTTTTTTGAAAAATTCCCTAAGCCGCGTGGTCACAATTTCTTCAAAATTTCTGATGTTCTGCAATTCACTCAGAAATGGTGCCAAACTGTTGCAAACGATCCCCTGAAAGGTTTTTCGGTGGAAACAGGTGGGTTTTTATCATCGGAAACAGAATTAGCCCTCGACGTCTGAACACCTTTTTTTGAAAAAATCCCTAAGCCGCGCGGTCACAATTTCTTCAAAATTTCTGAAGTTCTGCAATTCATTCAAAGATGGTGCTAAACTGTTGCAAACGATCCCCTGAAGGCTTTTTCGGTGGAAACAGGTGGGTTTTTATCATCGGAAACAGAATTAGCCCTCAACGTCTGAACAAGTTTTTTTGAAAAAATCCCTAAGCCGCGCGGTCACAATTTCTTCAAAATTTCTGACGTTCTGCAATTCACTCAGAAATGGTGCCAAACTGTTGCAAACGATCCCCTGAAGGGTTTTTCGGTGGAAACAGGTGGGTATATATCGTGGGAAACAGAATTAGCCCTCGACGTCTGATCAACTTTTTTTGAAAAAATCCCTAAGCCGCGCGGTCACAATTTTTCAAAATTTCTGACGTTCTGCAATTCACTCAGAAATGGTGCCAAACTGTTGCAAACGATCCCCTGAAGGGTTTTTCGGTGGAAACAGGTGGGTATATATCATGGGAAACAGAATTAGACCTCGACGTCTGAACAACTTTTTTTAAAAAATCCCTAAGCCGCGTGGTCACAATTTCTTCAAAATTTCTGATGTTCTGCAATTCACTCAGAAATGGTGCCAAACTGTTGCAAACGATCCCCTGAAAGGTTTTTCGGTGGAAACAGGTGGGTTTTTATCATCGGAAACAGAATTAGCCCTCGACGTCTGAACACCTTTTTTTGAAAAAATCCCTAAGCCGCGCGGTCACAATTTCTTCAAAATTTCTGAAGTTCTGCAATTCATTCAAAGATGGTGCTAAACTGTTGCAAACGATCCCCTGAAGGCTTTTTCGGTGGAAACAGGTGGGTTTTTATCATCGGAAACAGAATTAGCCCTCAACGTCTGAACAAGTTTTTTTGAAAAAATCCCTAAGCCGCGCGGTCACAATTTCTTCAAAATTTCTGACGTTCTGCAATTCACTCAGAAATGGTGCCAAACTGTTGCAAACGATCCCCTGAAGGGTTTTTCGGTGGAAACAGGTGGGTATATATCGTGGGAAACAGAATTAGCCCTCGACGTCTGAACAACTTTTTTTGAAAAAATCCCTAAGCCGCGCGGTCACAATTTCAGCAAAAATCTGACGTTCTGCAATTCACTCAGAAATGGTGCCAAACTGTTGCAAACGATCCCCTGAAAGGTTTTTCGGTGGAAACAGGTGGGTATTTATCATCGGAAACAGAATTAGCCCTCGACGTCTGAACAACTTTTTTTGAAAAAATCCCTAAGCCCCGCGGTCACAATTTCTTCAAATTTTCTGACGTTCTGCAATTCACTCAGAAATGGTGGCAAACTGTTGCAAACAATCCCCTGAAGGGTTTTTCGGTGGAAACAGGTGGGTTTTTATCATCGGAAACAGAATTAGCCCTCGACGTCTGAACAACTTTTTTTGAAAAAATCCCTAAGCCGTGCGGTCACAATTTCAGCAAAAAACTGACGTTCTGCAATTCACTCAGAAATGGTGCCAAACTGTTGCAAACGATCCCCTGAAGGGTTTTTCGGTGGAAACAGGTGGGTATATATCATGGGAAACAGAATTAGACCTCGACGTCTGAACAACTTTTTTTGAAAAAATCCCTAAGCCGCGTGGTCACAATTTCTTCAAAATTTCTGATGTTCTGCAATTCACTCAGAAATGGTGCCAAACTGTTGCAAACGATCCCCTGAAAGGTTTTTCGGTGGAAACAGGTGGGTATTTATCATCGGAAACAGAATTAGCCCTCGACGTCTGAACACCTTTTTTTGAAAAAATCCCTAAGCCGCGCGGTCACAATTTCTTCAAAATTTCTGAAGTTCTGCAATTCATTCAAAGATGGTGCTAAACTGTTGCAAACGATCCCCTGAAGGCTTTTTCGGTGGAAACAGGTGGGTTTTTATCATCGGAAACAGAATTAGCCCTCAACGTATGAACAAGTTTTTTTGAAAAAATCCCTAAGCCGCGCGGTCACAATTTCTTCAAAATTTCTGACGTTCTGCAATTCACTCAGAAATGGTGCCAAACTGTTGCAAACGATCCCCTGAAGGGTTTTTCGGTGGAAACAGGTGGGTATATATCGTGGGAAACAGAATTAGCCCTCGACGTCTGAACAACTTTTTTTGAAAAAATCCCTAAGCCGCGCGGTCACAATTTCAGCAAAAATCTGACGTTCTGCAATTCACTCAGAAATGGTGCCAAACTGTTGCAAACGATCCCCTGAAAGGTTTTTCGGTGGAAACAGGTGGGTATTTATCATCGGAAACAGAATTAGCCCTCGACGTCTGAACAACTTTTTTTGAAAAAATCCCTAAGCCCCGCGGTCACAATTTCTTCAAATTTTCTGACGTTCTGCAATTCACTCAGAAATGGTGGCAAACTGTTGCAAACAATCCCCTGAAGGGTTTTTCGGTGGAAACAGGTGGGTTTTTATCATCGGAAACAGAATTAGCCCTCGACGTCTGAACACCTTTTTTTGAAAAAATCCCTAAGCCCCGCGGTCACAATTTCTTCAAATTTTCTGACGTTCTGCAATTCACTCAGAAATGGTGGCAAACTGTTGCAAACAATCCCCTGAAGGGTTTTTCGGTGGAAACAGGTGGGTATATATCATGGGAAACAGAATTAGCCCTCGACGTCTGAACAACTTTTTTTGAAAAAATCCCTAAGCCGCGCGGTCACAATTTCTTCAAAATTTCTGACGTTCTGCCATTTACTCAGAAATCGTGCCAAACTGTTGCAAACGATCCCCTGAAGGCTTTTTCGGTGGAAACAGGTGGGTTTTTATCATCGGAAACAGAATTAGCCCTCGACGTCTGAACAACTTTTTTGAAAAAATCCCTAAGCCGCGCGGTCACAATTTCTTCAAATTTTCTGACGTTCTGCAATTCACTCAGAAATGGTGCCAAACTGTTGCAAACAATCCCCTGAAGGGTTTTTCGGTGGAAACAGGTGGGTATATATCATGGGAAACAGATTTAGCCCTCGACGTCTGAACAACTTTTTTTGAAAAAATCCCTAAGCCGCGCGGTCACAATTTCTTCAAAATTTCTGACGTTCTGCAATTCACTCAGAAATGGTGCCAAACTGTTGCAAACGATCCCCTGAAAGGTTTTTCGGTGGAAACAGGTGGGTTTTTATCATCGGAAACAGAATTAGCCCTCGACGCCTAAACAACTTTTTTTGAAAAAATCCCTAAGCCGCGCGGTCACAATTTCTTGAAAATTTCTGACGTTCTGCAAATCACACAGAAATGGTGCCAAACTGTTGCAAACGATCCCCTGAAGGGTTTTTCGGTGGAAACAGGTGGGAATTTATCATGGGAAACAGAATTAGACCTCGACGTCTGAACAACTTTTTTTGAAAAAATCCCTAAGCCGCGTGGTCACAATTTCTTCAAAATTTCTGACGTTCTGCAATTCACTCAGAAATGGTGCCAAATGTTGCAAACGATCCCCTGAAAGGTTTTTCGGTGGAAACAGGTGGGTTTTTATCATCGGAAACAGAATTAGCCCTCGACGCCTAAACAACTTTTTTTGAAAAAATCCCTAAGCCGCGCGGTCACAATTTCTTGAAAATTTCTGACGTTCTGCAATTCACACAGAAATGGTGCCAAACTGTTGCAAACGATCCCCTGAAGGGTTTTTCGGTGGAAACAGGTGGGAATTTATCATGGGAAACAGAATTAGACCTCGACGTCTGAACAACTTTTTTTGAAAAAATCCCTAAGCCGCGTGGTCACAATTTCTTCAAAATTTCTGACGTTCTGCAATTCACTCAGAAATGGTGCCAAACTGTTGCAAACGATCCCCTGAAAGGTTTTTTGGTGGAAACAGGTGGGTTTTTATCATCGGAAACAGAATTAGCCCTCAACGTCTGAACAATTTTTTTTGAAAAAATCCCTAAGCCGCGCGGTCACAATTTCAGCAAAAATCTGACGTTCTGCAATTCATTCAAAGATGGTGCTAAACTGTTGCAAACGATCCCCTGAAGGCTTTTTCGGTGGAAACAGGTGGGTATTTATCATGGGAAACAGAATTAGCCCACGACGTCTGAACAACTTTTTTTGAAAAAATCCCTAAGCCGCGCGGTCAATATTTCTTCAAAATTTCTGACGTTCTGCAATTCACTCAGAAATGGTGCCACACTGTTGGAAACCATCCCCTGAAGGGTTTTTCGGTGGAAACAGGTGGGTATATATCATGGGAAACAAAATTAGCCCTCGACGTCTGAACAACTTTTTTTGAAAAAATCCCTAAGCCTTCTTCAAAATTTCTGACGTTCTGCAATTTACTCAGAAATGGGGCCAAACTGTTGCAAACGATCCCCTGAAGGCTTTTTCGGTGGAAACAGGTGGGTATTTATCATGGGAAACAGAATTAGCCCTCGACGTCTGAACAACTTTTTTTGAAAAAATCCCTAAGCCGCGCGGTCACAAATTCTTCAAAATTTCTGACGTTCTGCCATTTACTCAGAAATGGTGCCAAACTCTTGCAAACGATCCCCTGAAAGGTTTTTCAGTGGAAACAGGTGGGTTTTTATCATCGGAAACAGAATTAGCCCTCGACGTCTGAACAACTTTTTTTGAAAAAATCCCTAAGCCGCGCGGTCACAATTTCTTCAAAATTTCTGACGTTCTGCAATTTACTCAGAAATGGGGCCAAACTGTTGCAAACGATCCCCTGAAGGGTTTTTCGGTGGAAACAGGTGGGTACTTATCATGGGAAACAGAATTAGCCCTCGACGTCTGAACAACTTTTTTTGAAAAAATCCCTAAGCCGCGCGGTCACAATTTCTTCAACATTTCTGACGTTCTGCAATTCACTCAGAAATGGTGCCAAACTGTTGCAAACAATCCCCTGAAGGGTTTTTCGGTGGAAACAGGTGGGTATATATCATGGGAAACAGAATTAGCCCTCGACGTCTGAACAACTTTTTTTGAAAAAATCCCTAAGCCGCGCGGTCACAATGTCTTCAAAATTTCTGACGTTCTGCCATTTACTCAGAAATGGTGCCAAAATGTTGCAAACGATCCCCTGAAAGGTTTTTCAGTGGAAACAGGTGGGTTTTTATCATCGGAAACAGAATTAGCCCTCGACGTCTGAACAACTTTTTTTGAAAAAATCCCTAAGACGCGCGGTCACAATTTCAGCAAAAAACTGACTTTCTGCAATTCAATCAAAGATGGTGCTAAACTGTTGCAAACGATCCCCTGAAGGGTTTTTCGGTGGAAACAGGTGGATATTTATCATGGGAAACAGAATTAGCCCTCGACGTCTGAACAACTTTTTATGAAAAAATCCCTAAGCCGCGCGGTCACAATTTCTTCAAAATTTCTGATGTTCTGCAATTTACTCAGAAATGGTGCCAAACTGTTGCAAACAATTCCCTGAAAGGTTTTTCGGTTGAAACAGGTGGGTATTTATCATGGGAAACAGAATTAGCCCTCGAAGTCTGAACAACTTTTTTTGAAAAAATCCCTAAGCCGCGTGGTCACAATTTCTTCAAAATTTCTGACGTTCTGCAATTCACTCAGAAATGGTGCCAAACTGTTGCAAACGATCCCCTGAAAGGTTTTTCGGTGGAAACAGGAGGGTATTTATCATCGGAAACAGAATTAGCCCTCGACGTCTGAACAACTTTTTTTGAAAAAATCCCTAAGCCGCGCGGTCACAATTTCTTCAAAATTTCTGACGTTCTGCAATTCACTCAGAAATGGTGCCAAACTGTTGCAAACAATCCCCTGAAGGGTTTTTCGGTGGAAACAGGTGGGTATATATCATGGGAAACAGAATTAGCCCTCGACGTCTGAACAACTTTTTTTGAAAAAATCCCTAAGCCGCGCGGTCACAATTTCTTCAAAATTTCTGACGTTCTGCCATTTACTCAGAAATCGTGCCAAACTGTTGCAAACGATCCCCTGAAGGGTTTTTCGGTGGAAACAGGTGGGTATATATCATGGGAAACAGAATTAGCCCTCGACGTCTGAACAACTTTTTTTGAAAAAATCCCTAAGCCGCGCGGTCAATATTTCTTCAAAATTTCTGACGTTCTGCAATTCACTCAGAAATGGTGCCACACTGTTGCAAACAATCCCCTGAAGGGTTTTTCGGTGGAAACAGGTGGGTATATATCATGGGAAACAGAATTAGCCCTCGACGTCTGAACAACTTTTTTTGAAAAAATCCCTAAGCCGCGCGGTCACAATTTCTTCAAAATTTCTGACGTTCTGCAATTTACTCAGAAATGGGGCCAAACTGTTGCAAACGTTCCCCTGAAAGGTTTTTCGGTGGAAACAGGTGGGTTTTTATCATCGGAAACAGAATTAGCCCTCGACGCCTAAACAACTTTTTTTGAAAAAATCCCTAAGCCGCGCGGTCACAATTTCAGCAAAAAACTGACTTTCTGCAATTCATTCAAAGATGGTGCTAAACTGTTGCAAACGATCCCCTGAAGGGTTTTTCGGTGGAAACAGGTGGGTATTTATCATGGGAAACAGAATTAGCCCTCGACGTCTGAACAACTTTTTTTGAAAAAATCCCTAAGCCGCGCGGTCACAATTTCTTCAAAATTTCTGATGTTCTGCAATTTACTCAGAAATGGTGCCAAACTGTTGCAAACAATTCCCTGAAAGGTTTTTCGGTTGAAACAGGTGGGTTTTTATCATGGGAAACAGAATTAGCCCTCGACGTCTGAACAACTTTTTTTGAAAAAATCCCTAAGCCACGCGGTCACAATTTCTTCAAAAATCTGACGTTCTGCAATTCACTCAGAAATGGTGCCAAACTGTTGCAAACGATCTCCTGAAGGCTTTTTCAGTGGAAACAGGTGGGTATTTATCATCGGAAACAGAATTAGCCCTCGACGTCTGAACAACTTTTTTTGAAAAAATCCCTAAGCCGCGCGGTCACAATTTCTTCAAAATTTCTGACGTTCTGCCATTTACTCAAAAATCGTGCCAAACTGTTGCAAACGATCCCCTGAAGGCTTTTTCGGTGGAAACAGGTGGGTATTTATCATGGGAAACAGAATTAGCCCTCGACGTCTGAACACCTTTTTTTGAAAAAATCCCTAATGCGCGCGGTCACAATTTCTTCAAAATTTCTGACGTTCTGCAATTCACTCAGAAATGGTGCCAAACTGTTGCAAACAATCCCCTGAAGGCTTTTTCGGTGGAAACAGGTGGGTATTTATCATGGGAAACAGAATTAGCCCTCGAAGTCTGAACAACTTTTTTTGAAAAAATCCCTAAGCCGCGCGGTCACAATTTCAGCAAAAATCTGACGTTCTGCAATTCACTCAGAAATGGTGCCAAACTGTTGCAAACGATCCCCTGAAAGGTTTTTCGGTGGAAACAGGTGGGTTTTTATCATCGGAAACAGAATTAGCCCTCGACGTCTGAACAACTTTTTTTGAAAAAATCCCTAAGCCGCGCGGTCACAATTTCTTCAAAATTTCTGACGTTCTGCAATTCACTCAGAAATGGTGCCAAATGCTGCAAACGATCCCCTGAAAGGTTTTTCGGTGGAAACAGGTGGGTTTTTATCATCGGAAACAGAATTAGCCCTCGACGCCTAAACAACTTTTTTTGAAAAAATCCCTAAGCCGCGCGGTCACAATTTCTTCAAAATTTCTGACGTTCTGCAATTCACTCAGAAATGGTGCCAAACTGTTGCAAACGATCCCCTGAAGGCTTTTTCGGTGGAAACAGGTGGGAATTTATCATGGGAAACAGAATTAGACCTCGACGTCTGAACAACTTTTTTTGAAAAAATCCCTAAGCCGCGTGGTCACAATTTCTTCAAAATTTCTGACGTTCTGCAATTCACTCAGAAATGGTGCCAAACTGTTGCAAACAATCCCCTGAAGGGTTTTTCGGTGGAAACAGGTGGGTATATATCATGGGAAACAGAATTAGCCCTCGACGTCTGAACAACTTTTTTTGAAAAAATCCCTAAGCCGCGCGGTCACAATTTCTTCAAAATTTCTGACGTTCTGCCATTTACTCAGAAATCGTGCCAAACTCTTGCAAACGATCCCCTGAAAGGTTTTTCAGTGGAAACAGGTGGGTTTTTATCATCGGAAACAGAATTAGCCCTCGACGTCTGAACAACTTTTTTTGAAAAAATCCCTAAGCCGCGCGGTCACAATTTCTTCAAAATTTCTGACGTTCTGCAATTCACTCAGAAATGGTGCCAAATGCTGCAAACGATCCCCTGAAAGGTTTTTCGGTGGAAACAGGTGGGTTTTTATCATCGGAAACAGAATTAGCCCTCGACGCCTAAACAACTTTTTTTGAAAAAATCCCTAAGCCGCGCGGTCACAATTTCTTCAAAATTTCTGACGTTCTGCAATTCACTCAGAAATGGTGCCAAACTGTTGCAAACGATCCCCTGAAGGGTTTTTCGGTGGAAACAGGTGGGAATTTATCATGGGAAACAGAATTAGACCTCGACGTCTGAACAACTTTTTTTGAAAAAATCCCTAAGCCGCGTGGTCACAATTTCTTCAAAATTTCTGACGTTCTGCAATTCACTCAGAAATGGTGCCAAACTGTTGCAAACGATCCCCTGAAAGGTTTTTCGGTGGAAACAGGTGGGTTTTTATCATCGGAAACAGAATTAGCCCTCGACGTCTGAACAACTTTTTTTGAAAAAATCCCTAAGCCGCGCGGTCACAATTTCAGCAAAAAACTGACGTTCTGCAATTCATTCAAAGATGGTGCTAAACTGTTGCAAACGATCCCCTGAAGGGTTTTTCGGTGGAAACAGGTGGGTTTTTATCATCGGAAACAGAATTAGCCCTCAACGTCTGAACAAGTTTTTTTGAAAAAATCCCTAAGCCGCGCGGTCACAATTTCTTCAAAATTTCTGACGTTCTGCCATTTACTCAGAAATCGTGCCAAACTGTTGCAAACGATCCCCTGAAGGCTTTTTCGGTGGAAACAGGTGGGTATTTATCATGGGAAACAGAATTAGCCCTCGACGTCTGAACAACTTTTTTTGAAAAAATCCCTAAGCCGCGCGGTCACAATTTCTTCAAAATTTCTGACGTTCTGCAATTCACTCAGAAATGGTGCCAAACTGTTGCAAACAATCCCCTGAAGGCTTTTTCGGTGGAAACAGGTGGGTATTTATCATGGGAAACAGAATTAGCCCTCGAAGTCTAAACAACTTTTTTTGAAAAAATCCCTAAGCCCCGCGGTCACAATTTCTTCAAATTTTCTGACGTTCTGCAATTCACTCAGAAATGGTGGCAAACTGTTGCAAACGATCCCCTGAAAGGTTTTTCGGTGGAAACAGGTGGGTATTTATCATCGGAAACAGAATTAGCCCTCGACGTCTGAACAACTTTTTTTGAAAAAATCCCTAAGCCGCGCGGTCAATATTTCTTCAAAATTTCTGACGTTCTGCAATTCACTCAGAAATGGTGCCAAACTGTTGCAAACAATCCCCTGAAGGGTTTTTCGGTGGAAACAGGTGGGTATATATCACTGGAAACAGAATTAGCCCTCGACGTCTGAACAACTTTTTTTGAAAAAATCCCTAAGCCGCGCGGTCACAATTTCTTCAAAATTTCTGACGTTCTGCAATTTACTCAGAAATGGGGCCAAACTGTTGCAAACGATCCCCTGAAGGCTTTTTCGGTGGAAACAGGTGGGTATTTATCATGGGAAACAGAATTAGCCCTCGACGTCTGAACAACTTTTTTTGAAAAAATTCCTAAGCCGCGCGGTCACAAATTCTTCAAAATTTCTGACGTTCTGCAATTCACTCAGAAATGGTGCCAAACTGTTGCAAACGATCCCCTGAAAGGTTTTTCGGTGGAAACAGGTGGGTTTTTATCATCGGAAACAGAATTAGCCCTCGACGTCTGAACACCTTTTTTTGAAAAAATCCCTAAGCCGCGTGGTCACAATTTCTTCAAAATTTCTGAAGTTCTGCAATTCATTCAAAGATGGTGCTAAACTGTTGCAAACGATCCCCTGAAGGCTTTTTCGGTGGAAACAGGTGGGTTTTTATCATCGGAAACAGAATTAGCCCTCAACGTCTGAACAAGTTTTTTTGAAAAAATCCCTAAGCCGCGCGGTCACAATTTCTTCAAAATTTCTGACGTTCTGCAATTCACTCAGAAATGGTGCCAAACTGTTGCAAACGATCCCCTGAAGGGTTTTTCGGTGGAAACAGGTGGGTATATATCGTGGGAAACAGAATTAGCCCTCGACGTCTGAACAACTTTTTTTGAAAAAATCCCTAAGCCGCGCGGTCACAATTTCTTCAAATTTTCTGACGTTCTGCAATTCACTCAGAAATGGTGCCAAACTGTTGCAAACGATCCCCTGAAAGGTTTTTCGGTGGAAACAGCTGGGTATATATCATGGGAAACAGAATTAGCCCTAGACGTCTGAACAACTTTTTTTGAAAAAATCCCTAAGCCGCGCGGTCACAATTTCTTCAAAATTTCTGACGTTCTGCCATTTACTCAGAAATCGTGCCAAACTGTTGCAAACAATCCCCTGAAGGGTTTTTCAGTGGAAACAGGTGGGTTTTTATCATCGGAAACAGAATTAGCCCTCGACGTCTGAACAACTTTTTTTGAAAAAATCCCTAAGCCGCGCGGTCACAATTTCTTCAAAATTTCTGACGTTCTGCAATTCACTCAGAAATGGTGCCAAATGTTGCAAACGATCCCCTGAAAGGTTTTTCGGTGGAAACAGGTGGGTTTTTATCATCGGAAACAGAATTAGCCCTCGACGCCTAAACAACTTTTTTTGAAAAAATCCCTAAGCCGCGCGGTCACAATTTCTTCAAAATTTCTGACGTTCTGCAATTCACTCAGAAATGGTGCCAAACTGTTGCAAACGATCCCCTGAAGGGTTTTTCAGTGGAAACAGGTGGGAATTTATCATGGAAAACAGAATTAGACCTCGACGTCTGAACAACTTTTTTTGAAAAAATCCCTAAGCCGCGTGGTCACAATTTCTTCAAAATTTCTGACGTTCTGCAATTCACTCAGAAATGGTGCCAAACTGTTGCAAACGATCCCCTGAAAGGTTTTTAGGTGGAAACAGGTGGGTTTTTATCATCGGAAACAGAATTAGCCCTCGACGTCTGAACAACTTTTTTTGAAAAAATCCCTAAGCCGCGCGGTCACAATTTCAGCAAAAAACTGACGTTCGCAATTCATTCAAAGATGGTGCTAAACTGTTGCAAACGATCCCCTGAAAGGTTTTTCGGTGGAAACAGGTGGGTATTTATCATCGGAAACAGAATTAGCCCTCGACGTCTGAACAACTTTTTTTGAAAAAATCCCTAAGCCGCGCGGTCACAATTTCTTCAAAATTTCTGACGTTCTGCAATTCACTTAGAAATGGTGCCAAACTGTTGCAAACAATCCCCTGAAGGGTTTTTCGGTGGAAACAGGTGGGTATATATCATGGGAAACAGAATTAGCCCTCGACGTCTGAACAACTTTTTTTGAAAAAATCCCTAAGCCGCGCGGTCACAATGTCTTCAAAATTTCTGACGTTCTGCCATTTACTCAGAAATGGTGCCAAAATGTTGCAAACGATCCCCTGAAAGGTTTTTCAGTGGAAACAGGTGGGTATTTATCATCGGAAACAGAATTAGCCCTCGACGTCTGAACAACTTTTTTTGAAAAAATCCCTAAGCCGCGCGGTCACAATTTCTTCAAAATTTCTGACGTTCTGCAATTCACTCAGAAATGGGGTCAAATGTTGCAAACGATCCCCTGAAAGGTTTTTCGGTGGAAACAGGTGGGTTTTTATCATCGGAAACAGAATTAGCCCTCAACGCCTAAACAAATTTTTTTGAAAAAATCCCTAAGCCGCGCGGTCACAATTTCAGCAAAAAACTGACTTTCTGCAATTCATTCAAAGATGGTGCTAAACTGTTGCAAACGATCCCCTGAAGGGTTTTTCGGTGGAAACAGGTGGGTATTTATCATGGGAAACAGAATTAGCCCTCGACGTCTGAACAACTTTTTTTGAAAAAATCCCTAAGCCGCGCGGTCACAATTTCTTCAAAATTTCTGATGTTCTGCAATTTACTCAGAAATGGTGCCAAACTGTTGCAAACAATTCCCTGAAAGGTTTTTCGGTTGAAACAGGTGGGTTTTTATCATGGGAAACAGAATTAGCCCTCGACGTCTGAACAACTTTTTTTGAAAAAATCCCTAAGCCCCGCGGTCACAATTTCTTCAAATTTTCTGACGTTCTGCAATTCACTCAGAAATGGTGGCAAACTGTTGCAAAGAATCCCCTGAAGGGTTTTTCGGTGGAAACAGGTGGGTATATATCATGGGAAACAGAATTAGCCCTCGACGTCTGAACAACTTTTTTTGAAAAAATCCCTAAGCCGCGCGGTCACAATTTCTTCAAAATTTCTGACGTTCTGCCATTTACTCAGAAATCGTGCCAAACTGTTGCAAACGATCCCCTGAAGGCTTTTTCGGTGGAAACAGGTGGGTATTTATCATCGGAAACAGAATTAGCCCTCGACGTCTGAACAACTTTTTTTGAAAAAATCCCTAAGCCGCGCGGTCACAATTTCTTCAAATTTTCTGACGTTCTGCAATTCACTCAGAAATGGTGCCAAACTGTTGCAAACAATCCCCTGAAGGGTTTTTCGGTGGAAACAGGTGGGTATATATCATGGGAAACAGAATTAGCCCTCGACGTCTGAACAACTTTTTTTGAAAAAATCCCTAAGCCGCGCGGTCACAATTTCTTCAAAATTTCTGACGTTCTGCCATTTACTCAGAAATCGTGCCAAACTGTTGCAAACGATCCCCTGAAGGCTTTTTCGGTGGAAACAGGTGGGTATTTATCATGGGAAACAGAATTAGCCCTCGACGTCTGAACAACTTTTTTTGAAAAAATCCCTAAGCCGCGCGGTCAATAATTCTTCAAAATTTCAAACGTTCTGCAATTCACTCAGAAATGGTGCCACACTGTTGCAAACAATCCCCTGAAGGATTTTTCGGTGGAAACAGGTGGGTATATATCATGGGAAACAGAATTAGCCCTCGACGTCTGAACAACTTTTTTTGAAAAAATCCCTAAGCCGCGCGGTCACAAATTCTTCAAAATTTCTGACGTTCAGCCATTTACTCAGAAATGGTGCCAAACTCTTGCAAACGATCCCCTGAAAGGTTTTTCAGTGGAAACAGGTGGGTTTTTATCATCGGAAACAGAATTAGCCCTCGACGTCTGAACAACTTTTTTTGAAAAAATCCCTAAGCCGCGCGGTCACAATTTCTTCAAAATTTCTGACGTTCTGCAATTCACTCAGAAATGGTGCCAAATGTTGCAAACGATCCCCTGAAAGGTTTTTCGGTGGAAACAGGTGGGTTTTTATCATCGGAAACAGAATTAGCCCTCGACGCCTAAACAACTTTTTTTGAAAAAATCCCTAAGCCGCGCGGTCACAATTTCTTCAAAATTTCTGACGTTCTGCAATTCACTCAGAAATGGTGCCAAACTGTTGCAAACGATCCCCTGAAGGGTTTTTCGGTGGAAACAGGTGGGAATTTATCATGGAAAACAGAATTAGACCTCGACGTCTGAACAACTTTTTTTGAAAAAATCCCTAAGCCGCGTGGTCACAATTTCTTCAAAATTTCTGACGTTCTGCAATTCACTCAGAAATGGTGCCAAACTGTTGCAAACGATCCCCTGAAAGGTTTTTCGGTGGAAACAGGTGGGTTTTTATCATCGGAAACAGAATTAGCCCTCGACGTCTGAACAACTTTTTTTGAAAAAATCCCTAAGCCGCGCGGTCACAATTTCAGCAAAAAACTGACGTTCGCAATTCATTCAAAGATGGTGCTAAACTGTTGCAAACGATCCCCTGAAAGGTTTTTCGGTGGAAACAGGTGGGTATTTATCATCGGAAACAGAATTAGCCCTCGACGTCTGAACAACTTTTTTTGAAAAAATCCCTAAGCCGCGCGGTCACAATTTCTTCAAAATTTCTGACGTTCTGCAATTCACTTAGAAATGGTGCCAAACTGTTGCAAACAATCCCCTGAAGGGTTTTTCGGTGGAAACAGGTGGGTATATATCATGGGAAACAGAATTAGCCCTCGACGTCTGAACAACTTTTTTTGAAAAAATCCCTAAGCCGCGCGGTCACAATGTCTTCAAAATTTCTGACGTTCTGCCATTTACTCAGAAATGGTGCCAAAATGTTGCAAACGATCCCCTGAAAGGTTTTTCAGTGGAAACAGGTGGGTATTTATCATCGGAAACAGAATTAGCCCTCGACGTCTGAACAACTTTTTTTGAAAAAATCCCTAAGCCGCGCGGTCACAATTTCTTCAAAATTTCTGACGTTCTGCAATTCACTCAGAAATGGGGTCAAATGTTGCAAACGATCCCCTGAAAGGTTTTTCGGTGGAAACAGGTGGGTTTTTATCATCGGAAACAGAATTAGCCCTCAACGCCTAAACAAATTTTTTTGAAAAAATCCCTAAGCCGCGCGGTCACAATTTCAGCAAAAAACTGACTTTCTGCAATTCATTCAAAGATGGTGCTAAACTGTTGCAAACGATCCCCTGAAGGGTTTTTCGGTGGAAACAGGTGGGTATTTATCATGGGAAACAGAATTAGCCCTCGACGTCTGAACAACTTTTTTTGAAAAAATCCCTAAGCCGCGCGGTCACAATTTCTTCAAAATTTCTGATGTTCTGCAATTTACTCAGAAATGGTGCCAAACTGTTGCAAACAATTCCCTGAAAGGTTTTTCGGTTGAAACAGGTGGGTTTTTATCATGGGAAACAGAATTAGCCCTCGACGTCTGAACAACTTTTTTTGAAAAAATCCCTAAGCCACGCGGTCACAATTTCTTCAAAAATCTGACGTTCTGCAATTCACTCAGAAATGGTGCCAAACTGTTGCAAACGATCCCCTGAAGGGTTTTTCGGTGGAAACAGGTGGGTATTTATCATGGGAAACAGAATTAGCCCTCGATGTCTGAACAACTTTTTTTGAAAAAATCCCTAAGCCGCGCGGTCACAATTTCAGCAAAAATCTGACGTTCTGCAATTCATTCAAACATGGTGCTAAACTGTTGCAAACGATAACCTGAAGGGTTTTTCGGTGGAAACAGGTGGGTATTTATCATGGGAAACAGAATTAGCCCTCGACATCTGAACAACTTTTTTTGAAAAAATCCCTAAGCCGCGCGGTCACAATTTCTTCAAAATTTCTGACGTTCTGCAATTCACTCAGAAATGGTGCCAAAATGTTGCAAACGATCCCCTGAAAGGTTTTTCGGTGGAAACAGGTGGGTTTTTATAATCGGAAACAGAATTAGCCCTCGACGTCTGAACAATTTTTTTTGAAAAAATCCCTAAGCCGCACGGTCACAATTTCTCCAAAATTTCTGATGTTCTGCCATTTACTCAGAAATGCTGCCAAACTCTTGCAAATGATCCCCTGAAAGGTTTTTCAGTGGAAACAGGTGGGTTTTGTGACCCTCAACGGTCACAATTTCTTCAAAAATGTGACGTTCTGCAATTCATTCAAAGATGGTGCAAAACTGTTGCAAACGATCCCCTGAAGGGTTTTTCGGTGGAAACAGGTGGGTTTTATCATCGGAAACAGAATTAGCCCTAAACGTCTGAACAACTTTTTTTGAAAAAATCCCTAAGCCGCGCGGTCACAATTTCTTCAAAATTTCTGACGTTCTGCAATTCACTCAGAAATGGTGCCAAAATGTTGCAAACGATCCCCTGAAAGGTTTTTCGGTGGAAACAAGTGGGTTTTTATAATCGGACACCGAATTAGCGCTCGACGTCTGAACACCTTTTTTTAAAAAAATCCCTAAGCCGCGCGGTCACAATTTCTTCAAAATTTCTGACGTTCTGCCATTTACTCAGAAATCGTGCCAAACTGTTGCAAACGATCCCCTGAAGGGTTTTTCGGTGGAAACAGGTGGGTATATATCATGGGAAACAGAATTAGCCCTCAACGTCTGAACAACTTTTTTTGAAAAAATCCCTAAGCCGTGCGGTCACAGTTTCTTGAAAATTTCTGACGTTCTGCAATTCACCCAGAAATGGTGCCAAACTCTTGCAAACGATCCCCTGAAAGGTTTTTCAGTGGAAACAGGTGGGTTTTGTGACCCTCAACGGTCACAATTTCTTCAAAAATGTGACGATCTGCAATTCATTCAAAGATGGTGCTAAA
Source organism: Podarcis melisellensis (assembly GCF_964234715.1). Classification (NCBI taxonomy): domain Eukaryota; kingdom Metazoa; phylum Chordata; class Lepidosauria; order Squamata; family Lacertidae; genus Podarcis; species Podarcis melisellensis. Next base: position 91,406,640 of record NC_138538.1, on the reverse strand, counting down.
CTGTTGCAAACGATCCCCTGAAGGGTTTTTCGGTGGAAACAGGTGGGTTTTATCATCGGAAACAGAATTAGCCCTCAACGTCTGAACAACTTTTTTTGAAAAAATCCCTAAGCCGCGTGGTCACAATTTCTTCAAAATTTCTGACGTTCGGCAATTCACTCAGAAATGGTGCCAAAATGTTGCAAACGATCCCCTTAAAGGGTTTTCGTTGGAAATAGGTGGGTATTTATCATCGGAAACAGAATTAGCCCTCGAGGTCTGAAAAACTTTCTTTGAAAAAATCCCTAAGCCGCGCGGTCACAATTTCTTCAAAATTTCTTACGTTCTGCAATTCATTCAAAGATTGTGCTAAACTGTTGCAAACGATCCCCTGAAGGGTTTTTCGGTGGAAACAGGTGGGTTTTTATCATCGGAAACAGAATTAGCCCTCAACGTCTGACCACCTTTTTTTGAAAAAATCCCTAAGCCGCGCGGTCACAATTTCTTCAAAATTTCTGACGTTCTGCAATTCACTCAGAAATGGTGCCAAACTGTTGCAAACGATCCCCTGAAGGGTTTTTCGGTGGAAACAGGTGGGTATATATCATGGGAAACAGAATTAGCCCTCGACGTCTGAAAAACTTTTTTTGAAAAAATCCCTAAGCCGCGCGGCCACAATTTCTTCAAAATTTCTGACGTTCTGCCATTTACTCAGAAATCGTGCCAAACTGTTGCAAACGATCTCCTGAAGGGTTTTTCGGTGGAAACAGGTGGGTATTTATCATGGGAAACAGAATTAGCCCTCGACGTCTGAACAACTTTTTTTGAAAAAATCCCTAAGCCGCGCGGTCACAGTTTCTTGAAAATTTCTGACGTTCTGCAATTCACTCAGAAATGGTGCCAAACTGTTGCAAACGATCCCCTGAAAGGTTTTTCGGTGGAAACAGGTGGGTATTTATCATCGGAAACAGAATTAGCCCTCAACGTCTGAACAACTTTTTTTGAAAAAATCCCTAAGCCGCGCGGTCACAATTTCTTCAAAATTTCTGACGTTCTGCAATTCACTCAGAAATGGTGCCAAACTGTTGCAAACAATCCCCTGAAGGTTTTTTCGGTGGAAACAGGTGGGTATATATCATGGGAAACAGAATTAGCCCTCGACGTCTGAACAACTTTTTTTGAAAAAATCCCTAAGCCGCGCGGTCACAATTTCTTCAAAATTTCTGACGTTCTGCAATTCACTCAGAAATGGTGCCAAAATGTTGCAAACGATCCCCTGAAAGGTTTTTCGGTGGAAACAGGTGGGTTTTTATAATCGGAAACAGAATTAGCCCTCGACGTCTGAACAATTTTTTTTGAAAAAATCCCTAAGCCGCACGGTCACAATTTCTCCAAAATTTCTGATGTTCTGCCATTTACTCAGAAATGCTGCCAAACTCTTGCAAACGATCCCCTGAAAGGTTTTTCAGTGGAAACAGGTGGGTTTTGTGACCCTCAACGGTCACAATTTCTTCAAAAATGTGACGTTCTGCAATTCATTCAAAGATGGTGCTAAACTGTTGCAAACGATCCCCTGAAGGGTTTTTCGGTGGAAACAGGTGGGTATTTATCATCGGAAACAGAATTAGCCCTCGACAACTGAACAACTTTTTTTGAAAAAATCCCTAAGCCGCGCGGTCACAATTTCTTCAAAATTTCTGACGTTCTGCAATTCACTCAGAAATGGTGCCAAAATGTTGCAAACGATCCCCTGAAAGTTTTTCGGTGGAAACAGGTGGGTTTTTATCATCGGAAACAGAATTAGCCCTCAACGTCTGACCACCTTTTTTTGAAAAAATCCCTAAGCCGCGCGGTCACAATTTCAGCAAAATTGTGATGTTCTGCAATTCATTCAAAGATGGTGCTAAACTGTTGCAAACGATAACCTGAAGGGTTTTTCGGTGGAAACTGGTGGGTATTTATCATCGGAAACAGAATTAGCCCTCGACATCCGAACAACCTTTTTTGAAAAAATCCCTAAGTCGCGCAGTCACAATTTCTTCAAAATTTCTGACGTTCTGCCATTTACTCAGAAATCGTGCCAAACTGTTGCAAACGATCCCCTGAAGGGTTTTTCGGTGGAAACAGGTGGGTATATATCATGGGAAACAGAATTAGCCCTCAACGTCTGAACAACTTTTTTTGAAAAAATCCCTAAGCCACGCGGTCACAATTTCTCCAAAATTTCTGATGTTCTGCCATTTACTCAGAAATGCTGCCAAACTCTTGCAAACGATCCCCTGAAAGGTTTTTCAGTGGAAACAGGTGGGTTTTGTGACCCTCAACGGTCACAATTTCTTCAAAAATGTGACGTTCTGCAATTCATTCAAAGATGGTGCTAAACTGTTGCACACGATCCCCTGAAGGGTTTTTCGGTGGAAACAGGTGGGTTTTATCATCGGAAACAGAATTAGCCCTCAACGTCTGAACAAATTTTTTTGAAAAAATCCCTAAGCCGCGCGGTCACAATTTCAGCAAAAATCTGACGTTCTGCAATTCATTCAAAGATGGTGCTAAACTGTTGCAAACGATAACCTGAAGGGTTTTTCGGTGGAAACTGGTGGGTATTTATCATCGGAAACAGAATTAGCCCTCGACATCTGAACAACCTTTTTTGAAAAAATCTCTAAGTCGCGCAGTCACAATTTCTTCAAAATTTCTGACGTTCTGCCATTTACTCAGAAATCGTGCCAAACTGTTGCAAACGATCCCCTGAAGGGTTTTTCGGTGGAAACAGGTGGGTATTTATCATGGGAAACAGAATTAGCCCTCGACATCTGAACAACTGTTTTTGAAAAAATCCCTAAGCCGCGCGGGCACAGTTTCTTGAAAATTTCTGACGTTCTGCAATTCACCCAGAAATGGTGCCAAACTCTTGCAAACGATCCCCTGAAAGGTTTTTCAGTGGAAACAGGTGGGTTTTGTGACCCTCAACGGTCACAATTTCTTCAAAAATGTGACGATCTGCAATTCATTCAAAGATGGTGCTAAACTGTTGCAAACGATCCCCTGAAGGGTTTTTCGGTGGAAACAGGTGGGTTTTATCATCGGAAACAGAATTAGCCCTCAACGTCTGAACAACTTTTTTTGAAAAAATCCCTAAGCCGCGTGGTCACAATTTCTTCAAAATTTCTGACGTTCGGCAATTCACTCAGAAATGGTGCCAAAATGTTGCAAACGATCCCCTTAAAGGGTTTTCGTTGGAAATAGGTGGGTATTTATCATCGGAAACAGAATTAGCCCTCGAGGTCTGAAAAACTTTTTTTGAAAAAATCCCTAAGCCGCGCGGTCACAATTTCTTCAAAATTTCTTACGTTCTGCAATTCATTCAAAGATTGTGCTAAACTGTTGCAAACGATCCCCTGAAGGGTTTTTCGGTGGAAACAGGTGGGTTTTTATCATCGGAAACAGAATTAGCCCTCAACGTCTGACCACCTTTTTTTGAAAAAATCCCTAAGCCGCGCGGTCACAATTTCAGCAAAAATGTGATGTTCTGCAATTCATTCAAAGATTGTGCTAAACTGTTGCAAATTATCCCCTGAAGGCTTTTTCGGTGGAAACAGGTGGGTATTTATCATCGGAAACAGAATTAGCCCTCAACGTCTGAACAAGTTTTTTTTGAAAAAATCCCTAAGCCGCGCGGTCACAATTTCTTCAAAATTTCTGACGTTCTGCCATTTACTCAGAAATCGTGCCAAACTGTTGCAAACGATCTCCTGAAGGGTTTTTCGGTGGAAACAGGTGGGTATTTATCATGGGAAACAGAATTAGCCCTCGACGTCTGAACAACTTTTTTTGAAAAAATCCCTAAGCCGCGCGGTCACAATTTCTTCAAAATTTCTGACGTTCTGCAATTCACTCAGAAATGGTGCCAAACTGTTGCAAACAATCCCCTGAAGGTTTTTTCGGTGGAAACAGGTGGGTATATATCATGGGAAACAGAATTAGCCCTCGACGTCTGAACAACTTTTTTTGAAAAAATCCCTAAGCCGCGCGGTCACAATTTCTTCAAAATTTCTGACGTTCTGCAATTCACTCAGAAATGGTGCCAAAATGTTGCAAACGATCCCCTGAAAGGTTTTTCGGTGGAAACAGGTGGGTTTTTATAATCGGAAACAGAATTAGCCCTCGACGTCTGAACAATTTTTTTTGAAAAAATCCCTAAGCCGCACGGTCACAATTTCTCCAAAATTTCTGATGTTCTGCCATTTACTCAGAAATGCTGCCAAACTCTTGCAAACGATCCCCTGAAAGGTTTTTCAGTGGAAACAGGTGGGTTTTGTGACCCTCAACGGTCACAATTTCTTCAAAAATGTGACGTTCTGCAATTCACTCAGAAATGGTGCCAAAATGTTGCAAACGATCCCCTGAAAGTTTTTCGGTGGAAACAGGTGGGTTTTTATCATCGGAAACAGAATTAGCCCTCAACGTCTGACCACCTTTTTTTGAAAAAATCCCTAAGCTGCGCGGTCACAATTTCAGCAAAATTGTGATGTTCTGCAATTCATTCAAAGATGGTGCTAAACTGTTGCAAACGATTCCCTGAAGGCTTTTTCGGTGGAAACAGGTGGGTATTTATCATCGGAAACAGAATTAGCCCTCAACGTCTGAACAAGTTTTTTTGAAAAAATCCCTAAGCCGCGCGTTCACAATTTCTTGAAAATTTCTGACGTTCTGCAATTCACTCAGAAATGGTGCCAAACTGTTTCAAACAATCCCCTGAAGGGTTTTTCGGTGGAAACAGGTGGGTATTTATCATGGGAAACAGAATTAGCCCTCGATGTCTGAACAACTTTTTTTGAAAAAATCCCTAAGGCGCGCGGTCACAATTTCTTCAAAATTTCTGACGTTCTGCCATTTATTCAGAAATCGTGCCAAACTGTTGCAAACGATCCCCTGAAGGCTTTTTCGGTGGATACAGGTGGGTATTTATCATCGGAAACAGAATTAGCCCTCGACGTCTGAACAAGTTTTTTGAAAAAATCCCTAAGCCGCGCGGTCACAATTTCTTCAAAATTTCTGACGTTCTGCAATTCACTCAGAAATGGTGCCACACTGTTGCAAACAATCCCCTGAAGGGTTTTTCGGTGGAAACAGGTGGGTATATATCATGGGAAACAGAATTAGCCCTCGACGTCTGAACAACTGTTTTTGAAAAAATCCCTAAGCCGCGCGGTCACAATTTCTTCAAAATTTCTGACGTTCTGCAATTCACGCAGAAATGGTGCCAAACTGTTGCAAACAATCCCCTGAAGGGTTTTTCGGTGGAAACAGGTGGGAATTTATCATCGGAAACAGAATTAGCCCTCGACGTCTGAACAACTTTTTTTGAAAAAATCCCAAAGCCGCGCGGTCACAATTTCTTGAAAATTTCGGACGTTCTGCAATTCCCTCAGAAATGGTGCCAAACTGTTGCAAACAATCCCCTGAAGGCTTTTTCGGTGGAAACAGGTGGGTATTTATCATGGGAAACAGAATTAGCCCTCGAAGTCTGAACAACTTTTTTTGAAAAAATCCCTAAGCCGCGCGGTCACAATTTCTTCAAAATTTCTGACGTTCTGCCATTTACTCAGAAATCGTGCCAAACTGTTGCAAACGATCCCCTGAAGGGTTTTTCGGTGGAAACAGGTGGGTATTTAGCATGGGAAACAGAATTAGCCCTCGACGTCTGAACAACTTTTTTTCAAAAAATCCCTAAGCCACGCGGTCACAATTTCTTCAAAAATTTGACGTTCTGCAATTCATTCAAAGATGGAGCTAAACTGTTGCAAACGATCCCCTGAAGTCTTTTTTGTTGGAAACAGGTGGGTATTTATCATGGGAAACAGAATTAGCCCTCGACGTCTGAACAACTTTTTTTGAAAAAATCCCTAAGGCGCGCGGTCACAATTTCTTCAAAATTTCTGACTTTCTGCAATTCACGCAGAAATGGTGCCAAAATGTTGCAAACGATCCCCTGAAAGGTTTTTCGGTGGAAACAGGTGGGTATTTATCATCGGAAACAGAATTAGCCCTCGACATCTGAACAACTTTTTTTGAAAAAATCCCTAAGTCGCGCGGTCACAATTTCAGCAAAAATCTGACGTTCTGCAATTCATTCAAACATGGTGCTAAACTGTTGCAAACGATAACCTGAAGGGTTTTTCTGTGGAAACAGGTGGGTTTTTATAATCGGAAACAGAATAAGCCCTCGACGTCTGAACAATTTTTTTAAAAAAAATCCCTAAGCCGCACGGTCACAATTTCTCCAAAATTTCTGATGTTCTGCCATTTACTCAGAAATGCTGCCAAACTCTTGCAAACGATCCCCTGAAAGGTTTTTCAGTGGAAACAGGTGGGTTTTGTGACCCGCAACGGTCACAATTTCTTCAAAATTTCTGACGTTCTGCAATTCACTCAGAAATGGTGCTAAAATGTTGCAAACGATCCCCTGAAAGGGTTTTCGGTGGAAATAGGTGGGTATTTATCATCGGAAACAGAATTAGCCCTCGAGGTCTGAACAAATTTTTTTGAAAAAATCCCTAAGCCGCGCGGTCACAATTTCAGCAAAAATCTGACGTTCTGCAATTCATTCAAAGATGGTGCTAAACTGCTGCAAACGATCCCCTGAAGGGTTTTTCGGTGGAAACAGGTGGGTTTTTATCATCGGAAACAGAATTAGCCCTCGACGTCTGAACAACTTTTTTTGAAAAAATCCCTAAGCCGCGCGGTCACAATTTCTTCAAAATTTCTGACGTTCTGCAATTTACTCAGAAATGGTGCCAAACTGTTGCAAACAATTCCCTGTAAGGTTTTTCAGTTGAAACAGGTGGGTTTTTATCATCGGAAACAGAATTAGCCCTCGACGTCTGATCAACTTTTTTTGAAAAAATCCCTAAGCGGCGCGGTCACAATTTCTTCAATATTTCTGACGTTCTGCAATTCACTCAGAAATGGTGCCAAACTGTTGCAAACGATCCCCTGAAGGGTTTTTCGGTGGAAACAGGTGGGTATATATCATGGGAAACAGAATTAGCCCTCGACGTCTGAACAACTTTTTTTGAAAAAATCCCTAAGCCGCGCGGTCACAATTTCTTCAAAATTTTTGACGTTCTGCCATTTACTCAGAAATCGTGCCAAACTGTTGCAAACGATCCCCTGAAGGCTTTTTCGGTGGAAACAGGTGGGTATTTATCATGGGAAACAGAATTAGCCCTCGACGTCTGAACAACTTTTTTTGAAAAAATCCCAAAGCCGCGCGGTCACAATTTCTTGAAAATTTCGGACGTTCTGCAATTCACTCAGAAATGGTGCCAAATTGTTGCAAACAATCCCCTGAAGGCTTTTTCGGTGGAAACAGGGGGGTATTTATCATGGGAAACAGAATTAGCCCTCGAAGTCTGAACAACTTTTTTTGAAAAAATCCCTAAGCCGCGCGGTCACAATTTCTTCAAAATTTCTGACGTTCTGAAATTCACTCAGAAATGGTGCCAAACTGTTGCAAACAATCCCCTGAAGGGTTTTTCGGTGAAAACAGGTGGGTATATATCATGGGAAACAGAATTAGCCCTCGGCGTCTGAACAACTTTTTTTGAAAAAATCCCTAAGCGGCGCGGTCACAATTTCTTCAAAATTTCTGACGTTCTGCCATTTACTCAGAAATCGTGCCAAACTGTTGCAAACGATCCCCTGAAGGCTTTTTCGGTGGAAACAGGTGGGTATTTATCATGGGAAACAGAATTAGCCCTCGACGTCTGAACAACTTTTTTTCAAAAAATCCCTAAGCCACGCGGTCACAATTTCTTCAAAAATTTGACGTTCTGCAATTCATTCAAAGATGGAGCTAAACTGTTGCAAACGATCCCCTGAAGTCTTTTTCGGTGGAAACAGGTGGGTATTTATCATGGGAAACAGAATTAGCCCTCGACGTCTGAACAACTTTTTTTGAAAAAATCCCTAAGGCGCGCGGTCACAATTTCTTCAAAATTTCTGACGTTCTGCAATTCACTCAGAAATGGTGCCAAACTGTTGCAAACGATCCCCTGAAAGGTTTTTCAGTGGAAACAGGTGGGTATTTATCATCGGAAACAGAATTAGCCCTCGATGTCTGAAAAACTTTTTTTGAAAAAATCCCTAAGCCGCGCGGTCACAATTTCTTCAAAATTTCTGACGTTCTGCAATTCACTCAGAAATGGTGCCAAACTGTTGCAAACGATCCCCTGAAGGGTTTTACGGTGGAAACAGGTGGGTATTTATCATGGGAAACAGAATTAGCCCTCGACGTCTGAACAACTTTTTTTGAAAAAATCCCTAAGCCGCGCGGTCACAATTTCTTCAAAATTTCGGACGTTCTGCCATTTACTCAGAAATCGTGCCAAACTGTTGCAAACGATCCCCTGAAGGCTTTTTCGGTGGAAACAGGTGGGTATTTATCATGGGAAACAGAATTAGCCCTCGACGTCTGAACAACTTTTTTTGTAAAAATCCCAAAGCCGCGCGGTCACAATTTCTTGAAAATTTCGGACGTTCTGCAATTCACTCAGAAATGGTGCCAAACTGTTGCAAACAATCCCCTGAAGGCTTTTTCGGTGGAAACAGGTGGGTATTTATCATGGGAAACAGAATTAGCCCTCGAAGTCTGAACAACTTTTTTTGAAAAAATCCCTAAGCCGCGCGGTCACAATTTCTTCAAAATTTCTGACGTTCTGAAATTCACTCAGAAATGGTGCCAAACTGTTGCAAACAATCCCCTGAAGGGTTTTTCGGTGGAAACAGGTGGGTATATATCATGGGAAACAGAATTAGCCCTCGGCGTCTGAACAACTTTTTTTGAAAAAATCCCTAAGCGGCGCGGTCACAATTTCTTCAAAATTTCTGACGTTCTGCCATTTACTCAGAAATCGTGCCAAACTGTTGCAAACGATCCCCTGAAGGCTTTTTCGGTGGAAACAGGTGGGTATTTATCATGGGAAACAGAATTAGCCCTCGACGTCTGAACAACTTTTTTTCAAAAAATCCCTAAGCCACGCGGTCACAATTTCTTCAAAAATTTGACGTTCTGCAATTCATTCAAAGATGGAGCTAAACTGTTGCAAACGATCCCCTGAAGTCTTTTTCGGTGGAAACAGGTGGGTATTTATCATGGGAAACAGAATTAGCCCTCGACGTCTGAACAACTTTTTTTGAAAAAATCCCTAAGGCGCGCGGTCACAATTTCTTCAAAATTTCTGACGTTCTGCAATTCACTCAGAAATGGTGCCAAACTGTTGCAAACGATCCCCTGAAAGGTTTTTCAGTGGAAACAGGTGGGTATTTATCATCGGAAACAGAATTAGCCCTCGATGTCTGAAAAACTTTTTTTGAAAAAATCCCTAAGCCGCGCGGTCACAATTTCTTCAAAATTTCTGACGTTCTGCAATTCACTCAGAAATGGTGCCAAACTGTTGCAAACGATCCCCTGAAGGGTTTTACGGTGGAAACAGGTGGGTATTTATCATGGGAAACAGAATTAGCCCTCGACGTCTGAACAACTTTTTTTGAAAAAATCCCTAAGCCGCGCGGTCACAATTTCTTCAAAATTTCGGACGTTCTGCCATTTACTCAGAAATCGTGCCAAACTGTTGCAAACGATCCCCTGAAGGCTTTTTCGGTGGAAACAGGTGGGTATTTATCATGGGAAACAGAATTAGCCCTCGACGTCTGAACAACTTTTTTTGTAAAAATCCCAAAGCCGCGCGGTCACAATTTCTTGAAAATTTCGGACGTTCTGCAATTCACTCAGAAATGGTGCCAAACTGTTGCAAACAATCCCCTGAAGGCTTTTTCGGTGGAAACAGGTGGGTATTTATCATGGGAAACAGAATTAGCCCTCGAAGTCTGAACAACTTTTTTTGAAAAAATCCCTAAGCCGCGCGGTCACAATTTCTTCAAAATTTCTGACGTTCTGAAATTCACTCAGAAATGGTGCCAAACTGTTGCAAACAATCCCCTGAAGGGTTTTTCGGTGGAAACAGGTGGGTATATATCATGGGAAACAGAATTAGCCCTCGGCGTCTGAACAACCTTTTTTTGAAAAAATCCCTAAGCTGCGCGGTCACAATTTCTTCAAAATTTCTGACGTTCTGCCATTTACTCAGAAATCGTGCCAAACTGTTGCAAACGATCCCCTGAAGGCTTTTTCGGTGGAAACAGGTGGGTATTTATCATGGGAAACAGAATTAGCCCTCGACGTCTGAACAACTTTTTTTCAAAAAATCCCTAAGCCACGCGGTCACAATTTCTTCAAAAATTTGACGTTCTGCAATTCATTCAAAGATGGAGCTAAACTGTTGCAAACGATCCCCTGAAGTCTTTTTCGGTGGAAACAGGTGGGTATTTATCATGGGAAACAGAATTAGCCCTCGACGTCTGAACAACTTTTTTTGAAAAAATCCCTAAGGCGCGCGGTCACAATTTCTTCAAAATTTCTGACGTTCTGCAATTCACTCAGAAATGGTGCCAAACTGTTGCAAACGATCCCCTGAAAGGTTTTTCAGTGGAAACAGGTGGGTATTTATCATCGGAAACAGAATTAGCCCTCGATGTCTGAAAAACTTTTTTTGAAAAAATCCCTAAGCCGCGCGGTCACAATTTCTTCAAAATTTCTGACGTTCTGCAATTCACTCAGAAATGGTGCCAAAATGTTGCAAACGATCCCCTGAAAGTTTTTCGGTGGAAAAAGGTGGGTTTTTATCATCGGAAACAGAATTAGCCCTCAACGTCTGACCACCTTTTTTTGAAAAAATCCCTAAGCCGCGCGGTCACAATTTCAGCAAAATTTTGATGTTCTGCAATTCATTCAAAGATGGTGCTAAACTGTTGCAAACGATTCCCTGAAGGCTTTTTCGGTGGAAACAGGTGGGTATTTATCATCGGAAACAGAATTAGCCCTCAACGTCTGAACAAGTTTTTTTGAAAAAATCCATAAGCCGCGCGTTCACAATTTCTTGAAAATTTCTGACGTTCTGCAATTCACTCAGAAATGGTGCCAAACTGTTGCAAACAATCCCCTGAAGGGTTTTTCGGTGGAAACAGGTGGGTATTTATCATGGGAAACAGAATTAGCCCTCGATGACTGAACAACTTTTTTTGAAAAAATCCCTAAGGCGCGCGGTCACAATTTCTTCAAAATTTCTGACGTTCTGCAATTCACTCTGAAATGGTGCCAAAATGTTGCAAACAATTCCCTGAAAGGTTTTTCAGATGAAACAGGTGGGTATATATCATGGGAAACAGAATTAGCCCTCGACGTCTGAACAACTTTTTTTGAAAAAATCCCTAAGCCGCGCGGTCACAATTTCTTCAAAATTTCTGACGTTCTGCAATTCACTCTGAAATGGTGCCAAAATGTTGCAAACAATTCCCTGAAAGGTTTTTCAGTTGAAACAGGTGGGTTTTTATCATCGGAAACAGAATTAGCCCTCGACGTCTGATCAACTTTTTTTGAAAAAATCCCTAAGCCGCGCGGTCACAATTTCTTGAAAATTTCTGACGTTCTGCAATTTACTTAGAAATGGTGCCAAACTGTTGCAAACGATTCCCTGAAAGGTTTTTCAGTTGAAACAGGTGGGTTTTTATCATCGGAAACAGAATTAGCCCTCGACGTCTGAACAACTTTTTTTGAAAAAATCCCTAAGCCGCGCGGTCACAATTTCTTCAAAATTTCTGACGTTCTGCAATTCACTCAGAAATGGTGCCAAACTGTTGCAAACAATCCCCTGAAGGCTTTTTCGGTGGAAACAGGTGGGTATTTATCATGGGAAACAGAATTAGCCCTCGAAGTCTGAACAACTTTTTTTGAAAAAATCCCTAAGCCGCGCGGTCACAATTTCTTCAAAATTTCTGACGTTCTGAAATTCACTCAGAAATGGTGCCAAACTGTTGCAAACAATCCCCTGAAGGGTTTTTCGGTGGAAACAGGTGGGTATATATCATGGGAAACAGAATTAGCCCTCGGCGTCTGAACAACCTTTTTTTGAAAAAATCCCTAAGCTGCGCGGTCACAATTTCTTCAAAATTTCTGACGTTCTGCCATTTACTCAGAAATCGTGCCAAACTGTTGCAAACGATCCCCTGAAGGCTTTTTCGGTGGAAACAGGTGGGTATTTATCATGGGAAACAGAATTAGCCCTCGACGTCTGAACAACTTTTTTTCAAAAAATCCCTAAGCCACGCGGTCACAATTTCTTCAAAAATTTGACGTTCTGCAATTCATTCAAAGATGGAGCTAAACTGTTGCAAACGATCCCCTGAAGTCGTTTTCGGTGGAAACAGGTGGGTATTTATCATGGGAAACAGAATTAGCCCTCGACGTCTGAACAACTTTTTTTGAAAAAATCCCTAAGGCGCGCGGTCACAATTTCTTCAAAATTTCTGACGTTCTGCAATTCACTCAGAAATGGTGCCAAACTGTTGCAAACCATCCCCTGAAAGGTTTTTCAGTGGAAACAGGTGGGTATTTATCATCGGAAACAGAATTAGCCCTCGATGTCTGAAAAACTTTTTTTGAAAAAATCCCTAAGCCGCGCGGTCACAATTTCTTCAAAATTTCTGACGTTCTGCAATTCACTCAGAAATGGTGCCAAACTGTTGCAAACGATCCCCTGAAGGGTTTTTCGGTGGAAACAGGTGGGTATATATCATGGGAAACAGAATTAGCCCTCGACGTCTGAACAACTTTTTTTTGAAAAAATCCCTAAGCCGCGCGGTCACAATTTCAGCAAAAATCTGACGTTCTGCAATTCACTCAGAAATCGTGCCAAACTGTTGCAAACGATCCCCTGAAAGGTTTTTCAGTGGAAACAGGTGGGTTTTGTGACCCTCAACGGTCACAATTTCTTCAAAAATGTGACGTTCTGCAATTCATTCAAAGATGGTGCTAAACTGTTGCAAACGATCTCCTGAAGGGTTTTTCGGTGGAAACAGGTGGGTATTTATCATCGGAAACAGAATTAGCCCTCGACAACTGAACAACTTTTTTTGAAAAAATCCCTAAGCCGCGCGGTCACAATTTCTTCAAAATTTCTGACGTTCTGCAATTCACTCAGAAATGGTGCCAAAATGTTGCAAACGATCCCCTGAAAGTTTTTCGGTGGAAAAAGGTGGGTTTTTATCATCGGAAACAGAATTAGCCCTCAACGTCTGACCACCTTTTTTTGAAAAAATCCCTAAGCCGCGCGGTCACAATTTCAGCAAAATTGTGATGTTCTGCAATTCATTCAAAGATGGTGCTAAACTGTTGCAAACGATTCCCTGAAGGCTTTTTCGGTGGAAACAGGTGGGTATTTATCATCGGAAACAGAATTAGCCCTCAACGTCTGAACAAGTTTTTTTGAAAAAATCCCTAAGCCGCGCGTTCACAATTTCTTGAAAATTTCTGACGTTCTGCAATTCACTCAGAAATGGTGCCAAACTGTTGCAAACAATCCCCTGAAGGGTTTTTCGGTGGAAACAGGTGGGTATTTATCATGGGAAACAGAATTAGCCCTCGATGACTGAACAACTTTTTTTGAAAAAATCCCTAAGGCGCGCGGTCACAATTTCTTCAAAATTTCTGACGTTCTGCAATTCACTCTGAAATGGTGCCAAAATGTTGCAAACAATTCCCTGAAAGGTTTTTCAGATGAAACAGGTGGGTATATATCATGGGAAACAGAATTAGCCCTCGACGTCTGAACAACTTTTTTTGAAAAAATCCCTAAGCCGCGCGGTCACAATTTCTTCAAAATTTCTGACGTTCTGCAATTCACTCTGAAATGGTGCCAAAATGTTGCAAACAATTCCCTGAAAGGTTTTTCAGTTGAAACAGGTGGGTTTTTATCATCGGAAACAGAATTAGCCCTCGACGTCTGATCAACTTTTTTTGAAAAAATCCCTAAGCCGCGCGGTCACAATTTCTTGAAAATTTCTGACGTTCTGCAATTTACTTAGAAATGGTGCCAAACTGTTGCAAACGATTCCCTGAAAGGTTTTTCAGTTGAAACAGGTGGGTTTTTATCATCGGAAACAGAATTAGCCCTCGACGTCTGAACAACTTTTTTTGAAAAAATCCCTAAGCCGCGCGGTCACAATTTCTTCAAAATTTCTGACGTTCTGCAATTCACTCAGAAATGGTGCCAAACTGTTGCAAACAATCCCCGGAAGGGTTTTTCTGTGGAAACAGGTGGGTATATATCATGGGAAACAGAATTAGCCCTCGATGACTGAACAACTTTTTTTGAAAAAATCCCTAAGCCGCGCGGTCACAATTTCTTCAAAATTTCTGACGTTCTGCAATTCACTCTGAAATGGTGCCAAAATGTTGCAAACAATTCCCTGAAAGGTTTTTCAGATGAAACATGTGGGTATATATCATGGGAAACAGAATTAGCCCTCGACGTCTGAACAACTTTTTTTGAAAAAATCCATAAGCCGCGCGGTCACAATTTCTTGAAAATTTCTGACGTTCTGCAATTCACTCTGAAATGGTGCCAAAATGTTGCAAACAATTCCCTGAAAGGTTTTTCAGTTGAAACAGGTGGGTTTTTATCATCGGAAACAGAATTAGCCCTCGACGTCTGATCAACTTTTTTTGAAAAAATCCCTAAGCCGCGCGGTCACAATTTCTTCAAAATTTCTGACGTTCTGCAATTTACTTAGAAATGGTGCCAAACTGTTGCAAACGATTCCCTGAAAGGTTTTTCAGTTGAAACAGGTGGGTTTTTATCATCGGAAACAGAATTAGCCCTCGACGTCTGATCAACTTTTTTTGAAAAAATCCCTAAGCCGCGCGGTCACAATTTCTTGAAAATTTCTGACGTTCTGCCATTTACTCAGAAATCGTGCCAAACTGTTGCAAACGATCCCCTGAAAGGTTTTTCAGTGGAAACAGGTGGGTTTTGTGACCCTCAACGGTCACAATTTCTTCAAAAATGTGACGTTCTGCAATTCATTCAAAGATGGTGCTAAATTGTTGCAAACGATCCCCTGAAGGGTTTTTCGGTGGAAACAGGTGGGTATTTATCATCGGAAACAGAATTAGCCCTCGACAACTGAACAACTTTTTTTGAAAAAATCCCTAAGCCGCGCGGTCACAATTTCTTCAAAATTTCTGACGTTCTGCAATTCACTCAGAAATGGTGCCAAAATGTTGCAAACGATCCCCTGAAAGTTTTTCGGTGGAAAAAGGTGGGTTTTTATCATCGGAAACAGAATTAGCCCTCGACGTCTGACCACCTTTTTTTGAAAAAATCCCTAAGCCGCGCGGTCACAATTTCAGCAAAATTGTGATGTTCTGCAATTCATTCAAAGATGGTGCTAAACTGTTGCAAACGATTCCCTGAAGGCTTTTTCGGTGGAAACAGGTGGGTATTTATCATCGGAAACAGAATTAGCCCTCAACGTCTGAACAAGTTTTTTTGAAAAAATCCCTAAGCCGCGCGTTCACAATTTCTTGAAAATTTCTGACGTTCTGCAATTCACTCAGAAATGGTGCCAAACTGTTGCAAACAATCCCCTGAAGGGTTTTTCGGTGGAAACAGGTGGGTATTTATCATGGGAAACAGAATTAGCCCTCGATGACTGAACAACTTTTTTTGAAAAAATCCCTAAGGCGCGCGGTCACAATTTCTTCAAAATTTCTGACGTTCTGCAATTCACTCTGAAATGGTGCCAAAATGTTGCAAACAATTCCCTGAAAGGTTTTTCAGATGAAACAGGTGGGTATATATCATGGGAAACAGAATTAGCCCTCGACGTCTGAACAACTTTTTTTGAAAAAATCCCTAAGCCGCGCGGTCACAATTTCTTCAAAATTTCTGACGTTCTGCAATTCACTCTGAAATGGTGCCAAAATGTTGCAAACAATTCCCTGAAAGGTTTTTCAGTTGAAACAGATGGGTTTTTATCATCGGAAACAGAATTAGCCCTCGACGTCTGATCAACTTTTTTTGAAAAAATCCCTAAGCCGCGCGGTCACAATTTCTTCAAAATTTCTGACGTTCTGCAATTTACTTAGAAATGGTGCCAAACTGTTGCAAACGATTCCCTGAAAGGTTTTTCAGATGAAACAGGTGGGTATATATCATGGGAAACAGAATTAGCCCTCGACGTCTGAACAACTTTTTTTGAAAAAATCCCTAAGCCGCGCGGTCACAATTTCTTCAAAATTTCTGACGTTCTGCAATTCACTCTGAAATGGTGCCAAAATGTTGCAAACAATTCCCTGAAAGGTTTTTCAGTTGAAACAGGTGGGTTTTTATCATCGGAAACAGAATTAGCCCTCGACGTCTGATCAACTTTTTTTGAAAAAATCCCTAAGCCGCGCGGTCACAATTTCTTGAAAATTTCTGACGTTCTGCAACTTACTTAGAAATGGTGCCAAACTGTTGCAAACGATTCCCTGAAAGGTTTTTCAGTTGAAACAGGTGGGTTTTTATCATCGGAAACAGAATTAGCCCTCAACGTCTGAACAAGTTTTTTTGAAAAAATCCCTAAGCCGCGCGGTCACAATTTCTTGAAAATTTCTGACGTTCTGCAATTCACTCAGAAATGGTGCCAAACTGTTGCAAACAATCCCCTGAAGGGTTTTTCGGTGGAAACAGGTGGGTATTTATCATGGGAAACAGAATTAGCCCTCGATGACTGAACAACTTTTTTTGAAAAAATCCCTAAGCCGCGCGGTCACAATTTCTTCAAAATTTCTGACGTTCTGCAATTCACTCAGAAATGGTGCCAAACTGTTGCAAACGATCCCCTGAAGGGTTTTACGGTGGAAACAGGTGGGTATTTATCATGGGAAACAGAATTAGCCCTCGACGTCTGAACAACTTTTTTTGAAAAAATCCCTAAGCCGCGCGGTCACAATTTCTTCAAAATTTCTGACGTTCTGCCATTTACTCAGAAATCGTGCCAAACTGTTGCAAACGATCCCCTGAAGGCTTTTTCGGTGGAAACAGGTGAGTATTTATCATGGGAAACAGAATTAGCCCTCGACGTCTGAACAACTTTTTTTCAAAAAATCCCTAAGCCACGCGGTAACAATTTCTTCAAAAATTTGACGTTCTGCAATTCATTCAAAGATGGAGCTAAACTGTTGCAAACGATCCCCTGAAGTCTTTTTCGGTGGAAACAGGTGGGTATTTATCATGGGAAACAGAATTAGCCCTCGACGTCTGAACAACTTTTTTTGAAAAAATCCCTAAGGCGCGCGGTCACAATTTCTTCAAAATTTCTGACGTTCTGCAATTCACTCAGAAATGGTGCCAAACTGTTGCAAACGATCCCCTGAAAGGTTTTTCAGTGGAAACAGGTGGGTATTTATCATCGGAAACAGAATTAGCCCTCGATGTCTGAAAAACTTTTTTTGAAAAAATCCCTAAGCCGCGCGGTCACAATTTCTTCAAAATTTCTGACGTTCTGCAATTCACTCAGAAATGGTGCCAAACTGTTGCAAACGATCCCCTGAAGGGTTTTACGGTGGAAACAGGTGGGTATTTATCATGGGAAACAGAATTAGCCCTCGACGTCTGAACAACTTTTTTTGAAAAAATCCCTAAGCCGCGCGGTCACAATTTCTTCAAAATTTCGGACGTTCTGCCATTTACTCAGAAATCGTGCCAAACTGTTGCAAACGATCCCCTGAAGGCTTTTTCGGTGGAAACAGGTGGGTATTTATAATGGGAAACAGAATTAGCCCTCGACGTCTGAACAACTTTTTTTGAAAAAATCCCAAAGCCGCGCGGTCACAATTTCTTGAAAATTTCGGACGTTCTGCAATTCACTCAGAAATGGTGCCAAACTGTTGCAAACAATCCCCTGAAGGCTTTTTCGGTGGAAACAGGTGGGTATTTATCATGGGAAACAGAATTAGCCCTCGAAGTCTGAACAACTTTTTTTGAAAAAATCCCTAAGCCGCGCGGTCACAATTTCTTCAAAATTTCTGACGTTCTGAAATTCACTCAGAAATGGTGCCAAACTGTTGCAAACAATCCCCTGAAGGGTTTTTCGGTGGAAACAGGTGGGTATATATCATGGGAAACAGAATTATCCCTCGGCGTCTGAACAACTTTTTTTGAAAAAATCCCTAAGCCGCGCGGTCACAATTTCTTCAAAATTTCTGACGTTCTGCCATTTACTCAGAAATCGTGCCAAACTGTTGCAAACGATCCCCTGAAGGCTTTTTCGGTGGAAACAGGTGGGTATTTATCATGGGAAACAGAATTAGCCCTCGACGTCTGAACAACTTTTTTTCAAAAAATCCCTAAGCCACGTGGTCACAATTTCTTCAAAAATTTGACGTTCTGCAATTCATTCAAAGATGGAGCTAAACTGTTGCAAACGATCCCCTGAAGTCTTTTTCGGTGGAAACAGGTGGGTATTTATCATGGGAAACAGAATTAGCCCTCGAAGTCTGAACAACTTTTTTTGAAAAAATCCCTAAGGCGCGCGGTCACAATTTCTTCAATATTTCTGACGTTCTGCAATTCACTCAGAAATGGTGCCAAACTGTTGCAAACGATCCCCTGAAGGGTTTTTCGGTGGAAACAGGTGGGTATATATCATGGGAAACAGAATTAGCCCTCGACGTCTGAACAACTTTTTTTGAAAAAATCCCTAAGCCGCGCGGTCACAATTTCTTCAAAATTTTTGACGTTCTGCCATTTACTCAGAAATCGTGCCAAACTGTTGCAAACGATCCCCTGAAGGCTTTTTCGGTGGAAACAGGTGGGTATTTATCATGGGAAACAGAATTAGCCCTCGACGTCTGAACAACTTTTTTTGAAAAAATCCCTAAGCCGCGCGGTCACAATTTCTTCAAAATTTCTGACGTTCTGCCATTTACTCAGAAATCGTGCCAAACTGTTGCAAACGATCCCCTGAAGGCTTTTTCGGTGGATACAGGTGGGTATTTATCATGGGAAACAGAATTAGCCCTCGACGTCTGAACAACTTTTTTTCAAAAAATCCCTAAGCCACGCGGTCACAATTTCTTCAAAAATTTGACGTTCTGCAATTCATTCAAAGATGGAGCTAAACTGTTGCAAACGATCCCCTGAAGTCTTTTTCAGTGGAAACAGGTGGGTATTTATCATGGGAAACAGAATTAGCCCTCGACGTCTGAACAACTTTTTTTGAAAAAATCCCTAAGGCGCGCGGTCACAATTTTTTAAAATTTCTGACGTTCTGCAGTTCACTCAGAAATGGTGCCAAACTGTTGCAAACGATCCCCTGAAAGGTTTTTCAGTGGAAACAGGTGGGTATTTATCATCGGAAACAGAATTAGCCCTCGATGTCTGAAAAACTTTTTTTGAAAAAATCCCTAAGCCGCGCGGTCACAATTTCTTCAAAATTTCTGACGTTCTGCAATTCACTCAGAAATGGTGCCAAACTGTTGCAAACGATCCCGTGAAGGGTTTTTCGGTGGAAACAGGTGGGTATATATCATGGGAAACAGAATTAGCCCTCGACGTCTGAACAACTTTTTTTGAAAAAATCCCTAAGCCGCGCGGTCACAATTTCTTCAAAATTTCTGACGTTCTGCCATTTACTCAGAAATCGTGCCAAACTGTTGCAAACGATCCCCTGAAGGCTTTTTCGGTGGAAACAGGTGGGTATTTTTCATGGGAAACAGAATTAGCCCTCGACGTCTGAACAACTTTTTTTGAAAAAATCCCTAAGCCGCGCGGTCACAATTTCTTCAAAATTTCTGACGTGCTGCCATTTACTCAGAAATCGTGCCAAACTGTTGCAAACGATCCCCTGAAGGCTTTTTCGGTGGAAACAGGTGGGTATTTATCATGGGAAACAGAATTAGCCCTCGACGTCTGAACAACTTTTTTTGAAAAAATCCCTAAGGCGCGCGGTCACAATTTCTTCAAAATTTCTGACGTTCTGCAATTCACTCAGAAATGGTGACAAACTGTTGCAAACGATCCCCTGAAAGGTTTTTCAGTGGAAACAGGTGGGTATTTATCATCGGAAACAGAATTAGCCCTCGATGTCTGAAAAACTTTTTTTGAAAAAATCCCTAAGCCGCGCGGTCACAATTTCTTCAAAATTTCTGACGTTCTGCAATTCACTCAGAAATGGTGCCAAACTGTTGCAAACGATCCCCTGAAGGGTTTTTCGGTGGAAACAGGTGGGTATATATCATGGGAAACAGAATTAGCCCTCGACGTCTGAACAACTTTTTTTGAAAAAATCCCTAAGCCGCGCGGTCACAATTTCTTCAAAATTTCTGACGTTCTGCCATTTACTCAGAAATCGTGCCAAACTGTTGCAAACGATCCCCTGAAGGCTTTTTCGGTGTAAACAGGTGGGTATTTATCATGGGAAACAGAATTAGCCCTCGACGTCTGAACAACTTTTTTTGAAAAAATCCCTAAGCCGCGCGGTCACAATTTCTTCAAAATTTCTGACGTTCTGAAATTCACTCAGAAATGGTGCCAAACTGTTGCAAACAATCCCCTGAAGGGTTTTTTGGTGGAAACAGGTGGGTATATATCATGGGAAACAGAATTAGTCCTCGACGTCTGAACAACTTTTTTTGAAAAAATCCCTAAGCCGCGCGGTCACAATTTCTTCAAAATTTCTGACGTTCTGCAATTTATTCAGAAATGGTGCCAAACTGTTGCAAACGATCCCCTGAAAGGTTTTTCAGTTGAAACAGGTGGGTTTTTATCATCGGAAACAGAATTAGCCCTCGACGTCTGATCAACTTTTTTTGAAAAAATCCCTAAGCCACGCGGTCACAATTTCTTCAAAAATTTGACGTTCTGCAATTCATTCAAAGATGGTGCTAAACTGTTGCAAACGATCCCCTGAAGTCTTTTACGGTGGAAACAGGTGGGTATTTATCATGGGAAACAGAATTAGCCCTCGACGTCTGAACAACTTTTTTTGAAAAAATCCCTAAGCCGCGCGGTCACAATTTCTTCAAAATTTCTGACGTTCTGCAATTTATTCAGAAATGGTGCCAAACTGTTGCAAACGATCCCCTGAAGGCTTTTTCGGTGGATACAGGTGGGTATTTATCATGGGAAACAGAATTAGCCCTCGACGTCTGAACAACTTTTTTTCAAAAAATCCCTAAGCCACGCGGTCACAATTTCTTCAAAAATTTGACGTTCTGCAATTCATTCAAAGATGGAGCTAAACTGTTGCAAACGATCCCCTGAAGTCTTTTTCAGTGGAAACAGGTGGGTATTTATCATGGGAAACAGAATTAGCCCTCGACGTCTGAACAACTTTTTTTGAAAAAATCCCTAAGGCGCGCGGTCACAATTTTTTAAAATTTCTGACGTTCTGCAGTTCACTCAGAAATGGTGCCAAACTGTTGCAAACGATCCCCTGAAAGGTTTTTCAGTGGAAACAGGTAGGTATTTATCATCGGAAACAGAATTAGCCCTCGATGTCTGAAAAACTTTTTTTGAAAAAATCCCTAAGCCGCGCGGTCACAATTTCTTCAAAATTTCTGACGTTCTGCAATTCACTCAGAAATGGTGCCAAACTGTTGCAAACGATCCCGTGAAGGGTTTTTCGGTGGAAACAGGTGGGTATATATCATGGGAAACAGAATTAGCCCTCGACGTCTGAACAACTTTTTTTGAAAAAATCCCTAAGCCGCGCGGTCACAATTTCTTCAAAATTTCTGACGTTCTGCCATTTACTCAGAAATCGTGCCAAACTGTTGCAAACGATCCCCTGAAGGCTTTTTCGGTGGAAACAGGTGGGTATTTATCATGGGAAACAGAATTAGCCCTCGACGTCTGAACAACTTTTTTTGAAAAAATCCCTAAGCCGCGCGGTCACAATTTCTTCAAAATTTCTGACGTGCTGCCATTTACTCAGAAATCGTGCCAAACTGTTGCAAACGATCCCCTGAAGGCTTTTTCGGTGGAAACAGGTGGGTATTTATCATGGGAAACAGAATTAGCCCTCGACGTCTGAACAACTTTTTTTGAAAAAATCCCTAAGGCGCGCGGTCACAATTTCTTCAAAATTTCTGACGTTCTGCAATTCACTCAGAAATGGTGACAAACTGTTGCAAACGATCCCCTGAAAGGTTTTTCAGTGGAAACAGGTGGGTATTTATCATCGGAAACAGAATTAGCCCTCGATGTCTGAAAAACTTTTTTTGAAAAAATCCCTAAGCCGCGCGGTCACAATTTCTTCAAAATTTCTGACGTTCTGCAATTCACTCAGAAATGGTGCCAAACTGTTGCAAACGATCCCCTGAAGGGTTTTTCGGTGGAAACAGGTGGGTATATATCATGGGAAACAGAATTAGCCCTCGACGTCTGAACAACTTTTTTTGAAAAAATCCCTAAGCCGCGCGGTCACAATTTCTTCAAAATTTCTGACGTTCTGCCATTTACTCAGAAATCGTGCCAAACTGTTGCAAACGATCCCCTGAAGGCTTTTTCGGTGTAAACAGGTGGGTATTTATCATGGGAAACAGAATTAGCCCTCGACGTCTGAACAACTTTTTTTGAAAAAATCCCTAAGCCGCGCGGTCACAATTTCTTCAAAATTTCTGACGTTCTGAAATTCACTCAGAAATGGTGCCAAACTGTTGCAAACAATCCCCTGAAGGGTTTTTTGGTGGAAACAGGTGGGTATATATCATGGGAAACAGAATTAGTCCTCGACGTCTGAACAACTTTTTTTGAAAAAATCCCTAAGCCGCGCGGTCACAATTTCTTCAAAATTTCTGACGTTCTGCAATTTATTCAGAAATGGTGCCAAACTGTTGCAAACGATCCCCTGAAAGGTTTTTCAGTTGAAACAGGTGGGTTTTTATCATCGGAAACAGAATTAGCCCTCGACGTCTGATCAACTTTTTTTGAAAAAATCCCTAAGCCACGCGGTCACAATTTCTTCAAAAATTTGACGTTCTGCAATTCATTCAAAGATGGTGCTAAACTGTTGCAAACGATCCCCTGAAGTCTTTTACGGTGGAAACAGGTGGGTATTTATCATGGGAAACAGAATTAGCCCTCGACGTCTGAACAACTTTTTTTGAAAAAATCCCTAAGCCGCGCGGTCACAATTTCTTCAAAATTTCGGACGTTCTGCCATTTACTCAGAAATCGTGCCAAACTGTTGCAAACGATCCCCTGAAGGCTTTTTCGGTGGAAACAGGTGGGTATATATCATGGGAAACAGAATTAGCCCTCGGCGTCTGAACAACTTTTTTTGAAAAAATCCCTAAGCCGCGCGGTCACAATTTCTTCAAAATTTCTGACGTTCTGCCATTTACTCAGAAATCGTGCCAAACTGTTGCAAACGATCCCCTGAAGGGTTTTTCGGTGGAAACAGGTGGGTATTTATCATGGGAAACAGAATTAGCCCTCGACGTCTGAACAACTTTTTTTCAAAAAATCCCTAAGCCACGCGGTCACAATTTCTTCAAAAATTTGACGTTCTGCAATTCATTCAAAGATGGTGCTAAACTGTTGCAAACGATCCCTGAAGTCTTTTTCGGTGGAAACAGGTGGGTATTTATCATGGGAAACAGAATTAGCCCTCGACGTCTGAACAACTTTTTTTGAAAAAATCCCTAAGGCGCGCGGTCACAATTTCTTCAAAATTTCTGACGTTCTGCAATTCACTCAGAAATGGTGCCAAACTGTTGCAAACGATCCCCTGAAAGGTTTTTCAGTGGAAACAGGTGGGTATTTTTCATCGGAAACAGAATTAGCCCTCGACGTCTGAACACCTTTTTTTGAAAAAATCCCTAAGCCGCGCGGTCACAATTTCTTCAAAATTTCTGACGTTCTGAAATTCACTCAGAAATGGTGCCAAACTGTTGCAAACAATCCCCTGAAGGGTTTTTCGGTGGAAACAGGTGGGTATATATCATGGGAAACAGAATTAGCCCTCGACGTCTGAACAACTTTTTTTGAAAAAATCCCTAAGCCGCGCGGTCACAATTTCTTCAAAATTTCTGACGTTCTGCCATTTACTCAGAAATCGTGCCAAACTGTTGCAAACGATCCCCTGAAGGGTTTTTCGGTGGAAACAGGTGGGTATTTATCATGGGAAACAGAATTAGCCCTCGACGTCTGAACAACTTTTTTTCAAAAAATCCCTAAGCCACGCGGTCACAATTTCTTCAAAAATTTGACGTTCTGCAATTCATTCAAAGATGGTGCTAAACTGTTGCAAACGATCCCCTGAAGTCTTTTTCGGTGGAAACAGGTGGGTATTTATCATGGGAAACAGAATTAGCCCTCGACGTCTGAACAACTTTTTTTGAAAAAATCCCTAAGGCGCGCGGTCACAATTTCTTCAAAATTTCTGACGTTCTGCAATTCACTCAGAAATGGTGCCAAACTGTTGCAAACTATCCCCTGAAAGGTTTTTCAGTGGAAACAGGTGGGTTTTTATCATCGGAAACAGAATTAGCCCTCGACGTCTGAACAAGTTTTTTTGAAAAAATCCCTAAGCCGCGCGGTCACAATTTCTTCAAAATTTCTGACGTTCTGCAATTCACTCAGAAATGGTGCCAAACTGTTGCAAACAATCCCCTGAAGGGTTTTTCGGTGGAAACAGGTGGGTATATATCATGGGAAACAGAATTAGCCCTCGACGTCTGAACAACTTTTTTTGAAAAAATCCCTAAGCCGCGCGGTCACAATTTCTTCAAAATTTCTGACGTTCTGCAATTCACTCAGAAATGGTACCACACTGTTGCAAACAATCCCCTGAAGGGTTTTTCGGTGGAAACAGGTGGGTATATATCATGGGAAACAGAATTAGCCCTCGACGTCTGAACAACTTTTTTTGAAAAAAATCCCTAAGCCGCGCGGTCACAATTTCTTCAAAATTTCTGACGTTCTGCCATTTACTCAGAAATGGTGCCAAACTCTTGCAAACGATCCCCTGAAGGGTTTTTCGGTGGAAACAGGTGGGTATTTATCATTGGAAACAGAATTAGCCCTTGACGTCTGAACAACTTTTTTTGAAAAAATCCCTAAGCCGCGCGGTCACAATTTCTTCAAAATTTCTGACGTTCTGCAATTCACTCAGAAATGGTGCCAAAATGTTGCAAACTATCCCCTGAAAGGTTTTTCGGTGGAAACAGGTGGGTATTTATCATCGGAAACAGAATTAGCCCTCGACGTCTGAACAACTTTTTTTGAAAAAATCCCTAAGCCGCGCGGTCACAATTTCAGCAAAAATCTGACGTTCTGCAATTCAGTCAAAGATGGTGCTAAACTGTTGCAAACGATCCCCTGAAGGGTTTTTCGGTGGAAACAGGTGGGTATTTATCATCGGAAACAGAATTAGCCCTCGACATCTGAACAACTTTTTTTGAAAAAATCCCTAAGCCACGCGGTCACAATTTCTTCAAAATTTCTGACGTTCTGCCATTTACTCAGAAATGGTGCCAAACTGTTGCAAACAATCCCCTGAAGGGTTTTTCGGTGGAAACAGATGGGTATATATCATGGGAAACAGAATTAGCCCTCGGCGTCTGAACAACTTTTTTTGAAAAAATCCCTAAGCCGCGCGGTCACAATTTCTTCAAAATTTCTGACGTTCTGCCATTTACTCAGAAATCGTGCCAAACTGTTGCAAACGATCCCCTGAAGGGTTTTTCGGTGGAAACAGGTGGGTATTTATCATGGGAAACAGAATTAGCCCTCGACGTCTGAACAACTTCTTTTGAAAAAATCCCTAAGCCGCGCGGTCACAATTTCTTCAAAATTTCTGACGTTCTGCAATTCACTCAGAAATGGTGCCAAACTGTTGCAAACGATCCCCTGAAAGGTTTTTCGGTGGAAACAGGTGGGTATTTATCATCGGAAACAGAATTAGCCCTCGATGTCTGAAAAACTTTTTTTGAAAAAATCCCTAAGCCGCGCGGTCACAATTTCTTCAAAATTTCTGACGTTCTGCAATTCACTCAGAAATGGTGCCAAACTGTTGCAAACAATCCCCTGAAGGGTTTTTCGGTGGAAACAGGTGGGTATATATCATGGGAAACAGAATTAGCCCTCGACGTCTGAACAACTTTTTTTGAAAAAATCCCTAAGCCGCGCGGTCACAATTTCTTCAAAATTTCTGACGTTCTGCCATTTACTCAGAAATCGTGCCAAACTGTTGCAAACGATCCCCTGAAGGCTTTTTCGCTGGATACAGGTGGGTATTTATCATGGGAAACAGAATTAGCCCTCGACGTCTGAACCACTTTTTTTGAAAAAATCCCTAAGCCACGCGGTCACAATTTCTTCAAAATTTCTGACGTTCTGCAATTCACTCAGAAATGGTACCACACTGTTGCAAACAATCCCCTGAAGGGTTTTTCGGTGGAAACAGGTGGGTATATATCATGGGAAACAGAATTAGCCCTCGACGTCTGAACAACTTTTTTTCAAAATATCCCTAAGCCACACAGTCTCAATTTCTTCAAAAATTTGACGTTCTGCAATTCATTCAAAGATGGTGCTAAACTGTTGCAAACGAACTCCTGAAGTCTTTTTCGGTGGAAACAGGTGGGTATTTATCATGGGAAACAGAATTAGCCCTCGACGTCTGAACAACTTTTTTTGAAAAAATCCCTAAGGCGCGTGGTCACAATTTCTTCAAAATTTCTGACGTTCTGCAATTCACTCAGAAATGGTGCCAAACTGTTGCAAACGATCCCCTGAAAGGTTTTTCGGTGGAAACAGGTGGGTATTTATCATCGGAAACAGAATTAGCCCTCGCTGTCTGAAAAACTTTTTTTGAAAAAATCCCTAAGCCGCGCGGTCACAATTTCTTCAAAATTTCTGATGTTCTGCAATTCACTCAGAAATGGTGCCAAACTGTTGCAAACAATCCCCTGAAGGGTTTTTCGGTGGAAACAGGTGGGTATATATCATGGGAAACAGAATTAGCCCTTGACGTCTGAACAACTTTTTTTGAAAAAATCCCTAAGCCGCGCGGTCACAATTTCTTCAAAATTTCTGACGTTCTGCAATTCACTCAGAAATGGTGCCAAAATGTTGCAAACTATCCCCTGAAAGGTTTTTCGGTGGAAACAGGTGGGTATTTATCATCGGAAACAGAATTAGCCCTCTACATCTGAACAACTTTTTTTGAAAAAATCCCTAAGCCGCGCGGTCACAATTTCTTCAAAATTTCTGACGTTCTGCCATTTACTCAGAAATCGTGCCAAACTGTTGCAAACGATCCCCTGAAGGGTTTTTCGGTGGAAACAGGTGGGTATTTATCATGGGAAACAGAATTAGCCCTCGACGTCTGAACAACTTTTTTTCAAAAAATCCCTAAGCCACGCGGTCACAATTTCTTCAAAAATTTGATGTTCTGCAATTCATTCAAAATGGTGCTAAAGTGTTGTAAACGATCCCCTGAAGTCTTTTTCGGTGGAAACAGGTGGGTATTTATCATGGGAAACAGAATTAGCCCTCGACGTCTGAACAACTTCTTTTGAAAAAATCCCTAAGCCGCGCGGTCACAATTTCTTCAAAATTTCTGACGTTCTGCAATTCACTCAGAAATCGTGCCAAACTGTTGCAAACGATCCCCTGAAAGGTTTTTCGGTGGAAACAGGTGGGTATTTATCATCGGAAACAGAATTAGCCCTTGACATCTGAACAACTTTTTTTGATAAAATCCCGAAGCCGCGCGGTCACAATTTCAGCATAAATCTGATGTTCTGAAATTCATTCAAAGATGGTGCTAAACTGTTGCAAACGATCCCCTGAAGGGTTTTTCGGTGGAAACAAGTGGGTATTTATCATCGGAAACAGAATTAGCCCTCGACATCTGAACAACTTTTTTTGAAAAAATCCCTAAGCCGCGCGGTCACAATTTCTTCAAAATTTCTGACGTTCTGCCATTTACTCAGAAATGCTGCCAAACTCTTGCAAACGATCCCCTGAAAGGTTTTTCAGTGGAAACAGGTGGGTTTTTATCATCGGAAACAGAATAAGCCCTCAACGTCTGAACAACTTTTTTTGAAAAAATCCCTAAGCCGCGCGGTCACAATTTCTTCAAAATTTCTGACGTTCTGCCATTTACTCAGAAATGGTGCCAAACTCTTGCAAACGATCCCCTGAAGCGTTTTTCGGTGGAAACAGGTGGGTATTTATCATTGGAAACAGAATTAGCCCTTGACGTCTGAACAAC
The DNA here is from genome assembly GCF_964234715.1 of Podarcis melisellensis. Lineage (NCBI taxonomy): Eukaryota > Metazoa > Chordata > Lepidosauria > Squamata > Lacertidae > Podarcis > Podarcis melisellensis. Next base: position 91,378,485 of record NC_138538.1, on the reverse strand, counting down.
TTTTTTTGAAAAAATCCCTAAGCCGCGCGGTCACAATTTCTTCAAAATTTCTGACGTTCTGCAATTCACTCAGAAATGGTGCCAAAATGTTGCAAACTATCCCCTGAAAGGTTTTTCGGTGGAAACAGGTGGGTATTTATCATCGGAAACAGAATTAGCCCTCTACATCTGAACAACTTTTTTTGAGAAAATCCCGAAGCCGCGCGGTCACAATTTCAGCATAAATCTGATGTTCTGCAATTCATTCAAAGATGGTGCTAAACTGTTGCAAACGATCCCCTGAAGGGTTTTTGGTGGAAACAGGTGGGTATTTATCATCGGAAACAGAATTAGCCCTCGACATCTGAACAACTTTTTATGAAAAAATCCCTAAGCCGCGCGGTCACAATTTCTTCAAAATTTCTGACGTTCTGCCATTTACTCAGAAATGCTGCCAAACTCTTGCAAACGATCCCCTGAAAGGTTTTTCAGTGGAAACAGGTGGGTTTTTATCATCGGAAACAGAATAAGCCCTCAACGTCTGAACAACTTTTTTTGAAAAAATCCCTAAGCCGCGCGGTCACAATTTCTTCAAAATTTCTGACGTTCTGCCATTTACTCAGAAATGGTGCCAAACTCTTGCAAACGATCCCCTGAAGCGTTTTTCGGTGGAAACAGGTGGGTATTTATCATGGGAAACAGAATTAGCCCTCGACGTCTGAACAACTTTTTTTGAAAAAATCCCTAAGGCGCGCGGTCACAATTTCTTCAAAATTTCTGACGTTCTGCAATTCACTCAGAAATGGTGCCAAACTGTTGCAAACGATCCCCTGAAAGGTTTTTCAGTGGAAACAGGTGGGTATTTATCATCGGAAACAGAATTAGCCCTCGATGTCTGAAAAACTTTTTTTGAAAAAATCCCTAAGCCGCGCGGTCACAATTTCTTCAAAATTTCTGACGTTCTGCAATTCACTCAGAAATGGTGCCAAACTGTTGCAAACGATCCCCTGAAGGGTTTTACGGTGGAAACAGGTGGGTATTTATCATGGGAAACAGAATTAGCCCTCGACGTCTGAACAACTTTTTTTGAAAAAATCCCTAAGCCGCGCGGTCACAATTTCTTCAAAATTTCGGACGTTCTGCCATTTACTCAGAAATCGTGCCAAACTGTTGCAAACGATCCCCTGAAGGCTTTTTCGGTGGAAACAGGTGGGTATTTATAATGGGAAACAGAATTAGCCCTCGACGTCTGAACAACTTTTTTTGAAAAAATCCCAAAGCCGCGCGGTCACAATTTCTTGAAAATTTCGGACGTTCTGCAATTCACTCAGAAATGGTGCCAAACTGTTGCAAACAATCCCCTGAAGGCTTTTTCGGTGGAAACAGGTGGGTATTTATCATGGGAAACAGAATTAGCCCTCGAAGTCTGAACAACTTTTTTTGAAAAAATCCCTAAGCCGCGCGGTCACAATTTCTTCAAAATTTCTGACGTTCTGAAATTCACTCAGAAATGGTGCCAAACTGTTGCAAACAATCCCCTGAAGGGTTTTTCGGTGGAAACAGGTGGGTATATATCATGGGAAACAGAATTATCCCTCGGCGTCTGAACAACTTTTTTTGAAAAAATCCCTAAGCCGCGCGGTCACAATTTCTTCAAAATTTCTGACGTTCTGCCATTTACTCAGAAATCGTGCCAAACTGTTGCAAACGATCCCCTGAAGGCTTTTTCGGTGGAAACAGGTGGGTATTTATCATGGGAAACAGAATTAGCCCTCGACGTCTGAACAACTTTTTTTCAAAAAATCCCTAAGCCACGCGGTCACAATTTCTTCAAAAATTTGACGTTCTGCAATTCATTCAAAGATGGAGCTAAACTGTTGCAAACGATCCCCTGAAGTCTTTTTCGGTGGAAACAGGTGGGTATTTATCATGGGAAACAGAATTAGCCCTCGAAGTCTGAACAACTTTTTTTGAAAAAATCCCTAAGGCGCGCGGTCACAATTTCTTCAATATTTCTGACGTTCTGCAATTCACTCAGAAATGGTGCCAAACTGTTGCAAACGATCCCCTGAAGGGTTTTTCGGTGGAAACAGGTGGGTATATATCATGGGAAACAGAATTAGCCCTCGACGTCTGAACAACTTTTTTTGAAAAAATCCCTAAGCCGCGCGGTCACAATTTCTTCAAAATTTTTGACGTTCTGCCATTTACTCAGAAATCGTGCCAAACTGTTGCAAACGATCCCCTGAAGGCTTTTTCGGTGGAAACAGGTGGGTATTTATCATGGGAAACAGAATTAGCCCTCGACGTCTGAACAACTTTTTTTGAAAAAATCCCTAAGCCGCGCGGTCACAATTTCTTCAAAATTTCTGACGTTCTGCCATTTACTCAGAAATCGTGCCAAACTGTTGCAAACGATCCCCTGAAGGCTTTTTCGGTGGATACAGGTGGGTATTTATCATGGGAAACAGAATTAGCCCTCGACGTCTGAACAACTTTTTTTCAAAAAATCCCTAAGCCACGCGGTCACAATTTCTTCAAAAATTTGACGTTCTGCAATTCATTCAAAGATGGAGCTAAACTGTTGCAAACGATCCCCTGAAGTCTTTTTCAGTGGAAACAGGTGGGTATTTATCATGGGAAACAGAATTAGCCCTCGACGTCTGAACAACTTTTTTTGAAAAAATCCCTAAGGCGCGCGGTCACAATTTTTTAAAATTTCTGACGTTCTGCAGTTCACTCAGAAATGGTGCCAAACTGTTGCAAACGATCCCCTGAAAGGTTTTTCAGTGGAAACAGGTGGGTATTTATCATCGGAAACAGAATTAGCCCTCGATGTCTGAAAAACTTTTTTTGAAAAAATCCCTAAGCCGCGCGGTCACAATTTCTTCAAAATTTCTGACGTTCTGCAATTCACTCAGAAATGGTGCCAAACTGTTGCAAACGATCCCGTGAAGGGTTTTTCGGTGGAAACAGGTGGGTATATATCATGGGAAACAGAATTAGCCCTCGACGTCTGAACAACTTTTTTTGAAAAAATCCCTAAGCCGCGCGGTCACAATTTCTTCAAAATTTCTGACGTTCTGCCATTTACTCAGAAATCGTGCCAAACTGTTGCAAACGATCCCCTGAAGGCTTTTTCGGTGGAAACAGGTGGGTATTTATCATGGGAAACAGAATTAGCCCTCGACGTCTGAACAACTTTTTTTGAAAAAATCCCTAAGCCGCGCGGTCACAATTTCTTCAAAATTTCTGACGTGCTGCCATTTACTCAGAAATCGTGCCAAACTGTTGCAAACGATCCCCTGAAGGCTTTTTCGGTGGAAACAGGTGGGTATTTATCATGGGAAACAGAATTAGCCCTCGACGTCTGAACAACTTTTTTTGAAAAAATCCCTAAGGCGCGCGGTCACAATTTCTTCAAAATTTCTGACGTTCTGCAATTCACTCAGAAATGGTGACAAACTGTTGCAAACGATCCCCTGAAAGGTTTTTCAGTGGAAACAGGTGGGTATTTATCATCGGAAACAGAATTAGCCCTCGATGTCTGAAAAACTTTTTTTGAAAAAATCCCTAAGCCGCGCGGTCACAATTTCTTCAAAATTTCTGACGTTCTGCAATTCACTCAGAAATGGTGCCAAACTGTTGCAAACGATCCCCTGAAGGGTTTTTCGGTGGAAACAGGTGGGTATATATCATGGGAAACAGAATTAGCCCTCGACGTCTGAACAACTTTTTTTGAAAAAATCCCTAAGCCGCGCGGTCACAATTTCTTCAAAATTTCTGACGTTCTGCCATTTACTCAGAAATCGTGCCAAACTGTTGCAAACGATCCCCTGAAGGCTTTTTCGGTGTAAACAGGTGGGTATTTATCATGGGAAACAGAATTAGCCCTCGACGTCTGAACAACTTTTTTTGAAAAAATCCCTAAGCCGCGCGGTCACAATTTCTTCAAAATTTCTGACGTTCTGAAATTCACTCAGAAATGGTGCCAAACTGTTGCAAACAATCCCCTGAAGGGTTTTTTGGTGGAAACAGGTGGGTATATATCATGGGAAACAGAATTAGTCCTCGACGTCTGAACAACTTTTTTTGAAAAAATCCCTAAGCCGCGCGGTCACAATTTCTTCAAAATTTCTGACGTTCTGCAATTTATTCAGAAATGGTGCCAAACTGTTGCAAACGATCCCCTGAAAGGTTTTTCAGTTGAAACAGGTGGGTTTTTATCATCGGAAACAGAATTAGCCCTCGACGTCTGATCAACTTTTTTTGAAAAAATCCCTAAGCCACGCGGTCACAATTTCTTCAAAAATTTGACGTTCTGCAATTCATTCAAAGATGGTGCTAAACTGTTGCAAACGATCCCCTGAAGTCTTTTACGGTGGAAACAGGTGGGTATTTATCATGGGAAACAGAATTAGCCCTCGACGTCTGAACAACTTTTTTTGAAAAAATCCCTAAGCCGCGCGGTCACAATTTCTTCAAAATTTCGGACGTTCTGCCATTTACTCAGAAATCGTGCCAAACTGTTGCAAACGATCCCCTGAAGGGTTTTTCGGTGGAAACAGGTGGGTATATATCATGGGAAACAGAATTAGCCCTCGACGTCTGAACAACTTTTTTTGAAAAAATCCCTAAGCCGCGCGGTCACAATTTCTTCAAAATTTCTGACGTTCTGCCATTTACTCAGAAATCGTGCCAAACTGTTGCAAACGATCCCCTGAAGGGTTTTTCGGTGGAAACAGGTGGGTATTTATCATGGGAAACAGAATTAGCCCTCGACGTCTGAACAACTTTTTTTCAAAAAATCCCTAAGCCACGCGGTCACAATTTCTTCAAAAATTTGACGTTCTGCAATTCATTCAAAGATGGTGCTAAACTGTTGCAAACGATCCCCTGAAGTCTTTTTCGGTGGAAACAGGTGGGTATTTATCATGGGAAACAGAATTAGCCCTCGACGTCTGAACAACTTTTTTTGAAAAAATCCCTAAGGCGCGCGGTCACAATTTCTTCAAAATTTCTGACGTTCTGCAATTCACTCAGAAATGGTGCCAAACTGTTGCAAACTATCCCCTGAAAGGTTTTTCAGTGGAAACAGGTGGGTTTTTATCATCGGAAACAGAATTAGCCCTCGACGTCTGAACAAGTTTTTTTGAAAAAATCCCTAAGCCGCGCGGTCACAATTTCTTCAAAATTTCTGACGTTCTGCAATTCACTCAGAAATGGTGCCAAACTGTTGCAAACAATCCCCTGAAGGGTTTTTCGGTGGAAACAGGTGGGTATATATCATGGGAAACAGAATTAGCCCTCGACGTCTGAACAACTTTTTTTGAAAAAATCCCTAAGCCGCGCGGTCACAATTTCTTCAAAATTTCTGACGTTCTGCAATTCACTCAGAAATGGTACCACACTGTTGCAAACAATCCCCTGAAGGGTTTTTCGGTGGAAACAGGTGGGTATATATCATGGGAAACAGAATTAGCCCTCGACGTCTGAACAACTTTTTTTGAAAAAATCCCTAAGCCGCGCGGTCACAATTTCTTCAAAATTTCTGACGTTCTGCCATTTACTCAGAAATGGTGCCAAACTCTTGCAAACGATCCCCTGAAGGGTTTTTCGGTGGAAACAGGTGGGTATTTATCATTGGAAACAGAATTAGCCCTTGACGTCTGAACAACTTTTTTTGAAAAAATCCCTAAGCCGCGCGGTCACAATTTCTTCAAAATTTCTGACGTTCTGCAATTCACTCAGAAATGGTGCCAAAATGTTGCAAACTATCCCCTGAAAGGTTTTTCGGTGGAAACAGGTGGGTATTTATCATCGGAAACAGAATTAGCCCTCGACGTCTGAACAACTTTTTTTGAAAAAATCCCTAAGCCGCGCGGTCACAATTTCAGCAAAAATCTGACGTTCTGCAATTCAGTCAAAGATGGTGCTAAACTGTTGCAAACGATCCCCTGAAGGGTTTTTCGGTGGAAACAGGTGGGTATTTATCATCGGAAACAGAATTAGCCCTCGACATCTGAACAACTTTTTTTGAAAAAATCCCTAAGCCACGCGGTCACAATTTCTTCAAAATTTCTGACGTTCTGCCATTTACTCAGAAATGGTGCCAAACTGTTGCAAACAATCCCCTGAAGGGTTTTTCGGTGGAAACAGATGGGTATATATCATGGGAAACAGAATTAGCCCTCGGCGTCTGAACAACTTTTTTTGAAAAAATCCCTAAGCCGCGCGGTCACAATTTCTTCAAAATTTCTGACGTTCTGCCATTTACTCAGAAATCGTGCCAAACTGTTGCAAACGATCCCCTGAAGGGTTTTTCGGTGGAAACAGGTGGGTATTTATCATGGGAAACAGAATTAGCCCTCGACGTCTGAACAACTTCTTTTGAAAAAATCCCTAAGCCGCGCGGTCACAATTTCTTCAAAATTTCTGACGTTCTGCAATTCACTCAGAAATGGTGCCAAACTGTTGCAAACGATCCCCTGAAAGGTTTTTCGGTGGAAACAGGTGGGTATTTATCATCGGAAACAGAATTAGCCCTCGATGTCTGAAAAACTTTTTTTGAAAAAATCCCTAAGCCGCGCGGTCACAATTTCTTCAAAATTTCTGACGTTCTGCAATTCACTCAGAAATGGTGCCAAACTGTTGCAAACAATCCCCTGAAGGGTTTTTCGGTGGAAACAGGTGGGTATATATCATGGGAAACAGAATTAGCCCTCGACGTCTGAACAACTTTTTTTGAAAAAATCCCTAAGCCGCGCGGTCACAATTTCTTCAAAATTTCTGACGTTCTGCCATTTACTCAGAAATCGTGCCAAACTGTTGCAAACGATCCCCTGAAGGCTTTTTCGCTGGATACAGGTGGGTATTTATCATGGGAAACAGAATTAGCCCTCGACGTCTGAACCACTTTTTTTGAAAAAATCCCTAAGCCACGCGGTCACAATTTCTTCAAAATTTCTGACGTTCTGCAATTCACTCAGAAATGGTACCACACTGTTGCAAACAATCCCCTGAAGGGTTTTTCGGTGGAAACAGGTGGGTATATATCATGGGAAACAGAATTAGCCCTCGACGTCTGAACAACTTTTTTTCAAAATATCCCTAAGCCACACAGTCTCAATTTCTTCAAAAATTTGACGTTCTGCAATTCATTCAAAGATGGTGCTAAACTGTTGCAAACGAACTCCTGAAGTCTTTTTCGGTGGAAACAGGTGGGTATTTATCATGGGAAACAGAATTAGCCCTCGACGTCTGAACAACTTTTTTTGAAAAAATCCCTAAGGCGCGTGGTCACAATTTCTTCAAAATTTCTGACGTTCTGCAATTCACTCAGAAATGGTGCCAAACTGTTGCAAACGATCCCCTGAAAGGTTTTTCGGTGGAAACAGGTGGGTATTTATCATCGGAAACAGAATTAGCCCTCGCTGTCTGAAAAACTTTTTTTGAAAAAATCCCTAAGCCGCGCGGTCACAATTTCTTCAAAATTTCTGATGTTCTGCAATTCACTCAGAAATGGTGCCAAACTGTTGCAAACAATCCCCTGAAGGGTTTTTCGGTGGAAACAGGTGGGTATATATCATGGGAAACAGAATTAGCCCTCGACGTCTGAACAACTTTTTTTGATAAAATCCCGAAGCCGCGCGGTCACAATTTCAGCATAAATCTGATGTTCTGCAATTCATTCAAAGATGGTGCTAAACTGTTGCAAACGATCCCCTGAAGGGTTTTTCGGTGGAAACAGGTGGGTATTTATCATCGGAAACAGAATTAGCCCTCGACATCTGAACAACTTTTTTTGAAAAAATCCCTAAGCCGCGCGGTCACAATTTCTTCAAAATTTCTGACGTTCTGCCATTTACTCAGAAATGCTGCCAAACTCTTGCAAACGATCCCCTGAAAGGTTTTTCAGTGGAAACAGGTTGGTTTTTATCATCGGAAACAGAATAAGCCCTCAACGTCTGAACAACTTTTTTTGCTAAAATCCCTAAGCCGCGCGGTCACAATTACTTCAAAATTTCTGACGTTCTGCAATTCACTCAGAAATGGTGCCGAAATGTTGCAAACAATCCCCTGAAGTGTTTTTCGGTGGAAACAGGTGGGTATATATCATGGGAAACAGAATTAGCCCTCGACGTCTGAACAACTTTTTTTGAAACAATCCCTAAGCCGCGCGGTCACAATTTCTTCAAAATTTCTGACGTTCTGCCATTTACTCAGAAATGGTGCCAGACTCTTGCAAACGATCCCCTGAAGCGTTTTTCGGTGGAAACAGGTGGGTATTTATCATTGGAAACAGAATTAGCCCTTGACGTCTGAACAACTTTTTTTGAAAAAATCCCTAAGCCGCGCGGTCACAATTTCTTCAAAATTTCTGACGTTCTGCAATTCACTCAGAAATGGTGCCAAAATGTTGCAAACTATCCCCTGAAAGGTTTTTCGGTGGAAACAGGTGGGTATTTATCATCGGAAACAGAATTAGCCCTCTACATCTGAACAACTTTTTTTGAGAAAATCCCGAAGCCGCGCGGTCACAATTTCAGCATAAATCTGATGTTCTGCAATTCATTCAAAGATGGTGCTAAACTGTTGCAAACGATCCCCTGAAGGGTTTTTGGTGGAAACAGGTGGGTATTTATCATCGGAAACAGAATTAGCCCTCGACATCTGAACAACTTTTTATGAAAAAATCCCTAAGCCGCGCGGTCACAATTTCTTCAAAATTTCTGACGTTCTGCCATTTACTCAGAAATGCTGCCAAACTCTTGCAAACGATCCCCTGAAAGGTTTTTCAGTGGAAACAGGTGGGTTTTTATCATCGGAAACAGAATAAGCCCTCAACGTCTGAACAACTTTTTTTGAAAAAATCCCTAAGCCGCGCGGTCACAATTTCTTCAAAATTTCTGACGTTCTGCCATTTACTCAGAAATGGTGCCAAACTCTTGCAAACGATCCCCTGAAGCGTTTTTCGGTGGAAACAGGTGGGTATTTATCATTGGAAACAGAATTAGCCCTTGACGTCTGAACAACTTTTTTTGAAAAAATCCCTAAGCCGCGCGGTCACAATTTCTTCAAAATTTCTGACGTTCTGCAATTCACTCAGAAATGGTGCCAAAATGTTGCAAACTATCCCCTGAAAGGTTTTTCGGTGGAAACAGGTGGGTATTTATCATCGGAAACAGAATTAGCCCTCGACGTCTGAACAACTTTTTTTGATAAAATCCCGAAGCCGTGCGGTCACAATTTCAGCATAAATCTGATGTTCTGCAATTCATTCAAAGATGGTGCTAAACTGTTGCAAACGATCCCCTGAAGGGTTTTTCGGTGGAAACAGGTGGGTATTTATCATCGGAAACAAAATTAGCCCTCGACATCTGAACAACTTTTTTTGAAAAAATCCCTAAGCCGCGCGGTCACAATTTCTTCAAAATTTCTGACGTTCTGCCATTTACTCAGAAATCGTGCCAAACTGTTGCAAACGATCCCCTGAAGGCTTTTTCGGTGGATACAGGTGGGTATTTATCATGGGAAACCGAATTAGCCCTCGACGTCTGAACAACTTTTTTTGAAAAAATCCCTAAGCCGCGCGGTCACAATTTCTTCAAAATTTCTGACGTTCTGCAATTCACTCAGAAATGGTACCACACTGTTGCAAACAATCCCCTGAAGGGTTTTTCGGTGGAAACAGGTGGGTATATATCATGGGAAACAGAATTAGCCCTCGACGTCTGAACAACTTTTTTTGAAAAAATCCCTAAGCCGCGCGGTCACAATTTCTTCAAAATTTCTGACGTTCTGCCATTTACTCAGAAATGGTGCCAAACTGTTGCAAACAATCCCCTGAAGGGTTTTTCGGTGGAAACAGATGGGTATATATCATGGGAAACAGAATTAGCCCTCGGCGTCTGAACAACTTTTTTTGAAAAAATCCCTAAGCCGCGCGGTCACAATTTCTTCAAAATTTCTGACGTTCTGCCATTTACTCAGAAATCGTGCCAAACTGTTGCAAACGATCCCCTGAAGGGTTTTTCGGTGGAAACAGGTGGGTATTTATCATGGGAAACAGAATTAGCCCTCGACGTCTGAACAACTTTTTTTCAAAAAATCCCTAAGCCACGCGGTCACAATTTCTTCAAAAATTTGATGTTCTGCAATTCATTCAAAATGGTGCTAAAGTGTTGTAAACGATCCCCTGAAGTCTTTTTCGGTGGAAACAGGTGGGTATTTATCATGGGAAACAGAATTAGCCCTCGACGTCTGAACAACTTCTTTTGAAAAAATCCCTAAGCCGCGCGGTCACAATTTCTTCAAAATTTCTGACGTTCTGCAATTCACTCAGAAATCGTGCCAAACTGTTGCAAACGATCCCCTGAAAGGTTTTTCGGTGGAAACAGGTGGGTATTTATCATCGGAAACAGAATTAGCCCTTGACATCTGAACAACTTTTTTTGATAAAATCCCGAAGCCGCGCGGTCACAATTTCAGCATAAATCTGATGTTCTGAAATTCATTCAAAGATGGTGCTAAACTGTTGCAAACGATCCCCTGAAGGGTTTTTCGGTGGAAACAAGTGGGTATTTATCATCGGAAACAGAATTAGCCCTCGACATCTGAACAACTTTTTTTGAAAAAATCCCTAAGCCGCGCGGTCACAATTTCTTCAAAATTTCTGACGTTCTGCCATTTACTCAGAAATGCTGCCAAACTCTTGCAAACGATCCCCTGAAAGGTTTTTCAGTGGAAACAGGTGGGTTTTTATCATCGGAAACAGAATAAGCCCTCAACGTCTGAACAACTTTTTTTGCAAAAATCCCTAAGCCGCGCGGTCACAATTTCTTCAAAATTTCTGACGTTCTGCAATTCACTCAGAAATGGTGCCGAAATGTTGCAAACAATCCCCTGAAGTGTTTTTCGGTGGAAACAGGTGGGTATATATCATGGGAAACAGAATTAGCCCTCGACGTCTGAACAACTTTTTTTGAAAAAATCCCTAAGCCGCGCGGTCACAATTTCTTCAAAATTTCTGACGTTCTGCCATTTACTCAGAAATGGTGCCAAACTCTTGCAAACGATCCCCTGAAGCGTTTTTCGGTGGAAACAGGTGGGTATTTATCATTGGAAACAGAATTAGCCCTTGACGTCTGAACAACTTTTTTTGAAAAAATCCCTAAGCCGCGCGGTCACAATTTCTTCAAAATTTCTGACGTTCTGCAATTCACTCAGAAATGGTGCCAAAATGTTGCAAACTATCCCCTGAAAGGTTTTTCGGTGGAAACAGGTGGGTATTTATCATCGGAAACAGAATTAGCCCTCTACATCTGAACAACTTTTTTTGAGAAAATCCCGAAGCCGCGCGGTCACAATTTCAGCATAAATCTGATGTTCTGCAATTCATTCAAAGATGGTGCTAAACTGTTGCAAACGATCCCCTGAAGGGTTTTTGGTGGAAACAGGTGGGTATTTATCATCGGAAACAGAATTAGCCCTCGACATCTGAACAACTTTTTATGAAAAAATCCCTAAGCCGCGCGGTCACAATTTCTTCAAAATTTCTGACGTTCTGCCATTTACTCAGAAATGCTGCCAAACTCTTGCAAACGATCCCCTGAAAGGTTTTTCAGTGGAAACAGGTGGGTTTTTATCATCGGAAACAGAATAAGCCCTCAACGTCTGAACAACTTTTTTTGAAAAAATCCCTAAGCCGCGCGGTCACAATTTCTTCAAAATTTCTGACGTTCTGCCATTTACTCAGAAATGGTGCCAAACTCTTGCAAACGATCCCCTGAAGCGTTTTTCGGTGGAAACAGGTGGGTATTTATCATTGGAAACAGAATTAGCCCTTGACGTCTGAACAACTTTTTTTGAAAAAATCCCTAAGCCGCGCGGTCACAATTTCTTCAAAATTTCTGACGTTCTGCAATTCACTCAGAAATGGTGCCAAAATGTTGCAAAGTATCCCCTGAAAGGTTTTTCGGTGGAAACAGGTGGGTATTTATCATCGGAAACAGAATTAGCCCTCGACGTCTGAACAACTTTTTTTGATAAAATCCCGAAGCCGTGCGGTCACAATTTCAGCATAAATCTGATGTTCTGCAATTCATTCAAAGATGGTGCTAAACTGTTGCAAACGATCCCCTGAAGGGTTTTTCGGTGGAAACAGGTGGGTATTTATCATCGGAAACAAAATTAGCCCTCGACATCTGAACAACTTTTTTTGAAAAAATCCCTAAGCCGCGCGGTCACAATTTCTTCAAAATTTCTGACGTTCTGCCATTTACTCAGAAATCGTGCCAAACTGTTGCAAACGATCCCCTGAAGGCTTTTTCGGTGGATACAGGTGGGTATTTATCATGGGAAACCGAATTAGCCCTCGACGTCTGAACAACTTTTTTTGAAAAAATCCCTAAGCCGCGCGGTCACAATTTCTTCAAAATTTCTGACGTTCTGCAATTCACTCAGAAATGGTACCACACTGTTGCAAACAATCCCCTGAAGGGTTTTTCGGTGGAAACAGGTGGGTATATATCATGGGAAACAGAATTAGCCCTCGACGTCTGAACAACTTTTTTTGAAAAAATCCCTAAGCCGCGCGGTCACAATTTCTTCAAAATTTCTGACGTTCTGCCATTTACTCAGAAATGGTGCCAAACTGTTGCAAACAATCCCCTGAAGGGTTTTTCGGTGGAAACAGATGGGTATATATCATGGGAAACAGAATTAGCCCTCGGCGTCTGAACAACTTTTTTTGAAAAAATCCCTAAGCCGCGCGGTCACAATTTCTTCAAAATTTCTGACGTTCTGCCATTTACTCAGAAATCGTGCCAAACTGTTGCAAACGATCCCCTGAAGGGTTTTTCGGTGGAAACAGGTGGGTATTTATCATGGGAAACAGAATTAGCCCTCGACGTCTGAACAACTTTTTTTCAAAAAATCCCTAAGCCACGCGGTCACAATTTCTTCAAAAATTTGACGTTCTGCAATTCATTCAAAGATGGTGCTAAACTGTTGCAAACGATCCCCTGAAGTCTTTTTCGGTGGAAACAGGTGGGTATTTATCATGGGAAACAGAATTAGCCCTCGACGTCTGAACAACTTCTTTTGAAAAAATCCCTAAGCCGCGCGGTCACAATTTCTTCAAAATTTCTGACGTTCTGCAATTCACTCAGAAATCGTGCCAAACTGTTGCAAACGATCCCCTGAAAGGTTTTTCGGTGGAAACAGGTGGGTATTTATCATCGGAAACAGAATTAGCCCTTGACATCTGAACAACTTTTTTTGATAAAATCCCGAAGCCGCGCGGTCACAATTTCAGCATAAATCTGATGTTCTGCAATTCATTCAAAGATGGTGCTAAACTGTTGCAAACGATCCCCTGAAGGGTTTTTCGGTGGAAACAGGTGGGTATTTATCATCGGAAACAGAATTAGCCCTCGACATCTGAACAACTTTTTTTGAAAAAATCCCTAAGCCGCGCGGTCACAATTTCTTCAAAATTTCTGACGTTCTGCCATTTACTCAGAAATGCTGCCAAACTCTTGCAAACGATCCCCTGAAAGGTTTTTCAGTGGAAACAGGTGGGTTTTTATCATCGGAAACAGAATAAGCCCTCAACGTCTGAACAACTTTTTTTGCAAAAATCCCTAAGCCGCGCGGTCACAATTTCTTCAAAATTTCTGACGTTCTGCAATTCACTCAGAAATGGTGCCGAAATGTTGCAAACAATCCCCTGAAGTGTTTTTCGGTGGAAACAGGTGGGTATATATCATGGGAAACAGAATTAGCCCTCGACGTCTGAACAACTTTTTTTGAAAAAATCCCTAAGCCACGCGGTCACAATTTCTTCAAAATTTCTGACGTTCTGTCATTTACTCAGAAATGGTGCCAAACTCTTGCAAACGATCCCCTGAAGCGTTTTTCGGTGGAAACAGGTGGGTATTTATCATTGGAAACAGAATTAGCCCTTGACGTCTGAACAACTTTTTTTGAAAAAATCCCTAAGCCGCGCGGTCACAATTTCTTCAAAATTTCTGACGTTCTGCAATTCACTCAGAAATGGTGCCAAAATGTTGCAAACTATCCCCTGAAAGGTTTTTCGGTGGAAACAGGTGGGTATTTATCATCGGAAACAGAATTAGCCCTCTACATCTGAACAACTTTTTTTGAGAAAATCCCGAAGCCGCGCGGTCACAATTTCAGCATAAATCTGATGTTCTGCAATTCATTCAAAGATGGTGCTAAACTGTTGCAAACGATCCCCTGAAGGGTTTTTGGTGGAAACAGGTGGGTATTTATCATCGGAAACAGAATTAGCCCTCGACATCTGAACAACTTTTTATGAAAAAATCCCTAAGCCGCGCGGTCACAATTTCTTCAAAATTTCTGACGTTCTGCCATTTACTCAGAAATCGTGCCAAACTGTTGCAAACGATCCCCTGAAGGCTTTTTCGGTGGATACAGGTGGGTTTTTATCATGGGAAACAGAATAAGCCCTCAACGTCTGAACAACTTTTTTTGAAAAAATCCCTAAGCCGCGCGGTCACAATTTCTTCAAAATTTCTGACGTTCTGCAATTCACTCAGAAATGGTACCACACTGTTGCAAACAATCCCCTGAAGGGTTTTTCGGTGGAAACAGGTGGGTATATATCATGGGAAACAGAATTAGCCCTCGACGTCTGAACAACTTTTTTTGAAAAAATCCCTAAGCCGCGCGGTCACAATTTCTTCAAAATTTCTGACGTTCTGCCATTTACTCAGAAATGGTGCCAAACTGTTGCAAACAATCCCCTGAAGGGTTTTTCGGTGGAAACAGATGGGTATATATCATGGGAAACAGAATTAGCCCTCGGCGTCTGAACAACTTTTTTTGAAAAAATCCCTAAGCCGCGCGGTCACAATTTCTTCAAAATTTCTGACGTTCTGCCATTTACTCAGAAATCGTGCCAAACTGTTGCAAACGATCCCCTGAAGGGTTTTTCGGTGGAAACAGGTGGGTATTTATCATGGGAAACAGAATTAGCCCTTGACGTCTGAACAACTTTTTTTCAAAAAATCCCTAAGCCGCGCAGTCACAATTTCTTCAAAATTTCTGACGTTCTGCAATTCACTCAGAAATGGTGCCAAAATGTTGCAAACTATCCCCTGAAAGGTTTTTCGGTGGAAACAGGTGGGTATTTATCATCGGAAGCAGAATTAGCCCTCGACGTCTGAAAAACTTTTTTAAAAAAAATCCCTAAGCCGCGCGGTCACAATTTCAGCAAAAATCTGACGTTCTGCAATTCATTCAAAGATGGTGCTAAACTGTTGCAAACGATCCCCTGAAGGGTTTTTCGGTGGAAACAGGTAGGTATTTATCATCGGAAACAGAATTAGCCCTCGGCATCTGAACAACTTTTTTTGAAAAAATCCCTATGCTGCGCGGTCACAATTTCTTCAAAATTTCTGACGTTCTGCAATTCACTCAGAAATGGTGCCAAAATGTTGCAAACGATCCCCTGAAAGGTTTTTCGGTGGAAACAGGTGGGTATTTATCATCGGAAACAGAATTAGCCCTCGACATCTGAACAACTTTTTTTGATAAAATCCCGAAGCCGTGCGGTCACAATTTCAGCATAAATCTGATGTTCTGCAATTCATTCAAAGATGGTGCTAAACTGTTGCAAACGATCCCCTGAAGGGTTTTTCGGTGGAAACAGGTGGGTATTTATCATCGGAAACAAAATTAGCCCTCGACATCTGAACAACTTTTTTTGAAAAAATCCCTAAGCCGCGCGGTCACAATTTCTTCAAAATTTCTGACGTTCTGCCATTTACTCAGAAATCGTGCCAAACTGTTGCAAACGATCCCCTGAAGGCTTTTTCGGTGGATACAGGTGGGTATTTATCATGGGAAACCGAATTAGCCCTCGACGTCTGAGCAACTTTTTTTGAAAAAATCCCTAAGCCGCGCGGTCACAATTTCTTCAAAATTTCTGACGTTCTGCAATTCACTCAGAAATGGTACCACACTGTTGCAAACAATCCCCTGAAGGGTTTTTCGGTGGAAACAGGTGGGTATATATCATGGGAAACAGAATTAGCCCTCGACGTCTGAACAACTTTTTTTGAAAAAATCCCTAAGCCGCGCGGTCACAATTTCTTCAAAATTTCTGACGTTCTGCCATTTACTCAGAAATGGTGCCAAACTGTTGCAAACAATCCCCTGAAGGGTTTTTCGATGGAAACAGATGGGTATATATCATGGGAAACAGAATTAGCCCTCGGCGTCTGAACAACTTTTTTTGAAAAAATCCCTAAGCCGCGCGGTCACAATTTCTTCAAAATTTCTGACGTTCTGCCATTTACTCAGAAATCGTGCCAAACTGTTGCAAACGATCCCCTGAAGGGTTTTTCGGTGGAAACAGGTGGGTATTTATCATGGGAAACAGAATTAGCCCTCGACGTCTGAACAACTTTTTTTCAAAAAATCCCTAAGCCACGCGGTCACAATTTCTTCAAAAATTTGACGTTCTGCAATTCATTCAAAGATGGTGCTAAACTGTTGCAAACGATCCCCTGAAGGGTTTTTCGGTGGAAACAGGTGGGTATTTATCATGGGAAACAGAATTAGCCCTCGACGTCTGAACAACTTTTTTTCAAAAAATCCCTAAGCCGCGCGGTCACAATTTCTTCAAAATTTCTGACGTTCTGCCATTTACTCAGAAATCGTGCCAAACTGTTGCAAACGATCCCCTGAAGGGTTTTTCGGTGGAAACAGGTGGGTATTTATCATGGGAAACAGAATTAGCCCTCGACGTCTGAACAACTTTTTTTCAAAAAATCCCTAAGCCACGCGGTCACAATTTCTTCAAAAATTTGACGTTCTGCAATTCATTCAAAGATGGTGCTAAACTGTTGCAAACATTCCCCTGAAGGGTTTTTCGGTGGAAACAGGTGGGTATATATCATGGGAAACAGAATTAGCCCTCGACGTCTGAACAACTTTTTTTGAAAAATTCCCTAAGCCGCGCGGTCACAATTTCTTCAAAATTTCTGACGTTCTGCAATTCACTCAGAAATGGTACCACACTGTTGCAAACAATCCCCTGAAGGGTTTTTCGGTGGAAACAGGTGGGTATATATCATGGGAAACAGACTTAGCCCTCGAGGTCTGAACAACTTTTTTTGAAAAAATCCCTAAGCCGCGCGGTCACAATTTCTTCAAAATTTCTGACGTTCTGCCATTTACTCAGAAATGGTGCCAAACTCTTGCAAACGATCCCCTGAAGGGTTTTTCGGTGGAAACAGGTGGGTATTTATCATTGCAAACAGAATTAGCCCTTGACGTCTGACCACCTTTTTTCAAAAAATCCCTAAGCCGCGTGGTCACAATTTCTTCAAAATTTCTGACGTTCTGCAATTCACTCAGAAATGGTGCCAAAATGTTGCAAACTATCCCCTGAAAGGTTTTTCGGTGGAAACAGGTGGGTATTTATCATCGGAAACAGAATTAGCCCTCGACGTCTGAACAACTTTTTTTGAAAAAATCCCTAAGCCGCGCGGTCACAATTTCAGCAAAAATCTGACGTTCTGCAATTCATTCAAAGATGGTGCTAAACTGTTGCAAACGATCCCCTGAAGGGTTTTTCGGTGGAAACAGGTAGGTATTTATCATCGGAAACAGAATTAGCCCTCGGCATCTGAACAACTTTTTTTGAAAAAATCCCTATGCTGCGCGGTCACAATTTCTTCAAAATTTCTGACGTTCTGCAATTTACTCAGAAATGGTGCCAAACTGTTGCAAACGATCCCCTGAAAGGTTTTTCGGTGGAAACAGGTGGGTATTTATCATCGGAAACAGAATTAGCCCTCGCTGTCTGAAAAACTTTTTTTGAAAAAATCCCTAAGCCGCGCGGTCACAATTTCTTCAAAATTTCTGACGTTCTGCAATTCACTCAGAAATGGTGCCAAACTGTTGCAAACAATCCCCTGAAGGGTTTTTCGGTGGAAACAGGTGGGTATATATCATGGGAAACAGAATCAGCCCTCGACGTCTGAACAACTTTTTTTGAAAAAATCCCTAAGCCGCGCGGTCACAATTTCTTCAAAATTTCTGACGTTCTGCAATTCACTTAGAAATCGTGCCAAACTGTTGCAAACGATCCCCTGAAAGGTTTTTCGGTGGAAACAGGTGGGTATTTATCATCGGAAACAGAATTAGCCCTCGATGTCTGAAAAACTTTTTTTGAAAAAATCCCTAAGCCGCGCGGTCACAATTTCTTCAAAATTTCTGACGTTCTGCAATTCACTCAGAAATGGTGCCAAACTGTTGCAAACAATCCCCTGAAGGGTTTTTCCGGTGGAAACAGGTGGGTATATATCATGGGAAACAGAATTAGCCCTCGACATCTGAACAACTTTTTTTTCAAAAAAATCCCTAAGCCGCGCGGTCACAATTTCTTCAAAATTTCTGACGTTCTGCAATTCACTCAGAAATGGTGCCAAAATGTCGCAAACGATCCCCTGAAAGGTTTTTCGGTGGAAACAGGTGGTTTTTTATCATCGGACACAGATTTAGCGCTCGACGTCTGAACAACTTTTTTTTAAAAAATCCCTAAGCCGCACTGTCACAATTTCTTCAAAAATCTGACGTTCTGCAATTCATTCAAAGATGGTGCTAAACTGTTGCAAACGATCGCCTGAAGGTTTTTTCGGTGGAAACAGGTGGGTATTTATCATCGGAAACAGAATTAGCCCTCGACGTCTGAACAACTTTTTTTGATAAAATCCCGAAGCCGCGCGGTCACAATTTCAGCATAAATCTCATGTTCTGCAATTCATTCAAAGATGGTGCTAAACTGTTGCAAACGATCCCCTGAAGGGTTTTTCGGTGGAAACAGGTGGGTATTTATCATCGGAAACAAAATTAGCCCTCGACATCTGAACAACTTTTTTTGAAAAAATCCCTAAGCCGCGCGGTCACAATTTCTTCAAACTTTCTGACGTTCTGCCATTTACTCAGAAATGCTGCCAAACTCTTGCAAACGATCCCCTGAAAGGTTTTTCAGTGGAAACAGGTGGGTTTTGATCATCGGAAACAGAATTAGCCCTCAACGTCTGAACAACTTTTTTTGTAAAAATCCCTAAGCCGCGTGGTCACAATTTCTTCAAAATTTCTGACGTTCTGCAATTCACTCAGAAATGGTGCCGAAATGTTGCACACGATCCCCTGAAAGGTTTTTCGGTGGAAACAGGTGGGTTTTTATCATCGGAAACAGAATTAGCGCTCGACGTCTAAACAACTTTTTTTGAAAAAATCCCTAAGCCGCGCGGTCACAATTTCTTCAAAAATCTGACGTTCTGCAATTCATTCAAAGATGGTGCTAAACTGTTGCAAACGATCCCCTGAAGGGTTTTTCGGTGGAAACAGGTGGGTATTGATCATCGGAAACAGAATTAGCCCTCGACATCTGAACAACTTTTTTTTGAAAAAATCCCTAAGCCGCGCGGTCACAATTTCTTCAAAATTTCTGACGTTCTGCAATTCACTCAGAAATGGTGCCAAAATGTCGCAAACGATTCCCTTAAAGGTTTTTCGGTGGAAACAGGTGGGTTTTTGTCATCGGAAACAGAATTAGCCCTCAAGGTCTGAACAACTTTTTTTGTAAAAATCCCTAAGCCGCGCGGTCACAATTTCTTCAAAATTTCTGACGTTCTGCCATTTACTCAGAAATCGTGCCAAACTGTTGCAAACGATCCCCTGAAGGCTTTTTTGGTGGAAACAGGTGGGTATTTATCATCGGAAACAGAATTAGCCCTCGAGGTCTGAATAACTTTTTTTGAAAAAATCCCTTAGCCGCGCGGTCACAATTTCTTCAAAATTTCTGACGTTCTGCAATTCACTCAGAAATGGTGCCAAACTGTTGCAAACGATCCCCTGAAGGGTTTTTCGGTGGAAACAGGTGGGAATTTATCATGGGAAACAGAATTAGCCCTCGACGTCTGAACAACTTTTTTTGAAAAAATCCCTAAGCCGCGCAGTCACAATTTCTTCAAAAATCTGACGTTCTGCAATTCATTCAAAGATGGTGCTAAACTGTTGCAAACAATCCCCTGAAGGGTTTTTCGGTGGAAACAGGTGGGTATTTATCATGGGAAACAGAATTAGCGCTCGACGTCTGAACAACTTTTTTTGAAAAAATCCCTAAGCTGCGCGGTCACAATTTCTTCAAAATTTCTGACGTTCTGCAATTCACTCAGAAATGGTGCCAAACTGTTGCAAACGATCCCCTGAAAGGTTTTTCGGTGGAAACAGGTGGGTTTTTATCATGGGAAACAGAATTAGACCTAGACGTCTGAACAACTTTTTTTGAAAAAATCCCTAAGCCGCGCGGTCACAATTTCTTCAAAATTTCTGACGTTCTGCAATTCACTCAGAAATGCTGCCAAACTGTTGCAAACGATCCCCTGAAAGGTTTTTCGGTGGAAACGGGTGGGTTTTTATCATCGGAAACAGAATTAGCGCTCGACGTCTGAACAACTTTTTTTGAAAAAATCCCTAAGCCGCGCGGTCACAATTTCTTCAAAAATCTGACGTTCTGGAATTAATTCAAAGATGGTGCTAAACTGTTGCAAACGATCCCCTGAAGGGTTTTTCGGTGGAAACAGGTGGGTATTTATCATCGGAAACAGAATTAGCCCTCGAGGTCTGAACAACTTTTTTTGAAAAAATCCCTAAGCCGCGCGGTCACAATTTCTTCAAAATTTCTGACGTTCTGCAATTCACTCAGAGATGGTGCCAAACTGTTGCAAACGATCCCCTGAAGGGTTTTTCGGTGGAAACAGGTGGGAATTTATCATGGGAAACAGAATTAGACCTCGACGTCTGAACAACTTTTTTTGAAAAAATCCCTAAGCCGCGCGGTCACAATTTCTTCAAAATTTCTGACGTTCTGCAATTCACTCAGAAATGGTGCCAAACTGTTGCAAACGATCCCCTGAAAGGTTTTTCGGTGGAAACAGGTGGGTTTTTATCATCGGAAACAGAATTAGCCCTCGACATCTGAACAACTTTTTTTGAAAAAATCCCTAAGCCGCGCGGTCACAATTTCTTCAAAATTTCTGACGTTCTGCCATTTACTCAGAAATGCTGCCAAACTCTTGCAAACGATCCCCTGAAAGGTTTTTCAGTGGAAACAGGTGGGTTTTTATCATCGGAAACAGAATAAGCCCTCAACGTCTGAACAACTTTTTTTGCAAAAATCCCTAAGCCGCGCGGTCACAATTTCTTCAAAATTTCTGACGTTCTGCAATTCACTCAGAAATGGTGCCGAAATGTTGCAAACAATCCCCTGAAGTGTTTTTCGGTGGAAACAGGTGGGTATATATCATGGGAAACAGAATTAGCCCTCGACGTCTGAACAACTTTTTTTGAAAAAATCCCTAAGCCGCGCGGTCACAATTTCTTCAAAATTTCTGACGTTCTGCCATTTACTCAGAAATGGTGCCAAACTCTTGCAAACGATCCCCTGAAGCGTTTTTCGGTGGAAACAGGTGGGTATTTATCATTGGAAACAGAATTAGCCCTTGACGTCTGAACAAATTTTTTTGAAAAAATCCCTAAGCCGCGCGGTCACAATTTCAGCATAAATCTGATGTTCTGCAATTCATTCAAAGATGGTGCTAAACTGTTGCAAACGATCCCCTGAAGGGTTTTTCGGTGGAAACAGGTGGGTATTTATCATCGGAAACAGAATTAGCCCTCGACATCTGAACAACTTTTTTTGAAAAAATCCCTAAGCCGCGCAGTCACAATTTCTTCAAAATTTCTGACGTTCTGCAATTCACTCAGAAATGGTGCCAAAATGTTGCAAACTATCCCCTGAAAGGTTTTTCGGTGGAAACAGGTGGGTATTTATCATCGGAAGCAGAATTAGCCCTCGACGTCTGAACAACTTTTTTTAAAAAAATCCCTAAGCCGCGCGGTCACAATTTCAGCAAAAATCTGACGTTCTGCAATTCATTCAAAGATGGTGCTAAACTGTTGCAAACGATCCCCTGAAGGGTTTTTCGGTGGAAACAGGTAGGTATTTATCATCGGAAACAGAATTAGCCCTCGGCATCTGAACAACTTTTTTTGAAAAAATCCCTATGCTGCGCGGTCACAATTTCTTCAAAATTTCTGACGTTCTGCAATTCACTCAGAAATGGTGCCAAAATGTTGCAAACGATCCCCTGAAAGGTTTTTCGGTGGAAACAGGTGGGTATTTATCATCGGAAACAGAATTAGCCCTCGACATCTGAACAACTTGTTTTGATAAAATCCCGAAGCCGTGCGGTCACAATTTCAGCATAAATCTGATGTTCTGCAATTCATTCAAAGATGGTGCTAAACTGTTGCAAACGATCCCCTGAAGGGTTTTTCGGTGGATACAGGTGGGTATTTATCATGGGAAACCGAATTAGCCCTCGACGTCTGAGCAACTTTTTTTGAAAAAATCCCTAAGCCGCGCGGTCACAATTTCTTCAAAATTTCTGACGTTCTGCAATTCACTCAGAAATGGTACCACACTGTTGCAAACAATCCCCTGAAGGGTTTTTCGGTGGAAACAGGTGGGTATATATCATGGGAAACAGAATTAGCCCTCGACGTCTGAACAACTTTTTTTGAAAAAATCCCTAAGCCGCGCGGTCACAATTTCTTCAAAATTTCTGACGTTCTGCCATTTACTCAGAAATGGTGCCAAACTGTTGCAAACAATCCCCTGAAGGGTTTTTCGATGGAAACAGATGGGTATATATCATGGGAAACAGAATTAGCCCTCGGCGTCTGAACAACTTTTTTTGAAAAAATCCCTAAGCCGCGCGGTCACAATTTCTTCAAAATTTCTGACGTTCTGCCATTTACTCAGAAATCGTGCCAAACTGTTGCAAACGATCCCCTGAAGGGTTTTTCGGTGGAAACAGGTGGGTATTTATCATGGGAAACAGAATTAGCCCTCGACGTCTGAACAACTTTTTTTCAAAAAATCCCTAAGCCACGCGGTCACAATTTCTTCAAAAATTTGACGTTCTGCAATTCATTCAAAGATGGTGCTAAACTGTTGCAAACGATCCCCTGAAGGGTTTTTCGGTGGAAACAGGTGGGTATTTATCATGGGAAACAGAATTAGCCCTCGACGTCTGAACAACTTTTTTTCAAAAAATCCCTAAGCCGCGCGGTCACAATTTCTTCAAAATTTCTGACGTTCTGCCATTTACTCAGAAATCGTGCCAAACTGTTGCAAACGATCCCCTGAAGGGTTTTTCGGTGGAAACAGGTGGGTATTTATCATGGGAAACAGAATTAGCCCTCGACGTCTGAACAACTCTTTTTCAAAAAATCCCTAAGCCACGCGGTCACAATTTCTTCAAAAATTTGACGTTCTGCAATTCATTCAAAGATGGTGCTAAACTGCTGCAAACATTCCCCTGAAGGGTTTTTCGGTGGAAACAGGTGGGTATATATCATGGGAAACAGAATTAGCCCTCGACGTCTGAACAACTTTTTTTAAAAAAATCCCTAAGCCGCGCGGTCACAATTTCTTCAAAATTTCTGACGTTCTGCCATTTACTCAGAAATCGTGCCAAACTGTTGCAAACAATCCCCTGAAGGCTTTTTCGGTGGATACAGGTGGGTATTTATCATGGGAAACAGAATTAGCCCTCGACGTCTGAACAACTTTTTTTGAAAAAATCCCTAAGCCGCGCGGTCACAATTTCTTCAAAATTTCTGACGTTCTGCAATTCACTCAGAAATGGTACCACACTGTTGCAAACAATCCCCTGAAGGGTTTTTAGGTGGAAACAGGTGGGTATATATCATGGGAAACAGACTTAGCCCTCGAGGTCTGAACAACTTTTTTTGAAAAAATCCCTAAGCCGCGCGGTCACAATTTCTTCAAAATTTCTGACGTTCTGCCATTTACTCAGAAATGGTGCCAAACTCTTGCAAACGATCCCCTGAAGGGTTTTTCGGTGGAAACAGGTGGGTATTTATCATTGCAAACAGAATTAGCCCTTGACGTCTGACCACCTTTTTTCAAAAAATCCCTAAGCCGCGTGGTCACAATTTCTTCAAAATTTCTGACGTTCTGCAATTCACTCAGAAATGGTGCCAAAATGTTGCAAACTATCCCCTGAAAGGTTTTTCGGTGGAAACAGGTGGGTATTTATCATCGGAAACAGAATTAGCCCTCGACGTCTGAACAACTTTTTTTGAAAAAATCCCTAAGCCGCGCGGTCACAATTTCAGCAAAAATCTGACGTTCTGCAATTCATTCAAAGATGGTGCTAAACTGTTGCAAACGATCCCCTGAAGGGTTTTTCGGTGGAAACAGGTAGGTATTTATCATCGGAAACAGAATTAGCCCTCGGCATCTGAACAACTTTTTTTGAAAAAATCCCTATGCTGCGCGGTCACAATTTCTTCAAAATTTCTGACGTTCTGCAATTTACTCAGAAATGGTGCCAAACTGTTGCAAACGATCCCCTGAAAGGTTTTTCGGTGGAAACAGGTGGGTATTTATCATCGGAAACAGAATTAGCCCTCGCTGTCTGAAAAACTTTTTTTGAAAAAATCCCTAAGCCGCGCGGTCACAATTTCTTCAAAATTTCTGACGTTCTGCAATTCACTCAGAAATGGTGCCAAACTGTTGCAAACAATCCCCTGAAGGGTTTTTCGGTGGAAACAGGTGGGTATATATCATGGGAAACAGAATTAGCCCTCGACGTCTGAACAACTTTTTTTGAAAAAATCCCTAAGCCGCGCGGTCACAATTTCTTCAAAATTTCTGACGTTCTGCAATTCACTTAGAAATCGTGCCAAACTGTTGCAAACGATCCCCTGAAAGGTTTTTCGGTGGAAACAGGTGGGTATTTATCATCGGAAACAGAATTAGCCCTCGATGTCTGAAAAACTTTTTTTGGAAAAAATCCCTAAGCCGCGCGGTCACAATTTCTTCAAAATTTCTGACGTTCTGCAATTCACTCAGAAATGGTGCCAAACTGTTGCAAACAATCCCCTGAAGGGTTTTTCCGGTGGAAACAGGTGGGTATATATCATGGGAAACAGAATTAGCCCTCGACATCTGAACAACTTTTTTTTCAAAAAAATCCCTAAGCCGCGCGGTCACAATTTCTTCAAAATTTCTGACGTTCTGCAATTCACTCAGAAATGGTGCCAAAATGTCGCAAACGATCCCCTGAAAGGTTTTTCGGTGGAAACAGGTGGTTTTTTATCATCGGACACAGATTTAGCGCTCGACGTCTGAACAACTTTTTTTAAAAAAATCCCTAAGCCGCACTGTCACAATTTCTTCAAAAATCTGACGTTCTGCAATTCATTCAAAGATGGTGCTAAACTGTTGCAAACGATCGCCTGAAGGTTTTTTCGGTGGAAACAGGTGGGTATTTATCATCGGAAACAGAATTAGCCCTCGACGTCTGAACAACTTTTTTTGATAAAATCCCGAAGCCGCGCGGTCACAATTTCAGCATAAATCTGATGTTCTGCAATTCATTCAAAGATGGTGCTAAACTGTTGCAAACGATCCCCTGAAGGGTTTTTCGGTGGAAACAGGTGGGTATTTATCATCGGAAACAAAATTAGCCCTCGACATCTGAACAACTTTTTTTGAAAAAATCCCTAAGCCGCGCGGTCACAATTTCTTCAAACTTTCTGACGTTCTGCCATTTACTCAGAAATGCTGCCAAACTCTTGCAAACGATCCCCTGAAAGGTTTTTCAGTGGAAACAGGTGGGTTTTTATCATCGGAAACAGAATTAGCCCTCAACGTCTGAACAACTTTTTTTGTAAAAATCCCTAAGCCGCGTGGTCACAATTTCTTCAAAATTTCTGACGTTCTGCAATTCACTCAGAAATGGTGCCGAAATGTTGCAAACGATCCCCTGAAAGGTTTTTCGGTGGAAACAGGTGGGTTTTTATCATCGGAAACAGAATTAGCGCTCGACGTCTAAACAACTTTTTTTGAAAAAATCCCTAGGCCGCGCGGTCACAATTTCTTCAAAAATCTGACGTTCTGCAATTCATTCAAAGATGGTGCTAAACTGTTGCAAACGATCCCCTGAAGGGTTTTTCGGTGGAAACAGGTGGGTATTGATCATCGGAAACAGAATTAGCCCTCGACATCTGAACAACTTTTTTTTGAAAAAATCCCTAAGCCGCGCGGTCACAATTTCTTCAAAATTTCTGACGTTCTGCAATTCACTCAGAAATGGTGCCAAAATGTCGCAAACGATTCCCTAAAAGGTTTTGCGGTGGAAACAGGTGGGTTTTTGTCATCGGAAACAGAATTAGCCCTCAAGGTCTGAACAACTTTTTTTGTAAAAATCCCTAAGCCGCGCGGTCACAATTTCTTCAAAATTTCTGACGTTCTGCCATTTACTCAGAAATCGTGCCAAACTGTTGCAAACGATCCCCTGAAGGCTTTTTTGGTGGAAACAGGGGGGTATTTATCATCGGAAACAGAATTAGCCCTCGAGGTCTGAATAACTTTTTTTGAAAAAATCCCTTAGCCGCGCGGTCACAATTTCTTCAAAATTTCTGACGTTCTGCAATTCACTCAGAAATGGTGCCAAACTGTTGCAAACGATCCCCTGAAGGGTTTTTCGGTGGAAACAGGTGGGAATTTATCATGGGAAACAGAATTAGCCCTCGACATCTGAACAACTTTTTTTGAAAAAATCCCTAAGCCGCGCGGTCACAATTTCTTCAAAAATCTGACGTTCTGCAATTCATTCAAAGATGGTGCTAAACTGTTGCAAACAATCCCCTGAAGGGTTTTTCGGTGGAAACAGGTGGGTATTTATCATGGGAAACAGAATTAGCGCTCGACGTCTGAACAACTTTTTTTGAAAAAATCCCTAAGCTGCGCGGTCACAATTTCTTCAAAATTTCTGACGTTCTGCAATTCACTCAGAAATGGTGCCAAACTGTTGCAAACGATCCCCTGAAAGGTTTTTCGGTGGAAACAGGTGGGTTTTTATCATGGGAAACAGAATTAGACCTCGACGTCTGAACAACTTTTTTTGAAAAAATCCCTAAGCCGCGCGGTCACAATTTCTTCAAAATTTCTGACGTTCTGCAATTCACTCAGAAATGCTGCCAAACTGTTGCAAACGATCCCCTGAAAGGTTTTTCGGTGGAAACGGGTGGGTTTTTATCATCGGAAACAGAATTAGCGCTCGACGTCTGAACAACTTTTTTTGAAAAAATCCCTAAGCCGCGCGGTCACAATTTCTTCAAAAATCTGACGTTCTGGAATTAATTCAAAGATGGTGCTAAACTGTTGCAAACGATCCCCTGAAGGGTTTTTCGGTGGAAACAGGTGGGTATTTATCATCGGAAACAGAATTAGCCCTCGAGGTCTGAACAACTTTTTTTGAAAAAATCCCTAAGCCGCGCGGTCACAATTTCTTCAAAATTTCTGACGTTCTGCAATTCACTCAGAGATGGTGCCAAACTGTTGCAAACGATCCCCTGAAGGGTTTTTCGGTGGAAACAGGTGGGAATTTATCATGGGAAACAGAATTAGACCTCGACGTCTGAACAACTTTTTTTGAAAAAATCCCTAAGCCGCGCGGTCACAATTTCTTCAAAATTTCTGACGTTCTGCAATTCACTCAGAAATGGTGCCAAACTGTTGCAAACGATCCCCTGAAAG
Organism: Podarcis melisellensis; assembly: GCF_964234715.1. Lineage (NCBI taxonomy): Eukaryota > Metazoa > Chordata > Lepidosauria > Squamata > Lacertidae > Podarcis > Podarcis melisellensis. Next base: position 91,350,800 of record NC_138538.1, on the reverse strand, counting down.
GTTTTTCGGTGGAAACAGGTGGGTTTTTATCATCGGAAACAGAATTAGCCCTCGACGTCTAAACAACTTTTTTTGAAAAAATCCCTTTAGCCGCGCGGTCACAATTTCAGCAAAAAACTGACGTTCTGCAATTCATTCAAAGATGGTGCTAAACTGTTGCAAACGATCCCCTGAAGGGTTTTTCGGTGGAAACAGGTGGGTTTTTATCATCGGAAACAGAATTAGCCCTCGACGTCTGAACAAGTTTTTTTGAAAAAATCCCTAAGCCGCGCGGTCACAATTTCTTCAAAATTTCTGACGTTCTGCAATTCACTCAGAAATGGTGCCAAACTGTTGCAAACGATCCCCTGAAGGGTTTTTTGGTGGAAACAGGTTGGTATATATCATGGGAAACATAATTAGCCCTCGACGTCCGAACAACTTTTTTTGAAAAAATCCCTAAGCCGCGCGGTCACAATTTCTTCAAAATTTCTGACGTTCTGCCATTTACTCAGAAATCGTGCCAAACTGTTGCAAACGATCCCCTGAAGGCTTTTTCGGTGGAAACAGGTGGGTATTTATAATGGGAAACAGAATTAGCCCTCGAAGTCTGAACAACTTTTTTTGAAAAAAACCCTAAGCCGCGCGGTCACAATTTCTTCAAAATTTCTGACGTTCTGCAATTCACTCAGAAATGGTGCCAAACTGTTGCAAACGATCCCCTGAAAGGTTTTTCGGTGGAAACAGGTGGGTTTTTATCATCGGAAACAGAATTAGCGCTCGACGTCTGAACAACTTTTTTTGAAAAAATCCCTAAGCTGCGCGGTCACAATTTCTTCAAAATTTCTGACGTTCTGCAATTCACTCAGAAATGGTGCCAAACTGTTGCAAACGATCCCCTGAAAGGTTTTTCGGTGGAAACAGGTGGGTTTTTATCATGGGAAACAGAATTAGACCTCGACGTCTGAACAACTTTTTTTGAAAAAATCCCTAAGCCGCGCGGTCACAATTTCTTCAAAATTTCTGACGTTCTGCAATTCACTCAGAAATGCTGCCAAACTGTTGCAAACGATCCCCTGAAAGGTTTTTCGGTGGAAACGGGTGGGTTTTTATCATCGGAAACAGAATTAGCGCTCGACGTCTGAACAACTTTTTTTGAAAAAATCCCTAAGCCGCGCGGTCACAATTTCTTCAAAAATCTGACGTTCTGGAATTAATTCAAAGATGGTGCTAAACTGTTGCAAACGATCCCCTGAAGGGTTTTTCGGTGGAAACAGGTGGGTATTTATCATCGGAAACAGAATTAGCCCTCGAGGTCTGAACAACTTTTTTTGAAAAAATCCCTAAGCCGCGCGGTCACAATTTCTTCAAAATTTCTGACGTTCTGCAATTCACTCAGAGATGGTGCCAAACTGTTGCAAACGATCCCCTGAAGGGTTTTTCGGTGGAAACAGGTGGGAATTTATCATGGGAAACAGAATTAGACCTCGACGTCTGAACAACTTTTTTTGAAAAAATCCCTAAGCCGCGCGGTCACAATTTCTTCAAAATTTCTGACGTTCTGCAATTCACTCAGAAATGGTGCCAAACTGTTGCAAACGATCCCCTGAAAGGTTTTTCGGTGGAAACAGGTGGGTTTTTATCATCGGAAACAGAATTAGCCCTCGACGTCTAAACAACTTTTTTTGAAAAAATCCCTTTAGCCGCGCGGTCACAATTTCAGCAAAAAACTGACGTTCTGCAATTCATTCAAAGATGGTGCTAAACTGTTGCAAACGATCCCCTGAAGGGTTTTTCGGTGGAAACAGGTGGGTTTTTATCATCGGAAACAGAATTAGCCCTCGACGTCTGAACAAGTTTTTTTGAAAAAATCCCTAAGCCGCGCGGTCACAATTTCTTCAAAATTTCTGACGTTCTGCAATTCACTCAGAAATGGTGCCAAACTGTTGCAAACGATCCCCTGAAGGGTTTTTTGGTGGAAACAGGTTGGTATATATCATGGGAAACATAATTAGCCCTCGACGTCCGAACAACTTTTTTTGAAAAAATCCCTAAGCCGCGCGGTCACAATTTCAGCAAAAATCTGACGTTCTGCAATTCATTCAAAGATGGTGCTAAACTGTTGCAAACGATCCCCTGAAGGGTTTTTCGGTGGAAACAGGTAGGTATATATCATGGGAAACATAATTAGCCCTCGACGTCCGAACAACTTTTTTTGAAAAAATCCCTAAGCCGCGCGGTCACAATTTCTTCAAAATTTCTGACGTTCTGCCATTTACTCAGAAATCGTGCCAAACTGTTGCAAACGATCCCCTGAAGGCTTTTTCGGTGGAAACAGGTGGGTATTTATAATGGGAAACAGAATTAGCCCTCGAAGTCTGAACAACTTTTTTTGAAAAAATCCCTAAGCCGCGCGGTCACAATTTCTTCAAAATTTCTGACGTTCTGCAATTCACTCAGAAATGGTGCCAAACTGTTGCAAACGATCCCCTGAAAGGTTTTTCGGTGGAAACAGGTGGGTTTTTATCATCGGAAACAGAATTAGCGCTCGACGTCTGAACAACTTTTTTTGAAAAAATCCCTAAGCTGCGCGGTCACAATTTCTTCAAAATTTCTGACGTTCTGCAATTCACTCAGAAATGGTGCCAAACTGTTGCAAACGATCCCCTGAAAGGTTTTTCGGTGGAAACAGGTGGGTTTTTATCATGGGAAACAGAATTAGACCTCGACGTCTGAACAACTTTTTTTGAAAAAATCCCTAAGCCGCGCGGTCACAATTTCTTCAAAATTTCTGACGTTCTGCAATTCACTCAGAAATGCTGCCAAACTGTTGCAAACGATCCCCTGAAAGGTTTTTCGGTGGAAACGGGTGGGTTTTTATCATCGGAAACAGAATTAGCGCTCGACGTCTGAACAACTTTTTTTGAAAAAATCCCTAAGCCGCGCGGTCACAATTTCTTCAAAAATCTGACGTTCTGGAATTAATTCAAAGATGGTGCTAAACTGTTGCAAACGATCCCCTGAAGGGTTTTTCGGTGGAAACAGGTGGGTATTTATCATCGGAAACAGAATTAGCCCTCGAGGTCTGAACAACTTTTTTTGAAAAAATCCCTAAGCCGCGCGGTCACAATTTCTTCAAAATTTCTGACGTTCTGCAATTCACTCAGAGATGGTGCCAAACTGTTGCAAACGATCCCCTGAAGGGTTTTTCGGTGGAAACAGGTGGGAATTTATCATGGGAAACAGAATTAGACCTCGACGTCTGAACAACTTTTTTTGAAAAAATCCCTAAGCCGCGCGGTCACAATTTCTTCAAAATTTCTGACGTTCTGCAATTCACTCAGAAATGGTGCCAAACTGTTGCAAACGATCCCCTGAAAGGTTTTTCGGTGGAAACAGGTGGGTTTTTATCATCGGAAACAGAATTAGCCCTCGACGTCTAAACAACTTTTTTTGAAAAAATCCCTTTAGCCGCGCGGTCACAATTTCAGCAAAAAACTGACGTTCTGCAATTCATTCAAAGATGGTGCTAAACTGTTGCAAACGATCCCCTGAAGGGTTTTTCGGTGGAAACAGGTGGGTTTTTATCATCGGAAACAGAATTAGCCCTCGACGTCTGAACAAGTTTTTTTGAAAAAATCCCTAAGCCGCGCGGTCACAATTTCTTCAAAATTTCTGACGTTCTGCAATTCACTCAGAAATGGTGCCAAACTGTTGCAAACGATCCCCTGAAGGGTTTTTTGGTGGAAACAGGTTGGTATATATCATGGGAAACATAATTAGCCCTCGACGTCCGAACAACTTTTTTTGAAAAAATCCCTAAGCCGCGCGGTCACAATTTCTTCAAAATTTCTGACGTTCTGCCATTTACTCAGAAATCGTGCCAAACTGTTGCAAACGATCCCCTGAAGGCTTTTTCGGTGGAAACAGGTGGGTATTTATAATGGGAAACAGAATTAGCCCTCGAAGTCTGAACAACTTTTTTTGAAAAAATCCCTAAGCCGCGCGGTCACAATTTCTTCAAAATTTCTGACGTTCTGCAATTCACTCAGAAATGGTGCCAAACTGTTGCAAACGATCCCCTGAAAGGTTTTTCGGTGGAAACAGGTGGGTTTTTATCATCGGAAACAGAATTAGCCCTCGACGTCTAAACAACTTTTTTTGAAAAAATCCCTAAGCCGCGCGGTCACAATTTCAGCAAAAAACTGACGTTCTGCAATTCATTCAAAGATGGTGCTAAACTGTTGCAAACGATCCCCTGAAGGGTTTTTCGGTGGAAACAGGTGGGTTTTTATCATCGGAAACAGAATTAGCCCTCGACGTCTGAACAAGTTTTTTTGAAAAAATCCCTAAGCCGCGCGGTCACAATTTCTTCAAAATTTCTGACGTTCTGCAATTCACTCAGAAATGGTGCCAAACTGTTGCAAACGATCCCCTGAAGGGTTTTTTGGTGGAAACAGGTTGGTATATATCATGGGAAACATAATTAGCCCTCGACGTCCTAACAACTTTTTTTGAAAAAATCCCTAAGCCGCGCGGTCACAATTTCTTCAAAATTTCTGACGTTCTGCCATTTACTCAGAAATCGTGCCAAACTGTTGCAAACGATCCCCTGAAGGCTTTTTCGGTGGAAACAGGTGGGTATTTATCATGGGAAACAGAATTAGCCCTCGAAGTCTGAACAACTTTTTTTGAAAAAATCCCTAAGCCGCGCGGTCACAATTTCTTCAAAAATCTGACGTTCTGGAATTAATTCAAAGATGGTGCTAAACTGTTGCAAACGATCCCCTGAAGGGTTTTTCGGTGGAAACAGGTGGGTATTTATCATCGGAAACAGAATTAGCCCTCGAGGTCTGAACAACTTTTTTTGAAAAAATCCCTAAGCCGCGCGGTCACAATTTCTTCAAAATTTCTGACGTTCTGCAATTCACTCAGAGATGGTGCCAAACTGTTGCAAACGATCCCCTGAAGGGTTTTTCGGTGGAAACAGGTGGGAATTTATCATGGGAAACAGAATTAGACCTCGACGTCTGAACAACTTTTTTTGAAAAAATCCCTAAGCCGCGCGGTCACAATTTCTTCAAAATTTCTGACGTTCTGCAATTCACTCAGAAATGGTCCAAACTGTTGCAAACGATCCCCTGAAAGGTTTTTCGGTGGAAACAGGTGGGTTTTTATCATCGGAAACAGAATTAGCCCTCGACGTCTAAACAACTTTTTTTGAAAAAATCCCTAAGCCGCGCGGTCACAATTTCAGCAAAAAACTGACGTTCTGCAATTCATTCAAAGATGGTGCTAAACTGTTGCAAACGATCCCCTGAAGGGTTTTTCGGTGGAAACAGGTGGGTTTTTATCATCGGAAACATAATTAGCCCTCGACGTCCGAACAACTTTTTTTGAAAAAATCCCTAAGCCGCGCGGTCACAATTTCTTCAAAATTTCTGACGTTCTGCCATTTACTCAGAAATCGTGCCAAACTGTTGCAAACGATCCCCTGAAGGCTTTTTCGGTGGAAACAGGTGGGTATTTATCATGGGAAACAGAATTAGCCCTCGAAGTCTGAACAACTTTTTTTGAAAAAATCCCTAAGCCGCGCGGTCACAATTTCTTCAAAATTTCTGACGTTCTGCAATTCACTCAGAAATGGTGCCAAACTGTTGCAAACGATCCCCTGAAAGGTTTTTCGGTGGAAACAGGTGGGTTTTTATCATCGGAAACAGAATTAGCCCTCGACGTCTAAACAACTTTTTTTGAAAAAATCCCTAAGCCGCGCGGTCACAATTTCAGCAAAAAACTGACGTTCTGCAATTCATTCAAAGATGGTGCTAAACTGTTGCAAACGATCCCCTGAAGGGTTTTTCGGTGGAAACAGGTGGGTTTTTATCATCGGAAACAGAATTAGCCCTCGACGTCTGAACAAGTTTTTTTGAAAAAATCCCTAAGCCGCGCGGTCACAATTTCTTCAAAATTTCTGACGTTCTGCAATTCACTCAGAAATGGTGCCAAACTGTTGCAAACGATCCCCTGAAGGGTTTTTTGGTGGAAACAGGTTGGTATATATCATGGGAAACATAATTAGCCCTCGACGTCCTAACAACTTTTTTTGAAAAAATCCCTAAGCCGCGCGGTCACAATTTCTTCAAAATTTCTGACGTTCTGCCATTTACTCAGAAATCGTGCCAAACTGTTGCAAACGATCCCCTGAAGGCTTTTTCGGTGGAAACAGGTGGGTATTTATCATGGGAAACAGAATTAGCCCTCGAAGTCTGAACAACTTTTTTTGAAAAAATCCCTAAGCCGCGCGGTCACAATTTCTTCAAAAATCTGACATTCTGCAATTCACTCAGAAATGGTGCCAAACTGTTGCAAACGATCCCCTGAAGGCTTTTTCGGTGGAAACAGGTGGGTTTTTATCATGGGAAACAGAATTAGCGCTCGACGTCTGAACAACTTTTTTTGAAAAAATCCCTAAGCCGCGCGGTCACAATTTCTTCAAAAATCTGACGTTCTGCAATTAATTCAAAGATGGTGCCAATTCAAAGATGGTGCTAAACTGTTGCAAACGATCCCCTGAAGGGTTTTTCGGTGTAAACAGGTGGGTTTTTATCATCGGAAACAGAATTAGCCCTCGACGTCTGAACAACTTTTTTTGAAAATATCCCTAAGCCGCGCGGTCACAATTTCAGCAAAATTTCTGACGTTCTGCAATTCACTCAGAAATGGTGCCACACTGTTGCAAACAATCCCCTGAAGGGTTTTTCGGTGGAAACAGGTGGGTATATATCATGGGAAACAGAATTAGCCCTCGACGTCTGAACAACTTTTTTTGAAAAAATCCCTAAGCCGCGCGGTCACAAATTCAGCAAAAAACTGACGTTCTGCAATTCACTCAGAAATGGTGCTAAACTGTTGCAAACGATCCCCTGAAGGGTTTTTCGGTGGAAACAGGTGGGTTTTTATCATCGGAAACAGAATTAGCCCTCGACGTCTGAACAAGTTTTTTTGAAAAAATCCCTAAGCCGCGCGGTCACAATTTCTTCAAAATTTCTGACGTTCTGCAATTCACTCAGAAATGGTGCCAAACGGTTGCAAACGATCCCCTGAAGGGTTTTTCGGTGGAAACAGGTTGGTATATATCATGGGAAACATAATTAGCCCTCGACGTCCGAACAACTTTTTTTGAAAAAATCCCTAAGCCGCGCGGTCACAATTTCTTCAAAAATCTGACGTTCTGCGATTCACTCAGAAATCGTGCCAAGCTGTTGCAAACGATCCCCTGAAAGGTTTTTTGGTGGAAACAGGTGGGAATTTATCATCGGAAACAGAATTAGCCCTCGACGTCTGAACAACTTTTAGAAAAAATCCCTAAGCCGCGCGGTCACAATTTCTTCAAAATTTCTGACGTTCTGCCATTTACTCAGAAATCGAGCGAAACTGTTGCAAACGATCCCCTGAAGGCTTTTTCGGTGGAAACAGGTGGGTATTTATCATGGGAAACAGAATTAGCCCTCGACGTCTGAACAACTTTTTTTGAAAATATCCCTAAGCCGCGCGGTCACAATTTCAGCAAAATTTCTGACGTTCTGCAATTCACTCAGAAATGGTGCCACACTGTTGCAAACAATCCCCTGAAGGGTTTTTCGGTGGAAACAGGTGGGTATATATCATGGGAAACAGAATTAGCCCTCGACGTCTGAACAAGTTTTTTTGAAAAAATCACTAAGCCGCGCGGTCACAATTTCTTCAAAATTTCTGACGTTCTGCAATTCACTCAGAAATGGTGCCAAACTGTTGCAAACGATCCCCTGAAGGGTTTTTCAGTGGAAACAGGTGGGTATATATCATGGGAAACAGAATTAGCCCTCGACGTCTGAAAAACTGTTTTTGAAAAAATCCCTGAGCCGCGCGGTCACAATTTCTTCAAAATTTCTGACGTTCTGCCATTTACTCAGAAATCGTGCCAAACTGTTGCAAACGATCCCCTGAAGGGTTTTTCAGTGGAAACAGGTGGGTATTTATCATGGGAAACAGAATTAGCCCTCGACGTCTGAACAACTTTTTTTGAAAAAATCCCTAAGCCGCGCGGTCACAATTTCTTAAAAATTTCTGACGTTCTGCAATTCACTCAGAAATGGTGCCAAACTGTTGCAAACAATCCCCTGAAGGCTTTTTCGGTGGAAACAGGTGGGTATTTATCATGGGAAACAGAATTAGCCCTCGAAGTCTGAACAACTTTTTTTGAAAAAATCCCTAAGCCGCGCGGTCACAATTTCAGCAAAAATCTGACGTTCTGCAATTTACTCAGAAATGGTGCCAAACTGTTGCAAACGATCCCCTGAAGGCTTTTTCGGTGGAAACAGGTGGGTTTTTATCATCGGAAACAGAATTAGCGCTCGACGTCTGAACAACTTTTTTTGAAAAAATCCCTAAGCCGCGCGGTCACAATTTCTTCAAAAATCTGACGTTCTGCAATTAATTCAAAGATGGTGCCAAACTGTTGCAAACAATCCCCTGAAAGGCTTTTCGGTGGAAACAGGTGGGTTTTTATCATCGGAAACAGAATTAGCCCTCGACGTCTGAACAAGTTTTTTTGAAAAAATCCCTAAGCCGCGCGGTCACAATTTCAGCAAAAAACTGACTTTCTGCAATTCATTCAAAGATGGTGCTAAACTGTTGCAAACGATCCCCTGAAGGGTTTTTCGGTGGAAACACGTGGGTTTTTATCATCGGAAACAGAATTAGCCCTCGACGTCTGAACAAGTTTTTTTGAAAAAATCCCTAAGCCGCGCGGTCACAATTTCTTCAAAATTTCTGACGTTCCGCAATTCACTCAGAAATGGTGCCAAACTGTTGCAAACGATCCCCTGAAAGGTTTTTCGGTGGAAACAGGTGGGTTTTTATCATCAGAAACAGAATTAGCCCTCGACGTCTGAACAACTTTTTTTGAAAAAATCCCTAAGCCGCGCGGTCACAATTTCAGCAAAAAACTGACGTTCTGCAATTCATTCAAAGATGGTGCTAAACTGTTGCAAACAATCCCCTGAAGGGTTTTTCGGTGGAAACAGGTGGGTTTTTATCATCGGAAACAGAATTAGCCCTCGACGTCTGAACAAGTTTTTTTGAAAAAATCCCTAAGCCGCGCGGTCACAATTTCTTCAAAATTTCTGACGTTCTGCAATTCACTCAGAAATGGTGCCAAACTGTTGCAAACGATCCCCTGAAGGGTTTTTCGGTGGAAACAGGTTGGTATATATCATGGGAAACATAATTAGCCCTCGACGTCCGAACAACTTTTTTTGAAAAAATCCCTAAGCCGCGCGGTCACAATTTCTTCAAAATTTCTGACGTTCTGCCATTTACTCAGAAATCGTGCCAAACTGTTGCAAACGATCCCCTGAAGGCTTTTTTGGTGGAAACAGGTGGGTATTTATCATGGGAAACAGAATTAGCCCTCGACGTCTGAACAACTTTTTTTGAAAAAATCCCTAAGCCGCGCGGTCACAATTTCTTCAAAATTTCTGACGTTCTGCAATTCACTCAGAAATGGTGCCAAACTGTTGCAAACAATCCCCTGAAGGCTTTTTCGGTGGAAACAGGTGGGTATTTATCATGGGAAACAGAATTAGCCCTCGAAGTCTGAACAACCTTTTTTGAAAAAATCCCTAAGCCGCGCGGTCACAATTTCTTCAAAAATCTGACGTTCTGCGATTCACTCAGAAATCGTGCCAAGCTGTTGCAAACGATCCCCTGAAAGGTTTTTTGGTGGAAACAGGTGGGAATTTATCATCGGAAACAGAATTAGCCCTCGAAGTCTGAACAACTTTTAGAAAAAATCCCTAAGCCGCGCGGTCACAATTTCTTCAAAATTTCTGACGTTCTGCCATTTACTCAGAAATCGTGCCAAACTGTTGCAAACGATCCCCTGAAGGCTTTTTCGGTGGAAACAGGTGGGTATTTATCATGGGAAACATAATTAGCCCTCGACGTCTGAACAACCTTTTTTGAAAATATCCCTAAGCCGCGCGGTCACAATTTCAGCAAAATTTCTGACGTTCTGCAATTCACTCAGAAATGGTGCCACACTGTTGCGAACAATCCCCTGAAGGGTTTTTCGGTGGAAACAGGTGGGTATATATCATGGGAAACAGAATTAGCCCTCGACGTCTGAACAAGTTTTTTTGAAAAAATCACTAAGCCGCGCGGTCACAATTTCTTCAAAATTTCTGACATTCTGCAATTCACTCAGAAATGGTGCCAAACTGTTGCAAACGATCCCCTGAAGGGTTTTTCAGTGGAAACAGGTGGGTATATATCATGGGAAACAGAATTAGCCCTCGACGTCTGAAAAACTGTTTTTGAAAAAATCCCTGAGCCGCGCGGTCACAATTTCTTCAAAATTTCTGACGTTCTGCCATTTACTCAGAAATCGTGCCAAACTGTTGCAAACGATCCCCTGAAGGGTTTTTCAGTGGAAACAGGTGGGTATTTATCATGGGAAACAGAATTAGCCCTCGACGTCTGAACAACTTTTTTTGAAAAAATCCCTAAGCCGCGCGGTCACAATTTCAGCAAAAATCTGACGTTCTGCAATTCACTCAGATATGGTGCCAAACTGTTGCAAACAATCCCCTGAAGGGTTTTTCGGTGGAAACAGGTGGGTATATATCATGGGAAACAGAATTAGCCCTCCACGTCTGAACAATTTTTTTAAAAAAAATCCCTAAGCCGCGCGGTCACAATTTCTTCAAAATTTCTGACGTTCTGCAATTAACTCAGAAATGGTGCCACACTGTTGCAAACAATCCCCTGAAGGGTTTTTCGGTGGAAACAGGTGGGTATATATCATGGGAAACAGAATTAGCCCTCCACGTCTGAACAATTTTTTTTAAAAAAATCCCTAAGCCGCGCGGTCACAATTTCTTCAAAATTTCTGACGTTCTGCAATTAACTCAGAAATGGTGCCACACTGTTGCAAACAATCCCCTGAAGGCTTTTTCGGTGGAAACAGGTGGGTATTTATCATGGGAAACAGAATTAGCCCTCGACGTCTGAACAACTTTTTTTGAAAAAATCCCTGAGGCGCGCGGTCACAATTTCTTCAAAATTTCTGACGTTCTGCAATTCACTCAGAAATGGTGCCAAACTGCTGCAAACAATCCCCTGAAGGGTTTTCGGTGGAAACAGGTGGGTATATATCATGGGAAACAGAATTAGCCCTCCACGTCTGAACAACTTTTTTGAAAAAATCCCTAAGCCGCGCGGTCACAAATTCTTCAAAATTTCTGACGTTATGCCATTTACTCAGAAATGGTGCCAAACTCTTGCAAACGATCCCCTGAAAGGTTTTTCAGTGGAAACAGGTGGGTTTTTATCATCGGAAACAGAATTAGCCCTCGACGTCTGAACAACTTTTTTTGAAAAAATCCCTAAGCCGCGCGGTCACAATTTCTTCAAAATTTCTGACGTTCTGCAATTCACTCAGAAATGGTGCCAAAATGTTGCAAACGATCCCCTGAAGGGTTTTTCGGTGGAAACAGGTGGGTTTTTATCATCGGAAACAGAATTAGCCCTCGACGTCTGAACAAGTTTTTTTGAAAAAATCCCTAAGCCGCGCGGTCACAGTTTCAGCAAAAAACTGACTTTCTGCAATTCATTCAAAGATGGTGCTAAACTGTTGCAAACGATCCCCTGAAGGGTTTTTCGGTGGAAACAGGTGGGTTTTTATCATCGGAAACAGAATTAGCCCTCGACGTCTGAACAACTTTTTTTGAAAAAATCCCTAAGCCGCGCGGTCACAATTTCTTGAAAAATTCTGACGTTCTGCAATTCACTCAGAAATGGTGCCAAACTGTTGCAAACAATCCCCTGAAGGCTTTTTCGGTGGAAACAGGTGTGTATTTATCATGGGAAACAGAATTAGCCCTCGAAGTCTGAACAACTTTTTTTGAAAAAATCCCTAAGCCGCGCGGTCACAATTTCAGCAAAAATCTGACGTTCTGCAATTCACTCAGAAATGGTGCCAAACTGTTGCAAACGATCCCCTGAAAGGTTTTTCGGTGGAAACAGGTGGGTATTTATCATGGGAAACAGAATTAGCCCTCGACGTCTGAACAACTTTTTTTGAAAAAATCCCTAAGCCGCGCGGTCACAATTTCTGCAAAAATCTGACGTTCTGCAATTCACTCAAAAATGGTGCCAAACTGTTGCAAACGATCCCCTGAAAGGTTTTTCGGTGGAAACAGGTGGGTATTTATCATCGGAAACAGAATTAGCCCTCGACGTCTGAACAACTTTTTTTGAAAAAATCCCTAAGCCGCGCAGTCACAATTTCTTCAAAATTTCTGACGTTCTGCAATTCACTCAGAAATGGTGCCAAACTGTTGCAAACAATCCCCTGAAGGGTTTTTCGGTGGAAACAGGTGGGTATATATCATGGGAAACAGAATTAGCCCTCGACGTCTGAACAACTTTTTTTGAAAAAATCCCTAAGCCGCGCGGTCACAATTTCTTCAAAATTTCTGACGTTCTGCAATTTACTCAGAAATGGTGCCAAACTGTTGCAAACGATCCCCTGAAGGCTTTTTCGGTGGAAACAGGTGGGTATTTATCATGGGAAACAGAATTAGCCCTCGACGTCTGAACAACTTTTTTTGAAAAAATCCCTAAGCCGCGCGGTCACAATTTCTTCAAAATTTCTGACGTTCTGCAATTAACTCAGAAATGGTGCCACACTGTTGCAAACAATCCCCTGAAGGCTTTTTCGGTGGAAACAGGTGGGTATTTATCATGGGAAACAGAATTAGCCCTCGACGTCTGAACAACTTTTTTTGAAAAAATCCCTGAGGCGCGCGGTCACAATTTCTTCAAAATTTCTGACGTTCTGCAATTCACTCAGAAATGGTGCCAAACTGCTTCAAACAATCCCCTGAAGGGTTTTCGGTGGAAACAGGTGGGTATATATCATGGGAAACAGAATTAGCCCTCCACGTCTGAACAACTTTTTTGAAAAAATCCCTAAGCCGCGCGGTCACAAATTCTTCAAAATTTCTGACGTTATGCCATTTACTCAGAAATGGTGCCAAACTCTTGCAAACGATCCCCTGAAAGGTTTTTCAGTGGAAACAGGTGGGTTTTTATCATCGGAAACAGAATTAGCCCTCGACGTCTGAACAACTTTTTTTGAAAAAATCCCTAAGCCGCGCGGTCACAATTTCTTCAAAATTTCTGACGTTCTGCAATTCACTCAGAAATGGTGCCAAAATGTTGCAAACGATCCCCTGAAGGGTTTTTCGGTGGAAACAGGTGGGTTTTTATCATCGGAAACCGAATTAGCCCTCGACGTCTGAACAAGTTTTTTTGAAAAAATCCCTAAGCCGCGCGGTCACAGTTTCAGCAAAAAACTGACTTTCTGCAATTCATTCAAAGATGGTGCTAAACTGTTGCAAACGATCCCCTGAAGGGTTTTTCGGTGGAAACAGGTGGGTTTTTATCATCGGAAACAGAATTAGCCCTCGACGTCTGAACAACTTTTTTTGAAAAAATCCCTAAGCCGCGCGGTCACAATTTCTTGAAAAATTCTGACGTTCTGCAATTCACTCAGAAATGGTGCCAAACTGTTGCAAACAATCCCCTGAAGGCTTTTTCGGTGGAAACAGGTGTGTATTTATCATGGGAAACAGAATTAGCCCTCGAAGTCTGAACAACTTTTTTTGAAAAAATCCCTAAGCCGCGCGGTCACAATTTCAGCAAAAATCTGACGTTCTGCAATTCACTCAGAAATGGTGCCAAACTGTTGCAAACGATCCCCTGAAAGGTTTTTCGGTGGAAACAGGTGGGTATTTATCATGGGAAACAGAATTAGCCCTCGACGTCTGAACAACTTTTTTTGAAAAAATCCCTAAGCCGCGCGGTCACAATTTCTGCAAAAATCTGACGTTCTGCAATTCACTCAAAAATGGTGCCAAACTGTTGCAAACGATCCCCTGAAAGGTTTTTCGGTGGAAACAGGTGGGTATTTATCATCGGAAACAGAATTAGCCCTCGACGTCTGAACAACTTTTTTTGAAAAAATCCCTAAGCCGCGCAGTCACAATTTCTTCAAAATTTCTGACGTTCTGCAATTCACTCAGAAATGGTGCCAAACTGTTGCAAACAATCCCCTGAAGGGTTTTTCGGTGGAAACAGGTGGGTATATATCATGGGAAACAGAATTAGCCCTCGACGTCTGAACAACTTTTTTTGAAAAAATCCCTAAGCCGCGCGGTCACAATTTCTTCAAAATTTCTGACGTTCTGCAATTTACTCAGAAATGGTGCCAAACTGTTGCAAACGATCCCCTGAAGGGTTTTTCGGTGGAAACAGGTGGGTATATATCATGGGAAACAGAATTAGCCCTCGACGTCTGAACAACTTTTTTTGAAAAAATCCCTAAGCCGCTCGGTCACAAATTCTTCAAAATTTCTGACGTTATGCCATTTACTCAGAAATCGTGCCAAACTGTTGCAAACGATCCCCTGAAGGGTTTTTCGGTGGAAACAGGTGGGTATTTATCATGGGAAACAGAATTAGCCCTCGACGTCTGAACAACTTTTTTTGAAAAAATCCCTAAGCCGCGCGGTCACAATTTCTTCAAAATTTCTGACGTTCTGCAATTAACTCAGAAATGGTGCCACACTGTTGCAAACAATCCCCTGAAGGCTTTTTCGGTGGAAACAGGTGGGTATTTATCATGGGAAACAGAAATAGCCCTCGACGTCTGAACAACTTTTTTTGAAAAAATCCCTGAGGCGCGCGGTCACAATTTCTTCAAAATTTCTGACGTTCTGCAATTCACTCAGAAATGGTGCCAAACTGCTTCAAACAATCCCCTGAAGGGTTTTCGGTGGAAACAGGTGGGTATATATCATGGGAAACAGAATTAGCCCTCCACGTCTGAACAACTTTTTTGAAAAAATCCCTAAGCCGCGCGGTCACAAATTCTTCAAAATTTCTGACGTTATGCCATTTACTCAGAAATGGTGCCAAACTCTTGCAAACGATCCCCTGAAAGGTTTTTCAGTGGAAACAGGTGGGTTTTTATCATCGGAAACAGAATTAGCCCTCGACGTCTGAACAACTTTTTTTGAAAAAATCCCTAAGCCGCGCGGTCACAATTTCTTCAAAATTTCTGACGTTCTGCAATTCACTCAGAAATGGTGCCAAAATGTTGCAAACGATCCCCTGAAGGGTTTTTCGGTGGAAACAGGTGGGTTTTTATCATCGGAAACCGAATTAGCCCTCGACGTCTGAACAACTTTTTTTGAAAAAATCCCTAAGCCGCGCGGTCACAATTTCTTGAAAAATTCTGACGTTCTGCAATTCACTCAGAAATGGTGCCAAACTGTTGCAAACAATCCCCTGAAGGCTTTTTCGGTGGAAACAGGTGGGTATTTATCATGGGAAACAGAATTAGCCCTCGAAGTCTGAACAACTTTTTTTGAAAAAATCCCCAAGCCGCGCGGTCACAATTTCTTCAAAATTTCTGACGTTCTGCAATTCACTCAGAAATGGTGCCAAACTGTTGCAAACGATCCCCTGAAGGGTTTTTCGGTGGAAACAGGTGGGTATATATCATGGGAAACAGAATTAGCCCTCGACGTCTGAAAAACTTTTTTTGAAAAAATCCCTAAGCCGCGCGGTCACAATTTCTTCAAAATTTCTGACGTTCTGCCATTTACTCAGAAATCGTGCCAAACTGTTGCAAACGATCCCCTGAAGGGTTTTTCGTTGGAAACAAGTGGGTATTTATCATGGGAAACAGAATTAGCCCTCGACGTCTGAACAACTTTTTTTGAAAAAATCCCTAAGCCGCGC
Source organism: Podarcis melisellensis (assembly GCF_964234715.1). Classification (NCBI taxonomy): domain Eukaryota; kingdom Metazoa; phylum Chordata; class Lepidosauria; order Squamata; family Lacertidae; genus Podarcis; species Podarcis melisellensis. The sequence continues at coordinate 91,334,969 of NC_138538.1, read as the reverse complement.
GGTCACAATTTCTTGAAAATTTCTGACGTTCTGCAATTCACTCAGAAATGGTGCCAAACTGTTGCAAACAATCCCCTGAAGGCTTTGTCGGTGGAAACAGGTGGGTATTTATCATGGGAAACAGAACTAGCCCTCGACGTCTGAACAACTTTTTTTTGAAAAAATCCCTAAGCCGCGCGGTCACAATTTCAGCAAAAATCTGACGTTCTGCAATTCACTCAGAAATGGTGCCAAACTGTTGCAAACGATCCCCTGAAGGCTTTTTCGGTGGAAACAGGTGGGTATTTATCATGGGAAACAGAATTAGCCCTCGAAGTCTGAACAACTTTTTTTGAAAAAATCCCTAAGCCGCGCGGTCACAATTTCAGCAAAAATCTGACGTTCTGCAATTCACTCAGAAATGGTGCCAAACTGTTGCAAACGATCCCCTGAAGGGTTTTTCGGTGGAAACAGGTGGGTATTTATCATCGGAAACAGAATTAGCCCTCGACGTCTGAACAACTTTTTTTGAAAAAATCCCTAAGCCGCGCGGTCACAATTTCTTCAAAATTTCTGACGTTCTGCAATTAACTCAGAAATGGTGCCACACTGTTGCAAACAATCCCCTGAAAGGTTTTTCAGTGGAAACAGGTGGGTTTTTATCATCGGAAACAGAATTAGCCCTCGACGTCTGAACAACTTTTTTTGAAAAAATCCCTAAGCCGCGCGGTCACAATTTCTTCAAAATTTCTGACGTTCTGCAATTCACTCAGAAATGGTGCCAAAATGTTGCAAACGATCCCCTGAAAGGTTTTTCGGTGGAAACAGGTGGGTTTTTATCATCGGAAACAGAAGTAGCCCTCGACGCCTAAACAACTTTTTTTGAAAAAATCCCTAAGCCGCACGGTCGCAATTTCAGCAAAAAACTGACGTTCTGCAATTCATTCAAAGATGGTGCTAAACTGTTGCAAACGATCCCCTGAAGGGTTTTTCGGTGGAAACAGGTGGGTTTTTATCATGGGAAACAGAATTAGGCCTCGACGTCTGAACAACTTTTTTTGAAAAAATCCCTAAGCCGCGCGGTCACAAATTCTTCAAAATTTCTGACGTTCTGCAATTCACTCAGAAATGGTGCCAAACTCTTGCAAACGATCCCCTGAAAGGTTTTTCGGTGGAAACAGGTGGGTTTTTATCATCGGAAACAGAATTAGCCCTCGACGTCTGAAAAACTTTTTTTGAAAAAATCCCTAAGCCGCGCGGTCACAATTTCAGCAAAAAACTGACGTTCTGCAATTCACTCAGAAATCGTGCCAAACTCTTGCAAACGATCCCCTGAAAGATTTTTCAGTGGAAACAGGTGGGTATATATCATGGGAAACAGAATTAGCCCTCGACGTCTGAACAACTTTTTTTGAAAAAATCCCTAAGCCGCGCGGTCACAATTTCTTCAAAATTTCTGACGTTCTGCAATTCACTCAGAAATGGTGCCAAACTGTTGCAAACAATCCCCTGAAAGGTTTTTCGGTGGAAACAGGTGGGTATATATCATGGGAAACAGAATTAGCCCTCGACGTCTGAAAAACTTTTTTTGAAAAAATACCTAAGCCGCGTGGTCACAATTTCTTCAAAATTTCTGACGTTCTGCCATTTACTCAGAAATCGTGCCAAACTGTTGCAAACGATCCCCTGAAGGCTTTTTCGGTGGAAACAGGTGGGTATTTATCATGGGAAACAGAATTAGCCCTCGACGTCTGAACAACATTTTTGAAAAAATCCCTAAGCCGCGCGGTCACAATTTCAGCAAAAATCTGACGTTCTGCAATTCACTCAGAAATGGTGCCAAACTGTTGCAAACGATCCCCTGAAAGGTTTTTCGGTGGAAACAGGTGGGTATTTATCATGGGAAACAGAATTAGCCCTCGACGTCTGAACAACTTTTTTTGAAAAAATCCCTAAGCCGCGCGGTCACAACTTCTTCAAAATTTCTGACGTTCTGCAATTCACTCAGAAATGGTGCCAAACTGTTGCAAACAATCCCCTGAAGGCTTTTTCGGTGGAAACTGTTGCAAACAATCCCCTGAAGGGTTTTTCGGTGGAAACAGGTGGGCATTTATCATGGGAAACAGAATTAGCCCTCGACGTCTGAACAACTTTTTTTGAAAAAATCCCTAAGCCGCGCGGTCACAATTTCTTCAAAATTTCTGACGTTCTGCAATTCCCTCAGAAATGGTGCCAAAGTGTTGCAAACAATCCCCTGAAGGGTTTTTCGGTGGAAACAGGTGGGTATATATCATGGGAAACAGAATTAGCCCTCGACGCCTGAACAACTTTTTTTGAAATAATCCCTAAGCCGCGCGGTCACAATTTCTTCAAAATTTCTGACGTTCTGCAATTCACTCAGAAATGGTGCCAAACTGTTGCAAACGATCCCCTGAAGGGTTTTTCGGTGGAAACAGGTGGGTATTTATCATGGGAAACAGAATTAGCCCTCGAAGTCTGAACAACTTTTTTTGAAAAAATCCCTAAGCCGCGCGGTCACAATTTCAGCAAAAATCTGACGTTCTGCAATTCACTCAGAAATGGTGCCAAACTGTTGCAAACGATCCCCTGAAAGGTTTTTCGGTGGAAACAGGTGGGTATTTATCATCGGAAACAGAATTAGCCCTCGATGTCTGAAAAACTTTTTTTGAAAAAATCCCTAAGCCGCGCGGTCACAATTTCTTCAAAATTTCTGACGTTCTGCAATTCACTCAGAAATGGTGCCAAACTCTTGCAAACGATCCCCTGAAGGGTTTTTCGGTGGAAACAGGTGGGTATATATCATGGGAAACAGAATTAGCCCTCGACGTCTGAAAAACTTTTTTTGAAAAAATCCCTAAGCCGCGCGGTCACAATTTCTTCAAAATTTCTGACGTTCTGCCATTTACTCAGAAATCGTGCCAAACTGTTGCAAACGATCCCCTGAAGGGTTTTTCGTTGGAAACAAGTGGGTATTTATCATGGGAAACAGAATTAGCCCTCGACGTCTGAACAACTTTTTTTGAAAAAATCCCTAAGCCGCGCGGTCACAATTTCTTGAAAATTTCTGACGTTCTGCAATTCACTCAGAAATGGTGCCAAACTGTTGCAAACAATCCCCTGAAGGCTTTGTCGGTGGAAACAGGTGGGTATTTATCATGGGAAACAGAACTAGCCCTCGACGTCTGAACAACTTTTTTTTGAAAAAATCCCTAAGCCGCGCGGTCACAATTTCAGCAAAAATCTGACGTTCTGCAATTCACTCAGAAATGGTGCCAAACTGTTGCAAACGATCCCCTGAAGGCTTTTTCGGTGGAAACAGGTGGGTATTTATCATGGGAAACAGAATTAGCCCTCGAAGTCTGAACAACTTTTTTTGAAAAAATCCCTAAGCCACGCGGTCACAATTTCAGCAAAAATCTGACGTTCTGCAATTCACTCAGAAATGGTGCCAAACTGTTGCAAACGATCCCCTGAAAGGTTTTTCGGTGGAAACAGGTGGGTATTTATCATCGGAAACAGAATTAGCCCTCGACGTCTGAACAACTTTTTTTGAAAAAATCCCTAAGCCGCGCGGTCACAATTTCTTCAAAATTTCTGACGTTCTGCAATTAACTCAGAAATGGTGCCACACTGTTGCAAACAATCCCCTGAAAGGTTTTTCAGTGGAAACAGGTGGGTTTTTATCATCGGAAACAGAATTAGCCCTCGACGTCTGAACAACTTTTTTTGAAAAAATCCCTAAGCCGCGCGGTCACAATTTCTTCAAAATTTCTGACGTTCTGCAATTCACTCAGAAATGGTGCCAAAATGTTGCAAACGATCCCCTGAAAGGTTTTTCGGTGGAAACAGGTGGGTTTTTATCATCGGAAACAGAAGTAGCCCTCGACGCCTAAACAACTTTTTTTGAAAAAATCCCTAAGCCGCACGGTCACAATTTCAGCAAAAAACTGACGTTCTGCAATTCATTCAAAGATGGTGCTAAACTGTTGCAAACGATTCCCTGAAGGGTTTTTCGGTGGAAACAGGTGGGTTTTTATCATGGGAAACAGAATTAGGCCTCGACGTCTGAACAACTTTTTTTGAAAAAATCCCTAAGCCGCGCGGTCACAAATTCTTCAAAATTTCTGACGTTATGCCATTTACTCAGAAATGGTGCCAAACTCTTGCAAACGATCCCCTGAAAGGTTTTGCAGTGGAAACAGGTGGGTTTTTATCATCGGAAACAGAATTAGCCCTCGACGTCTTAAAAACTTTTTTTGAAAAAATCCCTAAGCCGCGCGGTCACAATTTCTTCAAAATTTCTGACGTTCTGCAATTCACTCAGAAATGGTGCCAAAATGTTGCAAACGATTCCCTGAAAGGTTTTTCGGTGGAAACAGGTGGGTTTTTATCATCGGAAAAAGAATTAGCCCTCGACGCCTAAACAACTTTTTTTGAAAAAATCCCTAAGCCGCGCGGTCACAATTTCAGCAAAAAACTGACGTTCTGCAATTCACTCAGAAATGGTGCCAAACTCTTGCAAACGATCCCCTGAAAGATTTTTCAGTGGAAACAGGTGGGTATATATCATGGGAAACAGAATTAGCCCTCGACGTCTGAACAACTTTTTTTGAAAAAATCCCTAAGCCGCGCGGTCACAATTTCTTCAAAATTTCTGACGTTCTGCAATTCACTCAGAAATGGTGCCAAACTGTTGCAAACAATCCCCTGAAAGGTTTTTCGGTGGAAACAGGTGGGTATATATAATGGGAAACAGAATTAGCCCTCGACGTCTGAAAAACTTTTTTTGAAAAAATACCTAAGCCGCGTGGTCACAATTTCTTCAAAATTTCTGACGTTCTGCCATTTACTCAGAAATCGTGCCAAACTGTTGCAAACGATCCCCTGAAGGCTTTTTCGGTGGAAACAGGTGGGTATTTATCATGGGAAACAGAATTAGCCCTCGACGTCTGAACAACATTTTTGAAAAAATCCCTAAGCCGCGCGGTCACAATTTCAGCAAAAATCTGACGTTCTGCAATTCACTCAGAAATGGTGCCAAACTGTTGCAAACGATCCCCTGAAAGGTTTTTCGGTGGAAACAGGTGGGTATTTATCATGGGAAACAGAATTAGCCCTCGACGTCTGAACAACTTTTTTTGAAAAAATCCCTAAGCCGCGCGGTCACAACTTCTTCAAAATTTCTGACGTTCTGCAATTCACTCAGAAATGGTGCCAAACTGTTGCAAACAATCCCCTGAAGGCTTTTTCGGTGGAAACTGTTGCAAACAATCCCCTGAAGGGTTTTTCGGTGGAAACAGGTGGGCATTTATCATGGGAAACAGAATTAGCCCTCGACGTCTGAACAACTTTTTTTGAAAAAATCCCTAAGCCGCGCGGTCACAATTTCTTCAAAATTTCTGACGTTCTGCAATTCCCTCAGAAATGGTGCCAAAGTGTTGCAAACAATCCCCTGAAGGGTTTTTCGGTGGAAACAGGTGGGTATATATCATGGGAAACAGAATTAGCCCTCGACGCCTGAACAACTTTTTTTGAAATAATCCCTAAGCCGCGCGGTCACAATTTCTTCAAAATTTCTGACGTTCTGCAATTCACTCAGAAATGGTGCCAAACTGTTGCAAACGATCCCCTGAAGGGTTTTTCGGTGGAAACAGGTGGGTATTTATCATGGGAAACAGAATTAGCCCTCGAAGTCTGAACAACTTTTTTTGAAAAAATCCCTAAGCCGCGCGGTCACAATTTCAGCAAAAATCTGACGTTCTGCAATTCACTCAGAAATGGTGCCAAACTGTTGCAAACGATCCCCTGAAAGGTTTTTCGGTGGAAACAGGTGGGTATTTATCATCGGAAACAGAATTAGCCCTCGACGTCTGAACAACTTTTTTTGAAAAAATCCCTAAGCCGCGCGGTCACAATTTCTTCACAATTTCTGACGTTCTGCAATTAACTCAGAAATGGTGCCACACTGTTGCAAACAATCCCCTGAAAGGTTTTTCAGTGGAAACAGGTGGGTTTTTATCATCGGAAACAGAATTAGCCCTCGACGTCTGAACAACTTTTTTTGAAAAAATCCCTAAGCCGCGCGGTCACAATTTCAGCAAAAAACTGACGTTCTGCAATTCACTCAGAAATCGTGCCAAACTCTTGCAAACGATCCCCTGAAAGATTTTTCAGTGGAAACAGGTGGGTATATATCATGGGAAACAGAATTAGCCCGCGACGTCTGAACAACTTTTTTTGAAAAAATCCCTAAGCCGCGCGGTCACAATTTCTTCAAAATTTCTGACGTTCTGCAATTCACTCAGAAATGGTGCCAAACTGTTGCAAACAATCCCCTGAAAGGTTTTTCGGTGGAAACAGGTGGGTATATATAATGGGAAACAGAATTAGCCCTCGACGTCTGAAAAACTTTTTTTGAAAAAATACCTAAGCCGCGTGGTCACAATTTCTTCAAAATTTCTGACGTTCTGCCATTTACTCAGAAATCGTGCCAAACTGTTGCAAACGATCCCCTGAAGGCTTTTTCGGTGGAAACAGGTGGGTATTTATCATGGGAAACAGAATTAGCCCTCGACGTCTGAACAACATTTTTGAAAAAATCCCTAAGCCGCGCGGTCACAATTTCAGCAAAAATCTGACGTTCTGCAATTCACTCAGAAATGGTGCCAAACTGTTGCAAACGATCCCCTGAAAGGTTTTTCGGTGGAAACAGGTGGGTATTTATCATGGGAAACAGAATTAGCCCTCGACGTCTGAACAACTTTTTTTGAAAAAATCCCTAAGCCGCGCGGTCACAACTTCTTCAAAATTTCTGACGTTCTGCAATTCACTCAGAAATGGTGCCAAACTGTTGCAAACAATCCCCTGAAGGCTTTTTCGGTGGAAACTGTTGCAAACAATCCCCTGAAGGGTTTTTCGGTGGAAACAGGTGGGCATTTATCATGGGAAACAGAATTAGCCCTCGACGTCTGAACAACTTTTTTTGAAAAAATCCCTAAGCCGCGCGGTCACAATTTCTTCAAAATTTCTGACGTTCTGCAATTCCCTCAGAAATGGTGCCAAAGTGTTGCAAACAATCCCCTGAAGGGTTTTTCGGTGGAAACAGGTGGGTATATATCATGGGAAACAGAATTAGCCCTCGACGCCTGAACAACTTTTTTTGAAATAATCCCTAAGCCGCGCGGTCACAATTTCTTCAAAATTTCTGACGTTCTGCAATTCACTCAGAAATGGTGCCAAACTGTTGCAAACGATCCCCTGAAGGGTTTTTCGGTGGAAACAGGTGGGTATTTATCATGGGAAACAGAATTAGCCCTCGAAGTCTGAACAACTTTTTTTGAAAAAATCCCTAAGCCGCGCGGTCACAATTTCAGCAAAAATCTGACGTTCTGCAATTCACTCAGAAATGGTGCCAAACTGTTGCAAACGATCCCCTGAAAGGTTTTTCGGTGGAAACAGGTGGGTATTTATCATCGGAAACAGAATTAGCCCTCGACGTCTGAACAACTTTTTTTGAAAAAATCCCTAAGCCGCGCGGTCACAATTTCTTCAAAATTTCTGACGTTCTGCAATTAACTCAGAAATGGTGCCACACTGTTGCAAACAATCCCCTGAAAGGTTTTTCAGTGGAAACAGGTGGGTTTTTATCATCGGAAACAGAATTAGCCCTCGACGTCTGAACAACTTTTTTTGAAAAAATCCCTAAGCCGCGCGGTCACAATGTCTTCAAAATTTCTGACGTTCTGCAATTCACTCAGAAATGGTGCCAAAATGTTGCAAACGATCCCCTGAAAGGTTTTTCGGTGGAAACAGGTGGGTTTTTATCATCGGAAACAGAATTAGCCCTCAACGCCTAAACAACTTTTTTTGAAAAAATCCCTAAGCCGCACGGTCACAATTTCAGCAAAAAACTGACGTTCAGCAATTCATTCAAAGATGGTGCTAAACTGTTGCAAACGATCCCCTGAAGGGTTTTTCGGTGGAAACAGGTGGGTTTTTATCATCGGAAACAGAATTAGCCCTCGACGTCTGAAAAACTTTTTTTGAAAAAATCCCTAAGCCGCACGGTCACAATTTCTTCAAAATTTCTGACGTTCTGCCATTTACTCAGAAATCATGCCAAACTGTTGCAAACGATCCCCTGAAGGGTTTTTCGGTGGAAACAGGTGGGTATTTATCATGGGAAACAGAATTACCCCTCGACGTCTGAACAACTTTTTTTCAAAAAATCCCTAAGCCGCGCGGTCACATTTTCTTGAAAATTTCTGACGTTCTGCAATTCACTCAGAAATGGTGCCAAACTGTTGCAAACAATCCCCTGAAGGCTTTTTCGGTGGAAACAGGTGGGTATTTATCATGGGAAACAGAATTACCCCTCGACGTCTGAACAACTTTTTTTGAAAAAATCCCTAAGCCGCGCGGTCACAACTTCTTCAAAATTTCTGACGTTCTGCAATTCACTCAGAAATGGTGCCAAACTGTTGCAAACAATCCCCTGAAGGCTTTTTCGGTGGAAACTGTTGCAAACGATCCCCTGAAGGGTTTTTCGGTGGAAACAGGTGGGCATTTATCATGGGAAACAGAATTAGCCCTCGACGTCTGAACAACTTTTTTTGAAAAAATCCCTAAGCCGCGCGGTCACAATTTCTTCAAAATTTCTGACGTTCTGCAATTCCCTCAGAAATGGTGCCAAACTGTTGCAAACAATCCCCTGAAGGGTTTTTCGGTGGAAACAGGTGGGTATATATCATGGGAAACAGAATTAGCCCTCGACGCCTGAACAACTTTTTTTGAAAAAATCCCTAAGCCGCGCGGTCACAATTTCTTCAAAATTTCTGACGTTCTGCAATTCACTCAGAAATGGTGCCAAACTGTTGCAAACGATCCCCTGAAGGGTTTTTCGGTGGAAACAGGTGGGTATTTATCATGGGAAACAGAATTAGCCCTCGAAGTCTGAACAACTTTTTTTGAAAAAATCCCTAAGCCGCGCGGTCACAATTTCAGCAAAAATCTGACGTTCTGCAATTCACTCAGAAATGGTGCCAAACTGTTGCAAACGATCCCCTGAAAGGTTTTTCGGTGGAAACAGGTGGGTATTTATCATCGGAAACAGAATTAGCCCTCGACGTCTGAACAACTTTTTTTGAAAAAATCCCTAAGCCGCGCGGTCACAATTTCTTCAAAATTTCTGACGTTCTGCAATTAACTCAGAAATGGTGCCACACTGTTGCAAACAATCCCCTGAAAGGTTTTTCAGTGGAAACAGGTGGGTTTTTATCATCGGAAACAGAATTAGCCCTCGACGTCTGAACAACTTTTTTTGAAAAAATCCCTAAGCCGCGCGGTCACAATTTCTTCAAAATTTCTGACGTTCTGCAATTCACTCAGAAATGGTGCCAAAATGTTGCAAACGATCCCCTGAAAGGTTTTTCGGTGGAAACAGGTGTGTTTTTATGATCGGAAACAGAATTAGCCCTCAACGCCTAAACAACTTTTTTTGAAAAAATCCCTAAGCCGCACGGTCACAATTTCAGCAAAAAACTGACGTTCTGCAATTCATGCAATGATGGTGCTAAACTGTTGCAAACGATCCCCTGAAGGGTTTTTCGGTGGAAACAGGTGGGTTTTTATCATCGGAAACAGAATTAGCCCTCGACGTCTGAACAACTTTTTTTCAAAAAATCCCTAAGCCGCGCGGTCACATTTTCTTGAAAATTTCTGACGTTCTGCAATTCACTCAGAAATGGTGCCAAACTGTTGCAAACAATCCCCTGAAGGCTTTTTCGGTGGAAACAGGTGGGTATTTATCATGGGAAACAGAATTAGCCCTCGAAGTCTGAACAACTTTTTTTGAAAAAATCCCTAAGCCGCGCGGTCACAATTTCAGCAAAAATCTGACGTTCTGCAATTCACTCAGAAATGGTGCCAAACTGTTGCAAACAATCCCCTGAAGGCTTTTTCGGTGGAAACTGTTGCAAACGATCCCCTGAAGGGTTTTTCGGTGGAAACAGGTGGGCATTTATCATGGGAAACAGAATTAGCCCTCGACGTCTGAACAACTTTTTTTGAAAAAATCCCTAAGCCGCGCGGTCACAATTTCTTCAAAATTTCTGACGTTCTGCAATTCACTCAGAAATGGTGCCAAACTGTTGCAAACGATCCCCTGAAGGGTTTTTCGGTGGAAACAGGTGGGTATTTATCATGGGAAACAGAATTAGCCCTCGAAGTCTGAACAACTTTTTTTGAAAAAATCCCTAAGCCGCGCGGTCACAATTTCAGCAAAAATCTGACGTTCTGCAATTCACTCAGAAATGGTGCCAAACTGTTGCAAACGATCCCCTGAAAGGTTTTTCGGTGGAAACAGGTGGGTATTTATCATCGGAAACAGAATTAGCCCTCGACGTCTGAACAACTTTTTTTGAAAAAATCCCTAAGCCGCGCGGTCACAATTTCTTCAAAATTTCTGACGTTCTGCAATTCCCTCAGAAATGGTGCCAAACTGTTGCAAACAATCCCCTGAAGGGTTTTTCGGTGGAAACAGGTGGGTATATATCATGGGAAACAGAATTAGCCCTCGACGCCTGAACAACTTTTTTTGAAAAAATCCCTAAGCCGCGCGGTCACAATTTCTTCAAAATTTCTGACGTTCTGCAATTCACTCAGAAATGGTGCCAAACTGTTGCAAACGATCCCCTGAAGGGTTTTTCGGTGGAAACAGGTGGGTATTTATCATGGGAAACAGAATTAGCCCTCGAAGTCTGAACAACTTTTTTTGAAAAAATCCCTAAGCCGCGCGGTCACAATTTCAGCAAAAATCTGACGTTCTGCAATTCACTCAGAAATGGTGCCAAACTGTTGCAAACGATCCCCTGAAAGGTTTTTCGGTGGAAACAGGTGGGTATTTATCATCGGAAACAGAATTAGCCCTCGACGTCTGAACAACTTTTTTTGAAAAAATCCCTAAGCCGCGCGGTCACAATTTCTTCAAAATTTCTGACGTTCTGCAATTAACTCAGAAATGGTGCCACACTGTTGCAAACAATCCCCTGAAAGGTTTTTCAGTGGAAACAGGTGGGTTTTTATCATCGGAAACAGAATTAGCCCTCGACGTCTGAACAACTTTTTTTGAAAAAATCCCTAAGCCGCGCGGTCACAATTTCTTCAAAATTTCTGACGTTCTGCAATTCACTCAGAAATGGTGCCAAAATGTTGCAAACGATCCCCTGAAAGGTTTTTCGGTGGAAACAGGTGGGTTTTTATCATCGGAAACAGAAGTAGCCCTCGACGCCTAAACAACTTTTTTTGAAAAAATCCCTAAGCCGCACGGTCACAATTTCAGCAAAAAACTGACGTTCTGCAATTCATTCAAAGATGGTGCTAAACTGTTGCAAACGATCCCCTGAAGGGTTTTTCGGTGGAAACAGGTGGGTTTTTATCATCGGAAACAGAATTAGCCCTCGACGTCTGAACAAGTTTTTTTGAAAAAATCCCTAAGCCGCGCGGTCACAAATTCTTCAAAATTTCTGACGTTATGCCATTTACTCAGAAATGGTGCCAAACTCTTGCAAACGATCCCCTGAAAGGTTTTGCAGTGGAAACAGGTGGGTTTTTATCATCGGAAACAGAATTAGCCCTCGACGTCTGAAAAACTTTTTTTGAAAAAATCCCTAAGCCGCGCGGTCACAATTTCTTCAAAATTTCTGACGTTCTGCAATTCACTCAGAAATGGTGCCAAAATGTTGCAAACGATCCCCTGAAAGGTTTTTCGGTGGAAACAGGTGGGTTTTTATCATCGGAAACAGAATTAGCCCTCAACGCCTAAACAACTTTTTTTGAAAAAATCGCTAAGCCGAACGATCACAATTTCAGCAAAAAACTGACGTTCTGCAATTCATTCAAAGATGGTGCTAAACTGTTGCAAACGATCCCCTGAAGGGTTTTTCGGTGGAAACAGGTGGGTATTTATCATGGGAAACAGAATTAGCCCTCGACGTCTGAACAACTTTTTTTGAAAAAATCCCTAAGCCGCGCGGTCACAATTTCTTCAAAATTTCTGACGTTCTGCAATTCCCTCAGAAATGGTGCCAAACTGTTGCAAACAATCCCCTGAAGGGTTTTTCGGTGGAAACAGGTGGGTATATATCATGGGAAACAGAATTAGCCCTCGACGCCTGAACAACTTTTTTTGAAAAAATCCCTAAGCCGCGCGGTCACAATTTCTTCAAAATTTCTGACGTTCTGCAATTCACTCAGAAATGGTGCCAAACTGTTGCAAACGATCCCCTGAAGGGTTTTTCGGTGGAAACAGGTGGGTATTTATCAGGGGAAACAGAATTAGCCCTCGAAGTCTGAACAACTTTTTTTGAAAAAATCCCTAAGCCGCGCGGTCACAATTTCAGCAAAAATCTGACGTTCTGCAATTCACTCAGAAATGGTGCCAAACTGTTGCAAACGATCCCCTGAAAGGTTTTTCGGTGGAAACAGGTGGGTATTTATCATCGGAAACAGAATTAGCCCTCGACGTCTGAACAACTTTTTTTGAAAAAATCCCTATGCCGCGCGGTCACAATTTCTTCAAAATTTCTGATGTTCTGCAATTAACTCAGAAATGGTGCCACACTGTTGCAAACAATCCCCTGAAAGGTTTTTCAGTGGAAACAGGTGGGTTTTTATCATCGGAAACAGAATTAGCCCTCGACGTCTGAACAACTTTTTTTGAAAAAATCCCTAAGCCGCGCGGTCACAATTTCTTCAAAATTTCTGACGTTCTGCAATTCACTCAGAAATGGTGCCGAAATGTTGCAAACGATCCCCTGAAAGGTGTTTCGGTGGAAACAGGTGGGTTTTTATGATCGGAAACAGAATTAGCCCTCAACGCCTAAAGAACTTTTTTTGAAAAAATCCCTAAGCCGCACGGTCACAATTTCAGCAAAAAACTGACGTTCTGCAATTCATGCAATGATGGTGCTAAACTGTTGCAAACGATCCCCTGAAGGGTTTTTCGGTGGAAACAGGTGGGTTTTTATCATCGGAAACAGAATTAGCCCTCGACGTCTGAAAAACTTTTTTTGAAAAAATCCCTAAGCCGCACGGTCACAATTTCTTCAAAATTTCTGACGTTCTGCCATTTACTCAGAAATCATGCCAAACTGTTGCAAACGATCCCCTGAAGGGTTTTTCGGTGGAAACAGGTGGGTATTTATCATGGGAAACAGAATTACCCCTCGACGTCTGAACAACTTTTTTTCAAAAAATCCCTAAGCCGTGCGGTCACATTTTCTTGAAAATTTCTGACGTTCTGCAATTCACTGAGAAATGGTGCCAAACTGTTGCAAACAATCCCCTGAAGGCTTTGTCGGAGGAAACAGGTGGGTATTTATCATGGGAAACAGAATTAGCCCTCGAAGTCTGAACAACTTTTTTTGAAAAAATCCCTAAGCCGCGCGGTCACAATTTCTTCAAAATTTCTGACGTTCTGCAATTCACTCAGAAATGGTGCCAAACTGTTGCAAACGATCCCCTGAAGGGTTTTTCGGTGGAAACAGGTGGGTATTTATAATGGGAAACAGAATTAGCCCTCGAAGTCTGAACAACTTTTTTTGAAAAAATCCCTAAGCCGCGCGGTCACAATTTCAGCAAAAATCTGACGTTCTGCAATTCACTCAGAAATGGTGCCAAACTGTTGCAAACGATCCCCTGAAAGGTTTTTCGGTGGAAACAGGTGGGTATTTATCATCGGAAACAGAATTAGCCCTCGACGTCTGAACAACTTTTTTTGAAAAAATCCCTAAGCCGCGCGGTCACAATTTCTTCAAAATTTCTGACGTTCTGCAATTAACTCAGAAATGGTGCCACACTGTTGCAAACAATCCCCTGAAAGGTTTTTCAGTGGAAACAGGTGGGTTTTTATCATCGGAAAAAGAATTAGCCCTCGACGTCTGAACAACTTTTTTTGAAAAAATCCCTAAGCCGCGCGGTCACAATTTCTTCAAAATTTCTGACGTTCTGCAATTCACTCAGAAATGGTGCCAAAATGTTGCAAACGATCCCCTGAAAGGTTTTTCGGTGGAAACAGGTGGGTTTTTATCATCGGAAACAGAAGTAGCCCTCGACGCCTAAACAACTTTTTTTGAAAAAATCCCTAAGCCGCACGGTCACAATTTCAGCAAAAAACTGACGTTCTGCAATTCATTCAAAGATGGTGCTAAACTGTTGCAAACGATCCCCTGAAGGGTTTTTCGGTGGAAACAGGTGGGTTTTTATCATGGGAAACAGAATTAGCCCTCGACGTCTGAACAACTTTTTTTGAAAAAATCCCTAAGCCGCGCGGTCACAAATTCTTCAAAATTTCTGACGTTATGCCATTTACTCAGAAATGGTGCCAAACTCTTGCAAACGATCCCCTGAAAGGTTTTGCAGTGGAAACAGGTGGGTTTTTATCATCGGAAACAGAATTAGCCCTCGACGTCTGAAAAACTTTTTTTGAAAAAATCCCTAAGCCGCGCGGTCACAATTTCTTCAAAATTTCTGACGTTCTGCAATTCACTCAGAAATGGTGCCAAAATGTTGCAAACGATCCCCTGAAAGGTTTTTCGGTGGAAACAGGTGGGTTTTTATCATCGGAAACAGAATTAGCCCTCAACGCCTAAACAACTTTTTTTGAAAAAATCCCTAAGCCGCACGGTCACAATTTCAGCAAAAAACTGACGTTCTGCAATTCATTCAAAGATGGTGCTAAACTGTTGCAAACGATCCCCTGAAGGGTTTTTCGGTGGAAACAGGTGGGTATTTATCATGGGAAACAGAATTAGCCCTCGACGTCTGAACAACTTTTTTTGAAAAAATCCCTAAGCCGCGCGGTCACAATTTCTTCAAAATTTCTGACGTTCTGCAATTCCCTCAGAAATGGTGCCAAACTGTTGCAAACAATCCCCTGAAGGGTTTTTCGGTGGAAACAGGTGGGTATATATCATGGGAAACAGAATTAGCCCTCGACGCCTGAACAACTTTTTTTGAAAAAATCCCTAAGCCGCGCGGTCACAATTTCTTCAAAATTTCTGACGTTCTGCAATTCACTCAGAAATGGTGCCAAACTGTTGCAAACGATCCCCTGAAGGGTTTTTCGGTGGAAACAGGTGGGTATTTATCATGGGAAACAGAATTAGCCCTCGAAGTCTGAACAACTTTTTTTGAAAAAATCCCTAAGCCGCGCGGTCACAATTTCAGCAAAAATCTGACGTTCTGCAATTCACTCAGAAATGGTGCCAAACTGTTGCAAACGATCCCCTGAAAGGTTTTTCGGTGGAAACAGGTGGGTATTTATCATCGGAAACAGAATTAGCCCTCGACGTCTGAACAACTTTTTTTGAAAAAATCCCTAAGCCGCGCGGTCACAATTTCTTCAAAATTTCTGACGTTCTGCAATTAACTCAGAAATGGTGCCACACTGTTGCAAACAATCCCCTGAAAGGTTTTTCAGTGGAAACAGGTGGGTTTTTATCATCGGAAACAGAATTAGCCCTCGACGTCTGAACAACTTTTTTTGAAAAAATCCCTAAGCCGCGCGGTCACAATTTCTTCAAAATTTCTGACGTTCTGCAATTCACTCAGAAATGGTGCCGAAATGTTGCAAACGATCCCCTGAAAGGTGTTTCGGTGGAAACAGGTGGGTTTTTATGATCGGAAACAGAATTAGCCCTCAACGCCTAAACAACTTTTTTTGAAAAAATCCCTAAGCCGCACGGTCACAATTTCAGCAAAAAACTGACGTTCTGCAATTCATGCAATGATGGTGCTAAACTGTTGCAAACGATCCCCTGAAGGGTTTTTCGGTGGAAACAGGTGGGTTTTTATCATCGGAAACAGAATTAGCCCTCGACGTCTGAAAAACTTTTTTTGAAAAAATCCCTAAGCCGCACGGTCACAATTTCTTCAAAATTTCTGACGTTCTGCCATTTACTCAGAAATCATGCCAAACTGTTGCAAACGATCCCCTGAAGGGTTTTTCGGTGGAAACAGGTGGGTATTTATCATGGGAAACAGAATTACCCCTCGACGTCTGAACAACTTTTTTTCAAAAAATCCCTAAGCCGCGCGGTCACATTTTCTTGAAAATTTCTGACGTTCTGCAATTCACTGAGAAATGGTGCCAAACTGTTGCAAACAATCCCCTGAAGGCTTTGTCGGAGGAAACAGGTGGGTATTTATCATGGGAAACAGAATTAGCCCTCGAAGTCTGAACAACTTTTTTTGAAAAAATCCCTAAGCCGCGCGGTCACAATTTCAGCAAAAATCTGACGTTCTGCAATTCACTCAGAAATGGTGCCAAACTGTTGCAAACAATCCCCTGAAGGGTTTTTCGGTGGAAACAGGTGGGTATATATCATGGGAAACAGAATTAGCCCTCGACGTCTGAACAACTTTTTTTGAAAAAATCCCTAAGCCGCGCGGTCACAAATTCTTCAAAATTTCTGACGTTATGCCATTTACTCAGAAATGGTGCCAAACTCTTGCAAACGATCCCCTGAAAGGTTTTTCAGTGGAAACAGGTGGGTTTTTATCATCGGAAACAGAATTAGCCCTCGACGTCTGAACAACTTTTTTTGAAAAAATCCCTAAGCCGCGCGGTCACAATTTCTTCAAAATTTCTGACGTTCTGCAATTCACTCAGAAATGGTGCCAAAATGTTGCAAACGATCCCCTGAAAGGTTTTTCGGTGGAAACAGGTGGGTTTTTATCATCGGAAACAGAATTAGCCCTCGACGCCTAAACAACTTTTTTGAAAAAATCCCTAAGCCGCGCGGTCACAATTTCAGCAAAAATCTGACGTTCTGCAATTCACTCAGAAATGGTGCCAAACTGTTGCAAACGATCCCCTGAAAGGTTTTTCGGTGGAAACAGGTTTGTATTTATCATCGGAAACAGAATTAGCCCTCGACGTCTCAACAACTTTTTTTGAAAAAATCCCTAAGCCGCGCGGTCACAATTTCTTCAAAATTTCTGACGTTCTGCAATTCACTCAGAAATGGTGCCAAACTGTTGCAAACGATTCCCTGAAAGGTTTTTCGGTGGAAACAGGTGGGTATTTATCATCGGAAACAGAATTAGCCCTCGACGTCTGAACAACTTTTTATGAAAAAATCCCTAAGCCGCGCGGTCACAATTTCTTCAAAATTTCTGACGTTCTGCAATTCACTCAGAAATGGTGCCAAACTGTTGCAAACAATCCCCTGAAGGGTTTTTCGGTGGAAACAGGTGGGTATATATCATGGGAAACAGAATTAGCCCTCGACGTCTGAACAACTTTTTTTGAAAAAATCCCTAAGTCGCGCGGTCACAATTTCTTCAAAATTTCTGACGTTCTGCAATTCACTCAGAAATGGTGCCAAACTGTTGCAAACGATTCCCTGAAAGGTTTTTCGGTGGAAACAGGTGGGTATTTATCATCGGAAACAGAATTAGCCCTCGACGTCTGAACAACATTTTTGAAAAAATCCCTAAGCCGCGCGGTCACAATTTCTTCAAAATTTCTGACGTTCTGCAATTAACTCAGAAATGGTGCCACACTGTTGCAAACAATCCCCTGAAAGGTTTTTCAGTGGAAACAGGTGGGTTTTTATCATCGGAAACAGAATTAGCCCTCGACGTCTGAACAACTTTTTTTGAAAAAATCCCTAAGCCGCGCGGTCACAATGTCTTCAAAATTTCTGACGTTCTGCAATTCACTCAGAAATGGTGCCAAAATGTTGCAAACGATCCCCTGAAAGGTTTTTCGGTGGAAACAGGTGGGTTTTTATCATCGGAAACAGAATTAGCCCTCAACGCCTAAACAACTTTTTTTGAAAAAATCCCTAAGCCGCACGGTCACAATTTCAGCAAAAAACTGACGTTCTGCAATTCATTCAAAGATGGTGCTAAACTGTTGCAAACGATCCCCTGAAGGGTTTTTCGGTGGAAACAGGTGGGTATTTATCATCGGAAACAGAATTAGCCCTCGACGTCTGAAAAACTTTTTTTGAAAAAATCCCTAAGCCGCACGGTCACAATTTCTTCAAAATTTCTGACGTTCTGCCATTTACTCAGAAATCATGCCAAACTGTTGCAAACGATCCCCTGAAGGGTTTTTCGATGGAAACAGGTGGGTATTTATCATGGGAAACAGAATTACCCCTCGACGTCTGAACAACTTTTTTTCAAAAAATCCCTAAGCCGCGCGGTCACATTTTCTTGAAAATTTCTAACGTTCTGCAATTCACTCAGAAATGGTGCCAAACTGTTGAAAACAATCCCCTGAAGGCTTTTTCAGTGGAAACAGGTGGGTATTTATCATGGGAAACAGAATTAGCCCTCGAAGTCTGAACAACTTTTTTTTGAAAAAATCCCTAAGCCGCGCGGTCACAATTTCAGCAAAAATCTGACGTTCTGCAATTCACTCAGAAATGGTGCCAAATTGTTGCAAACAATCCCCTGAAGGGTTTTTCGGTGGAAACAGGTGGGTTTTTATCATCGGAAACAGAATTAGCCCTCGACGTCTCAACAACTTTTTTTGAAAAAATCCCTAAGCCGCGCGGTCACAATTTCTTCAAAATTTCTGACGTTCTGCAATTCACTCAGAAATGGTGCCAAACTGTTGCAAACGATTCCCTGAAAGGTTTTTCGGTGGAAACAGGTGGGTATTTATCATCGGAAACAGAATTAGCCCTCGACGTCTGAACAACTTATTATGAAAAAATCCCTAAGCCGCGCGGTCACAATTTCTTCAAAATTTCTGACGTTCTGCAATTCACTCAGAAATGGTGCCAAACTGTTGCAAACAATCCCCTGAAGGGTTTTTCGGTGGAAACAGGTGGGTATATATCATGGGAAACAGAATTAGCCCTCGACGTCTGAACAACTTTTTTTGAAAAAATCCCTAAGCCGCGCGGTCACAATTTCTTCAAAATTTCTGACGTTCTGCAATTCACTCAGAAATGGTGCCAAACTGTTGCAAACGATTCCCTGAAAGGTTTTTCGGTAGAAACAGGTGGGTATTTATCATCGGAAACAGAATTAGCCCTCGACGTCTGAACAACATTTTTGAAAAAATCCCTAAGCCGCGCGGTCACAATTTCTTCAAAATTTCTGACGTTCTGCAATTAACTCAGAAATGGTGCCACACTGTTGCAAACAATCCCCTGAAAGGTTTTTCAGTGGAAACAGGTGGGTTTTTATCATCGGAAACAGAATTAGCCCTCGACGTCTGAACAACTTTTTTTGAAAAAATCCCTAAGCCGCGCGGTCACAATTTCTTCAAAATTTCTGACGTTCTGCAATTCACTCAGAAATGGTGCCAAAATGTTGCAAACGATCCCCTGAAAGGTT
Source organism: Podarcis melisellensis (assembly GCF_964234715.1). NCBI lineage: Eukaryota > Metazoa > Chordata > Lepidosauria > Squamata > Lacertidae > Podarcis > Podarcis melisellensis. Next base: position 91,315,610 of record NC_138538.1, on the reverse strand, counting down.
TTTCGGTGGAAACAGGTGGGTTTTTATCATCGGAAACAGAATTAGCCCTCGACGCCTAAACAACTTTTTTTGAAAAAATCCCTAAGCCGCGCGGTCACAATTTCAGCAAAAATCTGACGTTCTGCAATTCACTCAGAAATGGTGCCAAACTGTTGCAAACGATCCCCTGAAAGGTTTTTCGGTGGAAACAGGTTTGTATTTATCATCGGAAACAGAATTAGCCCTCGACGTCTCAACAACTTTTTTTGAAAAAATCCCTAAGCCGCGCGGTCACAATTTCTTCAAAATTTCTGACGTTCTGCAATTCACTCAGAAATGGTGCCAAACTGTTGCAAACGATTCCCTGAAAGGTTTTTCGGTGGAAACAGGTGGGTATTTATCATCGGAAACAGAATTAGCCCTCGACGTCTGAACAACTTTTTATGAAAAAATCCCTAAGCCGCGCGGTCACAATTTCTTCAAAATTTCTGACGTTCTGCAATTCACTCAGAAATGGTGCCAAACTGTTGCAAACGATCCCCTGAAGGGTTTTTCGGTGGAAACAGGTGGGTATTTATCATGGGAAACAGAATTACCCCTCGACGTCTGAACAACTTTTTTTCAAAAAATCCCTAAGCCGCGCGGTCACAAATTCTTCAAAATTTCTGACGTTATGCCATTTACTCAGAAATGGTGCCAAACTCTTGCAAACGATCCCCTGAAAGGTTTCTCAGTGGAAACAGGTGGGTTTTTATCATCGGAAACAGAATTAGCCCTCGACGTCTGAACAACTTTTTTTGAAAAAATCCCTAAGCCGCGCGGTCACAATTTCTTCAAAATTTCTGACGTTCTGCAATTCACTCAGAAATGGTGCCAAAATGTTGCAAACGATCCCCTGAAAGGTTTTTCAGTGGAAACAGGTGGGTTTTTATCATCGGAAACAGAATTAGCCCTCGACGCCTAAACAACTTTTTTTGAAAAAATCCCTAAGCCGCGCGGTCACAATTTCAGCAAAAATCTGACGTTCTGCAATTCACTCAGAAATGGTGCCAAACTGTTGCAAACGATCCCCTGAAAGGTTTTTCGGTGGAAACAGGTTTGTATTTATCATCGGAAACAGAATTAGCCCTCGACGTCTCAACAACTTTTTTTGAAAAAATCCCTAAGCCGCGCGGTCACAATTTCTTCAAAATTTCTGACGTTCTGCAATTCACTCAGAAATGGTGCCAAACTGTTGCAAACGATTCCCTGAAAGGTTTTTCGGTGGAAACAGGTGGGTATTTATCATCGGAAACAGAATTAGCCCTCGACGTCTGAACAACTTTTTATGAAAAAATCCCTAAGCCGCGCGGTCACAATTTCTTCAAAATTTCTGACGTTCTGCAATTCACTCAGAAATGGTGCCAAACTGTTGCAAACAATCCCCTGAAGGGTTTTTCGGTGGAAACAGGTGGGTATATATCATGGGAAACAGAATTAGCCCTCGACGTCTGAACAACTTTTTTTGAAAAAATCCCTAAGCCGCGCGGTCACAATTTCTTCAAAATTTCTGACGTTCTGCAATTCACTCAGAAATGGTGCCAAACTGTTGCAAACGATTCCCTGAAAGGTTTTTCGGTGGAAACAGGTGGGTATTTATCATCGGAAACAGAATTAGCCCTCGACGTCTGAACAACATTTTTGAAAAAATCCCTAAGCCGCGCGGTCACAATTTCTTCAAAATTTCTGACGTTCTGCAATTAACTCAGAAATGGTGCCACACTGTTGCAAACAATCCCCTGAAAGGTTTTTCAGTGGAAACAGGTGGGTTTTTATCATCGGAAACAGAATTAGCCCTCGACGTCTGAACAACTTTTTTTGAAAAAATCCCTAAGCCGCGCGGTCACAATTTCTTCAAAATTTCTGACGTTCTGCAATTCACTCAGAAATGGTGCCAAAATGTTGCAAACGATCCCCTGAAAGGTTTTTCGGTGGAAACAGGTGGGTTTTTATCATCGGAAACAGAATTAGCCCTCAACGCCTAAACAACTTTTTTTGAAAAAATCCCTAAGCCGCACGGTCACAATTTCAGCAAAAAACTGACGTTCTGCAATTCATTCAAAGATGGTGCTAAACTGTTGCAAACGATCCCCTGAAGGGTTTTTCGGTGGAAACAGGTGGGTATTTATCATGGGAAACAGAATTAGCCCTCGACGTCTGAACAACTTTTTTTGAAAAAATCCCTAAGCCGCGCGGTCACAATTTCTTCAAAATTTCTGACGTTCTGCAATTCCCTCAGAAATGGTGCCAAACTGTTGCAAACAATCCCCTGAAGGGTTTTTCGGTGGAAACAGGTGGGTATATATCATGGGAAACAGAATTAGCCCTCGACGCCTGAACAACTTTTTTTGAAAAAATCCCTAAGCCGCGCGGTCACAATTTCTTCAAAATTTCTGACGTTCTGCAATTCACTCAGAAATGGTGCCAAACTGTTGCAAACGATCCCCTGAAGGGTTTTTCGGTGGAAACAGGTGGGTATTTATCATGGGAAACAGAATTAGCCCTCGAAGTCTGAACAACTTTTTTTGAAAAAATCCCTAAGCCGCGCGGTCACAATTTCAGCAAAAATCTGACGTTCTGCAATTCACTCAGAAATGGTGCCAAACTGTTGCAAACGATCCCCTGAAAGGTTTTTCGGTGGAAACAGGTGGGTATTTATCATCGGAAACAGAATTAGCCCTCGACGTCTGAACAACTTTTTTTGAAAAAATCCCTAAGCCGCGCGGTCACAATTTCTTCAAAATTTCTGACGTTCTGCAATTAACTCAGAAATGGTGCCACACTGTTGCAAACAATCCCCTGAAAGGTTTTTCAGTGGAAACAGGTGGGTTTTTATCATCGGAAACAGAATTAGCCCTCGACGTCTGAACAACTTTTTTTGAAAAAATCCCTAAGCCGCGCGGTCACAATTTCTTCAAAATTTCTGACGTTCTGCAATTCACTCAGAAATGGTGCCGAAATGTTGCAAACGATCCCCTGAAAGGTGTTTCGGTGGAAACAGGTGGGTTTTTATGATCGGAAACAGAATTAGCCCTCAACGCCTAAACAACTTTTTTTGAAAAAATCCCTAAGCCGCACGGTCACAATTTCAGCAAAAAACTGACGTTCTGCAATTCATGCAATGATGGTGCTAAACTGTTGCAAACGATCCCCTGAAGGGTTTTTCGGTGGAAACAGGTGGGTTTTTATCATCGGAAACAGAATTAGCCCTCGACGTCTGAAAAACTTTTTTTGAAAAAATCCCTAAGCCGCACGGTCACAATTTCTTCAAAATTTCTGATGTTCTGCCATTTACTCAGAAATCATGCCAAACTGTTGCAAACGATCCCCTGAAGGGTTTTTCGGTGGAAACAGGTGGGTATTTATCATGGGAAACAGAATTACCCCTCGACGTCTGAACAACTTTTTTTCAAAAAATCCCTAAGCCGCGCGGTCACAATTTCTTCAAAATTTCTGACGTTCTGCAATTCACTCAGAAATGGTGCCAAAATGTTGCAAACGATCCCCTGAAAGGTTTTTCGGTGGAAACAGGTGGGTTTTTATCATCGGAAACAGAATTAGCCCTCGACGCCTAAACAACTTTTTTTGAAAAAATCCCTAAGCCGCGCGGTCACAATTTCAGCAAAAATCTGACGTTCTGCAATTCACTCAGAAATGGTGCCAAACTGTTGCAAACGATCCCCTGAAAGGTTTTTCGGTGGAAACAGGTTTGTATTTATCATCGGAAACAGAATTAGCCCTCGACGTCTCAACAACTTTTTTTGAAAAAATCCCTAAGCCGCGCGGTCACAATTTCTTCAAAATTTCTGACGTTCTGCAATTCACTCAGAAATGGTGCCAAACTGTTGCAAACGATTCCCTGAAAGGTTTTTCGGTGGAAACAGGTGGGTATTTATCATCGGAAACAGAATTAGCCCTCGACGTCTGAACAACTTTTTATGAAAAAATCCCTAAGCCGCGCGGTCACAATTTCTTCAAAATTTCTGACGTTCTGCAATTCACTCAGAAATGGTGCCAAACTGTTGCAAACAATCCCCTGAAGGGTTTTTCGGTGGAAACAGGTGGGTATATATCATGGGAAACAGAATTAGCCCTCGACGTCTGAACAACTTTTTTTGAAAAAATCCCTAAGTCGCGCGGTCACAATTTCTTCAAAATTTCTGACGTTCTGCAATTCACTCAGAAATGGTGCCAAACTGTTGCAAACGATTCCCTGAAAGGTTTTTCGGTGGAAACAGGTGGGTATTTATCATCGGAAACAGAATTAGCCCTCGACGTCTGAACAACATTTTTGAAAAAATCCCTAAGCCGCGCGGTCACAATTTCTTCAAAATTTCTGACGTTCTGCAATTAACTCAGAAATGGTGCCACACTGTTGCAAACAATCCCCTGAAAGGTTTTTCAGTGGAAACAGGTGGGTTTTTATCATCGGAAACAGAATTAGCCCTCGACGTCTGAACAACTTTTTTTGAAAAAATCCCTAAGCCGCGCGGTCACAATGTCTTCAAAATTTCTGACGTTCTGCAATTCACTCAGAAATGGTGCCAAAATGTTGCAAACGATCCCCTGAAAGGTTTTTCGGTGGAAACAGGTGGGTTTTTATCATCGGAAACAGAATTAGCCCTCAACGCCTAAACAACTTTTTTTGAAAAAATCCCTAAGCCGCACGGTCACAATTTCAGCAAAAAACTGACGTTCTGCAATTCATTCAAAGATGGTGCTAAACTGTTGCAAACGATCCCCTGAAGGGTTTTTCGGTGGAAACAGGTGGGTATTTATCATCGGAAACAGAATTAGCCCTCGACGTCTGAAAAACTTTTTTTGAAAAAATCCCTAAGCCGCACGGTCACAATTTCTTCAAAATTTCTGACGTTCTGCCATTTACTCAGAAATCATGCCAAACTGTTGCAAACGATCCCCTGAAGGGTTTTTCGATGGAAACAGGTGGGTATTTATCATGGGAAACAGAATTACCCCTCGACGTCTGAACAACTTTTTTTCAAAAAATCCCTAAGCCGCGCGGTCACATTTTCTTGAAAATTTCTAACGTTCTGCAATTCACTCAGAAATGGTGCCAAACTGTTGAAAACAATCCCCTGAAGGCTTTTTCAGTGGAAACAGGTGGGTATTTATCATGGGAAACAGAATTAGCCCTCGAAGTCTGAACAACTTTTTTTTGAAAAAATCCCTAAGCCGCGCGGTCACAATTTCAGCAAAAATCTGACGTTCTGCAATTCACTCAGAAATGGTGCCAAATTGTTGCAAACAATCCCCTGAAGGGTTTTTCGGTGGAAACAGGTGGGTTTTTATCATCGGAAACAGAATTAGCCCTCGACGTCTCAACAACTTTTTTTGAAAAAATCCCTAAGCCGCGCGGTCACAATTTCTTCAAAATTTCTGACGTTCTGCAATTCACTCAGAAATGGTGCCAAACTGTTGCAAACGATTCCCTGAAAGGTTTTTCGGTGGAAACAGGTGGGTATTTATCATCGGAAACAGAATTAGCCCTCGACGTCTGAACAACTTATTATGAAAAAATCCCTAAGCCGCGCGGTCACAATTTCTTCAAAATTTCTGACGTTCTGCAATTCACTCAGAAATGGTGCCAAACTGTTGCAAACAATCCCCTGAAGGGTTTTTCGGTGGAAACAGGTGGGTATATATCATGGGAAACAGAATTAGCCCTCGACGTCTGAACAACTTTTTTTGAAAAAATCCCTAAGCCGCGCGGTCACAATTTCTTCAAAATTTCTGACGTTCTGCAATTCACTCAGAAATGGTGCCAAACTGTTGCAAACGATTCCCTGAAAGGTTTTTCGGTGGAAACAGGTGGGTATTTATCATCGGAAACAGAATTAGCCCTCGACGTCTGAACAACATTTTTGAAAAAATCCCTAAGCCGCGCGGTCACAATTTCTTCAAAATTTCTGACGTTCTGCAATTAACTCAGAAATGGTGCCACACTGTTGCAAACAATCCCCTGAAAGGTTTTTCAGTGGAAACAGGTGGGTTTTTATCATCGGAAACAGAATTAGCCCTCGACGTCTGAACAACTTTTTTTGAAAAAATCCCTAAGCCGCGCGGTCACAATTTCTTCAAAATTTCTGACGTTCTGCAATTCACTCAGAAATGGTGCCAAAATGTTGCAAACGATCCCCTGAAAGGTTTTTCGGTGGAAACAGGTGGGTTTTTATCATCGGAAACAGAATTAGCCCTCGACGCCTAAACAACTTTTTTTGAAAAAATCCCTAAGCCGCGCGGTCACAATTTCAGCAAAAATCTGACGTTCTGCAATTCACTCAGAAATGGTGCCAAACTGTTGCAAACGATCCCCTGAAAGGTTTTTCGGTGGAAACAGGTTTGTATTTATCATCGGAAACAGAATTAGCCCTCGACGTCTCAACAACTTTTTTTGAAAAAATCCCTAAGCCGCGCGGTCACAATTTCTTCAAAATTTCTGACGTTCTGCAATTCACTCAGAAATGGTGCCAAACTGTTGCAAACGATTCCCTGAAAGGTTTTTCGGTGGAAACAGGTGGGTATTTATCATCGGAAACAGAATTAGCCCTCGACGTCTGAACAACTTTTTATGAAAAAATCCCTAAGCCGCGCGGTCACAATTTCTTCAAAATTTCTGACGTTCTGCAATTCACTCAGAAATGGTGCCAAACTGTTGCAAACGATCCCCTGAAGGGTTTTTCGGTGGAAACAGGTGGGTATTTATCATGGGAAACAGAATTACCCCTCGACGTCTGAACAACTTTTTTTCAAAAAATCCCTAAGCCGCGCGGTCACAAATTCTTCAAAATTTCTGACGTTATGCCATTTACTCAGAAATGGTGCCAAACTCTTGCAAACGATCCCCTGAAAGGTTTCTCAGTGGAAACAGGTGGGTTTTTATCATCGGAAACAGAATTAGCCCTCGACGTCTGAACAACTTTTTTTGAAAAAATCCCTAAGCCGCGCGGTCACAATTTCTTCAAAATTTCTGACGTTCTGCAATTCACTCAGAAATGGTGCCAAAATGTTGCAAACGATCCCCTGAAAGGTTTTTCGGTGGAAACAGGTGGGTTTTTATCATCGGAAACAGAATTAGCCCTCGACGCCTAAACAACTTTTTTTGAAAAAATCCCTAAGCCGCGCGGTCACAATTTCAGCAAAAATCTGACGTTCTGCAATTCACTCAGAAATGGTGCCAAACTGTTGCAAACGATCCCCTGAAAGGTTTTTCGGTGGAAACAGGTTTGTATTTATCATCGGAAACAGAATTAGCCCTCGACGTCTCAACAACTTTTTTTGAAAAAATCCCTAAGCCGCGCGGTCACAATTTCTTCAAAATTTCTGACGTTCTGCAATTCACTCAGAAATGGTGCCAAACTGTTGCAAACGATTCCCTGAAAGGTTTTTCGGTGGAAACAGGTGGGTATTTATCATCGGAAACAGAATTAGCCCTCGACGTCTGAACAACTTTTTATGAAAAAATCCCTAAGCCGCGCGGTCACAATTTCTTCAAAATTTCTGACGTTCTGCAATTCACTCAGAAATGGTGCCAAACTGTTGCAAACAATCCCCTGAAGGGTTTTTCGGTGGAAACAGGTGGGTATATATCATGGGAAACAGAATTAGCCCTCGACGTCTGAACAACTTTTTTTGAAAAAATCCCTAAGCCGCGCGGTCACAATTTCTTCAAAATTTCTGACGTTCTGCAATTCACTCAGAAATGGTGCCAAACTGTTGCAAACGATTCCCTGAAAGGTTTTTCGGTGGAAACAGGTGGGTATTTATCATCGGAAACAGAATTAGCCCTCGACGTCTGAACAACATTTTTGAAAAAATCCCTAAGCCGCGCGGTCACAATTTCTTCAAAATTTCTGACGTTCTGCAATTAACTCAGAAATGGTGCCACACTGTTGCAAACAATCCCCTGAAAGGTTTTTCAGTGGAAACAGGTGGGTTTTTATCATCGGAAACAGAATTAGCCCTCGACGTCTGAACAACTTTTTTTGAAAAAATCCCTAAGCCGCGCGGTCACAATTTCTTCAAAATTTCTGACGTTCTGCAATTCACTCAGAAATGGTGCCAAAATGTTGCAAACGATCCCCTGAAAGGTTTTTCGGTGGAAACAGGTGGGTTTTTATCATCGGAAACAGAATTAGCCCTCAACGCCTAAACAACTTTTTTTGAAAAAATCCCTAAGCCGCACGGTCACAATTTCAGCAAAAAACTGACGTTCTGCAATTCATTCAAAGATGGTGCTAAACTGTTGCAAACGATCCCCTGAAGGGTTTTTCGGTGGAAACAGGTGGGTATTTATCATCGGAAACAGAATTAGCCCTCGACGTCTGAAAAACTTTTTTTGAAAAAATCCCTAAGCCGCACGGTCACAATTTCTTCAAAATTTCTGACGTTCTGCCATTTACTCAGAAATCATGCCAAACTGTTGCAAACGATCCCCTGAAGGGTTTTTCGGTGGAAACAGGTGGGTATTTATCATGGGAAACAGAATTACCCCTCGACGTCTGAACAACTTTTTTTCAAAAAATCCCTAAGCCGCGCGGTCACATTTTCTTGAAAATTTCTAACGTTCTGCAATTCACTCAGAAATGGTGCCAAACTGTTGCAAACAATCCCCTGAAGGCTTTTTCAGTGGAAACAGGTGGGTATTTATCATGGGAAACAGAATTAGCCCTCGAAGTCTGAACAACTTTTTTTGAAAAAATCCCTAAGCCGCGCGGTCACAATTTCAGCAAAAATCTGACGTTCTGCAATTCACTCAGAAATGGTGCCAAATTGTTGCAAACAATACCCTGAAGGGTTTTTCGGTGGAAACAGGTGGGTTTTTATCATCGGAAACAGAATTAGCCCTCGACGTCTCAACAACTTTTTTTGAAAAAATCCCTAAGCCGCGCGGTCACAATTTCTTCAAAATTTCTGACGTTCTGCAATTCACTCAGAAATGGTGCCAAACTGTTGCAAACGATTCCCTGAAAGGTTTTTCGGTGGAAACAGGTGGGTATTTATCATCGGAAACAGAATTAGCCCTCGACGTCTGAACAACTTTTTATGAAAAAATCCCTAAGCCGCGCGGTCACAATTTCTTCAAAATTTCTGACGTTCTGCAATTCACTCAGAAATGGTGCCAAACTGTTGCAAACAATCCCCTGAAGGGTTTTTCGGTGGAAACAGGTGGGTATATATCATGGGAAACAGAATTAGCCCTCGACGTCTGAACAACTTTTTTTGAAAAAATCCCTAAGCCGCGCGGTCACAATTTCTTCAAAATTTCTGACGTTCTGCAATTCACTCAGAAATGGTGCCAAACTGTTGCAAACGATTCCCTGAAAGGTTTTTCGGTGGAAACAGGTGGGTATTTATCATCGGAAACAGAATTAGCCCTCGACGTCTGAACAACATTTTTGAAAAAATCCCTAAGCCGCGCGGTCACAATTTCTTCAAAATTCCTGACGTTCTGCAATTAACTCAGAAATGGTGCCACACTGTTGCAAACAATCCCCTGAAAGGTTTTTCAGTGGAAACAGGTGGGTTTTTATCATCGGAAACAGAATTAGCCCTCGACGTCTCAACAACTTTTTTTGAAAAAATCCCTAAGCCGCGCGGTCACAATTTCTTCAAAATTTCTGACGTTCTGCAATTCACTCAGAAATGGTGCCAAAATGTTGCAAACGATCCCCTGAAAGGTTTTTCGGTGGAAACAGGTGGGTTTTTATCATCGGAAACAGAATTAGCCCTCGACGCCTAAACAACTTTTTTTGAAAAAATCCCTAAGCCGTGCGGTCACAATTTCAGCAAAAATCTGACGTTCTGCAATTCACTCAGAAATGGTGCCAAACTGTTGCAAACGATCCCCTGAAAGGTTTTTCGGTGGAAACAGGTTTGTATTTATCATCGGAAACAGAATTAGCCCTCGACGTCTCAACAACTTTTTTTGAAAAAATCCCTAAGCCGCGCGGTCACAATTTCTTCAAAATTTCTGACGTTCTGCAATTCACTCAGAAATGGTGCCAAACTGTTGCAAACGATTCCCTGAAAGGTTTTTCGGTGGAAACAGGTGGGTATTTATCATCGGAAACAGAATTAGCCCTCGACGTCTGAACAACTTTTTATGAAAAAATCCCTAAGCCGCGCGGTCACAATTTCTTCAAAATTTCTGACGTTCTGCAATTCACTCAGAAATGGTGCCAAACTGTTGCAAACAATCCCCTGAAGGGTTTTTCGGTGGAAACAGGTGGGTATATATCATGGGAAACATAATTAGCCCTCGACGTCTGAACAACTTTTTTTGAAAAAATCCCTAAGCCGCGCGGTCACAATTTCTTCAAAATTTCTGACGTTCTGCAATTCACTCAGAAATGGTGCCAAACTGTTGCAAACGATTCCCTGAAAGGTTTTTCGGTGGAAACAGGTGGGTATTTATCATCGGAAACAGAATTAGCCCTCGACGTCTGAACAACATTTTTGAAAAAATCCCTAAGCCGCGCGGTCACAATTTCTTCAAAATTTCTGACGTTCTGCAATTAACTCAGAAATGGTGCCACACTGTTGCAAACAATCCCCTGAAAGGTTTTTCAGTGGAAACAGGTGGGTTTTTATCATCGGAAACAGAATTAGCCCTCGACGTCTGAACAACTTTTTTTGAAAAAATCCCTAAGCCGCGCGGTCACAATTTCTTCAAAATTTCTGACGTTCTGCAATTCACTCAGAAATGGTGCCAAAATGTTGCAAACGATCCCCTGAAAGGTTTTTCGGTGGAAACAGGTGGGTTTTTATCATCGGAAACAGAATTAGCCCTCAACGCCTAAACAACTTTTTTTGAAAAAATCCCTAAGCCGCACGGTCACAATTTCAGCAAAAAACTGACGTTCTGCAATTCATTCAAAGATGGTGCTAAACTGTTGCAAACGATCCCCTGAAGGGTTTTTCGGTGGAAACAGGTGGGTATTTATCATCGGAAACAGAATTAGCCCTCGACATCTGAAAAACTTTTTTTGAAAAAATCCCTAAGCCGCACGGTCACAATTTCTTCAAAATTTCTGACGTTCTGCCATTTACTCAGAAATCATGCCAAACTGTTGCAAACGATCCCCTGAAGGGTTTTTCGGTGGAAACAGGTGGGTATTTATCATGGGAAACAGAATTACCCCTCGACGTCTGAACAACTTTTTTTCAAAAAATCCCTAAACCGCGCGGTCACAATTTCTTCAAAATTTCTGACGTTCTGCAATTCACTCAGAAATGGTGCCAAACTGTTGCAAACAATCCCCTGAAGGCTTTTTCAGTGGAAACAGGTGGGTATTTATCATGGGAAACAGAATTAGCCCTCGAAGTCTGAACAACTTTTTTTGAAAAAATCCCTAAGCCGCGCGGTCACAATTTCAGCAAAAATCTGACGTTCTGCAATTCACTCAGAAATGGTGCCAAATTGTTGCAAACAATCCCCTGAAGGGTTTTTCGGTGGAAACAGGTGGGTTTTTATCATCGGAAACAGAATTAGCCCTCGACGTCTCAACAACTTTTTTTGAAAAAATCCCTAAGCCGCGCGGTCACAATTTCTTCAAAATTTCTGACGTTCTGCAATTCACTCAGAAATGGTGCCAAACTGTTGCAAACGATTCCCTGAAAGGTTTTTCGGTGGAAACAGGTGGGTATTTATCATCGGAAACAGAATTAGCCCTCGACGTCTGAACAACTTTTTATGAAAAAATCCCTAAGCCGCGCGGTCACAATTTCTTCAAAATTTCTGACGTTCTGCAATTCACTCAGAAATGGTGCCAAACTGTTGCAAACAATCCCCTGAAGGGTTTTTCGGTGGAAACAGGTGGGTATATATCATGGGAAACAGAATTAGCCCTCGACGTCTGAACAACTTTTTTTGAAAAAATCCCTAAGCCGCGCGGTCACAATTTCTTCAAAATTTCTGACGTTCTGCAATTCACTCAGAAATGGTGCCAAACTGTTGCAAACGATTCCCTGAAAGGTTTTTCGGTGGAAACAGGTGGGTATTTATCATCGGAAACAGAATTAGCCCTCGACGTCTGAACAACATTTTTGAAAAAATCCCTAAGCCGCGCGGTCACAATTTCTTCAAAATTTCTGACGTTCTGCAATTAACTCAGAAATGGTGCCACACTGTTGCAAACAATCCCCTGAAAGGTTTTTCAGTGGAAACAGGTGGGTTTTTATCATCGGAAACAGAATTAGCCCTCGACGTCTGAACAACTTTTTTTGAAAAAATCCCTAAGCCACGCGGTCACAATTTCTTCAAAATTTCTGACGTTCTGCAATTCACTCAGAAATGGTGCCAAAATGTTGCAAACGATCCCCTGAAAGGTTTTTCGGTGGAAACAGGTGGGTTTTTATCATCGGAAACAGAATTAGCCCTCAACGCCTAAAGAACTTTTTTTGAAAAAATCCCTAAGCCGCACGGTCACAATTTCAGCAAAAAACTGACGTTCTGCAATTCATTCAAAGATGGTGCTAAACTGTTGCAAACGATCCCCTGAAGGGTTTTTCGGTGGAAACAGGTGGGTATTTATCATCGGAAACAGAATTAGCCCTCGACGTCTGAAAAACTTTTTTTGAAAAAATCCCTAAGCCGCACGGTCACAATTTCTTCAAAATTTCTGACGTTCTGCCATTTACTCAGAAATCATGCCAAACTGTTGCAAACGATCCCCTGAAGGGTTTTTCGGTGGAAACAGGTGGGTATTTATCATGGGAAACAGAATTACCCCTCGACGTCTGAACAACTTTTTTTCAAAAAATCCCTAAGCCGCGCGGTCACATTTTCTTGAAAATTTCTAACGTTCTGCAATTCACTCAGAAATGGTGCCAAACTGTTGCAAACAATCCCCTGAAGACTTTTTCGGTGGAAACAGGTGGGTATTTATCATGGGAAACAGAATTAGCCCTCGAAGTCTGAACAACTTTTTTTGAAAAAATCCCTAAGCCGCGCGGTCACAATTTCAGCAAAAATCTGACGTTCTGCAATTCACTCAGAAATGGTGCCAAATTGTTGCAAACAATCCCCTGAAGGGTTTTTCGGTGGAAACAGGTGGGTTTTTATCATCGGAAACAGAATTAGCCCTCGACGCCTAAACAACTTTTTTTGAAAAAATCCCTAAGCCGCGCGGTCACAATTTCAGCAAAAATCTGACGTTCTGCAATTCACTCAGAAATGGTGCCAAACTGTTGCAAACGATTCCCTGAAAGGTTTTTCGGTGGAAACAGGTGGGTATTTATCATCGGAAACAGAATTAGCCCTCGACGTCTGAACAACTTTTTATGAAAAAATCCCTAAGCCGCGCGGTCACAATTTCTTCAAAATTTCTGACGTTCTGCAATTCACTCAGAAATGGTGCCAAACTGTTGCAAACAATCCCCTGAAGGGTTTTTCGGTGGAAACAGGTGGGTATATATCATGGGAAACAGAATTAGCCCTCGACGTCTGAACAACTTTTTTTGAAAAAATCCCTAAGCCGCGCGGTCACAATTTCTTCAAAATTTCTGACGTTCTGCAATTCACTCAGAAATGGTGCCAAACTGTTGCAAACAATCCCCTGAAGGGTTTTTCGGTGGAAACAGGTGGGTATATATCATGGGAAACAGAATTAGCCCTCGACGTCTGAACAACTTTTTTTGAAAAAATCCCTAAGCCGCGCGGTCACAAATTCTTCAAAATTTCTGACGTTATGCCATTTACTCAGAAATGGTGCCAAACTCTTGCAAACGATCCCCTGAAAGGTTTTTCAGTGGAAACAGGAGGGTTTTTATCATCGGAAACAGAATTAGCCCTCGACGTCTGAACAACTTTTTTTGAAAAAATCCCTAAGCCGCGCGGTCACAATTTCTTCAAAATTTCTGACGTTCTGCAATTCACTTAGAAATGGTGCCAAAATGTTGCAAACGATCCCCTGAAAGGTTTTTCGGTGAAAACAGGGGGGTTTTATCATCGGAAACAGAATTAGCCCTCGACGCCTAAACAACTTTTTTTGAAAAAATCCCTAAGCCGCGCGGTCACAATTTGAGCAAAACACTGACGTTCTGCAATTCATTCAAAGATGGTGCTAAACTGTTGCAAACGATCCCCTGAAGGGTTTTTCGGTGGAAACAGGTGGGTATATATCATGGGAAACAGAATTAGCCCTCGACGTCTGAAAAACTTTTTTTGAAAAAATCCCTAAGCCGCGCGGTCACAATTTCTTCAAAATTTCTGACGTTCTGCCATTTACTCAGAAATCGTGCCAAACTGTTGCAAACGATCCCCTGAAGGCTTTTTCGGTGGAAACAGGTGCGTATTTATCATGGGAAACAGAATTAGCCCTCCACGTCTGAACAACTTTTTTTGAAAAAATCCCTAAGCCGCGCGGTCACAATTTCTTCAAAATTTCTGACGTTCTGCAATTCACTCAGAAATGGTGCCAAACTGTTGCAAACAATCCCCTGAAGGGTTTTTCGGTGGAAACAGGTGGGTATATATCATGGGAAACAGAATTAGCCCTCGACGTCTGAACAACTTTTTTTGAAAAAATCCCTAAGCCGCGCGGTCACAATTTCTTCAAAATTTCTGACGTTCTGCAATTCACTCAGAAATGGTGCCAAACTGTTGCAAACGATCCCCTGAAGGGTTTTTCGGTGGAAGCAGGTGGGTATTTATCATGGGAAACAGAATTAGCCCTCGAAGTCTGAACAACTTTTTTTGAAAAAATCCCTAAGCCGCGCGGTCACAATTTCAGGAAAAATCTGACGTTCTGCAATTCACTCAGAAATGGTGCCAAACTGTTGCAAACGATCCCCTGAAAGGTTTTTCGGTGGAAACAGGTGGGTATTTATCATCGGAAACAGAATTAGCCCTCGACGTCTGAACAACTTTTTTTGAAAAAATCCCTAAGCCGCGCGGTCACAATTTCTTCAAAATTTCTGACGTTCTGCAATTCACTCAGAAATGGTGCCAAACTGTTGCAAACAATCCCCTGAAGGGTTTTTCGGTGGAAACAGGTGGGTATATATCATGGGAAACAGAATTAGCCCTCGACGTCTGAACAACTTTTTTTGAAAAAATCCCTAAGCCGCGCGGTCACAAATTCTTCAAAATTTCTGACGTTATGCCATTTACTCAGAAATGGTGCCAAACTCTTGCAAACGATCCCCTGAAAGGTTTTTCAGTGGAAACAGGAGGGTTTTTATCATCGGAAACAGAATTAGCCCTCGACGTCTGAACAACTTTTTTTGAAAAAATCCCTAAGCCGCGCGGTCACAATTTCTTCAAAATTTCTGACGTTCTGCAATTCACTTAGAAATGGTGCCAAAATGTTGCAAACGATCCCCTGAAAGGTTTTTCGGTGGAAACAGGGGGGTTTTATCATCGGAAACAGAATTAGCCCTCGACGCCTAAACAACTTTTTTTGAAAAAATGCCTAAGCCGCGCGGTCACAATTTCTTCAAAATTTCTGACGTTCTGCAATTCACTCAGAAATGGTGCCAAACTGTTGCAAACAATCCCCTGAAGGGTTTTTCGGTGGAAACAGGTGGGTATATATCATGGGAAACAGAATTAGCCCTCGACGTCTGAACAACTTTTTTTGAAAAAATCCCTAAGCCGCGCGGTCACAATTTCTTCAAAATTTCTGACGTTCTGCAATTCACTCAGAAATGGTGCCAAACTGTTGCAAACGATCCCCTGAAGGGTTTTTCGGTGGAAACAGGTGGGTATTTATCATGGGAAACAGAATTAGCCCTCGAAGTCTGAACAACTTTTTTTGAAAAAATCCCTAAGCCGCGCGGTCACAATTTCTTCAAAATTTCTGACGTTCTGCAATTCACTCAGAAATGGTGCCAAACTGTTGCAAACAATCCCCTGAAGGGTTTTTCGGTGGAAACAGGTGGGTATATATCATGGGAAACAGAATTAGCCCTCGACGTCTGAACAACTTTTTTTGAAAAAATCCCTAAGCCGCGCGGTCACAAATTCTTCAAAATTTCTGACGTTATGCCATTTACTCAGAAATGGTGCCAAACTCTTGCAATCGATCCCCTGAAAGGTTTTTCAGTGGAAACAGGAGGGTTTTTATCATCGGAAACAGAATTAGCCCTCGACGTCTGAACAACTTTTTTTGAAAAAATCCCTAAGCCGCGCGGTCACAATTTCTTCAAAATTTCTGACGTTCTGCAATTCACTTAGAAATGGTGCCAAAATGTTGCAAACGATCCCCTGAAAGGTTTTTCGGTGGAAACAGGGGGGTTTTATCATCGGAAACAGAATTAGCCCTCGACGCCTAAACAACTTTTTTTGAAAAAATCCCTAAGCCGCGCGGTCACAATTTGAGCAAAACACTGACGTTCTGCAATTCATTCAAAGATGGTGCTAAACTGTTGCAAACGATCCCCTGAAGGGTTTTTCGGTGGAAACAGGTGGGTACATATCATGGGAAACAGAATTAGCCCTCGACGTCTGAAAAACTTTTTTTGAAAAAATCCCTAAGCCGCGCGGTCACAATTTCTTCAAAATTTCTGACGTTCTGCCATTTACTCAGAAATCGTGCCAAACTGTTGCAAACGATCCCCTGAAGGCTTTTTCGGTGGAAACAGGTGGGTATTTATCATGGGAAACAGAATTAGCCCTCCACGTCTGAACAACTTTTTTTGAAAAAATCCCTAAGCCGCGCGGTCACAATTTCTTCAAAATTTCTGACGTTCTGCAATTCACTCAGAAATGGTGCCAAACTGTTGCAAACAATCCCCTGAAGGGTTTTTCGGTGGAAACAGGTGGGTATATATCATGGGAAACAGAATTAGCCCTCGACGTCTGAACAACTTTTTTTGAAAAAATCCCTAAGCCGCGCGGTCACAATTTCTTCAAAATTTCTGACGTTCTGCAATTCACTCAGAAATGGTGCCAAACTGTTGCAAACGATCCCCTGAAGGGTTTTTCGGTGGAAGCAGGTGGGTATTTATCATGGGAAACAGAATTAGCCCTCGAAGTCTGAACAACTTTTTTTGAAAAAATCCCTAAGCCGCGCGGTCACAATTTCAGGAAAAATCTGACGTTCTGCAATTCACTCAGAAATGGTGCCAAACTGTTGCAAACGATCCCCTGAAGGGTTTTTCGGTGGAAACAGGTGGGTATTTATCATCGGAAACAGAATTAGCCCTCGACGTCTGAACAACTTTTTTTGAAAAAATCCCTAAGCCGCGCGGTCACAATTTCTTCAAAATTTCTGACGTTCTGCAATTAACTCAGAAATGGTGCCACACTGTTGCAAACAATCCCCTGAAAGGTTTTTCAGTGGAAACAGGTGGGTTTTTATCATCGGAAACAGAATTAGCCCTCGACGTCTGAACAAGTTTTTTTGAAAAAATCCCTAAGCCGCGCGGTCACAATTTCTTCAAAATTTCTGACGTTCTGCAATTCACTCAGAAATGGTGCCAAACTGTTGCAAACAATCCCCTGAAGGGTTTTTCGGTGGAAACAGGTGGGTATATATCATGGGAAACAGAATTAGCCCTCGACGTCTGAACAACTTTTTTTGAAAAAATCCCTAAGCCGCGCGGTCACAAATTCTTCAAAATTTCTGACGTTATGCCATTTACTCAGAAATGGTGCCAAACTCTTGCAAACGATCCCCTGAAAGGTTTTTCAGTGGAAACAGGAGGGTTTTTATCATCGGAAACAGAATTAGCCCTCGACGTCTGAACAACTTTTTTTGAAAAAATCCCTAAGCCGCGCGGTCACAATTTCTTCAAAATTTCTGACGTTCTGCAATTCACTTAGAAATGGTGCCAAAATGTTGCAAACGATCCCCTGAAAGGTTTTTCGGTGGAAACAGGGGGGTTTTATCATCGGAAACAGAATTAGCCCTCGACGCCTAAACAACTTTTTTTGAAAAAATGCCTAAGCCGCGCGGTCACAATTTCTTCAAAATTTCTGACGTTCTGCAATTCACTCAGAAATGGTGCCAAACTGTTGCAAACAATCCCCTGAAGGGTTTTTCGGTGGAAACAGGTGGGTATATATCATGGGAAACAGAATTAGCCCTCGACGTCTGAACAACTTTTTTTGAAAAAATCCCTAAGCCGCGCGGTCACAATTTCTTCAAAATTTCTGACGTTCTGCAATTCACTCAGAAATGGTGCCAAACTGTTGCAAACGATCCCCTGAAGGGTTTTTCGGTGGAAACAGGTGGGTATTTATCATGGGAAACAGAATTAGCCCTCGAAGTCTGAACAACTTTTTTTGAAAAAATCCCTAAGCCGCGCGGTCACAATTTCAGCAAAAATCTGACGTTCTGCAATTCACTCAGAAATGGTGCCAAACTGTTGCAAACGATCCCCTGAAAGGTTTTTCGGTGGAAACAGGTGGGTATTTATCATCGGAAACAGAATTAGCCCTCGACGTCTGAACAACTTTTTTTGAAAAAATCCCTAAGCCGCGCAGTCACAATTTCTTCAAAATTTCTGACGTTCTGCAATTAACTCAGAAATGGTGCCACACTGTTGCAAACAATCCCCTGAAAGGTTTTTCAGTGGAAACAGGTGGGTTTTTATCATCGGAAACAGAATTAGCCCTCGACGTCTGAACAACTTTTTTTGAAAAAATCCCTAAGCCGCGCGGTCACAATTTCTTCAAAATTTCTGACGTTCTGCAATTCACTCAGAAATGGTGCCAAACTGTTGCAAACAATCCCCTGAAGGGTTTTTCGGTGGAAACAGGTGGGTATATATCATGGGAAACAGAATTAGCCCTCGACGTCTGAACAACTTTTTTTGAAAAAATCCCTAAGCCGCGCGGTCACAAATTCTTCAAAATTTCTGACGTTATGCCATTTACTCAGAAATGGTGCCAAACTCTTGCAATCGATCCCCTGAAAGGTTTTTCAGTGGAAACAGGAGGGTTTTTATCATCGGAAACAGAATTAGCCCTCGACGTCTGAACAACTTTTTTTGAAAAAATCCCTAAGCCGCGCGGTCACAATTTCTTCAAAATTTCTGACGTTCTGCAATTCACTTAGAAATGGTGCCAAAATGTTGCAAACGATCCCCTGAAAGGTTTTTCGGTGGAAACAGGGGGGTTTTATCATCGGAAACAGAATTAGCCCTCGACGCCTAAACAACTTTTTTTGAAAAAATCCCTAAGCCGCGCGGTCACAATTTGAGCAAAACACTGACGTTCTGCAATTCATTCAAAGATGGTGCTAAACTGTTGCAAACGATCCCCTGAAGGGTTTTTCGGTGGAAACAGGTGGGTATATATCATGGGAAACAGAATTAGCCCTCAACGTCTGAAAAACTTTTTTTGAAAAAATCCCTAAGCCGCGCGGTCACAATTTCTTCAAAATTTCTGACGTTCTGCCATTTACTCAGAAATCGTGCCAAACTGTTGCAAACGATCCCCTGAAGGCTTTTTCGGTGGAAACAGGTGGGTATTTATCATGGGAAACAGAATTAGCCCTCCACGTCTGAACAACTTTTTATGAAAAAATCCCTAAGCCGCGCGGTCACAATTTCTTCAAAATTTCTGACGTTCTGCAATTCACTCAGAAATGGTGCCAAACTGTTGCAAACAATCCCCTGAAGGGTTTTTCGGTGGAAACAGGTGGGTATATATCATGGGAAACAGAATTAGCCCTCGATGTCTGAACAACTTTTTTTGAAAAAATCCCTAAGCCGCGCGGTCACAATTTCTTCAAAATTTCTGACGTTCTGCAATTCACTCAGAAATGGTGCCAAACTGTTGCAAACGATCCCCTGAAGGGTTTTTCGGTGGAAACAGGTGGGTATTTATCATGGGAAACAGAATTAGCCCTCGAAGTCTGAACAACTTTTTTTGAAAAAATCCCTAAGCCGCGCGGTCACAATTTCAGCAAAAATCTGACGTTCTGCAATTCACTCAGAAATGGTGCCAAACTGTTGCAAACGATCCCCTGAAAGGTTTTTCGGTGGAAACAGGTGGGTATTTATCATCGGAAACAGAATTAGCCCTCGACGTCTGAACAACTTTTTTTGAAAAAATCCCTAAGCCTCGCGGTCACAATTTCTTCAAAATTTCTGACGTTCTGCAATTAACTCAGAAATGGTGCCACACTGTTGCAAACAATCCCCTGAAAGGTTTTTCAGTGGAAACAGGTGGGTTTTTATCATCGGAAACAGAATTAGCCCTCGACGTCTGAACAACTTTTTTTGAAAAAATCCCTAAGCCGCGCGGTCACAATTTCTTCAAAATTTCTGACGTTCTGCAATTCACTCAGAAATGGTGCCAAAATGTTGCAAACGATCCCCTGAAAGGTTTTTCGGTGGAAACAGGTGGGTTTTTATCATCGGAAACAGAATTAGCCCTCAACGCCTAAACATCTTTTTTTGAAAAAATCCCTAAGCCGCACGGTCACAATTTCAGCAAAAAACTGACGTTCTGCAATTCATTCAAAGATGGTGCTAAACTGTTGCAAACGATCCCCTGAAGGGTTTTTCGGTGGAAACAGGTGGGTATTTATCATCGGAAACAGAATTAGCCCTCGACGTCTGAACAACTTTTTATGAAAAAATCCCTAAGCCGCGCGGTCACAATTTCTTCAAAATTTCTGACGTTCTGCAATTCACTCAGAAATGGTGCCAAACTGTTGCAAACAATCCCCTGAAGGCTTTTTCGGTGGAAACAGGTGGGTATTTATCATGGGAAACAGAATTAGCCCTCGACGTCTGAACAACTTTTTTTGAAAAAATCCCTAAGCCGCGCGGTCACAAATTCTTCAAAATTTCTGACGTTATGCCATTTACTCAGAAATGGTGCCAAACTCTTGCAAACGATCCCCTGAAAGGTTTTTCAGTGGAAACAGGGGGGTTTTTATCATCGGAAACAGAATTAGCCCTCGACGTCTGAACAACTTTTTTTGAAAAAATCCCTAAGCCGCGCGGTCACAATTTCTTCAAAATTTCTGACGTTCTGCAATTCACTCAGAAATGGTGCCAAAATGTTGCAAACGATCCCCTGAAAGGTTTTTCGGTGGAAACAGGTGGGTTTTTATCATCGGAAACAGAATTAGCCCTCGACGCCTAAACAACTTTTTTTGAAAAAATCCCTAAGCCGCGCGGTCACAATTTCAGCAAAAATCTGACGTTCTGCAATTCACTCAGAAATGGTGCCAAACTGTTGCAAACGATCCCCTGAAAGGTTTTTCGGTGGAAACAGGTGGGTATTTATCATCGGAAACAGAATTATCCCTCGACGTCTGAACAACTTTTTTTGAAAAAATCCCTAAGCCGCGCGGTCACAATTTCTTCAAAATTTCTGACGTTCTGCAATTCACTCAGAAATGGTGCCAAACTGTTGCAAACGATTCCCTGAAAGGTTTTTCGGTGGAAACAGGTGGGTATTTATCATCGGAAACAGAATTAGCCCTCGACGTCTGAACAACTTTTTATGAAAAAATCCCTAAGCCGCGCGGTCACAATTTCTTCAAAATTTCTGACGTTCTGCAATTCACTCAGAAATGGTGCCAAACTGTTGCAAACAATCCCCTGAAGGGTTTTTCGGTGGAAACAGGTGGGTATATATCATGGGAAACAGAATTAGCCCTCGACGTCTGAACAACTTTTTTTGAAAAAATCCCTAAGCCGCGCGGTTACAATTTCTTCAAAATTTCTGACGTTCTGCAATTCACTCAGAAATGGTGCCAAACTGTTGCAAACAATCCCCTGAAGGGTTTTTCGGTGGAAACAGGTGGGTATATATCATGGGAAACAGAATTAGCCCTCGACGTCTGAACAACTTTTTTTGAAAAAATCCCTAAGCCGCGCGGTCACAAATTCTTCAAAATTTCTGACGTTATGCCATTTACTCAGAAATGGTGCCAAACTCTTGCAAACGATCCCCTGAAAGGTTTTTCAGTGGAAACAGGAGGGTTTTTATCATCGGAAACAGAATTAGCCCTCGACGTCTGAACAACTTTTTTTGAAAAAATCCCTAAGCCGCGCGGTCACAATTTCTTCAAAATTTCTGACGTTCTGCAATTCACTTAGAAAT
Source organism: Podarcis melisellensis (assembly GCF_964234715.1). Lineage (NCBI taxonomy): Eukaryota > Metazoa > Chordata > Lepidosauria > Squamata > Lacertidae > Podarcis > Podarcis melisellensis. The sequence goes on along the minus strand of NC_138538.1, from coordinate 91,293,559 downwards.
GGTGCCAAAATGTTGCAAACGATCCCCTGAAAGGTTTTTCGGTGGAAACAGGGGGGTTTTATCATCGGAAACAGAATTAGCCCTCGACGCCTAAACAACTTTTTTTGAAAAAATCCCTAAGCCGCGCGGTCACAATTTGAGCAAAACACTGACGTTCTGCAATTCATTCAAAGATGGTGCTAAACTGTTGCAAACGATCCCCTGAAGGGTTTTTCGGTGGAAACAGGTGGGTATATATCATGGGAAACAGAATTAGCCCTCGACGTCTGAAAAACTTTTTTTGAAAAAATCCCTAAGCCGCGCGGTCACAATTTCTTCAAAATTTCTGACGTTCTGCCATTTACTCAGAAATCGTGCCAAACTGTTGCAAACGATCCCCTGAAGGCTTTTTCGGTGGAAACAGGTGGGTATTTATCATGGGAAACAGAATTAGCCCTCAACGTCTGAACAACTTTTTATGAAAAAATCCCTAAGCCGCGCGGTCACAGTTTCTTCAAAATTTCTGACGTTCTGCAATTCACTCAGAAATGGTGCCAAACTGTTGCAAACAATCCCCTGAAGGGTTTTTCGGTGGAAACAGGTGGGTATATATCATGGGAAACAGAATTAGCCCTCGACGTCTGAACAACTTTTTTTGAAAAAATCCCTAAGCCGCGCGGTCACAATTTCTTCAAAATTTCTGACGTTCTGCAATTCACTCAGAAATGGTGCCAAAATGTTGCAAACAATCCCCTGAAGGGTTTTTCGGTGGAAACAGGTGGGTATATATCATGGGAAACAGAATTAGCCCTCGACGTCTGAACAACTTTTTTTGAAAAAATCCCTAAGCCGCGCGGTCACAAATTCTTCAAAATTTCTGACGTTATGCCATTTACTCAGAAATGGTGCCAAACTCTTGCAAACGATCCCCTGAAAGGTTTTTCAGTGGAAACAGGAGGGTTTTTATCATCGGAAACAGAATTAGCCCTCGACGTCTGAACAACTTTTTTTGAAAAAATCCCTAAGCCGCGCGGTCACAATTTCTTCAAAATTTCTGACGTTCTGCAATTCACTTAGAAATGGTGCCAAAATGTTGCAAACGATCCCCTGAAAGGTTTTTCGGTGGAAACAGGGGGGTTTTATCATCGGAAACAGAATTAGCCCTCGACGCCTAAACAACTTTTTTTGAAAAAATCCCTAAGCCGCGCGGTCACAATTTGAGCAAAACACTGACGTTCTGCAATTCATTCAAAGATGGTGCTAAACTGTTGCAAACGATCCCCTGAAGGGTTTTTCGGTGGAAACAGGTGGGTATATATCATGGGAAACAGAATTAGCCCTCGACGTCTGAAAAACTTTTTTTGAAAAAATCCCTAAGCCGCGCGGTCACAATTTCTTCAAAATTTCTGACGTTCTGCCATTTACTCAGAAATCGTGCCAAACTGTTGCAAACGATCCCCTGAAGGCTTTTTCGGTGGAAACAGGTGGGTATTTATCATGGGAAACAGAATTAGCCCTCCACGTCTGAACAACTTTTTTTGAAAAAATCCCTAAGCCGAGCGGTCACAATTTCTTCAAAATTTCTGACGTTCTGCAATTCACTCAGAAATGGTGCCAAACTGTTGCAAACAATCCCCTGAAGGGTTTTTCGGTGGAAACAGGTGGGTATATATCATGGGAAACAGAATTAGCCCTCGACGTCTGAACAACTTTTTTTGAAAAAATCCCTAAGCCGCGCGGTCACAATTTCTTCAAAATTTCTGACGTTCTGCAATTTACTCAGAAATGGTGCCAAACTGTTGCAAACAATTCCCTGAAAGGTTTTTCGGTGGAAACAGGAGGGTTTTTATCATCGGAAACAGAATTAGCCCTCGACGTCTGAACAACTTTTTTTGAAAAAATCCCTAAGCCGCGCGGTCACAATTTCTTCAAAATTTCTGACGTTCTGCAATTCACTTAGAAATGGTGCCAAAATGTTGCAAATGATCCCCTGAAAGGTTTTTCGGTGGAAACAGGTGGGTTTTTATCATCGGAAACAGAATTAGCCCTCGACGCCTAACAACTTTTTTTGAAAAAATCCCTAAGCCGCGCGGTCACAATTTCTTCAAAATTTCTGACGTTCTGCCATTTACTCAGAAATCGTGCCAAACTGTTGCAAACGATCCCCTGAAGGCTTTTTCGGTGGAAACAGGTGGGTATTTATCATGGGAAACAGAATTAGCCCTCAACGTCTGAACAACTTTTTATGAAAAAATCCCTAAGCCGCGCGGTCACAGTTTCTTCAAAATTTCTGACGTTCTGCAATTCACTCAGAAATGGTGCCAAACTGTTGCAAACAATCCCCTGAAGGGTTTTTCGGTGGAAACAGGTGGGTATATATCATGGGAAACAGAATTAGCCCTCGACGTCTGAACAACTTTTTTTGAAAAAATCCCTAAGCCGCGCGGTCACAATTTCTTCAAAATTTCTGACGTTCTGCAATTCACTCAGAAATGGTGCCAAAATGTTGCAAACAATCCCCTGAAGGGTTTTTCGGTGGAAACAGGTGGGTATATATCATGGGAAACAGAATTAGCCCTCGACGTCTGAACAACTTTTTTTGAAAAAATCCCTAAGCCGCGCGGTCACAAATTCTTCAAAATTTCTGACGTTATGCCATTTACTCAGAAATGGTGCCAAACTCTTGCAAACGATCCCCTGAAAGGTTTTTCAGTGGAAACAGGAGGGTTTTTATCATCGGAAACAGAATTAGCCCTCGACGTCTGAACAACTTTTTTTGAAAAAATCCCTAAGCCGCGCGGTCACAATTTCTTCAAAATTTCTGACGTTCTGCAATTCACTTAGAAATGGTGCCAAAATGTTGCAAACGATCCCCTGAAAGGTTTTTCGGTGGAAACAGGGGGGTTTTATCATCGGAAACAGAATTAGCCCTCGACGCCTAAACAACTTTTTTTGAAAAAATCCCTAAGCCGCGCGGTCACAATTTGAGCAAAACACTGACGTTCTGCAATTCATTCAAAGATGGTGCTAAACTGTTGCAAACGATCCCCTGAAGGGTTTTTCGGTGGAAACAGGTGGGTATATATCATGGGAAACAGAATTAGCCCTCGACGTCTGAAAAACTTTTTTTGAAAAAATCCCTAAGCCGCGCGGTCACAATTTCTTCAAAATTTCTGACGTTCTGCCATTTACTCAGAAATCGTGCCAAACTGTTGCAAACGATCCCCTGAAGGCTTTTTCGGTGGAAACAGGTGGGTATTTATCATGGGAAACAGAATTAGCCCTCCACGTCTGAACAACTTTTTTTGAAAAAATCCCTAAGCCGAGCGGTCACAATTTCTTCAAAATTTCTGACGTTCTGCAATTCACTCAGAAATGGTGCCAAACTGTTGCAAACAATCCCCTGAAGGGTTTTTCGGTGGAAACAGGTGGGTATATATCATGGGAAACAGAATTAGCCCTCGACGTCTGAACAACTTTTTTTGAAAAAATCCCTAAGCCGCGCGGTCACAATTTCTTCAAAATTTCTGACGTTCTGCAATTTACTCAGAAATGGTGCCAAACTGTTGCAAACAATTCCCTGAAAGGTTTTTCAGTGGAAACAGGAGGGTTTTTATCATCGGAAACAGAATTAGCCCTCGACGTCTGAACAACTTTTTTTGAAAAAATCCCTAAGCCGCGCGGTCACAAATTCTTCAAAATTTCTGACGTTATGCCATTTACTCAGAAATGGTGCCAAACTCTTGCAAACGATCCCCTGAAAGGTTTTTCAGTGGAAACAGGAGGGTTTTTATCATCGGAAACAGAATTAGCCCTCGACGTCTGAACAACTTTTTTTGAAAAAATCCCTAAGCCGCGCGGTCACAATTTCTTCAAAATTTCTGACGTTCTGCAATTCACTTAGAAATGGTGCCAAAATGTTGCAAACGATCCCCTGAAAGGTTTTTCGGTGGAAACAGGGGGGTTTTATCATCGGAAACAGAATTAGCCCTCGACGCCTAAACAACTTTTTTTGAAAAAATGCCTAAGCCGCGCGGTCACAATTTCTTCAAAATTTCTGACGTTCTGCAATTCACTCAGAAATGGTGCCAAACTGTTGCAAACAATCCCCTGAAGGGTTTTTCGGTGGAAACAGGTGGGTATATATCATGGGAAACAGAATTAGCCCTCGACGTCTGAACAACTTTTTTTGAAAAAATCCCTAAGCCGCGCGGTCACAATTTCTTCAAAATTTCTGACGTTCTGCAATTCACTCAGAAATGGTGCCAAACTGTTGCAAACGATCCCCTGAAGGGTTTTTCGGTGGAAACAGGTGGGTATTTATCATGGGAAACAGAATTAGCCCTCGAAGTCTGAACAACTTTTTTTGAAAAAATCCCTAAGCCGCGCGGTCACAATTTCAGCAAAAATCTGACGTTCTGCAATTCACTCAGAAATGGTGCCAAACTGTTGCAAACGATCCCCTGAAAGGTTTTTCGGTGGAAACAGGTGGGTATTTATCATCGGAAACAGAATTAGCCCTCGACGTCTGAACAACTTTTTTTGAAAAAATCCCTAAGCCGCGCAGTCACAATTTCTTCAAAATTTCTGACGTTCTGCAATTAACTCAGAAATGGTGCCACACTGTTGCAAACAATCCCCTGAAAGGTTTTTCAGTGGAAACAGGTGGGTTTTTATCATCGGAAACAGAATTAGCCCTCGACGTCTGAACAACTTTTTTTGAAAAAATCCCTAAGCCGCGCGGTCACAATTTCTTCAAAATTTCTGACGTTCTGCAATTCACTCAGAAATGGTGCCAAACTGTTGCAAACAATCCCCTGAAGGGTTTTTCGGTGGAAACAGGTGGGTATATATCATGGGAAACAGAATTAGCCCTCGACGTCTGAACAACTTTTTTTGAAAAAATCCCTAAGCCGCGCGGTCACAAATTCTTCAAAATTTCTGACGTTATGCCATTTACTCAGAAATGGTGCCAAACTCTTGCAATCGATCCCCTGAAAGGTTTTTCAGTGGAAACAGGAGGGTTTTTATCATCGGAAACAGAATTAGCCCTCGACGTCTGAACAACTTTTTTTGAAAAAATCCCTAAGCCGCGCGGTCACAATTTCTTCAAAATTTCTGACGTTCTGCAATTCACTTAGAAATGGTGCCAAAATGTTGCAAACGATCCCCTGAAAGGTTTTTCGGTGGAAACAGGGGGGTTTTATCATCGGAAACAGAATTAGCCCTCGACGCCTAAACAACTTTTTTTGAAAAAATCCCTAAGCCGCGCGGTCACAATTTGAGCAAAACACTGACGTTCTGCAATTCATTCAAAGATGGTGCTAAACTGTTGCAAACGATCCCCTGAAGGGTTTTTCGGTGGAAACAGGTGGGTATATATCATGGGAAACAGAATTAGCCCTCAACGTCTGAAAAACTTTTTTTGAAAAAATCCCTAAGCCGCGCGGTCACAATTTCTTCAAAATTTCTGACGTTCTGCCATTTACTCAGAAATCGTGCCAAACTGTTGCAAACGATCCCCTGAAGGCTTTTTCGGTGGAAACAGGTGGGTATTTATCATGGGAAACAGAATTAGCCCTCCACGTCTGAACAACTTTTTATGAAAAAATCCCTAAGCCGCGCGGTCACAATTTCTTCAAAATTTCTGACGTTCTGCAATTCACTCAGAAATGGTGCCAAACTGTTGCAAACAATCCCCTGAAGGGTTTTTCGGTGGAAACAGGTGGGTATATATCATGGGAAACAGAATTAGCCCTCGATGTCTGAACAACTTTTTTTGAAAAAATCCCTAAGCCGCGCGGTCACAATTTCTTCAAAATTTCTGACGTTCTGCAATTCACTCAGAAATGGTGCCAAACTGTTGCAAACGATCCCCTGAAGGGTTTTTCGGTGGAAACAGGTGGGTATTTATCATGGGAAACAGAATTAGCCCTCGAAGTCTGAACAACTTTTTTTGAAAAAATCCCTAAGCCGCGCGGTCACAATTTCAGCAAAAATCTGACGTTCTGCAATTCACTCAGAAATGGTGCCAAACTGTTGCAAACGATCCCCTGAAAGGTTTTTCGGTGGAAACAGGTGGGTATTTATCATCGGAAACAGAATTAGCCCTCGACGTCTGAACAACTTTTTTTGAAAAAATCCCTAAGCCTCGCGGTCACAATTTCTTCAAAATTTCTGACGTTCTGCAATTAACTCAGAAATGGTGCCACACTGTTGCAAACAATCCCCTGAAAGGTTTTTCAGTGGAAACAGGTGGGTTTTTATCATCGGAAACAGAATTAGCCCTCGACGTCTGAACAACTTTTTTTGAAAAAATCCCTAAGCCGCGCGGTCACAATTTCTTCAAAATTTCTGACGTTCTGCAATTCACTCAGAAATGGTGCCAAAATGTTGCAAACGATCCCCTGAAAGGTTTTTCGGTGGAAACAGGTGGGTTTTTATCATCAGAAACAGAATTAGCCCTCAACGCCTAAACATCTTTTTTTGAAAAAATCCCTAAGCCGCACGGTCACAATTTCAGCAAAAAACTGACGTTCTGCAATTCATTCAAAGATGGTGCTAAACTGTTGCAAACGATCCCCTGAAGGGTTTTTCGGTGGAAACAGGTGGGTATTTATCATCGGAAACAGAATTAGCCCTCGACGTCTGAAAAACTTTTTTTGAAAAAATCCCTAAGCCGCGCGGTCACATTTTCTTGAAAATTTCTGACGTTCTGCAATTCACTCAGAAATGGTGCCAAACTGTTGCAAACAATCCCCTGATGGCTTTTTCGGTGGAAACAGGTGGGTATTTATCATGGGAAACAGAATTAGCCCTCGACGTCTGAACAACTTTTTTTGAAAAAATCCCTAAGCCGCGCGGTCACAAATTCTTCAAAATTTCTGACGTTATGCCATTTACTCAGAAATGGTGCCAAACTCTTGCAAACGATCCCCTGAAAGGTTTTTCAGTGGAAACAGGGGGGTTTTATCATCGGAAACAGAATTAGCCCTCGACGTCTGAACAACTTTTTTTGAAAAAATCCCTAAGCCGCGCGGTCACAATTTCTTCAAAATTTCTGACGTTCTGCAATTCACTCAGAAATGGTGCCAAAATGTTGCAAACGATCCCCTGAAAGGTTTTTCGGTGGAAACAGGTGGGTTTTCATCATCGGAAACAGAATTAGCCCTCGACGCCTAAACAACTTTTTTTGAAAAAATCCCTAAGCCGCGCGGTCACAATTTCAGCAAAAATCTGACGTTCTGCAATTCACTCAGAAATGGTGCCAAACTGTTGCAAACGATCCCCTGAAAGGTTTTTCGGTGGAAACAGGTGGGTATTTATCATCGGAAACAGAATTAGCCCTTGACGTCTCAACAACTTTTTTTGAAAAAATCCCTAAGCCGCGCGGTCACAATTTCTTCAAAATTTCTGACGTTTTGCAATTCACTCAGAAATTTCGCCAAACTGTTGCAAACGATTCCCTGAAAGGTTTTTCGGTGGAAACAGGTGGGTATTTATCATCGGAAACAGAATTAGCCCTCGACGTCTGAACAACTTTTTATGAAAAAATCCCTAAGCCGCGCGGTCACAATTTCTTCAAAATTTCTGACGTTCTGCAATTCACTCAGAAATGGTGCCTAACTGTTGCAAACAATCCCCTGAAGGGTTTTTCGGTGGAAACAGGTGGGTATATATCATGGGAAACAGAATTAGCCCTCGACGTCTGAACAACTTTTTTTGAAAAAATCCCTAAGCCGCGCGGTCACAATTTCTTCAAAATTTCTGACGTTCTGCAATTCACTCAGAAATGGTGCCAAACTGTTGCAAACGATCCCCTGAAAGGTTTTTCGGTGGAAACAGGTGGGTATTTATCATCGGAAACAGAATTATCCCTCGACGTCTGAACAACTTTTTTTGAAAAAATCCCTAAGCCGCGCGGTCACAATTTCTTCAAAATTTCTGACGTTCTGCAATTCACTCAGAAATGGTGCCAAACTGTTGCAAACGATTCCCTGAAAGGTTTTTCGGTGGAAACAGGTGGGTATTTATCATCGGAAACAGAATTAGCCCTCGACGTCTGAACAACTTTTTATGAAAAAATCCCTAAGCCGCGCGGTCACAATTTCTTCAAAATTTCTGACGTTCTGCAATTCACTCAGAAATGGTGCCAAACTGTTGCAAACAATCCCCTGAAGGGTTTTTCGGTGGAAACAGGTGGGTATATATCATGGGAAACAGAATTAGCCCTCGACGTCTGAACAACTTTTTTTGAAAAAATCCCTAAGCCGCGCGGTTACAATTTCTTCAAAATTTCTGACGTTCTGCAATTCACTCAGAAATGGTGCCAAACTGTTGCAAACAATCCCCTGAAGGGTTTTTCGGTGGAAACAGGTGGGTATATATCATGGGAAACAGAATTAGCCCTCGACGTCTGAACAACTTTTTTTGAAAAAATCCCTAAGCCGCGCGGTCACAAATTCTTCAAAATTTCTGACGTTATGCCATTTACTCAGAAATGGTGCCAAACTCTTGCAAACGATCCCCTGAAAGGTTTTTCAGTGGAAACAGGAGGGTTTTTATCATCGGAAACAGAATTAGCCCTCGACGTCTGAACAACTTTTTTTGAAAAAATCCCTAAGCCGCGCGGTCACAATTTCTTCAAAATTTCTGACGTTCTGCAATTCACTTAGAAATGGTGCCAAAATGTTGCAAACGATCCCCTGAAAGGTTTTTCGGTGGAAACAGGGGGGTTTTATCATCGGAAACAGAATTAGCCCTCGACGCCTAAACAACTTTTTTTGAAAAAATCCCTAAGCCGCGCGGTCACAATTTGAGCAAAACACTGACGTTCTGCAATTCATTCAAAGATGGTGCTAAACTGTTGCAAACGATCCCCTGAAGGGTTTTTCGGTGGAAACAGGTGGGTATATATCATGGGAAACAGAATTAGCCCTCGACGTCTGAAAAACTTTTTTTGAAAAAATCCCTAAGCCGCGCGGTCACAATTTCTTCAAAATTTCTGACGTTCTGCCATTTACTCAGAAATCGTGCCAAACTGTTGCAAACGATCCCCTGAAGGCTTTTTCGGTGGAAACAGGTGGGTATTTATCATGGGAAACAGAATTAGCCCTCAACGTCTGAACAACTTTTTATGAAAAAATCCCTAAGCCGCGCGGTCACAGTTTCTTCAAAATTTCTGACGTTCTGCAATTCACTCAGAAATGGTGCCAAACTGTTGCAAACAATCCCCTGAAGGGTTTTTCGGTGGAAACAGGTGGGTATATATCATGGGAAACAGAATTAGCCCTCGACGTCTGAACAACTTTTTTTGAAAAAATCCCTAAGCCGCGCGGTCACAATTTCTTCAAAATTTCTGACGTTCTGCAATTCACTCAGAAATGGTGCCAAAATGTTGCAAACAATCCCCTGAAGGGTTTTTCGGTGGAAACAGGTGGGTATATATCATGGGAAACAGAATTAGCCCTCGACGTCTGAACAACTTTTTTTGAAAAAATCCCTAAGCCGCGCGGTCACAAATTCTTCAAAATTTCTGACGTTATGCCATTTACTCAGAAATGGTGCCAAACTCTTGCAAACGATCCCCTGAAAGGTTTTTCAGTGGAAACAGGAGGGTTTTTATCATCGGAAACAGAATTAGCCCTCGACGTCTGAACAACTTTTTTTGAAAAAATCCCTAAGCCGCGCGGTCACAATTTCTTCAAAATTTCTGACGTTCTGCAATTCACTTAGAAATGGTGCCAAAATGTTGCAAACGATCCCCTGAAAGGTTTTTCGGTGGAAACAGGGGGGTTTTATCATCGGAAACAGAATTAGCCCTCGACGCCTAAACAACTTTTTTTGAAAAAATCCCTAAGCCGCGCGGTCACAATTTGAGCAAAACACTGACGTTCTGCAATTCATTCAAAGATGGTGCTAAACTGTTGCAAACGATCCCCTGAAGGGTTTTTCGGTGGAAACAGGTGGGTATATATCATGGGAAACAGAATTAGCCCTCGACGTCTGAAAAACTTTTTTTGAAAAAATCCCTAAGCCGCGCGGTCACAATTTCTTCAAAATTTCTGACGTTCTGCCATTTACTCAGAAATCGTGCCAAACTGTTGCAAACGATCCCCTGAAGGCTTTTTCGGTGGAAACAGGTGGGTATTTATCATGGGAAACAGAATTAGCCCTCCACGTCTGAACAACTTTTTTTGAAAAAATCCCTAAGCCGAGCGGTCACAATTTCTTCAAAATTTCTGACGTTCTGCAATTCACTCAGAAATGGTGCCAAACTGTTGCAAACAATCCCCTGAAGGGTTTTTCGGTGGAAACAGGTGGGTATATATCATGGGAAACAGAATTAGCCCTCGACGTCTGAACAACTTTTTTTGAAAAAATCCCTAAGCCGCGCGGTCACAATTTCTTCAAAATTTCTGACGTTCTGCAATTTACTCAGAAATGGTGCCAAACTGTTGCAAACAATTCCCTGAAAGGTTTTTCGGTGGAAACAGGAGGGTTTTTATCATCGGAAACAGAATTAGCCCTCGACGTCTGAACAACTTTTTTTGAAAAAATCCCTAAGCCGCGCGGTCACAATTTCTTCAAAATTTCTGACGTTCTGCAATTCACTTAGAAATGGTGCCAAAATGTTGCAAATGATCCCCTGAAAGGTTTTTCGGTGGAAACAGGTGGGTTTTTATCATCGGAAACAGAATTAGCCCTCGACGCCTAACAACTTTTTTTGAAAAAATCCCTAAGCCGCGCGGTCACAATTTCTTCAAAATTTCTGACGTTCTGCCATTTACTCAGAAATCGTGCCAAACTGTTGCAAACGATCCCCTGAAGGCTTTTTCGGTGGAAACAGGTGGGTATTTATCATGGGAAACAGAATTAGCCCTCAACGTCTGAACAACTTTTTATGAAAAAATCCCTAAGCCGCGCGGTCACAGTTTCTTCAAAATTTCTGACGTTCTGCAATTCACTCAGAAATGGTGCCAAACTGTTGCAAACAATCCCCTGAAGGGTTTTTCGGTGGAAACAGGTGGGTATATATCATGGGAAACAGAATTAGCCCTCGACGTCTGAACAACTTTTTTTGAAAAAATCCCTAAGCCGCGCGGTCACAATTTCTTCAAAATTTCTGACGTTCTGCAATTCACTCAGAAATGGTGCCAAAATGTTGCAAACAATCCCCTGAAGGGTTTTTCGGTGGAAACAGGTGGGTATATATCATGGGAAACAGAATTAGCCCTCGACGTCTGAACAACTTTTTTTGAAAAAATCCCTAAGCCGCGCGGTCACAAATTCTTCAAAATTTCTGACGTTATGCCATTTACTCAGAAATGGTGCCAAACTCTTGCAAACGATCCCCTGAAAGGTTTTTCAGTGGAAACAGGAGGGTTTTTATCATCGGAAACAGAATTAGCCCTCGACGTCTGAACAACTTTTTTTGAAAAAATCCCTAAGCCGCGCGGTCACAATTTCTTCAAAATTTCTGACGTTCTGCAATTCACTTAGAAATGGTGCCAAAATGTTGCAAACGATCCCCTGAAAGGTTTTTCGGTGGAAACAGGGGGGTTTTATCATCGGAAACAGAATTAGCCCTCGACGCCTAAACAACTTTTTTTGAAAAAATCCCTAAGCCGCGCGGTCACAATTTGAGCAAAACACTGACGTTCTGCAATTCATTCAAAGATGGTGCTAAACTGTTGCAAACGATCCCCTGAAGGGTTTTTCGGTGGAAACAGGTGGGTATATATCATGGGAAACAGAATTAGCCCTCGACGTCTGAAAAACTTTTTTTGAAAAAATCCCTAAGCCGCGCGGTCACAATTTCTTCAAAATTTCTGACGTTCTGCCATTTACTCAGAAATCGTGCCAAACTGTTGCAAACGATCCCCTGAAGGCTTTTTCGGTGGAAACAGGTGGGTATTTATCATGGGAAACAGAATTAGCCCTCCACGTCTGAACAACTTTTTTTGAAAAAATCCCTAAGCCGAGCGGTCACAATTTCTTCAAAATTTCTGACGTTCTGCAATTCACTCAGAAATGGTGCCAAACTGTTGCAAACAATCCCCTGAAGGGTTTTTCGGTGGAAACAGGTGGGTATATATCATGGGAAACAGAATTAGCCCTCGACGTCTGAACAACTTTTTTTGAAAAAATCCCTAAGCCGCGCGGTCACAATTTCTTCAAAATTTCTGACGTTCTGCAATTTACTCAGAAATGGTGCCAAACTGTTGCAAACAATTCCCTGAAAGGTTTTTCGGTGGAAACAGGAGGGTTTTTATCATCGGAAACAGAATTAGCCCTCGACGTCTGAACAACTTTTTTTGAAAAAATCCCTAAGCCGCGCGGTCACAATTTCTTCAAAATTTCTGACGTTCTGCAATTCACTTAGAAATGGTGCCAAAATGTTGCAAATGATCCCCTGAAAGGTTTTTCGGTGGAAACAGGTGGGTTTTTATCATCGGAAACAGAATTAGCCCTCGACGCCTAACAACTTTTTTTGAAAAAATCCCTAAGCCGCGCGGTCACAATTTCAGCAAAAATCTGACGTTCTGCAATTCACTCAGAAATGGTGCCAAACTGTTGCAAACGATCCCCTGAAAGGTTTTTCGGTGGAAACAGGTGGGTATTTATCATCGGAAACAGAATTAGCCCTCGACGTCTGAACAACTTTTTTTGAAAAAATCCCTAAGCCGCGCGGTCACAATTTCTTCAAAATTTCTGACGTTCTGCAATTCACTCAGAAATGGTGCCAAACTGTTGCAAACGATCCCCTGAAAGGTTTTTCGGTGGAAACAGGTGCGTATTTATCATCGGAAACAGAATTAGCCCTCGACGTCTGAACAACTTTTTTTGAAAAAATCCCTAAGCCGCGCGGTCACAATTTCTTCAAAATTTCTGACGTTCTGCAATTCACTCAGAAATGGTGCCAAACTGTTGCAAACGATTCCCTGAAAGGTTTTTCGGTGGAAACAGGTGGGTATTTATCATCGGAAACAGAATTAGCCCTCGACGTCTGAACAACTTTTTATGAAAAAATCCCTAAGCCGCGCGGTCACAATTTCTTCAAAATTTCTGACGTTCTGCAATTCACTCAGAAATGGTGCCAAACTGTTGCAAACAATCCCCTGAAGGGTTTTTCGGTGGAAACAGGTGGGTATATATCATGGGAAACAGAATTAGCCCTCGACGTCTCAACAACTTTTTTTGAAAAAATCCCTAAGCCGCGCGGTCACAATTTCTTCAAAATTTCTGACGTTCTGCAATTCACTCAGAAATGGTGCCAAACTGTTGCAAACAATCCCCTGAAGGGTTTTTCGGTGGAAACAGGTGGGTATATATCATGGGAAACAGAATTAGCCCTCGACGTCTGAACAACTATTTTTGAAAAAATCCCTAAGCCGCGCGGTCACAAATTATTCAAAATTTCTGACGTTATGCCATTTACTCAGAAATGGTGCCAAACTCTTGCAAACGATCCCCTGAAAGGTTTTTCAGTGGAAACAGGAGGGTTTTTATCATCGGAAACAGAATTAGCCCTCGACGTCTGAACAACTTTTTTTGAAAAAATCCCTAAGCCGCGCGGTCACAATTTCTTCAAAATTGCTGACGTTCTGCAATTCACTTAGAAATGGTGCCAAAATGTTGCAAACGATCCCCTGAAAGGTTTTTCGGTGGAAACAGGGGGGTTTTATCATCGGAAACAGAATTAGCCCTCGATGCCTAAACAACTTTTTTTGAAAAAATCCCTAAGCCGCGCGGTCACAATTTGAGCAAAACACTGACGTTCTGCAATTCATTCAAAGATGGTGCTAAACTGTTGCAAACGATCCCCTGAAGGGTTTTTCGGTGGAAACAGGTGGGTATATATCATGGGAAACAGAATTAGCCCTCGACGTCTGAAAAACTTTTTTTGAAAAAATCCCTAAGCCGCGCGGTCACAATTTCTTCAAAATTTCTGAGGTTCTGCAATTCACTCAGAAATGGTGCCAAACTGTTGCAAACAATCCCCTGAAGGGTTTTTCGGTGGAAACAGGTGGGTATATATCATGGGAAACAGAATTAGCCCTCGACGTCTGAACAACTTTTTTTGAAAAAATCCCTAAGCCGCGCGGTCACAATTTCTTCAAAATTTCTGACGTTCTGCAATTTACTCAGAAATGGTGCCAAACTGTTTCAAACAATTCCCTGAAAGGTTTTTCGGTGGAAACAGGAGGGTTTTTATCATCGGAAACAGAATTAGCCCTCGACGTCTGAACAACTTTTTTTGAAAAAATCCCTAAGCCGCGCGGTCACAATTTCTTCAAAATTTCTGACGTTCTGCAATTCACTTAGAAATGGTGCCAAAATGTTGCAAATGATCCCCTGAAAGGTTTTTCGGTGGAAACAGGTGGGTTTTTATCATCGGAAACAGAATTAGCCCTCGACGCCTAACAACTTTTTTTGAAAAAATCCCTAAGCCGCGCGGTCACAATTTCAGCAAAAATCTGACGTTCTGCAATTCACTCAGAAATGGTGCCAAACTGTTGCAAACGATCCCCTGAAAGGTTTTTCGGTGGAAACAGGTGGGTATTTATCATCGGAAACAGAATTAGCCCTCGACGTCTGAACAACTTTTTTGGAAAAAATCCCTAAGCCGCGCGGTCACAATTTCTTCAAAATTTCTGACGTTCTGCAATTCACTCAGAAATGGTGCCAAACTGTTGCAAACGATCCCCTGAAAGGTTTTTCGGTGGAAACAGGTGCGTATTTATCATCGGAAACAGAATTAGCCCTCGACGTCTGAACAACTTTTTTTGAAAAAATCCCTAAGCCGCGCGGTCACAATTTCTTCAAAATTTCTGACGTTCTGCAATTCACTCAGAAATGGTGCCAAACTGTTGCAAACGATTCCCTGAAAGGTTTTTCGGTGGAAACAGGTGGGTATTTATCATCGGAAACAGAATTAGCCCTCGACGTCTGAACAACTTTTTATGAAAAAATCCCTAAGCCGCGCGGTCACAATTTCTTCAAAATTTCTGACGTTCTGCAATTCACTCAGAAATGGTGCCAAACTGTTGCAAACAATCCCCTGAAGGGTTTTTCGGTGGAAACAGGTGGGTATATATCATGGGAAACAGAATTAGCCCTCGACGTCTCAACAACTTTTTTTGAAAAAATCCCTAAGCCGCGCGGTCACAATTTCTTCAAAATTTCTGACGTTCTGCAATTCACTCAGAAATGGTGCCAAACTGTTGCAAACAATCCCCTGAAGGGTTTTTCGGTGGAAACAGGTGGGTATATATCATGGGAAACAGAATTAGCCCTCGACGTCTGAACAACTATTTTTGAAAAAATCCCTAAGCCGCGCGGTCACAAATTATTCAAAATTTCTGACGTTATGCCATTTACTCAGAAATGGTGCCAAACTCTTGCAAACGATCCCCTGAAAGGTTTTTCAGTGGAAACAGGAGGGTTTTTATCATCGGAAACAGAATTAGCCCTCGACGTCTGAACAACTTTTTTTGAAAAAATCCCTAAGCCGCGCGGTCACAATTTCTTCAAAATTGCTGACGTTCTGCAATTCACTTAGAAATGGTGCCAAAATGTTGCAAACGATCCCCTGAAAGGTTTTTCGGTGGAAACAGGGGGGTTTTATCATCGGAAACAGAATTAGCCCTCGATGCCTAAACAACTTTTTTTGAAAAAATCCCTAAGCCGCGCGGTCACAATTTGAGCAAAACACTGACGTTCTGCAATTCATTCAAAGATGGTGCTAAACTGTTGCAAACGATCCCCTGAAGGGTTTTTCGGTGGAAACAGGTGGGTATATATCATGGGAAACAGAATTAGCCCTCGACGTCTGAAAAACTTTTTTTGAAAAAATCCCTAAGCCGCGCGGTCACAATTTCTTCAAAATTTCTGAGGTTCTGCAATTCACTCAGAAATGGTGCCAAACTGTTGCAAACAATCCCCTGAAGGGTTTTTCGGTGGAAACAGGTGGGTATATATCATGGGAAACAGAATTAGCCCTCGACGTCTGAACAACTTTTTTTGAAAAAATCCCTAAGCCGCGCGGTCACAATTTCTTCAAAATTTCTGACGTTCTGCAATTTACTCAGAAATGGTGCCAAACTGTTTCAAACAATTCCCTGAAAGGTTTTTCGGTGGAAACAGGAGGGTTTTTATCATCGGAAACAGAATTAGCCCTCGACGTCTGAACAACTTTTTTTGAAAAAATCCCTAAGCCGCGCGGTCACAATTTCTTCAAAATTTCTGACGTTCTGCAATTCACTTAGAAATGGTGCCAAAATGTTGCAAATGATCCCCTGAAAGGTTTTTCGGTGGAAACAGGTGGGTTTTTATCATCGGAAACAGAATTAGCCCTCGACGCCTAACAACTTTTTTTGAAAAAATCCCTAAGCCGCGCGGTCACAATTTCAGCAAAAATCTGACGTTCTGCAATTCACTCAGAAATGGTGCCAAACTGTTGCAAGCGATCCCCTGAAAGGTTTTTCGGTGGAAACAGGTGGGTATTTATCATCGGAAACAGAATTAGCCCTCGACGTCTGAACAACTTTTTTGGAAAAAATCCCTAAGCCGCGCGGTCACAATTTCTTCAAAATTTCTGACGTTCTGCAATTCACTCAGAAATGGTGCCAAACTGTTGCAAACGATTCCCTGAATGGTTTTTCGGTGGAAACAGGTGGGTATTTATCATCGGAAACAGAATTAGCCCTCGACGTCTGAACAACTTTTTTTGAAAAAATCCCTAAGCCGCGCGGTCACAATTTCTTCAAAATTTCTGACATTCTGCAATTCACTCAGAAATGGTGCCAAACTGTTGCAAACAATCCCCTGAAGGGTTTTTCGGTGGAAACAGGTGGGTATATATCATGGGAAACAGAATTAGCCCTCGACGTCTGAACAACTTTTTTTGAAAAAATCCCTAAGCCGCGCGGTCACAATTTCTTCAAAATTTCTGACGTTCTGCAATTCACTCAGAAATGGTGCCAAACTGTTGCAAACAATCCCCTGAAGGGTTTTTCGGTGGAAACAGGTGGGTATATATCATGGGAAACAGAATTAGCCCTCGACGTCTGAACAACTTTTTTTGAAAAAATCCCTAAGCCGCACGGTCACAAATTCTTCAAAATTTCTGACGTTATGCCATTTACTCAGAAATGGTGCCAAACTCTTGCAAACGATCCCCTGAAAGGTTTTTCAGTGGAAACAGGAGGGTTTTTATCATCGGAAACAGAATTAGCCCTCGACGTCTGAACAAAATTTTGAAAAAATCCCTAAGCCGCGCGGCCACAATTTCTTCAAAATTTCTGACGTTCTGCAATTCACTTAGAAATGGTGCCAAAATGTTGCAAATGATCCCCTGAAAGGTTTTTCGGTGGAAACAGGTGGGTATATATCATGGGAAACAGAATTAGCCCTCGACGCCTAAACAACTTTTTTTGAAAAAATCCCTAAGCCGCGCGGTCACAATTTGAGCAAAACACTGACGTTCTGCAATTAATTCAAAGATGGTGCTAAACTTTTGCAAACGATCCCCTGAAGGGTTTTTCGGTGGAAACAGGTGGGTATATATCATGGGAAACAGAATTAGCCCTCGACGTCTGAAAAACTTTTTTTGAAAAAATCCCTAAGCCGCGCGGTCACAATTTCTTCAAAATTTCTGACGTTCTGCCATTTACTCAGAAATCGTGCCAAACTGTTGCAAACGATCCCCTGAAGGCGTTTTCGGTGGAAACAGGTGGGTATTTATCATGGGAAACAGAATTAGCCCCCCACGTCTGAACAATTTTTTAAAAAAAAATCCCTAAGCCGCGCGGTCACAATTTCTTGAAAATTTCGGACGTTCTGCAATTCACTCAGAAATGGTGCCAAACTGTTGCAAACAATCCCCTGAAGGCTTTTTCGGTGGAAACAGGTGGGTATTTATCATGGGAAACAGAATTAGCCCTCGAAGTCTGAACAACTTTTTTTGAAAAAATCCCTAAGCCGCGCGGTCACAATTTCTTCAAAATTTCTGACGTTCTGCCATTTACTCAGAATTCGTGCCAAACTGTTGCAAACGATCCCCTGAAGGGTTTTTCGGTGGAAACAGGTGGGTATATATCATTGGAAACAGAATTAGCCCTCGACGTCTGAACAACTTTTTTTGAAATAATCCCTAAGCCGCGCGGTCACAATTTCTTCAAAATTTCTGACGTTCTGCCATTTACTCAGAAATCGTGCCAAACTGTTGCAAACGATCCCCTGAAGGCTTTTTCGGTGGAAACAGGTGGGTATTTATCATCGGAAACAGAATTAGCCCTCGACGTCTGAACAACTTTTTTTGAAAAAATCCCTAAGCCGCGCGGTCACAATTTCTTCAAAATTTCTGACGTTCTGCAATTCACTCAGAAATGGTGCCAAACTGTTGCAAACAATCCCCTGAAGGGTTTTTCGGTGGAAACAGGTGGGTATATATCATGGGAAACAGAATTAGCCCTCGACGTCTGAACAACTTTTTTTGAAAAAATCCCTAAGCCGCGCGGTCACAATTTCTTCAAAATTTCTGACGTTCTGCAATTCACTCAGAAATGGTGCCAAAATGTTGCAAACGATCCCCTGAAAGGTTTTTCGGTGGAAACAGGTGGGTATATATCATCGGAAACAGAATTAGCCCTCGACGTCTGAACAACTTTTTTTGAAAAAATCCCAAAGCCGCGCGGTCACAATTTCTTCAAAATTTCTGACGTTCTGCAATTCACTCAGAAATGGTGCCACACTGTTGCAAACGATCCCCTGAAAGGTTTTTCGGTGGAAACAGGTGGGTTTTTATCATCGGAAACAGAATTAGCCCCAACGCCTAAACAACTTTTTTTGAAAAAATCCCTAAGCCGCGCGGTCACAATTTCAGCAAAAAACTGACGTTCTGCAATTCATTCAAAGATGGTGCTAAACTGTTGCAAACGATCCCCTGAAGGGTTTTTCGGTGGAAACAGGTGGGTATTTATCATGGGAAACAGAATTAGCCCTCGACGTCTGAACAACTTTTTTTCAAAAAATCCCTAACCCGTGCGGTCACAATTTCTTGAAAATTTCTGACGTTCTGCAATTCACTCAGAAATGGTGCCAAACTGTTGCAAACAATCCCCTGAAGGCTTTTTCGGTGGAAACAGGTGGGTATTCATCATGGGAAACAGAATTAGCCCTCGAAGTCTGAACAACTTTTTTTGAAAAAATCCCTAAGCCGCGCGGTCACAATTTCAGCAAAAATCTGACGTTCTGCAATTCACTCATAAATGGTGCCAAACTGCTGCAAACAATCCCCTGAAAGGTTTTTCGGTGGAAACAGGTGGGTATTTATCATCGGAAACAGAATTAGCCCTCGACCTCTGAACAACTTTTTTTGAAAAAAACCCTAAGCCGCGCGGTCACAATTTCTTCAAAATTTCTGACGTTCTGCAATTCACTCAGAAATGGTGCCAAACTGTTGCAAACAATCCCCTGAAGGGTTTTTCGGTGGAAACAGGTGGGTATATATCATGGGAAACAGAATTAGCCCTCGACGTCTGAACAACTTTTTTTGAAAAAATCCCTAAGCCGCGCGGTCACAATTTCAGCAAAAAACTGACGTTCTGCAATTCATTCAAAGATGGTGCTAAACTGTTGCAAACGATCCCCTGAAGGGTTTTTCGGTGGAAACAGGTGGGTTTTTATCATCGGAAACAGAATTAGCCCTCGACGTCTGAACAAGTTTTTTTGAAAAAATCCCTAAGCCGCGCAGTCACAATTTCTTCAATATTTCTGACGTTCTGCAATTCACTCAGAAATGGTGCCAAACTGTTGCAAACGATCCCCTGAAGGGTTTTTCGGTGGAAACAGGTGGGTATATATCATGGGAAACAGAATTAGCCCTCGACGTCTGAAAAACTTTTTTTGAAAAAATCCCTAAGCCGCGCGGTCACAATTTCTTCAAAATTTCTGACGTTCTGCCATTTACTCAGAAATCGTGCCAAACTGTTGCAAACGATCCTCTGAAGGGTTTTTCGGTGGAAACAGGTGGGTATTTATCATGGGAAACAGAATTAGCCCTCGACGTCTGAACAACTTTTTTTCAAAAAATCCCTAAGCCGCGCGGTCACAATTTCTTGAAAATTTCTGACGTTCTGCAATTCACTCAGAAATGGTGCCAAACTGTTGCAAACAATCCCCTGAAGGCTTTTTCGGTGGAAACAGGAGGGTATTTATCATGGGAAACAGAATTAGCCCTCGAAGTCTGAACAACTTTTTTTGAAAAAATCCCTAAGCCGCGCGGTCACAATTTCAGCAAAAATCTGACGTTCTGCAATTCACTCAGAAATGGTGCCAAACTGTTGCAAACGATCCCCTGAAAGGTTTTTCGGTGGAAACAGGTGGGTATTTATCATCGGAAACAGAATTAGCCCTCGACCTCTGAACAACTTTTTTTGAAAAAATCCCTAAGCCGCGCGGTCACAATTTATTCAAAATTTCTGACGTTCTGCAATTAACTCAGAAATGGTGCCACACTGTTGCAAACAATCCCCTGAAAGGTTTTTCAGTGGAAACAGGTGGGTTTTTATCATCGGAAACAGAATTAGCCCTCGACGTCTGAACAACTTTTTTTGAAAAAATCCCTAAGCCGCGCGGTCACAATTTCTTCAAAATTTCTGACGTTCTGCAATTCACTCAGAAATGGTGCCAAAATGTTGCAAACGATCCCCTGAAAGGTTTTTCGGTGGAAACAGGTGGGTTTTTATCATCGGAAACAGAATTAGCCCTCGACGCCTAAACAACTTTTTTTGAAAAAATCCCTAAGCCGCGCGGTCACAATTTCAGCAAAAAACTGACGTTCTGCAATTCATTCAAAGATGGTGCTAAACTGTTGCAAACGATCCCCTGAAGGGTTTTTCGGTGGAAACAGGTGGGTTTTTATCATCGGAAACAGAATTAGCCCTCGACGTCTGAACAAGTTTTTTTGAAAAAATCCCCAAGCCGCGCAGTCACAATTTCTTCAATATTTCTGACGTTCTGCAATTCACTCAGAAATGGTGCCAAACTGTTGCAAACGATCCCCTGAAGGGTTTTTCGGTGGAAACAGGTGGGTATATATCATGGGAAACAGAATTAGCCCTCGACGTCTGAAAAACTTTTTTTGAAAAAATCCCTAAGCCGCGCGGTCAAAATTTCTTCAAAATTTCTGACGTTCTGCCATTTACTCAGAAATCGTGCCAAACTGTTGCAAACGATCCCCTGAAGGGTTTTTCGGTGGAAACAGGTGGGTATTTATCATGGGAAACAGAATTAGCCCTCGACGTCTGAACAACTTTTTTTCAAAAAATCCCTAACCCGCGCGGTCACAATTTCTTGAAAATTTCTGACGTTCTGCAATTCACTCAGAAATGGTGCCAAACTGTTGCAAACAATCCCCTGAAGGCTTTTTCGGTGGAAACAGGTGGGTATTCATCATGGGAAACAGAATTAGCCCTCGAAGTCTGAACAACTTTTTTTGAAAAAATCCCTAAGCCGCGCGGTCACAATTTCAGCAAAAATCTGACGTTCTGCAATTCACTCAGAAATGGTGCCAAACTGTTGCAAACAATCCCCTGAAAGGTTTTTCGGTGGAAACAGGTGGGTATTTATCATCGGAAACAGAATTAGCCCTCGACCTCTGAACAACTTTTTTTGAAAAAATCCCTAAGCCGCGCGGTCACAATTTCTTCAAAATTTCTGACGTTCTGCAATTCACTCAGAAATGGTGCCAAAATGTTGCAAACAATCCCCTGAAGGGTTTTTCGGTGGAAACAGGTGGGTATATATCATGGGAAACATAATTAGCCCTCGACGTCTGAACAACTTTTTTTGAAAAAATCCCTAAGCCGCGCGGTCACAATTTCAGCAAAAAACTGACGTTCTGCAATTCATTCAAAGATGGTGCTAAACTGTTGCAAACGATCCCCTGAAGGGTTTTTCGGTGGAAACAGGTGGGTTTTTATCATCGGAAACAGAATTAGCCCTCGACGTCTGAACAACTTTTTTTGAAAAAATCCCTAAGCCGCGCGGTCACAATTTCTTCAAAATTTCTGACGTTCTGCAATTCACTCAGAAATGGTGCCAAACTGGTGCAAACGATCCCCTGAAAGGTTTTTCGTTGGAAACAGGTGGGTTTTTATCATCGGAAACAGAATTAGCCCTCAACGCCTAAACAACTTTTTTTGAAAAAATCCCTAAGCCGCGCGGTCACAATTTCAGCAAAAAACTGACGTTCTGCAATTCATTCAAAGATGGTGCTAAACTGTTGCAAACGATCCCCTGAAGGGTTTTTCGGTGGAAACAGGTGGGTATTTATCATGGGAAACAGAATTAGCCCTCGACGTCTGAACAACTTTTTTTCAAAAAATCCCTAACCCGCGCGGTCACAATTTCTTGAAAATTTCTGACGTTCTGCAATTCACTCAGAAATGGTGCCAAACTGTTGCAAACAATCCCCTGAAGGCTTTTTCGGTGGAAACAGGTGGGTATTCATCATGGGAAACAGAATTAGCCCTCGAAGTCTGAACAACTTTTTTTGAAAAAATCCCTAAGCCGCGCGGTCACAATTTCAGCAAAAATCTGACGTTCTGCAATTCACTCAGAAATGGTGCCAAACTGTTGCAAACAATCCCCTGAAAGGTTTTTCGGTGGAAACAGGTGGGTATTTATCATCGGAAACAGAATTAGCCCTCGACCTCTGAACAACTTTTTTTGAAAAAATCCCTAAGCCGCGCGGTCACAATTTCTTCAAATTTTCTGACGTTCTGCAATTCACTCAGAAATGGTGCCAAACTGTTGCAAACAATCCCCTGAAGGGTTTTTCGGTGGAAACAGGTGGGTATATATCATGGGAAGCAGAATTAGCCCTCGACGTCTGAACAACTTTTTTTGAAAAAATCCCTAAGCCGCGCGGTCACAATTTCAGCAAAAAACTGACGTTCTGCAATTCATTCAAAGATGGTGCTAAACTGTTGCAAACGATCCCCTGAAGGGTTTTTCGGTGGAAACAGGTGGGTTTTTATCATCGGAAACAGAATTAGCCCTCGACGTCTGAACAAGTTTTTTTGAAAAAATCCCTAAGCCGCGCAGTCACAATTTCTTCAATATTTCTGACGTTCTGCAATTCACTCAGAAATGGTGCCAAACTGTTGCAAACGATCCCCTGAAGGGTTTTTCGGTGGAAACAGGTGGGTATATATCATGGGAAACAGAATTAGCCCTCGACGTCTGAAAAACTTTTTTTGAAAAAATCCCTAAGCCGCGCGGTCACAATTTCTTCAAAATTTCTGACGTTCTGCCATTTACTCAGAAATCGTGCCAAACTGTTGCAAACGATCCTCTGAAGGGTTTTTCGGTGGAAACAGGTGGGTATTTATCATGGGAAACAGAATTAGCCCTCGACGTCTGAACAACTTTTTTTCAAAAAATCCCTAAGCCGCGCGGTCACAATTTCTTGAAAATTTCTGACGTTCTGCAATTCACTCAGAAATGGTGCCAAACTGTTGCAAACAATCCCCTGAAGGCTTTTTCGGTGGAAACAGGAGGGTATTTATCATGGGAAACAGAATTAGCCCTCGACGTCTGAACAACTTTTTTTCAAAAAATCCCTAACCCGCGCGGTCACAATTTCTTGAAAATTTCTGACGTTCTGCAATTCACTCAGAAATGGTGCCAAACTGTTGCAAACAATCCCCTGAAGGCTTTTTCGGTGGAAACAGGTGGGTATTCATCATGGGAAACATAATTAGCCCTCGACGTCTGAACAACTTTTTTTGAAAAAATCCCTAAGCCGCGCGGTCACAATTTCAGCAAAAAACTGACGTTCTGCAATTCATTCAAAGATGGTGCTAAACTGTTGCAAACGATCCCCTGAAGGGTTTTTCGGTGGAAACAGGTGGGTTTTTATCATCGGAAACAGAATTAGCCCTCGACGTCTGAACAAGTTTTTTTGAAAAAATCCCTAAGCCGCGCAGTCACAATTTCTTCAATATTTCTGACGTTCTGCAATTCACTCAGAAATGGTGCCAAACTGTTGAAAACGATCCCCTGAAGGGTTTTTCGGTGGAAACAGGTGGGTATATATCATGGGAATCAGAATTAGCCCTCGACGTCTGAAAAACTTTTTTTGAAAAAATCCCTAAGCCGCGCGGTCACAATTTCTTCAAAATTTCTGACGTTCTGCCATTTACTCAGAAATCGTGCCAAACTGTTGCAAACGATCCTCTGAAGGGTTTTTCGGTGGAAACAGGTGGGTATTTATCATGGGAAACAGAATTAGCCCTCGACGTCTGAACAACTTTTTTTCAAAAAATCCCTAAGCCGCGCGGTCACAATTTCTTGAAAATTTCTGACGTTCTGCAATTCACTCAGAAATGGTGCCAAACTGTTGCAAACAATCCCCTGAAGGCTTTTTCGGTGGAAACAGGAGGGTATTTATCATGGGAAACAGAATTAGCCCTCGAAGTCTGAACAACTTTTTTTGAAAAAATCCCTAAGCCGCGCGGTCACAATTTCAGCAAAAATCTGACGTTCTGCAATTCACTCAGAAATGGTGCCAAACTGTTCCAAACGATCCCCTGAAAGTTTTTCGGTGGAAACAGGTGGGTATTTATCATCGGAAACAGAATTAGCCCTCGACCTCTGAACAACTTTTTTTGAAAAAATCCCTAAGCCGCGCGGTCACAATTTCTTCAAAATTTCTGACGTTCTTCAATTCACTCAGAAATGGTGCCAAACTGTTGCAAACAATCCCCTGAAGGGTTTTTCGGTGGAAACAGGTGGGTATATATCATGGGAAACAGAATTAGCCCTCGACGTCTGAACAACTTTTTTTGAAAAAATCCCTAAGCCGCGCGGTCACAATTTCTTCAAAATTTCTGACGTTCTGCAATTCACTCAGAAATGGTGCCAAACTGTTGCAAACGATCCCCTGAAGGGTTTTTCGGTGGAAACAGGTGGGTATATATCATGGGAAACAGAATTAGCCCTCGACGTCTGAACAACTTTTTTTCAAAAAATCCCTAACCCGCGCGGTCACAATTTCTTGAAAATTTCTGACGTTCTGCAATTCACTCAGAAATGGTGCCAAACTGTTGCAAACAATCCCCTGAAGGCTTTTTCGGTGGAAACAGGTGGGTATATATCATGGGAAACATAAATAGCCCTCGACGTCTGAACAACTTTTTTTGAAAAAATCCCTAAGCCGCGCGGTCACAATTTCAGCAAAAAACTGACGTTCTGCAATTCATTCAAAGATGGTGCTAAACTGTTGCAAACGATCCCCTGAAGGGTTTTTCGGTGGAAACAGGTGGGTTTTTATCATCGGAAACAGAATTAGCCCTCGACGTCTGAACAACTTTTTTTGAAAAAATCCCTAAGCCGCGCGGTCACAATTTCTTCAAAATTTCTGACGTTCTGCAATTCACTCAGAAATGGTGCCAAACTGGTGCAAACGATCCCCTGAAAGGTTTTTCGTTGGAAACAGGTGGGTTTTTATCATCGGAAACAGAATTAGCCCTCAACGCCTAAACAACTTTTTTTGAAAAAATCCCTAAGCCGCGCGGTCACAATTTCAGCAAAAAACTGACGTTCTGCAATTCATTCAAAGATGGTGCTAAACTGTTGCAAACGATCCCCTGAAGGGTTTTTCGGTGGAAACAGGTGGGTATTTATCATGGGAAACAGAATTAGCCCTCGACGTCTGAACAACTTTTTTTCAAAAAATCCCTAACCCGCGCGGTCACAATTTCTTGAAAATTTCTGACGTTCTGCAATTCACTCAGAAATGGTGCCAAACTGTTGCAAACAATCCCCTGAAGGCTTTTTCGGTGGAAACAGGTGGGTATTCATCATGGGAAACAGAATTAGCCCTCGAAGTCTGAACAACTTTTTTTGAAAAAATCCCTAAGCCGCGCGGTCACAATTTCAGCAAAAATCTGACGTTCTGCAATTCACTCAGAAATGGTGCCAAACTGTTGCAAACAATCCCCTGAAAGGTTTTTCGGTGGAAACAGGTGGGTATTTATCATCGGAAACAGAATTAGCCCTCGACCTCTGAACAACTTTTTTTGAAAAAATCCCTAAGCCGCGCGGTCACAATTTCTTCAAAATTTCTGACGTTCTGCAATTCACTCAGAAATGGTGCCAAACTGTTGCAAACAATCCCCTGAAGGGTTTTTCGGTGGAAACAGGTGGGTATATATCATGGGAAGCAGAATTAGCCCTCGACGTCTGAACAACTTTTTTTGAAAAAATCCCTAAGCCGCGCGGTCACAATTTCAGCAAAAAACTGACGTTCTGCAATTCATTCAAAGATGGTGCTAAACTGTTGCAAACGATCCCCTGAAGGGTTTTTCGGTGGAAACAGGTGGGTTTTTATCATCGGAAACAGAATTAGCCCTCGACGTCTGAACAAGTTTTTTTGAAAAAATCCCTAAGCCGCGCAGTCACAATTTCTTCAATATTTCTGACGTTCTGCAATTCACTCAGAAATGGTGCCAAACTGTTGCAAACGATCCCCTGAAGGGTTTTTCGGTGGAAACAGGTGGGTATATATCATGGGAAACAGAATTAGCCCTCGACGTCTGAAAAACTTTTTTTGAAAAAATCCCTAAGCCGCGCGGTCACAATTTCTTCAAAATTTCTGACGTTCTGCCATTTACTCAGAAATCGTGCCAAACTGTTGCAAACGATCCTCTGAAGGGTTTTTCAGTGGAAACAGGTGGGTATTTATCATGGGAAACAGAATTAGCCCTCGACGTCTGAACAACTTTTTTTCAAAAAATCCCTAAGCCGCGCGGTCACAATTTCTTGAAAATTTCTGACGTTCTGCAATTCACTCAGAAATGGTGCCAAACTGTTGCAAACAATCCCCTGAAGGCTTTTTCGGTGGAAACAGGAGGGTATTTATCATGGGAAACAGAATTAGCCCTCGACGTCTGAACAACTTTTTTTCAAAAAATCCCTAACCCGCGCGGTCACAATTTCTTGAAAATTTCTGACGTTCTGCAATTCACTCAGAAATGGTGCCAAACTGTTGCAAACAATCCCCTGAAGGCTTTTTCGGTGGAAACAGGTGGGTATTCATCATGGGAAACATAATTAGCCCTCGACGTCTGAACAACTTTTTTTGAAAAAATCCCTAAGCCGCGCGGTCACAATTTCAGCAAAAAACTGACGTTCTGCAATTCATTCAAAGATGGTGCTAAACTGTTGCAAACGATCCCCTGAAGGGTTTTTCGGTGGAAACAGGTGGGTTTTTATCACCGGAAACAGAATTAGCCCTCGACGTCTGAACAAGTTTTTTTGAAAAAATCCCTAAGCCGCGCAGTCACAATTTCTTCAATATTTCTGACGTTCTGCAATTCACTCAGAAATGGTGCCAAACTGTTGCAAACGATCCCCTGAAGGGTTTTTCGGTGGAAACAGGTGGGTATATATCATGGGAATCAGAATTAGCCCTCGACGTCTGAAAAACTTTTTTTGAAAAAATCCCTAAGCCGCGCGGTCACAATTTCTTCAAAATTTCTGACGTTCTGCCATTTACTCAGAAATCGTGCCAAACTGTTGCAAACGATCCTCTGAAGGGTTTTTCGGTGGAAACAGGTGGGTATTTATCATGGGAAACAGAATTAGCCCTCGACGTCTGAACAACTTTTTTTCAAAAAATCCCTAAGCCGCGCGGTCACAATTTCTTGAAAATTTCTGACGTTCTGCAATTCACTCAGAAATGGTGCCAAACTGTTGCAAACAATCCCCTGAAGGCTTTTTCGGTGGAAACAGGAGGGTATTTATCATGGGAAACAGAATTAGCCCTCGAAGTCTGAACAACTTTTTTTGAAAAAATCCCTAAGCCGCGCGGTCACAATTTCAGCAAAAATCTGACGTTCTGCAATTCACTCAGAAATGGTGCCAAACTGTTGCAAACGATCCCCTGAAAGTTTTTCGGTGGAAACAGGTGGGTATTTATCATCGGAAACAGAATTAGCCCTCGACCTCTGAACAACTTTTTTTGAAAAAATCCCTAAGCCGCGCGGTCACAATTTCTTCAAAATTTCTGACGTTCTTCAATTCACTCAGAAATGGTGCCAAACTGTTGCAAACAATCCCCTGAAGGGTTTTTCGGTGGAAACAGGTGGGTATATATCATGGGAAACAGAATTAGCCCTCGACGTCTGAACAACTTTTTTTGAAAAAATCCCTAAGCCGCGCGGTCACAATTTCTTCAAAATTTCTGACGTTCTGCAATTCACTCAGAAATGGTGCCAAACTGTTGCAAACGATCCCCTGAAGGGTTTTTCGGTGGAAACAGGTGGGTATATATCATGGGAAACAGAATTAGCCCTCGACGTCTGAACAACTTTTTTTCAAAAAATCCCTAACCCGCGCGGTCACAATTTCTTGAAAATTTCTGACGTTCTGCAATTCACTCAGAAATGGTGCCAAACTGTTGCAAACAATCCCCTGAAGGCTTTTTCGGTGGAAACAGGTGGGTATTCATCATCGGAAACAGAATTAGCCCTCGACCTCTGAACAACTTTTTTTGAAAAAATCCCTAAGCCGCGCGGTCACAATTTCAGCAAAAATCTGACGTTCTGCAATTCACTCAGAAATGGTGCCAAACTGTTGCAAACAATCCCCTGAAAGGTTTTTCGGTGGAAACAGGTGGGTATTTATCATCGGAAACAGAATTAGCCCTCGACCTCTGAACAACTTTTTTTGAAAAAATCCCTAAGCCGCGCGGTCACAATTTCTTCAAAATTTCTGACGTTCTGCAATTCACTCAGAAATGGTGCCAAACTGTTGCAAACAATCCCCTGAAGGGTTTTTCGGTGGAAACAGGTGGGTATATATCATGGGAAACATAATTAGCCCTCGACGTCTGAACAACTTTTTTTGAAAAAATCCCTAAGCCGCGCGGTCACAATTTCAGCAAAAAACTGACGTTCTGCAATTCATTCAAAGATGGTGCTAAACTGTTGCAAACGATCCCCTGAAGGGTTTTTCGGTGGAAACAGGTGGGTTTTTATCATCGGAAACAGAATTAGCCCTCGACGTCTGAACAAGTTTTTTTGAAAAAATCCCTAAGCCGCGCAGTCACAATTTCTTCAATATTTCTGACGTTCTGCAATTCACTCAGAAATGGTGCCAAACTGTTGCAAACGATCCCCTGAAGGGTTTTTCGGTGGAAACAGGTGGGTATATATCATGGGAAACAGAATTAGCCCTCGACGTCTGAAAAACTTTTTTTGAAAAAATCCCTAAGCCGCGCGGTCACAATTTCTTCAAAATTTCTGACGTTCTGCCATTTACTCAGAAATCGTGCCAAACTGTTGCAAACGATCCTCTGAAGGGTTTTTCGGTGGAAACAGGTGGGTATTTATCATGGGAAACAGAATTAGCCCTCGACGTCTGAACAACTTTTTTTCAAAAAATCCCTAAGCCGCGCGGTCACAATTTCTTGAAAATTTCTGACGTTCTGCAATTCACTCAGAAATGGTGCCAAACTGTTGCAAACAATCCCCTGAAGGCTTTTTCGGTGGAAACAGGAGGGTATTTATCATGGGAAACAGAATTAGCCCTCGAAGTCTGAACAACTTTTTTTGAAAAAATCCCTAAGCCGCGCGGTCACAATTTCAGCAAAAATCTGACGTTCTGCAATTCACTCAGAAATGGTGCCAAACTGTTGCAAACGATCCCCTGAAAGGTTTTTCGGTGGAAACAGGTGGGTATTTATCATCGGAAACAGAATTAGCCCTCGACCTCTGAACAACTTTTTTTGAAAAAATCCCTAAGCCGCGCGGTCACAATTTCTTCAAAATTTCTGACGTTCTTCAATTCACTCAGAAATGGTGCCAAACTGTTGCAAACAATCCCCTGAAGGGTTTTTCGGTGGAAACAGGTGGGTATATATAATGGGAAACAGAATTAGCCCTCGACGTCTGAACAACTTTTTTTGAAAAAATCCCTAAGCCGCGCGGTCACAATTTCAGCAAAAAACTGACGTTCTGCCATTTACTCAGAAATCGTGCCAAACTGTTGCAAACGATCCCCTGAAGGGTTTTTCGGTGGAAACAGGTGGGTATTTATCATGGGAAACAGAATTAGCCCTCGACGTCTGAACAACTTTTTTTCAAAAAATCCCTAAGCCGCGCGGTCACAATTTCTTGAAAATTTCTGACGTTCTGCAATTCACTCAGAAATGGTGCCAAACTGTTGCAAACAATCCCCTGAAGGCTTTTTCGGTGGAAACAGGTGGGTATTTATCATGGGAAACAGAATTAGCCCTCGAAGTCTGAACAACTTTTTTTGAAAAAATCCCTAAGCCGCGCGGTCACAATTTCAGCAAAAATCTGACGTTCTGCAATTCACTCAGAAATGGTGCCAAACTGTTGCAAACGATCCCCTGAAAGGTTTTTCAGTGGAAAAGGGTCGTTTTTATCATGGGAAACAGAATTAGCCCTCGACGTCTGAACAACTTTTTTTGAAAAAATCCCTAAGCCGCGCGGTCACAATTTCTTCAAAATTTCTGACGTTCTGCAATTCACTCAGAAATGGTGCCAAACTGTTGCAAACAATCCCCTGAAGGGTTTTTCGGTGGAAACAGGTGGGTATATATCATGGGAAACATAATTAGCCCTCGACGTCTGAACAACTTTTTTTGAAAAAATCCCTAAGCCGCGCGGTCACAATTTCTTCAAAATTTCTGACGTTCTGCAATTCACTCAGAAATGGTGCCAAACTGTTGCAAACAATCCCCTGAAGGGTTTTTCGGTGGAAACAGGTGGGTATATATCATGGGAAACAGAATTAGCCCTCGACGTCTGAACAACTTTTTTTGAAAAAATCCCTAAGCCGCGCGGTCACAATTTCAGCAAAAAACTGACGTTCTGCAATTCATTCAAAGATGGTGCTAAACTGTTGCAAACGATCCCCTGAAGGGTTTTTCGGTGGAAACAGGTGGGTATTTATCATGGGAAACAGAATTAGCCCTCGACGTCTGAACAACTTTTTTTCAAAAAATCCCTAACCCGCGCGGTCACAATTTCTTGAAAATTTCTGACGTTCTGCAATTCACTCAGAAATGGTGCCAAACTGTTGCAAACAATCCCCTGAAGGCTTTTTCGGTGGAAACAGGTGGGTATTCATCATGGGAAACAGAATTAGCCCTCGAAGTCTGAACAACTTTTTTTGAAAAAATCCCTAAGCCGCGCGGTCACAATTTCAGCAAAAATCTGACGTTCTGCAATTCACTCAGAAATGGTGCCAAACTCTTGCAAACAATCCCCTGAAAGGTTTTTCGGTGGAAACAGGTGGGTATTTATCATCGGAAACAGAATTAGCCCTCGACCTCTGAACAACTTTTTTTGAAAAAATCCCTAAGCCGCGCGGTCACAATTTCTTCAAAATTTCTGACGTTCTGCAATTCACTCAGAAATGGTGCCAAACTGTTGCAAACAATCCCCTGAAGGGTTTTTCGGTGGAAACAGGTGGGTATATATCATGGGAAACAGAATTAGCCCTCGACGTCTGAACAACTTTTTTTGAAAAAATCCCTAAGCCGCGCGGTCACAATTTCAGCAAAAAACTGACGTTCTGCCATTTACTCAGAAATCGTGCCAAACTGTTGCAAACGATCCCCTGAAGGGTTTTTCGGTGGAAACAGGTGGGTATTTATCATGGGAAACAGAATTAGCCCTCGACGTCTGAACAACTTTTTTTCAAAAAATCCCTAAGCCGCGCGGTCACAATTTCTTGAAAATTTCTGACGTTCTGCAATTCACTCAGAAATGGTGCCAAACTGTTGCAAACAATCCCCTGAAGGCTTTTTCGGTGGAAACAGGTGGGTATTTATCATGGGAAACAGAATTAGCCCTCGAAGTCTGAACAACTTTTTTTGAAAAAATCCCTAAGCCGCGCGGTCACAATTTCAGCAAAAATCTGACGTTCTGCAATTCACTCAGAAATGGTGCCAAACTGTTGCAAACGATCCCCTGAAAGGTTTTTCAGTGGAAAAGGGTCGTTTTTATCATGGGAAACAGAATTAGCCCTCGACGTCTGAACAACTTTTTTTGAAAAAATCCCTAAGCCGCGCGGTCACAATTTCTTCAAAATTTCTGACGTTCTGCAATTCACTCAGAAATGGTGCCAAACTGTTGCAAACAATCCCCTGAAGGGTTTTTCGGTGGAAACAGGTGGGTATATATCATGGGAAACATAATTAGCCCTCGACGTCTGAACAACTTTTTTTGAAAAAATCCCTAAGCCGCGCGGTCACAATTTCTTCAAAATTTCTGACGTTCTGCAATTCACTCAGAAATGGTGCCAAACTGTTGCAAACAATCCCCTGAAGGGTTTTTCGGTGGAAACAGGTGGGTATATATCATGGGAAACAGAATTAGCCCTCGACGTCTGAACAACTTTTTTTGAAAAAATCCCTAAGCCGCGCGGTCACAATTTCAGCAAAAAACTGACGTTCTGCCATTTACTCAGAAATCGTGCCAAACTGTTGCAAACGATCCCCTGAAGGGTTTTTCGGTGGAAACAGGTGGGTATTTATCATGGGAAACAGAATTAGCCCTCGACGTCTGAACAACTTTTTTTCAAAAAATCCCTAAGCCGCGCGGTCACAATTTCTTGAAAATTTCTGACGTTCTGCAATTCACTCAGAAATGGTGCCAAACTGTTGCAAACAATCCCCTGAAGGCTTTTTCGGTGGAAACAGGTGGGTATTTATCATGGGAAACAGAATTAGCCCTCGAAGTCTGAACAACTTTTTTTGAAAAAATCCCTAAGCCGCGCGGTCACAATTTCAGCAAAAATCTGACGTTCTGCAATTCACTCAGAAATGGTGCCAAACTGTTGCAAACGATCCCCTGAAAGGTTTTTCAGTGGAAAAGGGTCGTTTTTATCATGGGAAACAGAATTAGCCCTCGACGTCTGAACAACTTTTTTTGAAAAAATCCCTAAGCCGCGCGGTCACAATTTCTTCAAAATTTCTGACGTTCTGCAATTCACTCAGAAATGGTGCCAAACTGTTGCAAACAATCCCCTGAAGGGTTTTTCGGTGGAAACAGGTGGGTATATATCATGGGAAACATAATTAGCCCTCGACGTCTGAACAACTTTTTTTGAAAAAATCCCTAAGCCGCGCGGTCACAATTTCTTCAAAATTTCTGACGTTCTGCAATTCACTCAGAAATGGTGCCAAACTGTTGCAAACAATCCCCTGAAGGGTTTTTCGGTGGAAACAGGTGGGTATATATCATGGGAAACAGAATTAGCCCTCGACGTCTGAACAACTTTTTTTGAAAAAATCCCTAAGCCGCGCGGTCACAATTTCAGCAAAAAACTGACGTTCTGCAATTCATTCAAAGATGGTGCTAAACTGTTGCAAACGATCCCCTGAAGGGTTTTTCGGTGGAAACAGGTGGGTATTTATCATGGGAAACAGAATTAGCCCTCGACGTCTGAACAACTTTTTTTCAAAAAATCCCTAACCCGCGCGGTCACAATTTCTTGAAAATTTCTGACGTTCTGCAATTCACTCAGAAA
Source organism: Podarcis melisellensis (assembly GCF_964234715.1). Lineage (NCBI taxonomy): Eukaryota > Metazoa > Chordata > Lepidosauria > Squamata > Lacertidae > Podarcis > Podarcis melisellensis. The sequence continues at coordinate 91,260,001 of NC_138538.1, read as the reverse complement.
TGGTGCCAAACTGTTGCAAACAATCCCCTGAAGGCTTTTTCGGTGGAAACAGGTGGGTATTCATCATGGGAAACAGAATTAGCCCTCGAAGTCTGAACAACTTTTTTTGAAAAAATCCCTAAGCCGCGCGGTCACAATTTCAGCAAAAATCTGACGTTCTGCAATTCACTCAGAAATGGTGCCAAACTCTTGCAAACAATCCCCTGAAAGGTTTTTCGGTGGAAACAGGTGGGTATTTATCATCGGAAACAGAATTAGCCCTCGACCTCTGAACAACTTTTTTTGAAAAAATCCCTAAGCCGCGCGGTCACAATTTCTTCAAAATTTCTGACGTTCTGCAATTCACTCAGAAATGGTGCCAAACTGTTGCAAACAATCCCCTGAAGGGTTTTTCGGTGGAAACAGGTGGGTATATATCATGGGAAACAGAATTAGCCCTCGACGTCTGAACAACTTTTTTTGAAAAAATCCCTAAGCCGCGCGGTCACAATTTCAGCAAAAAACTGACGTTCTGCAATTCATTCAAAGATGGTGCTAAACTGTTGCAAACGATCCCCTGAAGGGTTTTTCGGTGGAAACAGGTGGGTTTTTATCATCGGAAACAGAATTAGCCCTCGACGTCTGAACAAGTTTTTTTGAAAAAATCCCTAAGCCGCGCAGTCACAATTTCTTCAATATTTCTGACGTTCTGCAATTCACTCAGAAATGGTGCCAAACTGTTGCAAACGATCCCCTGAAGGGTTTTTCGGTGGAAACAGGTGGGTATATATCATGGGAAACAGAATTAGCCCTCGACGTCTGAAAAACTTTTTTTGAAAAAATCCCTAAGCCGCGCGGTCACAATTTCTTCAAAATTTCTGACGTTCTGCCATTTACTCAGAAATCGTGCCAAACTGTTGCAAACGATCCTCTGAAGGGTTTTTCGGTGGAAACAGGTGGGTATTTATCATGGGAAACAGAATTAGCCCTCGACGTCTGAACAACTTTTTTTCAAAAAATCCCTAAGCCGCGCGGTCACAATTTCTTGAAAATTTCTGACGTTCTGCAATTCACTCAGAAATGGTGCCAAACTGTTGCTAACAATCCCATGAAGGCTTTTTCGGTGGAAACAGGAGGGTATTTATCATGGGAAACAGAATTAGCCCTCGAAGTCTGAACAACTTTTTTTGAAAAAATCCCTAAGCCGCGCGGTCACAATTTCAGCAAAAATCTGACGTTCTGCAATTCACTCAGAAATGGTGCCAAACTGTTGCAAACGATCCCCTGAAAGGTTTTTCGGTGGAAACAGGTGGGTATATATCATGGGAAACAGAATTAGCCCTCGACGTCTGAAAAACTTTTTTTGAAAAAATCCCTAAGCCGCGCGGTCACAATTTCTTCAAAATTTCTGACGTTCTGCCATTTACTCAGAAATCGTGCCAAACTGTTGCAAACGATCCTCTGAAGGGTTTTTCGGTGGAAACAGGTGGGTATTTATCATGGGAAACAGAATTAGCCCTCGACGTCTGAACAACTTTTTTTCAAAAAATCCCTAAGCCGCGCGGTCACAATTTCTTGAAAATTTCTGACGTTCTGCAATTCACTCAGAAATGGTGCCAAACTGTTGCAAACAATCCCCTGAAGGCTTTTTCGGTGGAAACAGGAGGGTATTTATCATGGGAAACAGAATTAGCCCTCGAAGTCTGAACAACTTTTTTTGAAAAAATCCCTAAGCCGCGCGGTCACAATTTCAGCAAAAATCTGACGTTCTGCAATTCACTCAGAAATGGTGCCAAACTGTTGCAAACGATCCCCTGAAAGGTTTTTCGGTGGAAACAGGTGGGTATTTATCATCGGAAACAGAATTAGCCCTCGACCTCTGAACAACTTTTTTTGAAAAAATCCCTAAGCCGCGCGGTCACAATTTCTTCAAAATTTCTGACGTTCTTCAATTCACTCAGAAATGGTGCCAAACTGTTGCAAACAATCCCCTGAAGGGTTTTTCGGTGGAAACAGGTGGGTATATATCATGGGAAACAGAATTAGCCCTCGACGTCTGAACAACTTTTTTTGAAAAAATCCCTAAGCCGCGCGGTCACAATTTCTTCAAAATTTCTGACGTTCTGCCATTTACTCAGAAATCGTGCCAAACTGTTGCAAACGATCCCCTGAAGGGTTTTTCGGTGGAAACAGGTGGGTATTTATCATGGGAAACAGAATTAGCCCTCGAAGTCTGAACAACTTTTTTTGAAAAAATCCCTAAGCCGCGCGGTCACAATTTCAGCAAAAATCTGACGTTCTGCAATTCACTCAGAAATGGTGCCAAACTGTTGCAAACGATCCCCTGAAAGGTTTTTCAGTGGAAAAGGGTCGTTTTTATCATGGGAAACAGAATTAGCCCTCGACGTCTGAACAACTTTTTTTGAAAAAATCCCTAAGCCGCGCGGTCACAATTTCTTCAAAATTTCTGACGTTCTGCAATTCACTCAGAAATGGTGCCAAACTGTTGCAAACAATCCCCTGAAGGGTTTTTCGGTGGAAACAGGTGGGTATATATCATGGGAAACATAATTAGCCCTCGACGTCTGAACAACTTTTTTTGAAAAAATCCCTAAGCCGCGCGGTCACAATTTCTTCAAAATTTCTGACGTTCTGCAATTCACTCAGAAATGGTGCCAAACTGTTGCAAACAATCCCCTGAAGGGTTTTTCGGTGGAAACAGGTGGGTATATATCATGGGAAACAGAATTAGCCCTCGACGTCTGAACAACTTTTTTTGAAAAAATCCCTAAGCCGCGCGGTCACAATTTCAGCAAAAAACTGACGTTCTGCAATTCATTCAAAGATGGTGCTAAACTGTTGCAAACGATCCCCTGAAGGGTTTTTCGGTGGAAACAGGTGGGTATTTATCATGGGAAACAGAATTAGCCCTCGACGTCTGAACAACTTTTTTTCAAAAAATCCCTAACCCGCGCGGTCACAATTTCTTGAAAATTTCTGACGTTCTGCAATTCACTCAGAAATGGTGCCAAACTGTTGCAAACAATCCCCTGAAGGCTTTTTCGGTGGAAACAGGTGGGTATTCATCATGGGAAACAGAATTAGCCCTCGAAGTCTGAACAACTTTTTTTGAAAAAATCCCTAAGCCGCGCGGTCACAATTTCAGCAAAAATCTGACGTTCTGCAATTCACTCAGAAATGGTGCCAAACTGTTGCAAACAATCCCCTGAAAGGTTTTTCGGTGGAAACAGGTGGGTATTTATCATCGGAAACAGAATTAGCCCTCGACCTCTGAACAACTTTTTTTGAAAAAATCCCTAAGCCGCGCGGTCACAATTTCTTCAAAATTTCTGACGTTCTGCAATTCACTCAGAAATGGTGCCAAACTGTTGCAAACAATCCCCTGAAGGGTTTTTCGGTGGAAACAGGTGGGTATATATCATGGGAAACAGAATTAGCCCTCGACGTCTGAACAACTTTTTTTGAAAAAATCCCTAAGCCGCGCGGTCACAATTTCAGCAAAAAACTGACGTTCTGCAATTCATTCAAAGATGGTGCTAAACTGTTGCAAACGATCCCCTGAAGGGTTTTTCGGTGGAAACAGGTGGGTTTTTATCATCGGAAACAGAATTAGCCCTCGACGTCTGAACAAGTTTTTTTGAAAAAATCCCTAAGCCGCGCAGTCACAATTTCTTCAATATTTCTGACGTTCTGCAATTCACTCAGAAATGGTGCCAAACTGTTGCAAACGATCCCCTGAAGGGTTTTTCGGTGGAAACAGGTGGGTATATATCATGGGAAACAGAATTAGCCCTCGACGTCTGAAAAACTTTTTTTGAAAAAATCCCTAAGCCGCGCGGTCACAATTTCTTCAAAATTTCTGACGTTCTGCCATTTACTCAGAAATCGTGCCAAACTGTTGCAAACGATCCTCTGAAGGGTTTTTCGGTGGAAACAGGTGGGTATTTATCATGGGAAACAGAATTAGCCCTCGACGTCTGAACAACTTTTTTTCAAAAAATCCCTAAGCCGCGCGGTCACAATTTCTTGAAAATTTCTGACGTTCTGCAATTCACTCAGAAATGGTGCCAAACTGTTGCTAACAATCCCCTGAAGGCTTTTTCGGTGGAAACAGGAGGGTATTTATCATGGGAAACAGAATTAGCCCTCGAAGTCTGAACAACTTTTTTTGAAAAAATCCCTAAGCCGCGCGGTCACAATTTCAGCAAAAATCTGACGTTCTGCAATTCACTCAGAAATGGTGCCAAACTGTTGCAAACGATCCCCTGAAAGGTTTTTCGGTGGAAACAGGTGGGTATTTATCATCGGAAACAGAATTAGCCCTCGACCTCTGAACAACTTTTTTTGAAAAAATCCCTAAGCCGCGCGGTCACAATTTATTCAAAATTTCTGACGTTCTGCAATTAACTCAGAAATGGTGCCACACTGTTGCAAACAATCCCCTGAAAGGTTTTTCAGTGGAAACAGGTGGGTTTTTATCATCGGAAACAGAATTAGCCCTCGACGTCTGAACAACATTTTTTGAAAAAATCCCTAAGCCGCGCGGTCACAATTTCTTCAAAATTTCTGACGTTCTGCAATTCTCTCAGAAATGGTGCCAAAATGTTGCAAACGATCCCCTGAAAGGTTTTTCGGTGGAAACAGGTGGTTTTTTATCATCGGAAACAGAATTAGCCCTCGACGCCTAAACAACTTTTTTTGAAAAAATCCCTAAGCCGCGCGGTCACAATTTCAGCAAAAAACTGACGTTCTGCAATTCATTCAAAGATGGTGCTAAACTGTTGCAAACGATCCCCTGAAGGGTTTTTCGGTGGAAACAGGTGGGTTTTTATCATCGGAAACAGAATTAGCCCTCGACGTCTGAACAAGTTTTTTTGAAAAAATCCCCAAGCCGCGCAGTCACAATTTCTTCAATATTTCTGACGTTCTGCAATTCACTCAGAAATGGTGCCAAACTGTTGCAAACGATCCCCTGAAGGGTTTTTCGGTGGAAACAGGTGGGTATATATCATGGGAAACAGAATTAGCCCTCGACGTCTGAAAAACTTTTTTTGAAAAAATCCCTAAGCCGCGCGGTCACAATTTCTTCAAAATTTCTGACGTTCTGCCATTTACTCAGAAATCGTGCCAAACTGTTGCAAACGATCCCCTGAAGGGTTTTTCGGTGGAAACAGGTGGGTATTTATCATGGGAAACAGAATTAGCCCTCGACGTCTGAACAACTTTTTTTCAAAAAATCCCTAACCCGCGCGGTCACAATTTCTTGAAAATTTCTGACGTTCTGCAATTCACTCAGAAATGGTGCCAAACTGTTGCAAACAATCCCCTGAAGGCTTTTTCGGTGGAAACAGGTGGGTATTCATCATGGGAAACAGAATTAGCCCTCGAAGTCTGAACAACTTTTTTTGAAAAAATCCCTAAGCCGCGCGGTCACAATTTCAGCAAAAATCTGACGTTCTGCAATTCACTCAGAAATGGTGCCAAACTGTTGCAAACAATCCCCTGAAAGGTTTTTCGGTGGAAACAGGTGGGTATTTATCATCGGAAACAGAATTAGCCCTCGACCTCTGAACAACTTTTTTTGAAAAAATCCCTAAGCCGCGCGGTCACAATTTCTTCAAAATTTCTGACGTTCTGCAATTCACTCAGAAATGGTGCCAAACTGTTGCAAACAATCCCCTGAAGGGTTTTTCGGTGGAAACAGGTGGGTATATATCATGGGAAACATAATTAGCCCTCGACGTCTGAACAACTTTTTTTGAAAAAATCCCTAAGCCGCGCGGTCACAATTTCAGCAAAAAACTGACGTTCTGCAATTCATTCAAAGATGGTGCTAAACTGTTGCAAACGATCCCCTGAAGGGTTTTTCGGTGGAAACAGGTGGGTTTTTATCATCGGAAACAGAATTAGCCCTCGACGTCTGAACAAGTTTTTTTGAAAAAATCCCTAAGCCGCGCAGTCACAATTTCTTCAATATTTCTGACGTTCTGCAATTCACTCAGAAATGGTGCCAAACTGTTGCAAACGATCCCCTGAAGGGTTTTTCGGTGGAAACAGGTGGGTATATATCATGGGAAACAGAATTAGCCCTCGACGTCTGAAAAACTTTTTTTGAAAAAATCCCTAAGCCGCGCGGTCACAATTTCTTCAAAATTTCTGACGTTCTGCCATTTACTCAGAAATCGTGCCAAACTGTTGCAAACGATCCCCTGAAGGGTTTTTCGGTGGAAACAGGTGGGTATTTATCATGGGAAACAGAATTAGCCCTCGACGTCTGAACAACTTTTTTTCAAAAAATCCCTAACCCGCGCGGTCACAATTTCTTGAAAATTTCTGACGTTCTGCAATTCACTCAGAAATGGTGCCAAACTGTTGCAAACAATCCCCTGAAGGCTTTTTCGGTGGAAACAGGTGGGTATTCATCATGGGAAACAGAATTAGCCCTCGAAGTCTGAACAACTTTTTTTGAAAAAATCCCTAAGCCGCGCGGTCACAATTTCAGCAAAAATCTGACGTTCTGCAATTCACTCAGAAATGGTGCCAAACTGTTGCAAACAATCCCCTGAAAGGTTTTTCGGTGGAAACAGGTGGGTATTTATCATCGGAAACAGAATTAGCCCTCGACCTCTGAACAACTTTTTTTGAAAAAATCCCTAAGCCGCGCGGTCACAATTTCTTCAAAATTTCTGACGTTCTGCAATTCACTCAGAAATGGTGCCAAACTGTTGCAAACAATCCCCTGAAGGGTTTTTCGGTGGAAACAGGTGGGTATATATCATGGGAAACATAATTAGCCCTCGACGTCTGAACAACTTTTTTTGAAAAAATCCCTAAGCCGCGCGGTCACAATTTCAGCAAAAAACTGACGTTCTGCAATTCATTCAAAGATGGTGCTAAACTGTTGCAAACGATCCCCTGAAGGGTTTTTCGGTGGAAACAGGTGGGTTTTTATCATCGGAAACAGAATTAGCCCTCGACGTCTGAACAAGTTTTTTTGAAAAAATCCCTAAGCCGCGCAGTCACAATTTCTTCAATATTTCTGACGTTCTGCAATTCACTCAGAAATGGTGCCAAACTGTTGCAAACGATCCCCTGAAGGGTTTTTCGGTGGAAACAGGTGGGTATATATCATGGGAAACAGAATTAGCCCTCGACGTCTGAAAAACTTTTTTTGAAAAAATCCCTAAGCCGCGCGGTCACAATTTCTTCAAAATTTCTGACGTTCTGCCATTTACTCAGAAATCGTGCCAAACTGTTGCAAACGATCCTCTGAAGGGTTTTTCGGTGGAAACAGGTGGGTATTTATCATGGGAAACAGAATTAGCCCTCGACGTCTGAACAACTTTTTTTCAAAAAATCCCTAAGCCGCGCGGTCACAATTTCTTGAAAATTTCTGACGTTCTGCAATTCACTCAGAAATGGTGCCAAACTGTTGCAAACAATCCCCTGAAGGCTTTTTCGGTGGAAACAGGAGGGTATTTATCATGGGAAACAGAATTAGCCCTCGAAGTCTGAACAACTTTTTTTGAAAAAATCCCTAAGCCGCGCGGTCACAATTTCAGCAAAAATCTGACGTTCTGCAATTCACTCAGAAATGGTGCCAAACTGTTGCAAACGATCCCCTGAAAGGTTTTTCGGTGGAAACAGGTGGGTATTTATCATCGGAAACAGAATTAGCCCTCGACCTCTGAACAACTTTTTTTGAAAAAATCCCTAAGCCGCGCGGTCACAATTTCTTCAAAATTTCTGACGTTCTGCAATTCACTCAGAAATGGTGCCAAACTGTTGCAGACGATCCCCTGAAGGGTTTTTCGGTGGAAACAGGTGGGTATTTATCATGGGAAACAGAATTAGCCCTCGACGTCTGAACAACTTTTTTTCAAAAAATCCCTAAGCCGCGCGGTCACAATTTCTTGAAAATTTCTGACGTTCTGCAATTCACTCAGAAATGGTGCCAAACTGTTGCAAACAATCCCCTGAAGGCTTTTTCGGTGGAAACAGGTGGGTATTTATCATGGGAAACAGAATTAGCCCTCGAAGTCTGAACAACTTTTTTTGAAAAAATCCCTAAGCCGCGCGGTCACAATTTCAGCAAAAATCTGACGTTCTGCAATTCACTCAGAAATGGTGCCAAACTGTTGCAAACGATCCCCTGAAAGGTTTTTCAGTGGAAAAGGGTCGTTTTTATCATGGGAAACAGAATTAGCCCTCGACGTCTGAACAACTTTTTTTGAAAAAATCCCTAAGCCGCGCGGTCACAATTTCTTCAAAATTTCTGACGTTCTGCAATTCACTCAGAAATGGTGCCAAACTGTTGCAAACAATCCCCTGAAGGGTTTTTCGGTGGAAACAGGTGGGTATATATCATGGGAAACATAATTAGCCCTCGACGTCTGAACAACTTTTTTTGAAAAAATCCCTAAGCCGCGCGGTCACAATTTCTTCAAAATTTCTGACGTTCTGCAATTCACTCAGAAATGGTGCCAAACTGTTGCAAACAATCCCCTGAAGGATTTTTCGGTGGAAACAGGTGTGTATATATCATGGGAAACAGAATTAGCCCTCGACGTCTGAACAACTTTTTTTGAAAAAATCCCTAAGCCGCGCGGTCACAATTTCTTCAAAATTTCTGACGTTCTGCAATTCACTCAGAAATGGTGCCAAAATGTTGCAAACGATCCCCTGAAAGGTTTTTCGGTGGAAACAGGTGGGTTTTTATCATCGGAAACAGAATTAGCCCTCAACGCCTAAACAACTTTTTTTGAAAAAATCCCTAAGCCGCGCGGTCACAATTTCAGCAAAAAACTGACGTTCTGCAATTCATTCAAAGATGGTGCTAAACTGTTGCAAACGATCCCCTGAAGGGTTTTTCGGTGGAAACAGGTGGGTATATATCATGGGAAACAGAATTAGCCCTCGACGTCTGAACAACTTTTTTTGAAAAAATCCCTAAGCCGCGCGGTCACAATTTCAGCAAAAAACTGACGTTCTGCAATTCATTCAAAGATGGTGCTAAACTGTTGCAAACGATCCCCTGAAGGGTTTTTCGGTGGAAACAGGTGGGTTTTTATCATCGGAAACAGAATTAGCCCTCGACGTCTGAACAAGTTTTTTTGAAAAAATCCCTAAGCCGCGCAGTCACAATTTCTTCAATATTTCTGACGTTCTGCAATTCACTCAGAAATGGTGCCAAACTGTTGCAAACGATCCCCTGAAGGGTTTTTCGGTGGAAACAGGTGGGTATATATCATGGGAAACAGAATTAGCCCTCGACGTCTGAAAAACTTTTTTTGAAAAAATCCCTAAGCCGCGCGGTCACAATTTCTTCAAAATTTCTGACGTTCTGCCATTTACTCAGAAATCGTGCCAAACTGTTGCAAACGATCCTCTGAAGGGTTTTTCGGTGGAAACAGGTGGGTATTTATCATGGGAAACATAATTAGCCCTCGACGTCTGAACAACTTTTTTTCAAAAAATCCCTAAGCCGCGCGGTCACAATTTCTTGAAAATTTCTGACGTTCTGCAATTCACTCAGAAATGGTGCCAAACTGTTGCAAACAATCCCCTGAAGGCTTTTTCGGTGGAAACAGGAGGGTATTTATCATGGGAAACAGAATTAGCCCTCGAAGTCTGAACAACTTTTTTTGAAAAAATCCCTAAGCCGCGCGGTCACAATTTCAGCAAAATTCTGACGTTCTGCAATTCACTCAGAAATGGTGCCAAACTGTTGCAAACGATCCCCTGAAAGGTTTTTCGGTGGAAACAGGTGGGTATTTATCATCGGAAACAGAATTAGCCCTCGACCTCTGAACAACTTTTTTTGAAAAAATCCCTAAGCCGCGCGGTCACAATTTCTTCAAAATTTCTGACGTTCTGCAATTCACTCAGAAATGGTGCCAAACTGTTGCAGACGATCCCCTGAAGGGTTTTTCGGTGGAAACAGGTGGGTATTTATCATGGGAAACAGAATTAGCCCTCGACGTCTGAACAACTTTTTTTCAAAAAATCCCTAAGCCGCGCGGTCACAATTTCTTGAAAATTTCTGACGTTCTGCAATTCACTCAGAAATGGTGCCAAACTGTTGCAAACAATCCCCTGAAGGCTTTTTCGGTGGAAACAGGTGGGTATTTATCATGGGAAACAGAATTAGCCCTCGAAGTCTGAACAACTTTTTTTGAAAAAATCCCTAAGCCGCGCGGTCACAATTTCAGCAAAAATCTGACGTTCTGCAATTCACTCAGAAATGGTGCCAAACTGTTGCAAACGATCCCCTGAAAGGTTTTTCAGTGGAAAAGGGTCGTTTTTATCATGGGAAACAGAATTAGCCCTCGACGTCTGAACAACTTTTTTTGAAAAAATCCCTAAGCCGCGCGGTCACAATTTCTTCAAAATTTCTGACGTTCTGCAATTCACTCAGAAATGGTGCCAAACTGTTGCAAACAATCCCCTGAAGGGTTTTTCGGTGGAAACAGGTGGGTATATATCATGGGAAACATAATTAGCCCTCGACGTCTGAACAACTTTTTTTGAAAAAATCCCTAAGCCGCGCGGTCACAATTTCTTCAAAATTTCTGACGTTCTGCAATTCACTCAGAAATGGTGCCAAACTGTTGCAAACAATCCCCTGAAGGGTTTTTCGGTGGAAACAGGTGGGTATATATCATGGGAAACAGAATTAGCCCTCGACGTCTGAACAACTTTTTTTGAAAAAATCCCTAAGCCGCGCGGTCACAATTTCTTCAAAATTTCTGACGTTCTGCAATTCACTCAGAAATGGTGCCAAAATGTTGCAAACGATCCCCTGAAAGGTTTTTCGGTGGAAACAGGTGGGTTTTTATCATCGGAAACAGAATTAGCCCTCAACGCCTAAACAACTTTTTTTGAAAAAATCCCTAAGCCGCGCGGTCACAATTTCAGCAAAAAACTGACGTTCTGCAATTCATTCAAAGATGGTGCTAAACTGTTGCAAACGATCCCCTGAAGGGTTTTTCGGTGGAAACAGGTGGGTATATATCATGGGAAACAGAATTAGCCCTCGACGTCTGAACAACTTTTTTTGAAAAAATCCCTAAGCCGCGCGGTCACAATTTCAGCAAAAAACTGACGTTCTGCGATTCATTCAAAGATGGTGCTAAACTGTTGCAAACGATCCCCTGAAGGGTTTTTCGGTGGAAACAGGTGGGTTTTTATCATCGGAAACAGAATTAGCCCTCGACGTCTGAACAAGTTTTTTTGAAAAAATCCCTAAGCCGCGCAGTCACAATTTCTTCAATATTTCTGACGTTCTGCAATTCACTCAGAAATGGTGCCAAACTGTTGCAAACGATCCCCTGAAGGGTTTTTCGGTGGAAACAGGTGGGTATATATCATGGGAAACAGAATTAGCCCTCGACGTCTGAAAAACTTTTTTTGAAAAAATCCCTAAGCCGCGCGGTCACAATTTCTTCAAAATTTCTGACGTTCTGCCATTTACTCAGAAATCGTGCCAAACTGTTGCAAACGATCCTCTGAAGGGTTTTTCGGTGGAAACAGGTGGGTATTTATCATGGGAAACAGAATTAGCCCTCGACGTCTGAACAACTTTTTTTCAAAAAATCCCTAAGCCGCGCGGTCACAATTTCTTGAAAATTTCTGACGTTCTGCAATTCACTCAGAAATGGTGCCAAACTGTTGCAAACAATCCCCTGAAGGCCTTTTCGGTGGAAACAGGAGGGTATTTATCATGGGAAACAGAATTAGCCCTCGAAGTCTGAACAACTTTTTTTGAAAAAATCCCTAAGCCGCGCGGTCACAATTTCAGCAAAATTCTGACGTTCTGCAATTCACTCAGAAATGGTGCCAAACTGTTGCAAACGATCCCCTGAAAGGTTTTTCGGTGGAAACAGGTGGGTATTTATCATCGGAAACAGAATTAGCCCTCGACCTCTGAACAACTTTTTTTGAAAAAATCCCTAAGCCGCGCGGTCACAATTTCTTCAAAATTTCTGACGTTCTGCAATTCACTCAGAAATGGTGCCAAACTGTTGCAAACAATCCCCTGAAGGGTTTTTCGGTGGAAACAGGTGGGTATATATCATGGGAAACAGAATTAGCCCTCGACGTCTGAACAACTTTCTTTGAAAAAATCCCTAAGCCGCGCGGTCACAATTTCAGCAAAAATCTGACGTTCTGCAATTCACTCAGAAATGGTGCCAAACTGTTGCAAACGATCCCCTGAAAGGTTTTTCGGTGGAAACAGGTGGGTATTTATCATCGGAAACAGAATTAGCCCTCGACCTCTGAACAACTTTTTTTGAAAAAATCCCTAAGCCGCGCGGTCACAATTTATTCAAAATTTCTGACGTTCTGCAATTAACTCAGAAATGGTGCCACACTGTTGCAAACAATCCCCTGAAAGGTTTTTCAGTGGAAACAGGTGGGTTTTTATCATCGGAAACAGAATTAGCCCTCGACGTCTGAACAACTTTTTTTGAAAAAATCCCTAAGCCGCGCGGTCACAATTTCTTCAAAATTTCTGACGTTCTGCAATTCACTCAGAAATGGTGCCAAAATGTTGCAAACGATCCCCTGAAAGGTTTTTCGGTGGAAACAGGTGGGTTTTTATCATCGGAAACAGAATTAGCCCTCGACGCCTAAACAACTTTTTTTGAAAAAATCCCTAAGCCGCGCGGTCACAATTTCAGCAAAAAACTGACGTTCTGCAATTCATTCAAAGATGGTGCTAAACTGTTGCAAACGATCCCCTGAAGGGTTTTTCGGTGGAAACAGGTGGGTTTTTATCATCGGAAACAGAATTAGCCCTCGACGTCTGAACAAGTTTTTTTGAAAAAATCCCCAAGCCGCGCAGTCACAATTTCTTCAATATTTCTGACGTTCTGCAATTCACTCAGAAATGGTGCCAAACTGTTGCAAACGATCCCCTGAAGGGTTTTTCGGTGGAAACAGGTGGGTATTTATCATGGGAAACAGAATTAGCCCTCGACGTCTGAACAACTTTTTTTCAAAAAATCCCTAACCCGCGCGGTCACAATTTCTTGAAAATTTCTGACGTTCTGCAATTCACTCAGAAATGGTGCCAAACTGTTGCAAACAATCCCCTGAAGGCTTTTTCGGTGGAAACAGGTGGGTATTCATCATGGGAAACAGAATTAGCCCTCGAAGTCTGAACAACTTTTTTTGAAAAAATCCCTAAGCCGCGCGGTCACAATTTCAGCAAAAATCTGACGTTCTGCAATTCACTCAGAAATGGTGCCAAACTGTTGCAAACAATCCCCTGAAAGGTTTTTCGGTGGAAACAGGTGGGTATTTATCATCGGAAACAGAATTAGCCCTCGACCTCTGAACAACTTTTTTTGAAAAAATCCCTAAGCCGCGCGGTCACAATTTCTTCAAAATTTCTGACGTTCTGCAATTCACTCAGAAATGGTGCCAAACTGTTGCAAACAATCCCCTGAAGGGTTTTTCGGTGGAAACAGGTGGGTATATATCATGGGAAACATAATTAGCCCTCGACGCCTGAACAACTTTTTTTGAAAAAATCCCTAAGCCGCGCGGTCACAATTTCAGCAAAAAACTGACGTTCTGCAATTCATTCAAAGATGGTGCTAAACTGTTGCAAACGATCCCCTGAAGGGTTTTTCGGTGGAAACAGGTGGGTTTTTATCATCGGAAACAGAATTAGCCCTCGACGTCTGAACAAGTTTTTTTGAAAAAATCCCTAAGCCGCGCAGTCACAATTTCTTCAATATTTCTGACGTTCTGCAATTCACTCAGAAATGGTGCCAAACTGTTGCAAACGATCCCCTGAAGGGTTTTTCGGTGGAAACAGGTGGGTATATATCATGGGAAACAGAATTAGCCCTCGACGTCTGAAAAACTTTTTTTGAAAAAATCCCTAAGCCGCGCGGTCACAATTTCTTCAAAATTTCTGACGTTCTGCCATTTACTCAGAAATCGTGCCAAACTGTTGCAAACGATCCTCTGAAGGGTTTTTCGGTGGAAACAGGTGGGTATTTATCATGGGAAACAGAATTAGCCCTCGACGTCTGAACAACTTTTTTTCAAAAAATCCCTAAGCCGCGCGGTCACAATTTCTTGAAAATTTCTGACGTTCTGCAATTCACTCAGAAATGGTGCCAAACTGTTGCAAACAATCCCCTGAAGGCTTTTTCGGTGGAAACAGGAGGGTATTTATCATGGGAAACAGAATTAGCCCTCGAAGTCTGAACAACTTTTTTTGAAAAAATCCCTAAGCCGCGCGGTCACAATTTCAGCAAAAATCTGACGTTCTGCAATTCACTCAGAAATGGTGCCAAACTGTTGCAAACGATCCCCTGAAAGGTTTTTCGGTGGAAACAGGTGGGTATTTATCATCGGAAACAGAATTAGCCCTCGACCTCTGAACAACTTTTTTTGAAAAAATCCCTAAGCCGCGCGGTCACAATTTCTTCAAAATTTCTGACGTTCTGCAATTCACTCAGAAATGGTGCCAAACTGTTGCAAACAATCCCCTGAAGGGTTTTTCGGTGGAAACAGGTGGGTATATATCATGGGAAACAGAATTAGCCCTCGACGTCTGAACAACTTTTTTTGAAAAAATCCCTAAGCCGCGCGGTCACAATTTCTTCAAAATTTCTGACGTTCTGCAATTCACTCAGAAATGGTGCCAAACTGTTGCAGACGATCCCCTGAAGGGTTTTTCGGTGGAAACAGGTGGGTATTTATCATGGGAAACAGAATTAGCCCTCGACGTCTGAACAACTTTTTTTCAAAAAATCCCTAAGCCGCGCGGTCACAATTTCTTGAAAATTTCTGACGTTCTGCAATTCACTCAGAAATGGTGCCAAACTGTTGCAAACAATCCCCTGAAGGCTTTTTCGGTGGAAACAGGTGGGTATTTATCATGGGAAACAGAATTAGCCCTCGAAGTCTGAACAACTTTTTTTGAAAAAATCCCTAAGCCGCGCGGTCACAATTTCAGCAAAAATCTGACGTTCTGCAATTCACTCAGAAATGGTGCCAAACTGTTGCAAACGATCCCCTGAAAGGTTTTTCAGTGGAAAAGGGTCGTTTTTATCATGGGAAACAGAATTAGCCCTCGACGTCTGAACAACTTTTTTTGAAAAAATCCCTAAGCCGCGCGGTCACAATTTCTTCAAAATTTCTGACGTTCTGCAATTCACTCAGAAATGGTGCCAAACTGTTGCAAACAATCCCCTGAAGGGTTTTTCGGTGGAAACAGGTGGGTATATATCATGGGAAACATAATTAGCCCTCGACGTCTGAACAACTTTTTTTGAAAAAATCCCTAAGCCGCGCGGTCACAATTTCTTCAAAATTTCTGACGTTCTGCAATTCACTCAGAAATGGTGCCAAACTGTTGCAAACAATCCCCTGAAGGGTTTTTCGGTGGAAACAGGTGGGTATATATCATGGGAAACAGAATTAGCCCTCGACGTCTGAACAACTTTTTTTGAAAAAATCCCTAAGCCGCGCGGTCACAAATTCTTCAAAATTTCTGACGTTATGCCATTTACTCAGAAATGGTGCCAAACTCTTGCAAACGATCCCCTGAAAGGTTTTTCAGTGGAAACAGGTGGGTTTTTATCATCGGAAACAGAATTAGCGCTTGACGTCTGAACAACTTTTTTTGAAAAAATCCCTAAGCCGCGCGGTCACAATTTCTTCAAAATTTCTGACGTTCTGCAATTCACTCAGAAATGGTGCCAAAATGTTGCAAACGATCCCCTGAAAGGTTTTTCGGTGGAAACAGGTGGTTTTTTATCATCGGAAACAGAATTAGCCCTCGACGCCTAAACAACTTTTTTTGAAAAAATGCCTAAGCCGCGCGGTCACAATTTGAGCAAAACACTGACGTTGTGCAATTCATTCAAAGATGGTGCTAAACTGTTGCAAACGATCCCCTGAAGGGTTTTTTGGTTGAAACAGGTGGGTATATATCATGGGAAACAGAATTAGCCCTCGACGTCTGAAATTTTTTTTTTGAAAAAATCCCTAAGCCGCGCGGTCACAATTTCTTCAAAATTTCTGACGTTCTGCCATTTACTCAGAAATCGTGCCAAACTGTTGCAAACGATCCCCTGAAGGCTTTTTCGGTGGAAACAGGTGGGTATTTATCATGGGAAACAGAATTAGCCCTCGACGTCTGAACAACTTTTTTTGAAAAAATCCCTAAGCCGCGCGGTCACAATTTCTTGAAAATTTCGGACGTTCTGCAATTCACTCAGAAATGGTGCCAAACTGTTGCAAACAATCCCCTGAAGGCTTTTTCGGTGGAAACAGGTGGGTATTTATCATGGGAAACAGAATTAGCCCTCGAAGTCTGAACAACTTTTTTTGAAAAAATCCCTAAGCCGCGCGGTCACAATTTCTTCAAAATTTCTGACGTTCTGCCATTTACTCAGAAATCGTGCCAAACTGTTGCAAACGATCCCCTGAAGGCTTTTTCGGTGGAAACAGGTGGGTATTTATCATGGGAAACAGAATTAGCCCTCGACGTCTGAACATCTTTTTTTGAAAAAATCCCTAAGCCGCGCGGTCACAATTTCTTCAAAATTTCTGACGTTCTGCAATTCACTCAGAAATGGTGCCAAACAGTTGCAAACAATCCCCTGAAGGGTTTTTCGGTGGAAACAGGTGGGTATATATCATGGGAAACAGAATTAGCCCTCGACGTCTGAACAACTTTTTTTGAAAAAATCCCTAAGCCACGCGGTCACAATTTCTTCAAAAATCTGACGTTCTGCAATTCATTCAAAGATGGTGCTAAACTGTTGCAAACGATCCCCTGAAGGGTTTTTCGGTGGAAACAGGTGGGTATATATCATGGGAAACAGAATTAGCCCTCGACGTCTGAACAACTTTTTTTGAAAAAATCCCTAAGGCGCGCGGTCACAATTTCTTCAAAATTTCTGACGTTCTGCAATTCACTCAGAAATGGTGCCAAAATGTTGCAAACGATCCCCTGAAAGGTTTTTCGGTGGAAACAGGTGGGTATTTATCATCGGAAACAGAATTAGCTCTCGACATCTGAACAACTTTTTTTGAAAAAATCCCTAAGCCGCGCGGTCACAATTTCAGCAAAAATCTGACGTTCTGCAATTCATTCAAACATGGTGCTAAACTGTTGCAAACGATAACCTGAAGGGTTTTTCGGTGGAAACAGGTGGGTATTTATCATCGGAAACAGAATTAGCCCTCGACATCTGAACAACTTTTTTTGAAAAAATCCCTAAGCCGCGTGGTCACAATTTCTTAAAAATTTCTGACGTTCTGCAATTCACTCAGAATGGTGCCAAAATGTTGCAAACGATCCCCTGAAAGGTTTTTCGGTGGAAACAGGTGGGTTTTTATAATCGGAAACAGAATTAGCCCTCGACGTCTGAACAATTTTTTTTGAAAAAATCCCTAAGCCGCACGGTCACAATTTCTCCAAAATTTCTGATGTTCTGCCATTTACTCAGAAATGCTGCCAAACTCTTGCAAACGATCCCCTGAAAGGTTTTTCAGTGGAAACAGGTGGGTCTTGTGACCCTCAACGGTCACAATTAATTCAAAAATGTGACGTTCTGCAATTCATTCAAAGATGGTGCTAAACTGTTGCAAACGATCCTCTGAAGGCTTTTTCGGTGGAAACAGGTGGGTTTTATCATCGGAAACAGAATTAGCCCTCAACGTCTGAACAACTTTTTTTGGAAAAATCCCTAAGCCGCGTGGTCACAATATCTTCAAAATTTCTGACGTTCTGCAATTCACTCAGAAATGGTGCCAAAATATTGCAAACGATCCCCTGAAAGGGGTTTCGGTGGAAATAGGTGGGTTTTTATAATCGGACACAGAATTAGCGCTCGACGTCTGAACAACTTTTTTAAAAAAAATCCCTAAGCCGCACTGTCACAATTTCTTCAAAAGTCTGACATTCTGCAATTCACTCAGAAATGGTGCCAAACTGTTGCAAACAATCCCCTGAAGGCTTTTTCGGTGGAAACAGGAGGGTATTTATCATGGGAAACAGAATTAGCCCTCGAAGTCTGAACAACTTTTTTTGAAAAAATCCCTAAGCCGCGCGGTCACAATTTCAGCAAAAATCTGACGTTCTGCAATTCACTCAGAAATGGTGCCAAACTGTTGCAAACGATCCCCTGAAAGGTTTTTCGGTGGAAACAGGTGGGTATTTATCATCGGAAACAGAATTAGCCCTCGACCTCTGAACAACTTTTTTTGAAAAAATCCCTAAGCCGCGCGGTCACAATTTCTTCAAAATTTCTGACGTTCTGCAATTCACTCAGAAATGGTGCCAAACTGTTGCAAACAATCCCCTGAAGGGTTTTTCGGTGGAAACAGGTGGGTATATATCATGGGAAACAGAATTAGCCCTCGACGTCTGAACAACTTTTTTTGAAAAAATCCCTAAGCCGCGCGGTCACAATTTCTTCAAAATTTCTGACGTTCTGCAATTCACTCAGAAATGGTGCCAAACTGTTGCAGACGATCCCCTGAAGGGTTTTTCGGTGGAAACAGGTGGGTATTTATCATGGGAAACAGAATTAGCCCTCGACGTCTGAACAACTTTTTTTCAAAAAATCCCTAAGCCGCGCGGTCACAATTTCTTGAAAATTTCTGACGTTCTGCAATTCACTCAGAAATGGTGCCAAACTGTTGCAAACAATCCCCTGAAGGCTTTTTCGGTGGAAACAGGTGGGTATTTATCATGGGAAACAGAATTAGCCCTCGAAGTCTGAACAACTTTTTTTGAAAAAATCCCTAAGCCGCGCGGTCACAATTTCAGCAAAAATCTGACGTTCTGCAATTCACTCAGAAATGGTGCCAAACTGTTGCAAACGATCCCCTGAAAGGTTTTTCAGTGGAAAAGGGTCGTTTTTATCATGGGAAACAGAATTAGCCCTCGACGTCTGAACAACTTTTTTTGAAAAAATCCCTAAGCCGCGCGGTCACAATTTCTTCAAAATTTCTGACGTTCTGCAATTCACTCAGAAATGGTGCCAAACTGTTGCAAACAATCCCCTGAAGGGTTTTTCGGTGGAAACAGGTGGGTATATATCATGGGAAACATAATTAGCCCTCGACGTCTGAACAACTTTTTTTGAAAAAATCCCTAAGCCGCGCGGTCACAATTTCTTCAAAATTTCTGACGTTCTGCAATTCACTCAGAAATGGTGCCAAACTGTTGCAAACAATCCCCTGAAGGGTTTTTCGGTGGAAACAGGTGGGTATATATCATGGGAAACAGAATTAGCCCTCGACGTCTGAACAACTTTTTTTGAAAAAATCCCTAAGCCGCGCGGTCACAAATTCTTCAAAATTTCTGACGTTATGCCATTTACTCAGAAATGGTGCCAAACTCTTGCAAACGATCCCCTGAAAGGTTTTTCAGTGGAAACAGGTGGGTTTTTATCATCGGAAACAGAATTAGCGCTTGACGTCTGAACAACTTTTTTTGAAAAAATCCCTAAGCCGCGCGGTCACAATTTCTTCAAAATTTCTGACGTTCTGCAATTCACTCAGAAATGGTGCCAAAATGTTGCAAACGATCCCCTGAAAGGTTTTTCGGTGGAAACAGGTGGTTTTTTATCATCGGAAACAGAATTAGCCCTCGACGCCTAAACAACTTTTTTTGAAAAAATGCCTAAGCCGCGCGGTCACAATTTGAGCAAAACACTGACGTTGTGCAATTCATTCAAAGATGGTGCTAAACTGTTGCAAACGATCCCCTGAAGGGTTTTTTGGTTGAAACAGGTGGGTATATATCATGGGAAACAGAATTAGCCCTCGACGTCTGAAATTTTTTTTTTGAAAAAATCCCTAAGCCGCGCGGTCACAATTTCTTCAAAATTTCTGACGTTCTGCCATTTACTCAGAAATCGTGCCAAACTGTTGCAAACGATCCCCTGAAGGCTTTTTCGGTGGAAACAGGTGGGTATTTATCATGGGAAACAGAATTAGCCCTCGACGTCTGAACAACTTTTTTTGAAAAAATCCCTAAGCCGCGCGGTCACAATTTCTTGAAAATTTCGGACGTTCTGCAATTCACTCAGAAATGGTGCCAAACTGTTGCAAACAATCCCCTGAAGGCTTTTTCGGTGGAAACAGGTGGGTATTTATCATGGGAAACAGAAATAGCCCTCGAAGTCTGAACAACTTTTTTTGAAAAAATCCCTAAGCCGCGCGGTCACAATTTCTTCAAAATTTCTGACGTTCTGCCATTTACTCAGAAATCGTGCCAAACTGTTGCAAACGATCCCCTGAAGGCTTTTTCGGTGGAAACAGGTGGGTATTTATCATGGGAAACAGAATTAGCCCTCGACGTCTGAACATCTTTTTTTGAAAAAATCCCTAAGCCGCGCGGTCACAATTTCTTCAAAATTTCTGACGTTCTGCAATTCACTCAGAAATGGTGCCAAACAGTTGCAAACAATCCCCTGAAGGGTTTTTCGGTGGAAACAGGTGGGTATATATCATGGGAAACAGAATTAGCCCTCGACGTCTGAACAACTTTTTTTGAAAAAATCCCTAAGCCACGCGGTCACAATTTCTTCAAAAATCTGACGTTCTGCAATTCATTCAAAGATGGTGCTAAACTGTTGCAAACGATCCCCTGAAGGGTTTTTCGGTGGAAACAGGTGGGTATATATCATGGGAAACAGAATTAGCCCTCGACGTCTGAACAACTTTTTTTGAAAAAATCCCTAAGGCGCGCGGTCACAATTTCTTCAAAATTTCTGACGTTCTGCAATTCACTCAGAAATGGTGCCAAAATGTTGCAAACGATCCCCTGAAAGGTTTTTCGGTGGAAACAGGTGGGTATTTATCATCGGAAACAGAATTAGCTCTCGACATCTGAACAACTTTTTTTGAAAAAATCCCTAAGCCGCGCGGTCACAATTTCAGCAAAAATCTGACGTTCTGCAATTCATTCAAACATGGTGCTAAACTGTTGCAAACGATAACCTGAAGGGTTTTTCGGTGGAAACAGGTGGGTATTTATCATCGGAAACAGAATTAGCCCTCGACATCTGAACAACTTTTTTTGAAAAAATCCCTAAGCCGCGTGGTCACAATTTCTTAAAAATTTCTGACGTTCTGCAATTCACTCAGAATGGTGCCAAAATGTTGCAAACGATCCCCTGAAAGGTTTTTCGGTGGAAACAGGTGGGTTTTTATAATCGGAAACAGAATTAGCCCTCGACGTCTGAACAATTTTTTTTGAAAAAATCCCTAAGCCGCACGGTCACAATTTCTCCAAAATTTCTGATGTTCTGCCATTTACTCAGAAATGCTGCCAAACTCTTGCAAACGATCCCCTGAAAGGTTTTTCAGTGGAAACAGGTGGGTCTTGTGACCCTCAACGGTCACAATTAATTCAAAAATGTGACGTTCTGCAATTCATTCAAAGATGGTGCTAAACTGTTGCAAACGATCCTCTGAAGGCTTTTTCGGTGGAAACAGGTGGGTTTTATCATCGGAAACAGAATTAGCCCTCAACGTCTGAACAACTTTTTTTGGAAAAATCCCTAAGCCGCGTGGTCACAATATCTTCAAAATTTCTGACGTTCTGCAATTCACTCAGAAATGGTGCCAAAATATTGCAAACGATCCCCTGAAAGGGGTTTCGGTGGAAATAGGTGGGTTTTTATAATCGGACACAGAATTAGCGCTCGACGTCTGAACAACTTTTTTAAAAAAAATCCCTAAGCCGCACTGTCACAATTTCTTCAAAAGTCTGACATTCTGCAATTCATTCAAAGATGGTGCTAAATTGTTGGAAACGATCCCCTGAAGGGTTTGTCGGTGGAAACAGGTGGGTATTTATCATCGGGAACAGAATTAGCCCTCGAGGTCTGAACAACTTTTTTTGAAAAAATCCCTAAGCCGCGCGGTCACAATTTCTTCAAAATTTCTGACGTTCTGCAATTCACTCAGACATGGTGCCAAACTGTTGCAAACGATCCCCTGAAGGGTTTTTCGGTGGAAACAGGTGGGAATTAATTATGGGAAACAGAATTAGACCTCGACGTCTGAACAACTATTTTTGAAAAAATCCCTAAGCCGCGCGGTCACAATTTCAGCAAAAAACTGACGTTCTGCAATTCATTCAAAGATGGTGCTAAACTGTTGCAAACGATCCCCTGAAGGGTTTTTCAGTGGAAACAGGTGGGTATTTATCATCGGAAACAGAATTAGCCCTCGACATCTGAACAACTTTTTTTGAAAAAGTCCCTAAGCTGCGCGGTCAAAATTTCTTCAAAATTTCTGACGTTCTGCAATTCACTCAGAAATGGTGCCAAACTGTTGCAAACGATCCCCTGAAAGGTTTTTCAGTGGAAACAGGTGTGTTTTTATCATTGGAAACAGAAGTAGCCCTCAACGTCTGACCACCTTTTTTTGAAAAAATCCCTAAGCCGCGCGGTCACAATTTCAGCAAAAATGTGACGTTCTGCAATTCATTTAAAGATGGTGCTAAACTGTTACAAACGATCCCCTGAAGGGTTTTTCGGTCGAAACAGGTGGGTATTTATCATCGGAAACAGAATTAGCCCTCGACGTCTGAACAAGTTTTTTTGAAAAAATCCCTAAGCCGCGCGCTCACAATTTCTTCAAAATTTCTAACGTTCTGCAATTCACTCAGAAATGGTGCCAAACTGTTGCAAACGATCCCCTGAAGGGTTTTTCGGTGGAAACAGGTGGGTATATATCATGGGAAACAGAATTAGCCCTCGACGTCTGAAAAACTTTTTTTGAAAAAATCCCTAAGCCGCGCGGTCACAATTTCTTCAAAATTTCTGACGTTCTGCAATTCACTCAGAAATGGTGCCAAACTGTTGCAAACAATCCCCTGAAGGGTTTTTCGGTGGAAACAGGTGGGTATATATCATGGGAAACAGAATTAGCCCTCGACGTCTGAACAACTTTTTTTAAAAAAATCCCTAAGCCACGCGGTCACAATTTCTTCAAAATTTCTGACGTTCTACAATTCACTCAGAAATGGTGCCAAACTGTTGCAAACAACCCCCTGAAGGCTTTTTCGGTGGAAACAGGTGGGTATTTATCATGGGAAACAGAATTAGCCCTCGAAGTCTGAACAACTTTTTTTGAAAAAATCCCTAAGCCGCGCGGTCACAATTTCAGCAAAAATCTGACGTTCTGCAATTCACTCAGAAATGGTGCCAAACTGTTGCAAACGATCCCCTGAAAGGTTTTTCGGTGGAAACAGGTGGGTATTTATCATCGGAAACAGAATTAGCCCTCGACGTCTGAACAACTTTTTTTGAAAAAATCCCTAAGCCGCGCGGTCACAATTTCTTCAAAATTTCTGACGTTGTGCAATTCACTCAGAAATGGTGCCAAACTGTTGCAAACAATCCCCTGAAGGGTTTTTCGGTGGAAACAGGTGGGTATATATCATGGGAAACAGAATTAGCCCTCGACGTCTGAACAACTTTTTTTGAAAAAATCCCTAAGCCGCGCGGTCACAATTTCTTCAAAATTTCTGACGTTCTGCCATTTACTCAGAAATCGTGCCAAACTGTTGCAAACGAACCCCTGAAGGCTTTTTCGGTGGATACTGGTGGGTATTTATCATGGGAAACAGAATTAGCCCTCGACGTCTGAACAACTTTTTTTTGAAAAAATCCCTAAGCCGCGCGGTGACAATTTCTTCAAAATTTCTGACGTTCTGCAATTCACTCAGAAATGGTGCCAAACTGTTGCAAACAATCCCCTGAAGGGTTTTTCGGTGGAAACAGGTGGGTATATATCATGGGAAACAGAATTAGCCCTCGACGTCTGAACAACTTTTTTTAAAAAAATCCCTAAGCCACGCGGTCACAATTTCTTCAAAATTTCTGACGTTCTACAATTCACTCAGAAATGGTGCCAAAATGTTGCAAACGATCCCCTGAAAGGTTTTTCGGTGGAAACAGGTGGGTTTTTATCATCGGAAACAGAATTAGCCCTCGACGTCTGAACAAGTTTTTTTGAAAAAATCCCTAAGCCGCGCGGTCACAATTTCTTCAATATTTCTGACGTTCTGCAATTCACTCAGAAATGGTGCCAAACTGTTGCAAACGATCCCCTGAAGGTTTCTTCGGTGGAAACAGGTGGGTATATATCATGGGAAACAGAATTAGCCCTCGACGTCTGAACAACTTTTTTTGAAAAAATCCCTAAGCCGCGCGGTCACAATTTCTTGAAAATTTCGGACGTTCTGCCATTTACTCAGAAATCGTGCCAAACTGTTGCAAACGATCCCCTGAAGGCTTTTTCGGTGGAAACAGGTGGGTATTTATCATGGGAAACAGAATTAGCCCTCGACGTCTGAACAACTTTTTTTGAAAAAATCCCTAAGCCGCGCGGTCACAATTTCTTCAAAATTTCTGACGTTCTGCAATTCACTCAGAAATGGTGCCAAACTGTTGCAAACAATCCCCTGAAGGGTTTTTCGGTGGAAACAGGTGGGTATATATCATGGGAAACAGAATTAGCCCTCGAAGTCTGAACAACTTTTTTTGAAAAAATCCCTAAGCCGCGCGGTCACAATTTCTTCAAAATTTCTGACGTTTTGCCATTTACTCAGAAATCGTGCCAAACTGTTGCAAACGATCCCCTGAAGGCTTTCTCGGTGGAAACAGGTGGGTATTTATCATGGGAAACAGAATTAGCCCTCCACGTCTGAACAACTTTTTTTGAAAAAATCCCTAAACCGCGCGGTCACAATTTCTTCAAAATTTCTGACGTTCTGCAATTTACTCAGAAATGGTGCCAAACTGTTGCAAACAATTCCCTGAAAGGTTTTTCGGTGGAAACAGGTGGGTATATATCATGGGAAACAGAATTAGCCCTCGACGTCTGAACAACTTTTTTTGAAAAAATCCCTAAGCCGCGCGGTCACAATTTCTTCAAAAATCTGACTTTCTGCAATTCATTCAAAGATGGTGCTAAACTGTTGCAAACGATCCCCTGAAGGCTTTTTCGGTGGAAACAGGTGGGTATATATCATGGGAAACAGAATTAGCCTCGACGTCTGAACAACTTTTTTTGAAAAAATCCCTAAGCCGCGCGGTCACAATTTCTTCAAAATTTCTGACGTTCTGCCATTTACTCAGAAATCGTGCCAAACTGTTGCAAACGATCCCCTGAAGGGTTTTTCGGTGGAAACAGGTGGGTATTTATCATGGGAAACAGAATTAGCCCTCGACGTCTGAACAACTTTTTTTCAAAAAATCCCTAAGCCGCGCGGTCACAATTTCTTGAAAATTTCTGACGTTCTGCAATTCACTCAGAAATGGTGCCAAACTGTTGCAAACAATCCCCTGAAGGCTTTTTCGGTGGAAACAGGTGGGAATTTATCGTGGGAAACAGAATTAGCCCTCGAAGTCTGAACAACTTTTTTTGAAAAAATCCCTAAGCCGCGCGGTCACAATTTCAGCAAAAATCTGACGTTCTGCAATTCACTCAGAAATGGCTCCAAACTGTTGCAAACGATCCCCTGAAAGGTTTTTCGGTGGAAACAGGTGGGTATTTATCATCGGAAACAGAATTAGCCCTCGACCTCTGAACAACTTTTTTTGAAAAAATCCCTAAGCCGCGCGGTCACAATTTCTTCAAAATTTCTGACGTTCTGCAATTCACTCAGACATGGTGCCAAACTGTTGCAAACAATCCCCTGAAGGGTTTTTCGGTGGAAACAGGTGGGTATATATCATGGGAAACAGAATTAGCCCTCGACGTCTGAACAACTTTTTTTGAAAAAATCCCTAAGCCGCGCGGTCACAATTTCTTCAAAATTTCTGACGTTCTGCAATTCACTCAGAAATGGTGCCAAACTGTTGCAAACGATCCCCTGAAGGGTTTTTCGGTGGAAACAGGTGGGTATTTATCATGGGAAACAGAATTAGCCCTCGACCTCTGAACAACTTTTTTTGAAAAAATCCCTAAGCCGCGCGGTCACAATTTATTCAAAATTTCTGACGTTCTGCAATTCACTCAGAAATGGTGCCAAACTGTTGCAAACAATCCCCTGAAGGGTTTTTCGGTGGAAACAGGTGGGTATATATCATGGGAAACAGAATTAGCCCTCGACGTCTGAACAACTTTTTTTGAAAAAATCCCTAAGCCGCGCGGTCACAAATTCTTCAAAATTTCTGACGTTATGCCATTTACTCAGAAATGGTGCCAAACTCTTGCAAACGATCCCCTGAAAGGTTTTTCAGTGGAAACAGGTGGGTTTTTATCATCGGAAACAGCATTAGCCCTCGACGTCTGAACAACTTTTTTTGAAAAAATCCCTAATCCACGCGGTCACAATTTCTTCAAAAATCTGACTTTCTGCAATTCATTCAAAGATGGTGCTAAACTGTTGCAAACGATCCCCTGAAGGCTTTTTCGGTGAAAACAGGTGGGTATATATCATGGGAAACAGAATTAGCCCTAGACGTCTGAACAACTTTTTTTGAAAAAATCCCTAAGGCGCGCGGTCACAATTTCTTCAAAATTTCTGACGTTCTGCAATTCACTCAGAAATGGTGCCAAAATGTTGCAAACGATCCCCTGAAAGGTTTTTCGGTGGAAACAGGTGGGTATTTATCATCGGAAACAGAATTAGCCCTCGACGTCTGAACAACTTTTTTTGAAAAAATCCCTAAGCCGCGCGGTCACAATTTCTTCAAAATTTCTGACGTTCTGCAATTAACTCAGAAATGGTGCCACACTGATGCAAACAATCCCCTGAAAGGTTTTTCAGTGGAAACAGGTGGGTTTTTATCATCGGAAACAGAATTAGCCCTCGACGCCTAAACAACTTTTTTTGAAAAAATCCCTAAGCCGCGCGGTCACAATTTCAGCAAAAAACTGACGTTCTGCAATTCATTCAAAGATGGTGCTAAACTGTTGCAAACGATCCCCTGAAGGGTTTTTCGGTGGAAACAGGTGGGTTTTTATCATCGGAAACAGAATTAGCCCTCGACGTCTGAACAAGTTTTTTTGAAAAAATCCCTAAGCCGCGCAGTCACAATTTCTTCAATATTTCTGACGTTCTGCAATTTACTCAGAAATGGTGCCAAACTGTTGCAAACGATCCCCTGAAAGGTTTTTCAGTGGAAACAGGTGGGTTTTTATCATCGGAAACAGAATTAGCCCTCGACGTCTGAACAACTTTTTTTGAAAAAATCCCTAAGCCGCGCGGTCGCAATTTCTTCAAAATTTCTGACGTTCTGCAATTCACTCAGAAATGGTGCCAAACTGTTGCAAACAATCCCCTGAAGGCTTTTTCGGTGGAAACAGGTGGGTATATATCATGGGAAACAGAATTAGCCCTCGACGTCTGAACAACTTTTTTTGAAAAAATCCCTAAGCCGCGCGGTCACAATTTCTTCAAAATTTCTGACGTTCTGCAATTCACTCAGAAATGGTGCCAAACTGTTGCAAACAATCCCCTGAAGGGTTTTTCGGTGGAAACAGGTGGGTATATATCATGGGAAACAGAATTAGCCCTCGACGTCTGAACAACTTTTTTTGAAAAAATCCCTAAGCCGCGCGGTCACAAATTCTTCAAAATTTCTGACGTTCTGCAATTAACTCAGAAATGGTGCCACACTGTTGCAAACAATCCCCTGAAATGTTTTTCAGTGGAAACAGGTGGGTTTTTATCATCGGAAACAGAATTAGCCCTCGACGTCTGAACAACTTTTTTTGAAAACATCCCTAAGCCGCGGGGTCACAATTTCTTCAAAATTTCTGACGTTCTGCAATTAACTCAGAAATGGTGCCAAAATGTTGCAAACAATCCCCTGAAAGGTTTTTCAGTGGAAACAGGTGGGTTTTTATCATTGGAAACAGAATTAGCCCTCGACGCCTAAACAACTTTTTTTGAAAAAATCCGTAAGCCGCGCCGTCACAATTTCAGCAAAAAACTGACGTTCTGCAATTCATTCAAAGATGGTGCTAAACTGTTGCAAACGATCCCCTGAAGGGTTTTTCGGTGGAAACAGGTGGGTTTTTATCATCGGAAACAGAATTAGCCCTCGACGTCTGAACAAGTTTTTTTGAAAAAATCCCTAAGCCGCGCAGTCACAATTTCTTCAATATTTCTGACGTTCTGCAATTTACTCAGAAATGGTGCCAAACTGTTGCAAACGATCCCCTGAAAGGTTTTTCAGTGGAAACAGGTGGGTTTTTATCATCGGAAACAGAATTAGCCCTCGACGTCTGAACAACTTTTTTTGAAAAAATCCCTAAGCCGCGCGGTCGCAATTTCTTCAAAATTTCTGACGTTCTGCAATTCACTCAGAAATGATGCCAAACTGTTGCAAACAATCCCCTGAAGGCTTTTTCGGTGGAAACAGGTGGGTATATATCATGGGAAACAGAATTAGCCCTCGACGTCTGAACAACTTTTTTTGGAAAAATCCCTAAGCCTCGCGGTCACAATTTCTTCAAAATTTCTGACGTTCTGCAATTCACTCAGAAATGGTGCCAAACTGTTGCAAACAATCCCCTGAAGGGTTTTTCGGTGGAAACAGGTGGGTATATATCATGGGAAAGAGAATTAGCCCTCGACGTCTGAACAACTTTTTTTGAAAAAATCCCTAAGCCGCGCGGTCACAAATTCTTCAAAATTTCTGACGTTCTGCAATTCACTCAGAAATGGTGCCAAAATGTTGCAAACAATCCTCTGAAAGGTTTTTCAGTGGAAACAGGTGGGTTTTTATCATCGGAAACAGAATTAGCCCTCGACGCCTAAACAACTTTTTTTGAAAAAATCCCTAAGCCGCGCGGTCACAATTTGAGCAAAACACTGACGTTGTGCAATTCATTCAAAGATGGTGCTAAACTGTTGCAAACGATCCCCTGAAGGGTTTTTCGGTGGAAACAGGTGGGTTTTTATCATCGGAAACAGAATTAGCCCTCGACGTCTGAACAAGTTTTTTTTGAAAAAATCCCTAAGCCGCGCAGTCACAATTTCTTCAATATTTCTGACGTTCTGCAATTCACTCAGAAATGGTGCCAAACTGTTGCAAACAATCCCCTGAAAACTTTTTCGGTGGAAACAGGTGGGTATTTATCATGGGAAACAGAATTAGCCCTCGAAGTCTGAACAACTTTTTTTGAAAAAATCCCTAAGCCGCGCGGTCACAATTTCAGCAAAAATCTGACGTTCTGCAATTCACTCAGAAATGGTGCCAAACTGTTGCAAACGATCCCCTGAAAGGTTTTTCGGTGGAAACAGGTGGGTATTTATCATCGGAAACAGAATTAGCCCTCGACCTCTGAACAACTTTTTTTGAAAAAATCCCTAAGCCGCGCGGTCACAATTTCTTCAAAATTTCTGACGTTCTGCAATTCACTCAGAAATGGTGCCAAACTGTTGCAAACAATCCCCTGAAGGGTTTTTCGGTGGAAACAGGTGGGTATATATCATGGGAAACAGAATTAGCCCTCAACGTCTGAACAACTTTTTTTGAAAAAATCCCTAAGGCGCGGTGTCACAATTTCTTCAAAATTTCTGACGTTCTGCAATTCACTCAGAAATAGTGCCAAACTGTTGCAAACAATCCCCTGAAGGGTTTTTCGGTGGAAACAGGTGGGTATATATCATGGGAAACAGAATTAGCCCTCGACGTCTGAACAACTTTTTTTGAAAAAATCCCTAAGCCGCGCGGTCACAAATGCTTCAAAATTTCTGACGTTATGCCATTTACTCAGAAATGGTGCCAAACTGTTGCAAACGATCCCCTGAAAGGTTTTTCAGTGGAAACAGGTGGGTTTTTATCATGGGAAACAGAATTAGCCCTCGACGTCTGAACAACTTTTTTTGAAAAAATCCCTAAGCCGCGCGGTCACAATTTCTTCAAAATTTCTGACGTTCTGCAATTCACTCAGAAATGGTGCCAAACTGTTGCAAACAATCCCCTGAAGGGTTTTTCGGTGGAAACAGGTGGGTATATATCATGGGAAACAGAATTAGCCCTCGACGTCTGAACAACTTTTTTTGAAAAAATCCCTAAGCCGCGCGGTCACAATTTCTTCAAAATTTCTGACGTTCTGCAATTCACTCAGAAATGGTGCCAAAATGTTGCAAACAATCCCCTGAAAGGTTTTTCGGTGGAAACAGGTGGGTTTTTATCATCGGAAACAGAATTAGCCCTCGACGCCTAAACAACTTTTTTTGAAAAAATCCCTAAGCCGCGCGGTCACAATTTCAGCAAAAAACTGACGTTCTGCAATTCATTCAAAGATGGTGCTAAACTGTTGCAAACGATCCCCTGAAGGGTTTTTCGGTGGAAACAGGTGGGTATATATCATGGGAAACAGAATTAGCCCTCGACGTCTGAAAAACTTTTTTTGAAAAAATCCCTAAGCCGCGCGGTCACAATTTCTTCAAAATTTCTGACGTTCTGCCATTTACTCAGAAATCGTGCCAAACTGTTGCAAACGATCCCCTGAAGGGTTTTTCGGTGGAAACAGGTGGGTATTTATCATGGGAAACAGAATTCGCCCTCGACGTCTGAACAACTTTTTTTCAAAAAATCCCTAAGCCGCGCGGTCACAATTTCTTGAAAATTTCTGACGTTCTGCAATTCACTCAGAAATGGTGCCAAACTGTTGCAAACAATCCCCTGAAGGCTTTTTCGGTGGAAACAGGTGGGTATTTATCATGGGAAACAGAATTAGCCCTCGAAGTCTGAACAACTTTTTTTGAAAAAATCCCTAAGCCGCGCGGTCACAATTTCAGCAAAATTTCTGACGTTCTGCAATTCACTCAGAAATGGTGCCAAACTGTTGCAAACGATCCCCTGAAAGGTTTTTCAGTGGAAACAGGTGTGTTTTTATCATCGGAAACAGAATTAGCCCTCAACGTCTGACCACCTTTTTTTGAAAAAATCCCTAAGCCGCGCGGTTACTATTTCAGCAAAAATGTGACGTTCTGCAATTCATTTAAAGATGGTGCTAAACTGTTACAAACGATCCCCTGAAGGGTTTTTCGGTGGAAACAGGTGGGTATTTATCATCGGAAACAGAATTAGCCCTCGACGTCTGAACAATTTTTTTTGAAAAAATCCCTAAGCCGCGCGGTCACAATTTCTTCAAAATTTCTAACGTTCTGCAATTCACTCAGAAATGGTGCCAAACTGTTGCAAACGATCCCCTGAAGGGTTTTTCGGTGGAAACAGGTGGGTATATATCATGGGAAACAGAATTAGCCCTCGACGTCTGAAAAACTTTTTTTGAAAAAATCCCTAAGCCGCGCGGTCACAATTTCTTCAAAATTTCTGACGTTCTGCCATTTACTCAGAAATCGTGCCAAACTGTTGCAAACGATCCCCTGAAGGGTTTTTCGGTGGAAACAGGTGGGTATTTATCATCGGAAACAGAATTAGCCCTCGACGTCTGAACAACTTTTTTTGAAAAAATCCCTAAGCCGCGCGGTCACAATTTCTTCAAAATTTCTGACGTTCTGCAATTCACTCAGAAATGGTGCCAAACTGTTGCAAACAATCCCCTGAAGGCTTTTTCGGTGGAAACAGGTGGGTATTTATCATGGGAAACAGAATTAGCCTTCGAAGTCTGAACAACTTTTTTTGAAAAAATCCCTAAGCCGCGCGGTCACAATTTCTTCAAAATTTCTGACGTTCTGCAATTCACTCAGAAATGGTGCCAAACTGTTGCAAACAATCCCCTGAAGGCTTTTTCGGTGGAAACAGGTGGGTATTTATCATGGGAAACAGAATTAGCCCTCGACGTCTGAACAACTTTTTTTGAAAAAATCCCTAAGGCGCGCGGTCACAATTTCTTCAAAATTTCTGTCGTTCTGCAATTCACTCAGAAATGGTGCCAAACTGTTGCAAACTATCCCCAGAAGGGTTTTTCGGTGGAAACAGGTGGGTATATATCATGGGAAACAGAATTAGCCCTCGACGTCTGAACAACTTTTTTTGAAAAAATCCCTAAGCCGCGCGGTCACAATTTCAGCAAAAAACTGATGTTCTGCAATTCATTCAAAGATGGTGCTACACTGTTGCAAACGATCCCCTGAAGGGTTTTTCGGTGGAAACAGGTGGGTTTTTATCATCGGAAACAGAATTAGCCCTCGATGTCTGAACAAGTTTTTTTGAAAAAATCCCTAAGCCGCGCGGTCACAATTTCTTCAAAATTTCTGACGTTCTGCAATTCACTCAGAATGGTGCCAAAATGTTGCAAACGATCCCCTGAAAGGTTTTTCTGTGGAAACAGGTGGGTTTTTATAATCGGAAACAGAATTAGCCCTCGACGTCTGAACAATTTTTTTTGAAAAAATCCCGAAGCCGCACGGTCACAATTTCTCCAAAATTTCTGATGTTCTGCCATTTACTCAGAAATGCTGCCAAACTCTTGCAAACGATCCCCTGAAAGGTTTTTCAGTGGAAACAGGTGGGTTTTGTGACCCTCAACAGTCACAATTTCTTCAAAAATCTGCCGTTCTGCAATTCATTCAAAGATGGTGCTAAACTGTTGCAAACGATCCCCTGAAGGGTTTTTCGGTGGAAACAGGTGGGTTTTATCCTCGGAAACAGAATTAGCCCTCAACGTCTGAACAACTTTTTTTGAAAAAATCCCTAAGCCGCGCGGTCACAATTTCTTCAAAATTTCTGACGTTCTGCAATTCACACAGAAATGGTGCCACACTGTTGCAAACAATCCCCTGAAGGGTTTTTCGGTGGAAACAGGTGGGTATATATCATGGGAAACAGAATTAGCCCTCGACGTATGAACAACTTTTTTTTGAAAAAATCCCTAAGCCGCGCGGTCACAATTTCTTCAAAATTTCTGACGTTCTGCAATTCACTCAGAAATGGTGCCAAACTGTTGCAAACAATCCCCTGAAGGGTTTTTCGGTGGGAACAGGTGGGTATATATCATGGGAAACAGAATTAGCCCTCGACGTCTGAACAACTTTTTTTGGAAAAATCCCTAAGCCGCGCGGTCACAATTTCTTCCAAATTTCTGACGTTCTGCAATTTACTCAGAAATGGTGCCAAACTGTTGCAAACGATCCCCTGAAAGGTTTTTCAGTTGAAACAGGTGGGTTTTTATCATCGGAAACAGAATTAGCCCTCGACGTCTGATCAACTTTTTTTGAAAAAATCCCTAAGCCACGCGGTCACAATTTCTTCAAAAATCTAACGTTCTGCAATTCATTCAAAGATGGTGCTAAACTGTTGCAAACGATCCCCTGAAGGCTTCTTCGGTGGAAACAGGTGGGTATTTATCATCGGAAACAGAATTAGCCCTCGACGTCTGAACAACTTTTTTTGAAAAAATCCCTAAGCCGCGCGGTCACAATTTCTTCAAAATTTCTGACGTTCTGCAATTCACTCAGAAATGGTGCCAAACTGTTGCAAACAATCCCCTGAAGGCTTTTTCGGTGGAAACAGGTGGGTATTTATCATGGGAAACAGAATTAGCCTTCGAAGTCTGAACAACTTTTTTTGAAAAAATCCCTAAGCCGCGCGGTCACAATTTCTTCAAAATTTCTGACGTTCTGCAATTCACTCAGAAATGGTGCCAAACTGTTGCAAACAATCCCCTGAAGGCTTTTTCGGTGGAAACAGGTGGGTATTTATCATGGGAAACAGAATTAGCCCTCGACGTCTGAACAACTTTTTTTGAAAAAATCCCTAAGGCGCGCGGTCACAATTTCTTCAAAATTTCTGTCGTTCTGCAATTCACTCAGAAATGGTGCCAAACTGTTGCAAACAATCCCCTGAAGGGTTTTTCGGTGGAAACAGGTGGGTATATATCATGGGAAACAGAATTAGCCCTCGACGTCTGAACAACTTTTTTTGAAAAAATCCCTAAGCCGCACGGTCACAATTTCAGCAAAAAACTGATGTTCTGCAATTCATTCAAAGATGGTGCTACACTGTTGCAAACGATCCCCTGAAGGGTTTTTCGGTGGAAACAGGTGGGTTTTTATCATCGGAAACAGAATTAGCCCTCGATGTCTGAACAAGTTTTTTTGAAAAAATCCCTAAGCCGCGCGGTCACAATTTCTTCAAAATTTCTGACGTTCTGCAATTCACTCAGAATGGTGCCAAAATGTTGCAAACGATCCCCTGAAAGGTTTTTCGGTGGAAACAGGTGGGTTTTTATAATCGGAAACAGAATTAGCCCTCGACGTCTGAACAATTTTTTTTGAAAAAATCCCGAAGCCGCACGGTCACAATTTCTCCAAAATTTCTGATGTTCTGCCATTTACTCAGAAATGCTGCCAAACTCTTGCAAACGATCCCCTGAAAGGTTTTTCAGTGGAAACAGGTGGGTTTTGTGACCCTCAACGGTCACAATTTCTTCAAAAATCTGCCGTTCTGCAATTCATTCAAAGATGGTGCTAAACTGTTGCAAACGATCCCCTGAAGGGTTTTTCGGTGGAAACAGGTGGGTTTTATCCTCGGAAACAGAATTAGCCCTCAACGTCTGAACAACTTTTTTTGAAAAAATCCCTAAGCCGCGTGGTCACAATTTCTTCAAAATTTCTGACGTTCTGCAATTCACACAGAAATGGTGCCACACTGTTGCAAACAATCCCCTGAAGGGTTTTTCGGTGGAAACAGGTGGGTATATATCATGGGAAACAGAATTAGCCCTCGACGTATGAACAACTTTTTTTTGAAAAAATCCCTAAGCCGCGCGGTCACAATTTCTTCAAAATTTCTGACGTTCTGCAATTCACTCAGAAATGGTGCCAAACTGTTGCAAACAATCCCCTGAAGGGTTTTTCGGTGGAAACAGGTGGGTATATATCATGGGAAACAGAATTAGCCCTCGACGTCTGAACAACTTTTTTTGAAAAAATCCCTAAGCCGCGCGGTCACAATTTCAGCAAAAAACTGACGTTCTGCAATTCATTCAAAGATGGTGCTATACTGTTGCAAACGATCCCCTGAAGGGTTTTTCGGTGGAAACAGGTGGGTTTTTATCATCGGAAAGAGAATTAGCCCTCGATGTCTGAACAAGTTTTTTTGAAAAAATCCCTAAGCCGCGCGGTCACAATTTCTTCAATATTTCTGACGTTCTGCAATTCACTCAGAAATAGTGCTATACTGTTGCAAACGATCCCCTGAAGGGTTTTTCGGTGGAAACAGGTGGGTATATATCATGGGAAACAGAATTAGCCCTCGACGTCTGAACAACTTTTTTTGAAAAAATCCCTAAGCCGCGCGGTCACAATTTCTTCAAAATTTCTGACGTTCTGCCATTTACTCAGAAATCGTGCCAAACTGTTGCAAACGATCCCCTGAAGGCTTCTTCGGTGGAAACAGGTGGGTATTTATCATGGGAAACAGAATTAGCCTTCTTAGTCTGAACAACTTTTTTTGAAAAAATCCCTAAGCCGCGCGGTCACAATTTCTTCAAAATTTCTGACGTTCTGCAATTCACTCAGAAATGGTGCCAAACTGTTGCAAACAATCCCCTGAAGGCTTTTTCGGTGGAAACAGGTGGGTATTTATCATGGGAAACAGAATTAGCCCTCGACGTCTGAACAACTTTTTTTGAAAAAATCCCTAAGGCGCGCGGTCACAATTTCTTCAAAATTTCTGTCGTTCTGCAATTCACTCAGAAATGGTGCCAAACTGTTGCAAACAATCCCCTGAAGGGTTTTTCGGTGGAAACAGGTGGGTATATATCATGGGAAACAGAATTAGCCCTCGACGTCTGAAAAACTTTTTTTGAAAAAATCCCTAAGCCGCGCGGTCACAATTTCAGCAAAAAACTGATGTTCTGCAATTCATTCAAAGATGGTGCTACACTGTTGCAAACGATCCCCTGAAGGGTTTTTCGGTGGAAACAGGTGGGTTTTTATCATCGGAAACAGAATTAGCCCTCGTTGTCTGAAGAAGTTTTTTTGAAAAAATCCCTAAGCCGCGCGGTCACAATTTCTTCAAAATTTCTGACGTTCTGCAATTCACTCAGAATGGTGCCAAAATGTTGCAAACGATCCCCTGAAAGGTTTTTCGGTGGAAACAGGTGGGTTTTTATAATCGGAAACAGAATTAGCCCTCGACGTCTGAACAATTTTTTTTGAAAAAATCCCGAAGCCGCACGGTCACAATTTCTCCAAAATTTCTGATGTTCTGCCATTTACTCAGAAATGCTGCCAAACTCTTGCAAACGATCCCCTGAAAGGTTTTTCAGTGGAAACAGGTGGGTTTTGTGACCCTCAACGGTCACAATTTCTTCAAAAATCTGCCGTTCTGCAATTCATTCAAAGATGGTGCTAAACTGTTGCAAACGATCCCCTGAAGGGTTTTTCGGTGGAAACAGGTGGGTTTTATCCTCGGAAACAGAATTAGCCCTCAACGTCTGAACAACTTTTTTTGAAAAAATCCCTAAGCCGCGTGGTCACAATTTCTTCAAAATTTCTGACGTTCTGCAATTCACACAGAAATGGTGCCACACTGTTGCAAACAATCCCCTGAAGGGTTTTTCGGTGGGAACAGGTGGGTATATATCATGGGAAACAGAATTAGCCCTCGACGTCTGAACAACTTTTTTTGGAAAAATCCCTAAGCCGCGCGGTCACAATTTCTTCCAAATTTCTGACGTTCTGCAATTTACTCAGAAATGGTGCCAAACTGTTGCAAACGATCCCCTGAAAGGTTTTTCAGTTGAAACAGGTGGGTTTTTATCATCGGAAACAGAATTAGCCCTCGACGTCTGATCAACTTTTTTTGAAAAAATCCCTAAGCCACGCGGTCACAATTTCTTCAAAAATCTGACGTTCTGCAATTCATTCAAAGATGGTGCTAAACTGTTGCAAACGATCCCCTGAAGGCTTTTTCGGTGGAAACAGGTGGGTATTTATCATCGGAAACAGAATTAGCCCTCGACGTCTGAACAACTTTTTTTGAAAAAATCCCTAAGCCGCGCGGTCACAATTTCTTCAAAATTTCTGACGTTCTGCAATTCACTCAGAAATGGTGCCAAACTGTTGCAAACAATCCCCTGAAGGGTTTTTCGGTGGAAACAGGTGGGTATATATCATGGGAAACAGAATTAGCCCTCGACGTCTGAAGAACTTTTTTTGAAAAAATCCCTAAGCCACGCGGTCACAATTTCTTCAAAATTTCTGACGTTCTGCAATTTACTCAGAAATGGTGCCAAACTGTTGCAAACGATCCCCTGAAGGCTTTTTCGGTGGAAACAGGTGGGTATTTATCATGGGAAACAGAATTAGCCCTCGACGTCTGAACAACTTTTTTTGAAAAAATCCCTAAGGCGCGCGGTCACAATTTCTTCAAAATTTCTGTCGTTCTGCAATTCACTCAGAAATGGTGCCAAACTGTTGCAAACAATCCCCTGAAGGGTTTTTCAGTGGAAACAGGTGGGTATATATCATGGGAAACAGAATTAGCCCTCGACGTCTGAACAACTTTTTTTGGAAAAATCCCTAAGCCGCGCGGTCACAATTTCTTCCAAATTTCTGACGTTCTGCAATTTACTCAGAAATGGTGCCAAACTGTTGCAAACGATCCCCTGAAAGGTTTTTCAGTTGAAACAGGTGGGTTTTTATCATCGGAAACAGAATTAGCCCTCGACGTCTGATCAACTTTTTTTGAAAAAATCCCTAAGCCGCGCGGTCACAATTTCTTCAAAATTTCTGACGTTCTGCAATTCACTCAGAAATGGTGCCAAACTGTTGCAAACAATCCCCTGAAGGGTTTTTCGGTGGAAACAGGTGGGTATATATCATGGGAAACAGAATTAGCCCTCGACGTCTGAAGAACTTTTTTTGAAAAAATCCCTAAGCCACGCGGTCACAATTTCTTCAAAATTTCTGACGTTCTGCAATTTACTCAGAAATGGTGCCAAACTGTTGCAAACGATCCCCTGAAGGCTTTTTCGGTGGAAACAGGTGGGTATTTATCATGGGAAACAGAATTAGCCCTCGACGTCTGAACAACTTTTTTTGAAAAAATCCCTAAGGCGCGCGGTCACAATTTCTTCAAAATTTCTGTCGTTCTGCAATTCACTCAGAAATGGTGCCAAACTGTTGCAAACAATCCCCTGAAGGGTTTTTCAGTGGAAACAGGTGGGTATATATCATGGGAAACAGAATTAGCCCTCGACGTCTGAACAACTTTTTTTGAAAAAATCCCTAAGCCGCGCGGTCACAATTTCAGCAAAAAACTGACGTTCTGCAATTCATTCAAAGATGGTGCTATACTGTTGCAAACGATCCCCTGAAGGGTTTTTCGGTGGAAACAGGTGGGTTTTTATCATCGGAAAGAGAATTAGCCCTCGATGTCTGAACAAGTTTTTTTGAAAAAATCCCTAAGCCGCGCGGTCACAATTTCTTCAAAATTTCTGACGTTCTGCAATTTACTCAGAAATGGTGCCAAACTGTTGCAAACGATCCCCTGAAGGCTTTTTCGGTGGAAACAGGTGGGTATTTATCATGGGAAACAGAATTAGCCCTCGACGTCTGAACAACTTTTTTTGAAAAAATCCCTAAGGCGCGCGGTCACAATTTCTTCAAAATTTCTGTCGTTCTGCAATTCACTCAGAAATGGTGCCAAACTGTTGCAAACAATCCCCTGAAGGGTTTTTCAGTGGAAACAGGGGGGTATATATCATGGGAAACAGAATTAGCCCTCGACGTCTGAACAACTTTTTTTGAAAAAATCCCTAAGCCGCGCGGTCACAATTTCAGCAAAAAACTGACGTTCTGCAATTCATTCAAAGATGGTGCTATACTGTTGCAAACGATCCCCTGAAGGGTTTTTCGGTGGAAACAGGTGGGTTTTTATCATCGGAAAGAGAATTAGCCCTCGATGTCTGAACAAGTTTTTTTGAAAAAATCCCTAAGCCGCGCGGTCACAATTTCTTCAATATTTCTGACGTTCTGCAATTCACTCAGAAATGGTGCCAAACTGTTGCAAACGATCCCCTGAAGGGTTTTTCGGTGGAAACAGGTGGGTATATATCATGGGAAACAGAATTAGCCCTCGACGTCTGAACCACTTTTTTTGAAAAAATCCCTAAGCCGCGCGGTCACAATTTCAGCAAAAATCTGAAGTTCTGCAATTCATTCAAAATGGTGCTAAACTGTTGCAAACGAACCCCTGAAAGGTTTTTCAGTGGAAACAGGTGGGCTTTTATCATCGGAAACAGAATTAGCCCTCGACGTCTGAACAACTTTTTTTGAAAAAATCCCTAAGGCGCGCGGTCACAATTTCTTCAAAAGTTCTGACATTCTGCAATTCACTCAGAAATGGTGCCAAACTGTTGCAAACGATCCCCTGAAAGGTTTTTCAGTGGAAACAGGTTGGTTTTTATCATCGGAAAGACTATTAGCCCTCGACGTCTGAACAACTTTTTTTGAAAAAATCCCTAAACCGCGCGGTCACAATTTCTTCAAAATTTCTGACGTTCTGTAATTCACTCAGAAATGGTGCCAAACTGTTGCAAACGATCCCCTGAAAGGTTTTTCAGTGGAAACAGGTGGGTTTTTATCATCGGAAACAGAATTAGCCCTCGACGACTGAAGAACCTTTTTTGAAAAAATCCCTAAGCCGCACAGTCACAATTTCAGCAAAAATCTGACGTTCTGCAATTCACTCAGAAATGGTGCCAAACTGTTGCAAACGATCCCCTGAAAGGTTTTTCAGTGGAAACAGGTGGGTTTTTATCATCGGAAACAGAATTAGCCCTCGACGACTGAAGAACCTTTTTTGAAAAAATCCCTAAGCCGCACAGTCACAATTTCAGCAAAAATCTGACGTTCTGCAATTCACTCAGAAATGGTGCCAAACTGTTGCAAACAATCCCCTGAAGGGTTTTTCAGTGGAAACAGGTGGGTATATATCATGGGAAACAGAATTAGCCCTCGACGTCTGAACAACTTTTTTTGGAAAAATCCCTAAGCCGCGCGGTCACAATTTCTTCCAAATTTCTGACGTTCTGCAATTTACTCAGAAATGGTGCCAAACTGTTGCAAACGATCCCCTGAAAGGTTTTTCAGTTGAAACAGGTGGGTTTTTATCATCGGAAACAGAATTAGCCCTCGACGTCTGATCAACTTTTTTTGAAAAAATCCCTAAGCCGCGCGGTCACAATTTCTTCAAAATTTCTGACGTTCTGCAATTCACTCAGAAATGGTGCCAAACTGTTGCAAACAATCCCCTGAAGGGTTTTTCGGTGGAAACAGGTGGGTATATATCATGGGAAACAGAATTAGCCCTCGACGTCTGAAGAACTTTTTTTGAAAAAATCCCTAAGCCACGCGGTCACAATTTCTTCAAAATTTCTGACGTTCTGCAATTTACTCAGAAATGGTGCCAAACTGTTGCAAACGATCCCCTGAAGGCTTTTTCGGTGGAAACAGGTGGGTATTTATCATGGGAAACAGAATTAGCCCTCGACGTCTGAACAACTTTTTTTGAAAAAATCCCTAAGGCGCGCGGTCACAATTTCTTCAAAATTTCTGTCGTTCTGCAATTCACTCAGAAATGGTGCCAAACTGTTGCAAACAATCCCCTGAAGGGTTTTTCAGTGGAAACAGGTGGGTATATATCATGGGAAACAGAATTAGCCCTCGACGTCTGAACAACTTTTTTTGAAAAAATCCCTAAGCCGCGCGGTCACAATTTCAGCAAAAAACTGACGTTCTGCAATTCATTCAAAGATGGTGCTATACTGTTGCAAACGATCCCCTGAAGGGTTTTTCGGTGGAAACAGGTGGGTTTTTATCATCGGAAAGAGAATTAGCCCTCGATGTCTGAACAAGTTTTTTTGAAAAAATCCCTAAGCCGCGCGGTCACAATTTCTTCAAAATTTCTGACGTTCTGCAATTTACTCAGAAATGGTGCCAAACTGTTGCAAACGATCCCCTGAAGGCTTTTTCGGTGGAAACAGGTGGGTATTTATCATGGGAAACAGAATTAGCCCTCGACGTCTGAACAACTTTTTTTGAAAAAATCCCTAAGGCGCGCGGTCACAATTTCTTCAAAATTTCTGTCGTTCTGCAATTCACTCAGAAATGGTGCCAAACTGTTGCAAACAATCCCCTGAAGGGTTTTTCAGTGGAAACAGGTGGGTATATATCATGGGAAACAGAATTAGCCCTCGACGTCTGAACAACTTTTTTTGAAAAAATCCCTAAGCCGCGCGGTCACAATTTCAGCAAAAAACTGACGTTCTGCAATTCATTCAAAGATGGTGCTATACTGTTGCAAACGATCCCCTGAAGGGTTTTTCGGTGGAAACAGGTGGGTTTTTATCATCGGAAAGAGAATTAGCCCTCGATGTCTGAACAAGTTTTTTTGAAAAAATCCCTAAGCCGCGCGGTCACAATTTCTTCAATATTTCTGACGTTCTGCAATTCACTCAGAAATGGTGCCAAACTGTTGCAAACGATCCCCTGAAGGGTTTTTCGGTGGAAACAGGTGGGTATATATCATGGGAAACAGAATTAGCCCTCGACGTCTGAACCACTTTTTTTGAAAAAATCCCTAAGCCGCGCGGTCACAATTTCAGCAAAAATCTGAAGTTCTGCAATTCATTCAAAATGGTGCTAAACTGTTGCAAACGAACCCCTGAAAGGTTTTTCAGTGGAAACAGGTGGGCTTTTATCATCGGAAACAGAATTAGCCCTCGACGTCTGAACAACTTTTTTTGAAAAAATCCCTAAGGCGCGCGGTCACAATTTCTTCAAAAGTTCTGACATTCTGCAATTCACTCAGAAATGGTGCCAAACTGTTGCAAACGATCCTCTGAAAGGTTTTTCAGTGGAAACAGGTTGGTTTTTATCATCGGAAAGAGTATTAGCCCTCGACGTCTGAACAACTTTTTTTGAAAAAATCCCTAAACCGCGCGGTCACAATTTCTTCAAAATTTCTGACGTTCTGTAATTCACTCAGAAATGGTGCCAAACTGTTGCAAACGATCCCCTGAAAGGTTTTTCAGTGGAAACAGGTGGGTTTTTATCATCGGAAACAGAATTAGCCCTCGACGACTGAAGAACCTTTTTTGAAAAAATCCCTAAGCCGCACAGTCACAATTTCAGCAAAAATCTGACGTTCTGCAATTCACTCAGAAATGGTGCCAAACTGTTGCAAACGATCCCCTGAAAGGTTTTTCAGTGGAAACAGGTGGGTTTTTATAATCGGAAACAGAATTAGCCCTCGACGTCTGAACAACATTTAT
This sequence comes from Podarcis melisellensis, assembly GCF_964234715.1. Lineage (NCBI taxonomy): Eukaryota > Metazoa > Chordata > Lepidosauria > Squamata > Lacertidae > Podarcis > Podarcis melisellensis. The sequence continues at coordinate 91,217,779 of NC_138538.1, read as the reverse complement.
TCAAAAAATCCCTAAGCCGCGCGGTCACAATATCAGCAAAAATCAGACGTTATGCAATTCATTCAAAGATGGTGCTAAACTGTTGCAAACGATCCCCTGAAGGGTTTTTCGGTGGAAACAGGTGGGTTTTTATCATCGGAAACAGAATTAGCCTTCGACGTCTGAACAACCTTACTTGAAAAAATCCCCAAGCTGCGCGGTCACAATTTCTTCAAAATTTCTGACGTTCTGTAATTCACTCAGAAATGGTGCCAAACTGTTTCAAACGATCCCCTGAAAGGTTTTTCAGTGGAAACAGGTGGGTTTTTATCATCGGAAACAGAATTAGCCCTCGACGTCTGAACAACTTTTTTTGAAAAAATCCCTAAGCCGCGCGGTCACAATTTCAGCAAAAATCTGACGTTCTGCAATTCATTCAAACATGGTGCTAAACTGTTGCAAACGAACCCCTGAAGGGTTTTTTGGTGGAAACAGGTGGGTATTTATGATCGGAAACAGAATTAGCCCTCGACGTCTGAACAACTTTTTTTGAAAAAATCCCTATTTCTTCAAAATTCAAAATTTCTTCAAAATTTCTGACCTTCTGCAATTCACTCAGAAATGGTGCCAAACTGTTGCAAACGATCCCCTGAAAGGTTTTTCAGTGGAAACAGGTGGGTTTTTATCATCGGAAACAGAATTAGCCCTCGACGTCTGAACAACTTTTTTTGAAAAAATCCCTAAGCCGCGCGGTCACAATTTCTTCAAAAGTTCTGACATTCTGCAATTCACTCAGAAATGGTGCCAAACTGTTGCAAACGATCCCCTGAAAGGTTTTTCAGTGGAAACAGGTGGGTTTTTATCATCGGAAACAGAATTAGCCTTCGACGTCTGAACAACCTTACTTGAAAAAATCCCCAAGCTGCGCGGTCACAATTTCTTCAAAATTTCTGACGTTCTGTAATTCACTCAGAAATGGTGCCAAACTGTTTCAAACGATCCCCTGAAAGGTTTTTCAGTGGAAACAGGTGGGTTTTTATCATCGGAAACAGAATTAGCCCTCGACGTCTGAACAACTTTTTTTGAAAAAATCCCTAAGCCGCGCGGTCACAATTTCAGCAAAAATCTGACGTTCTGCAATTCATTCAAACATGGTGCTAAACTGTTGCAAACGAACCCCTGAAGGGTTTTTTGGTGGAAACAGGTGGGTATTTATGATCGGAAACAGAATTAGCCCTCGACGTCTGAACAACTTTTTTTGAAAAAATCCCTAAGGCGCGCGGTCACAATTTCTTCAAAACTTCTGACGTTCTGCAATTCACTCAGAAATGGTGCCAAACTGTTGCAAACAATCCCCTGAAAGGTTTTTCAGTGGAAACAGGTGGGTTTTTATCATCGGAAATAGAATTAGCCCTCGACGTCTGAACAACTTTTTTTGAAAAAATCCCTAAACCGCGCGGTCACAATTTCTTCAAAATTTCTGACGTTCTGTAATTCACTCAGAAATGGTGCCAAACTGTTGCAAACAATCCCCTGAAGGGTTTTTCGGTGGAAACAGGTGGGTATATATCATGGGAAACAGAATTAGCCCTCAACGTCTGAACAACTTTTTTTGAAAAAATCCCTAAGGCGCGGTGTCACAATTTCTTCAAAATTTCTGACGTTCTGCAATTCACTCAGAAATAGTGCCAAACTGTTGCAAACAATCCCCTGAAGGGTTTTTCGGTGGAAACAGGTGGGTATATATCATGGGAAACAGAATTAGCCCTCAACGTCTGAACAACTTTTTTTGAAAAAATCCCTAAGCCGCGCGGTCACAAATGCTTCAAAATTTCTGACGTTATGCCATTTACTCAGAAATGGTGCCAAACTGTTGCAAACGATCCCCTGAAAGGTTTTTCAGTGGAAACAGGTGGGTTTTTATCATGGGAAACAGAATTAGCCCTCGACGTCTGAACAACTTTTTTTGAAAAAATCCCTAAGCCGCGCGGTCACAATTTCTTCAAAATTTCTGACGTTCTGCAATTCACTCAGAAATGGTGCCAAACTGTTGCAAACAATCCCCTGAAGGGTTTTTCGGTGGAAACAGGTGGGTATATATCATGGGAAACAGAATTAGCCCTCGACGTCTGAACAACTTTTTTTGAAAAAATCCCTAAGCCGCGCGGTCACAATTTCTTCAAAATTTCTGACGTTCTGCAATTCACTCAGAAATGGTGCCAAAATGTTGCAAACAATCCCCTGAAAGGTTTTTCGGTGGAAACAGGTGGGTTTTTATCATCGGAAACAGAATTAGCCCTCGACGCCTAAACAACTTTTTTTGAAAAAATCCCTAAGCCGCGCGGTCACAATTTCAGCAAAAAACTGACGTTCTGCAATTCATTCAAAGATGGTGCTAAACTGTTGCAAACGATCCCCTGAAGGGTTTTTCGGTGGAAACAGGTGGGTATATATCATGGGAAACAGAATTAGCCCTCGACGTCTGAAAAACTTTTTTTGAAAAAATCCCTAAGCCGCGCGGTCACAATTTCTTCAAAATTTCTGACGTTCTGCCATTTACTCAGAAATCGTGCCAAACTGTTGCAAACGATCCCCTGAAGGGTTTTTCGGTGGAAACAGGTGGGTATTTATCATGGGAAACAGAATTCGCCCTCGACGTCTGAACAACTTTTTTTCAAAAAATCCCTAAGCCGCGCGGTCACAATTTCTTGAAAATTTCTGACGTTCTGCAATTCACTCAGAAATGGTGCCAAACTGTTGCAAACAATCCCCTGAAGGCTTTTTCGGTGGAAACAGGTGGGTATTTATCATGGGAAACAGAATTAGCCCTCGAAGTCTGAACAACTTTTTTTGAAAAAATCCCTAAGCCGCGCGGTCACAATTTCAGCAAAATTTCTGACGTTCTGCAATTCACTCAGAAATGGTGCCAAACTGTTGCAAACGATCCCCTGAAAGGTTTTTCAGTGGAAACAGGTGTGTTTTTATCATCGGAAACAGAATTAGCCCTCAACGTCTGACCACCTTTTTTTGAAAAAATCCCTAAGCCGCGCGGTTACTATTTCAGCAAAAATGTGACGTTCTGCAATTCATTTAAAGATGGTGCTAAACTGTTACAAACGATCCCCTGAAGGGTTTTTCAGTGGAAACAGGTGGGTATTTATCATCGGAAACAGAATTAGCCCTCGACGTCTGAACAATTTTTTTTGAAAAAATCCCTAAGCCGCGCGGTCACAATTTCTTCAAAATTTCTAACGTTCTGCAATTCACTCAGAAATGGTGCCAAACTGTTGCAAACGATCCCCTGAAGGGTTTTTCGGTGGAAACAGGTGGGTATATATCATGGGAAACAGAATTAGCCCTCGACGTCTGAAAAACTTTTTTTGAAAAAATCCCTAAGCCGCGCGGTCACAATTTCTTCAAAATTTCTGACGTTCTGCCATTTACTCAGAAATCGTGCCAAACAGTTGCAAACGATCCCCTGAAGGGTTTTTCGGTGGAAACAGGTGGGTATTTATCATCGGAAACAGAATTAGCCCTCGACGTCTGAACAACTTTTTTTGAAAAAATCCCTAAGCCGCGCGGTCACAATTTCTTCAAAATTTCTGACGTTCTGCAATTCACTCAGAAATGGTGCCAAACTGTTGCAAACAATCCCCTGAAGGCTTTTTCGGTGGAAACAGGTGGGTATTTATCATGGGAAACAGAATTAGCCTTCGAAGTCTGAACAACTTTTTTTGAAAAAATCCCTAAGCCGCGCGGTCACAATTTCTTCAAAATTTCTGACGTTCTGCAATTCACTCAGAAATGGTGCCAAACTGTTGCAAACAATCCCCTGAAGGCTTTTTCGGTGGAAACAGGTGGGTATTTATCATGGGAAACAGAATTAGCCCTCGACGTCTGAACAACTTTTTTTGAAAAAATCCCTAAGGCGCGCGGTCACAATTTCTTCAAAATTTCTGTCGTTCTGCAATTCACTCAGAAATGGTGCCAAACTGTTGCAAACAATCCCCTGAAGGGTTTTTCGGTGGAAACAGGTGGGTATATATCATGGGAAACAGAATTAGCCCTCGACGTCTGAACAACTTTTTTTGAAAAAATCCCTAAGCCGCGCGGTCACAATTTCAGCAAAAAACTGATGTTCTGCAATTCATTCAAAGATGGTGCTACACTGTTGCAAACGATCCCCTGAAGGGTTTTTCGGTGGAAACAGGTGGGTTTTTATCATCGGAAACAGAATTAGCCCTCGATGTCTGAACAAGTTTTTTTGAAAAAATCCCTAAGCCGCGCGGTCACAATTTCTTCAAAATTTCTGACGTTCTGCAATTCACTCAGAATGGTGCCAAAATGTTGCAAACGATCCCCTGAAAGGTTTTTCTGTGGAAACAGGTGGGTTTTTATAATCGGAAACAGAATTAGCCCTCGACGTCTGAACAATTTTTTTTGAAAAAATCCCGAAGCCGCACGGTCACAATTTCTCCAAAATTTCTGATGTTCTGCCATTTACTCAGAAATGCTGCCAAACTCTTGCAAACGATCCCCTGAAAGGTTTTTCAGTGGAAACAGGTGGGTTTTGTGACCCTCAACAGTCACAATTTCTTCAAAAATCTGCCGTTCTGCAATTCATTCAAAGATGGTGCTAAACTGTTGCAAACGATCCCCTGAAGGGTTTTTCGGTGGAAACAGGTGGGTTTTATCCTCGGAAACAGAATTAGCCCTCAACGTCTGAACAACTTTTTTTGAAAAAATCCCTAAGCCGCGTGGTCACAATTTCTTCAAAATTTCTGACGTTCTGCAATTCACACAGAAATGGTGCCACACTGTTGCAAACAATCCCCTGAAGGGTTTTTCGGTGGAAACAGGTGGGTATATATCATGGGAAACAGAATTAGCCCTCGACGTATGAACAACTTTTTTTTGAAAAAATCCCTAAGCCGCGCGGTCACAATTTCTTCAAAATTTCTGACGTTCTGCAATTCACTCAGAAATGGTGCCAAACTGTTGCAAACAATCCCCTGAAGGGTTTTTCGGTGGGAACAGGTGGGTATATATCATGGGAAACAGAATTAGCCCTCGACGTCTGAACAACTTTTTTTGGAAAAATCCCTAAGCCGCGCGGTCACAATTTCTTCCAAATTTCTGACGTTCTGCAATTTACTCAGAAATGGTGCCAAACTGTTGCAAACGATCCCCTGAAAGGTTTTTCAGTTGAAACAGGTGGGTTTTTATCATCGGAAACAGAATTAGCCCTCGACGTCTGATCAACTTTTTTTGAAAAAATCCCTAAGCCACGCGGTCACAATTTCTTCAAAAATCTGACGTTCTGCAATTCATTCAAAGATGGTGCTAAACTGTTGCAAACGATCCCCTGAAGGCTTCTTCGGTGGAAACAGGTGGGTATTTATCATCGGAAACAGAATTAGCCCTCGACGTCTGAACAACTTTTTTTGAAAAAATCCCTAAGCCGCGCGGTCACAATTTCTTCAAAATTTCTGACGTTCTGCAATTCACTCAGAAATGGTGCCAAACTGTTGCAAACAATCCCCTGAAGGCTTTTTCGGTGGAAACAGGTGGGTATTTATCATGGGAAACAGAATTAGCCTTCGAAGTCTGAACAACTTTTTTTGAAAAAATCCCTAAGCCGCGCGGTCACAATTTCTTCAAAATTTCTGACGTTCTGCAATTCACTCAGAAATGGTGCCAAACTGTTGCAAACAATCCCCTGAAGGCTTTTTCGGTGGAAACAGGTGGGTATTTATCATGGGAAACAGAATTAGCCCTCGACGTCTGAACAACTTTTTTTGAAAAAATCCCTAAGGCGCGCGGTCACAATTTCTTCAAAATTTCTGTCGTTCTGCAATTCACTCAGAAATGGTGCCAAACTGTTGCAAACAATCCCCTGAAGGGTTTTTCGGTGGAAACAGGTGGGTATATATCATGGGAAACAGAATTAGCCCTCGACGTCTGAACAACTTTTTTTGAAAAAATCCCTAAGCCGCGCGGTCACAATTTCAGCAAAAAACTGATGTTCTGCAATTCATTCAAAGATGGTGCTACACTGTTGCAAACGATCCCCTGAAGGGTTTTTCGGTGGAAACAGGTGGGTTTTTATCATCGGAAACAGAATTAGCCCTCGATGTCTGAACAAGTTTTTTTGAAAAAATCCCTAAGCCGCGCGGTCACAATTTCTTCAAAATTTCTGACGTTCTGCAATTCACTCAGAATGGTGCCAAAATGTTGCAAACGATCCCCTGAAAGGTTTTTCTGTGGAAACAGGTGGGTTTTTATAATCGGAAACAGAATTAGCCCTCGACGTCTGAACAATTTTTTTTGAAAAAATCCCGAAGCCGCACGGTCACAATTTCTCCAAAATTTCTGATGTTCTGCCATTTACTCAGAAATGCTGCCAAACTCTTGCAAACGATCCCCTGTAAGGTTTTTCAGTGGAAACAGGTGGGTTTTGTGACCCTCAACAGTCACAATTTCTTCAAAAATCTGCCGTTCTGCAATTCATTCAAAGATGGTGCTAAACTGTTGCAAACGATCCCCTGAAGGGTTTTTCGGTGGAAACAGGTGGGTTTTATCCTCGGAAACAGAATAAGCCCTCAACGTCTGAACAACTTTTTTTGAAAAAATCCCTAAGCCGCGTGGTCACAATTTCTTCAAAATTTCTGACGTTCTGCAATTCACACAGAAATGGTGCCACACTGTTGCAAACAATCCCCTGAAGGGTTTTTCGGTGGAAACAGGTGGGTATATATCATGGGAAACAGAATTAGCCCTCGACGTATGAACAACTTTTTTTTGAAAAAATCCCTAAGCCGCGCGGTCACAATTTCTTCAAAATTTCTGACGTTCTGCAATTCACTCAGAAATGGTGCCAAACTGTTGCAAACAATCCCCTGAAGGGTTTTTCGGTGGGAACAGGTGGGTATATATCATGGGAAACAGAATTAGCCCTCGACGTCTGAACAACTTTTTTTGGAAAAATCCCTAAGCCGCGCGGTCACAATTTCTTCCAAATTTCTGACGTTCTGCAATTTACTCAGAAATGGTGCCAAACTGTTGCAAACGATCCCCTGAAAGGTTTTTCAGTTGAAACAGGTGGGTTTTTATCATCGGAAACAGAATTAGCCCTCGACGTCTGATCAACTTTTTTTGAAAAAATCCCTAAGCCACGCGGTCACAATTTCTTCAAAAATCTGACGTTCTGCAATTCATTCAAAGATGGTGCTAAACTGTTGCAAACGATCCCCTGAAGGCTTCTTCGGTGGAAACAGGTGGGTATTTATCATCGGAAACAGAATTAGCCCTCGACGTCTGAACAACTTTTTTTGAAAAAATCCCTAAGCCGCGCGGTCACAATTTCTTCAAAATTTCTGACGTTCTGCAATTCACTCAGAAATGGTGCCAAACTGTTGCAAACAATCCCCTGAAGGCTTTTTCGGTGGAAACAGGTGGGTATTTATCATGGGAAACAGAATTAGCCTTCGAAGTCTGAACAACTTTTTTTGAAAAAATCCCTAAGCCGCGCGGTCACAATTTCTTCAAAATTTCTGTCGTTCTGCAATTCACTCAGAAATGGTGCCAAACTGTTGCAAACAATCCCCTGAAGGCTTTTTCGGTGGAAACAGGTGGGTATTTATCATGGGAAACAGAATTAGCCCTCGACGTCTGAACAACTTTTTTTGAAAAAATCCCTAAGGCGCGCGGTCACAATTTCTTCAAAATTTCTGTCGTTCTGCAATTCACTCAGAAATGGTGCCAAACTGTTGCAAACAATCCCCTGAAGGGTTTTTCGGTGGAAACAGGTGGGTATATATCATGGGAAACAGAATTAGCCCTCGACGTCTGAACAACTTTTTTTGAAAAAATCCCTAAGCCGCGCGGTCACAATTTCAGCAAAAAACTGACGTTCTGCAATTCATTCAAAGATGGTGCTATACTGTTGCAAACGATCCCCTGAAGGGTTTTTCGGTGGAAACAGGTGGGTTTTTATCATCGGAAAGAGAATTAGCCCTCGATGTCTGAACAAGTTTTTTTGAAAAAATCCCTAAGCCGCGCGGTCACAATTTCTTCAATATTTCTGACGTTCTGCAATTCACTCAGAAATAGTGCTATACTGTTGCAAACGATCCCCTGAAGGGTTTTTCGGTGGAAACAGGTGGGTATATATCATGGGAAACAGCATTAGCCCTCGACCTCTGAACAACTTTTTTTGAAAAAATCCCTAAGCCGCGCGGTCACAATTTCTTCAAAATTTCTGACGTTCTGCCATTTACTCAGAAATCGTGCCAAACTGTTGCAAACGATCCCCTGAAGGCTTCTTCGGTGGAAACAGGTGGGTATTTATCATGGGAAACAGAATTAGCCTTCTTAGTCTGAACAACTTTTTTTGAAAAAATCCCTAAGCCGCGCGGTCACAATTTCTTCAAAATTTCTGACGTTCTGCAATTCACTCAGAAATGGTGCCAAACTGTTGCAAACAATCCCCTGAAGGCTTTTTCGGTGGAAACAGGTGGGTATTTATCATGGGAAACAGAATTAGCCCTCGACGTCTGAACAACTTTTTTTGAAAAAATCCCTAAGGCGCGCGGTCACAATTTCTTCAAAATTTCTGTCGTTCTGCAATTCACTCAGAAATGGTGCCAAACTGTTGCAAACAATCCCCTGAAGGGTTTTTCGGTGGAAACAGGTGGGTATATATCATGGGAAACAGAATTAGCCCTCGACGTCTGAACAACTTTTTTTGAAAAAATCCCTAAGCCGCGCGGTCACAATTTCAGCAAAAAACTGATGTTCTGCAATTCATTCAAAGATGGTGCTACACTGTTGCAAACGATCCCCTGAAGGGTTTTTCGGTGGAAACAGGTGGGTTTTTATCATCGGAAACAGAATTAGCCCTCGTTGTCTGAAGAAGTTTTTTTGAAAAAATCCCTAAGCCGCGCGGTCACAATTTCTTCAAAATTTCTGACGTTCTGCAATTCACTCAGAATGGTGCCAAAATGTTGCAAACGATCCCCTGAAAGGTTTTTCGGTGGAAACAGGTGGGTTTTTATAATCGGAAACAGAATTAGCCCTCGACGTCTGAACAATTTTTTTTGAAAAAATCCCGAAGCCGCACGGTCACAATTTCTCCAAAATTTCTGATGTTCTGCCATTTACTCAGAAATGCTGCCAAACTCTTGCAAACGATCCCCTGAAAGGTTTTTCAGTGGAAACAGGTGGGTTTTGTGACCCTCAACGGTCACAATTTCTTCAAAAATCTGCCGTTCTGCAATTCATTCAAAGATGGTGCTAAACTGTTGCAAACGATCCCCTGAAGGGTTTTTCGGTGGAAACAGGTGGGTTTTATCCTCGGAAACAGAATTAGCCCTCAACGTCTGAACAACTTTTTTTGAAAAAATCCCTAAGCCGCGTGGTCACAATTTCTTCAAAATTTCTGACGTTCTGCAATTCACACAGAAATGGTGCCACACTGTTGCAAACAATCCCCTGAAGGGTTTTTCGGTGGGAACAGGTGGGTATATATCATGGGAAACAGAATTAGCCCTCGACGTCTGAACAACTTTTTTTGGAAAAATCCCTAAGCCGCGCGGTCACAATTTCTTCCAAATTTCTGACGTTCTGCAATTTACTCAGAAATGGTGCCAAACTGTTGCAAACGATCCCCTGAAAGGTTTTTCAGTTGAAACAGGTGGGTTTTTATCATCGGAAACAGAATTAGCCCTCGACGTCTGATCAACTTTTTTTGAAAAAATCCCTAAGCCACGCGGTCACAATTTCTTCAAAAATCTGACGTTCTGCAATTCATTCAAAGATGGTGCTAAACTGTTGCAAACGATCCCCTGAAGGCTTTTTCGGTGGAAATAGGTGGGTATTTATCATCGGAAACAGAATTAGCCCTCGACGTCTGAACAACTTTTTTTGAAAAAATCCCTAAGCCGCGCGGTCACAATTTCTTCAAAATTTCTGACGTTCTGCAATTCACTCAGAAATGGTGCCAAACTGTTGCAAACAATCCCCTGAAGGGTTTTTCGGTGGAAACAGGTGGGTATATATCATGGGAAACAGAATTAGCCCTCGACGTCTGAAGAACTTTTTTTGAAAAAATCCCTAAGCCACGCGGTCACAATTTCTTCAAAATTTCTGACGTTCTGCAATTTACTCAGAAATGGTGCCAAACTGTTGCAAACGATCCCCTGAAGGCTTTTTCGGTGGAAACAGGTGGGTATTTATCATGGGAAACAGAATTAGCCCTCGACGTCTGAACAACTTTTTTTGAAAAAATCCCTAAGGCGCGCGGTCACAATTTCTTCAAAATTTCTGTCGTTCTGCAATTCACTCAGAAATGGTGCCAAACTGTTGCAAACAATCCCCTGAAGGGTTTTTCAGTGGAAACAGGTGGGTATGTATCATGGGAAACAGAATTAGCCCTCGACGTCTGAACAACTTTTTTTGGAAAAATCCCTAAGCCGCGCGGTCACAATTTCTTCCAAATTTCTGACGTTCTGCAATTTACTCAGAAATGGTGCCAAACTGTTGCAAACGATCCCCTGAAAGGTTTTTCAGTTGAAACAGGTGGGTTTTTATCATCGGAAACAGAATTAGCCCTCGACGTCTGATCAACTTTTTTTGAAAAAATCCCTAAGCCGCGCGGTCACAATTTCTTCAAAATTTCTGACGTTCTGCAATTCACTCAGAAATGGTGCCAAACTGTTGCAAACAATCCCCTGAAGGGTTTTTCGGTGGAAACAGGTGGGTATATATCATGGGAAACAGAATTAGCCCTCGACGTCTGAAGAACTTTTTTTGAAAAAATCCCTAAGCCACGCGGTCACAATTTCTTCAAAATTTCTGACGTTCTGCAATTTACTCAGAAATGGTGCCAAACTGTTGCAAACGATCCCCTGAAGGCTTTTTCGGTGGAAACAGGTGGGTATTTATCATGGGAAACAGAATTAGCCCTCGACGTCTGAACAACTTTTTTTGAAAAAATCCCTAAGGCGCGCGGTCACAATTTCTTCAAAATTTCTGTCGTTCTGCAATTCACTCAGAAATGGTGCCAAACTGTTGCAAACAATCCCCTGAAGGGTTTTTCAGTGGAAACAGGTGGGTATATATCATGGGAAACAGAATTAGCCCTCGACGTCTGAACAACTTTTTTTGAAAAAATCCCTAAGCCGCGCGGTCACAATTTCAGCAAAAAACTGACGTTCTGCAATTCATTCAAAGATGGTGCTATACTGTTGCAAACGATCCCCTGAAGGGTTTTTCGGTGGAAACAGGTGGGTTTTTATCATCGGAAAGAGAATTAGCCCTCGATGTCTGAACAAGTTTTTTTGAAAAAATCCCTAAGCCGCGCGGTCACAATTTCTTCAAAATTTCTGACGTTCTGCAATTTACTCAGAAATGGTGCCAAACTGTTGCAAACGATCCCCTGAAGGCTTTTTCGGTGGAAACAGGTGGGTATTTATCATGGGAAACAGAATTAGCCCTCGACGTCTGAACAACTTTTTTTGAAAAAATCCCTAAGGCGCGCGGTCACAATTTCTTCAAAATTTCTGTCGTTCTGCAATTCACTCAGAAATGGTGCCAAACTGTTGCAAACAATCCCCTGAAGGGTTTTTCAGTGGAAACAGGTGGGTATATATCATGGGAAACAGAATTAGCCCTCGACGTCTGAACAACTTTTTTTGAAAAAATCCCTAAGCCGCGCGGTCACAATTTCAGCAAAAAACTGACGTTCTGCAATTCATTCAAAGATGGTGCTATACTGTTGCAAACGATCCCCTGAAGGGTTTTTCGGTGGAAACAGGTGGGTTTTTATCATCGGAAAGAGAATTAGCCCTCGATGTCTGAACAAGTTTTTTTGAAAAAATCCCTAAGCCGCGCGGTCACAATTTCTTCAATATTTCTGACGTTCTGCAATTCACTCAGAAATGGTGCCAAACTGTTGCAAACGATCCCCTGAAGGGTTTTTCGGTGGAAACAGGTGGGTATATATCATGGGAAACAGAATTAGCCCTCGACGTCTGAACCACTTTTTTTGAAAAAATCCCTAAGCCGCGCGGTCACAATTTCAGCAAAAATCTGAAGTTCTGCAATTCATTGAAAATGGTGCTAAACTGTTGCAAACGAACCCCTGAAAGGTTTTTCAGTGGAAACAGGTGGGCTTTTATCATCGGAAACAGAATTAGCCCTCGACGTCTGAACAACTTTTTTTGAAAAAATCCCTAAGCCGCGCGGTCACAATTTCTTCAAAAGTTCTGACATTCTGCAATTCACTCAGAAATGGTGCCAAACTGTTGCAAACGATCCCCTGAAAGGTTTTTCAGTGGAAACAGGTGGGTTTTTATCATCGGAAACAGAATTAGCCTTCGACGTCTGAACAACCTTACTTGAAAAAATCCCCAAGCTGCGCGGTCACAATTTCTTCAAAATTTCTGACGTTCTGTAATTCACTCAGAAATGGTGCCAAACTGTTTCAAACGATCCCCTGAAAGGTTTTTCAGTGGAAACAGGTGGGTTTTTATCATCGGAAACAGAATTAGCCCTCGACGTCTGAACAACTTTTTTTGAAAAAATCCCTAAGCCGCGCGGTCACAATTTCAGCAAAAATCTGACGTTCTGCAATTCATTCAAACATGGTGCTAAACTGTTGCAAACGAACCCCTGAAGGGTTTTTTGGTGGAAACAGGTGGGTATTTATGATCGGAAACAGAATTAGCCCTCGACGTCTGAACAACTTTTTTTGAAAAAATCCCTAAGGCGCGCGGTCACAATTTCTTCAAAACTTCTGACGTTCTGCAATTCACTCAGAAATGGTGCCAAACTGTTGCAAACAATCCCCTGAAAGGTTTTTCAGTGGAAACAGGTTGGTTTTTATCATCGGAAAGAGTATTAGCCCTCGACGTCTGAACAACTTTTTTTGAAAAAATCCCTAAACCGCGCGGTCACAATTTCTTCAAAATTTCTGACATTCTGTAATTCACTCAGAAATGGTGCCAAACTGTTGCAAACGATCCCCTGAAAGGTTTTTCAGTGGAAACAGGTGGGTTTTTATCATCGGAAACAGAATTAGCCCTCGACGACTGAAAAACTTTTTTTGAAAAAATCCCTAAGCCGCACGGTCACAATTTCAGCAAAAATCTGACGTTCTGCAATTCACTCAGAAATGGTGCCAAACTGTTGCAAACGATCCCCTGAAAGGTTTTTCAGTGGAAACAGGTGGGTTTTTATAATCGGAAACAGAATTAGCCCTCGACGTCTGAACAACATTTATTCAAAAAATCCCTAAGCCGCGCGGTCACAATATCAGCAAAAATCAGACGTTATGCAATTCATTCAAAGATGGTGCTAAACTGTTGCAAACGATCCCCTGAAGGGTTTTTCGGTGGAAACAGGTGGGTATTTATCATCGGAAACAGAATTAGCCCTCGACGTCTGAACAACTTTTTTTGAAAAAATCCCTATTTCTTCAAAATTCAAAATTTCTTCAAAATTTCTGACCTTCTGCAATTCACTCAGAAATGGTGCCAAACTGTTGCAAACGATCCCCTGAAAGGTTTTTCAGTGGAAACAGGTGGGTTTTTATCATCGGAAACAGAATTAGCCCTCGACGTCTGAACAACTTTTTTTGAAAAAATCCCTAAGCCGCGCGGTCACAATTTCTTCAAAAGTTCTGACATTCTGCAATTCACTCAGAAATGGTGCCAAACTGTTGCAAACGATCCCCTGAAAGGTTTTTCAGTGGAAACAGGTGGGTTTTTATCATCGGAAACAGAATTAGCCTTCGACGTCTGAACAACCTTACTTGAAAAAATCCCCAAGCTGCGCGGTCACAATTTCTTCAAAATTTCTGACGTTCTGTAATTCACTCAGAAATGGTGCCAAACTGTTTCAAACGATCCCCTGAAAGGTTTTTCAGTGGAAACAGGTGGGTTTTTATCATCGGAAACAGAATTAGCCCTCGACGTCTGAACAACTTTTTTTGAAAAAATCCCTAAGCCGCGCGGTCACAATTTCAGCAAAAATCTGACGTTCTGCAATTCATTCAAACATGGTGCTAAACTGTTGCAAACGAACCCCTGAAGGGTTTTTTGGTGGAAACAGGTGGGTATTTATGATCGGAAACAGAATTAGCCCTCGACGTCTGAACAACTTTTTTTGAAAAAATCCCTAAGGCGCGCGGTCACAATTTCTTCAAAACTTCTGACGTTCTGCAATTCACTCAGAAATGGTGCCAAACTGTTGCAAACAATCCCCTGAAAGGTTTTTCAGTGGAAACAGGTGGGTTTTTATCATCGGAAATAGAATTAGCCCTCGACGTCTGAACAACTTTTTTTGAAAAAATCCCTAAACCGCGCGGTCACAATTTCTTCAAAATTTCTGACGTTCTGTAATTCACTCAGAAATGGTGCCAAACTGTTGCAAACGATCCCCTGAAAGGTTTTTCAGTGGAAACAGGTGGGTTTTTATCATCGGAAACAGAAGTAGCCCTCGACGTCTGAAGAACCTTTTTTGAAAAAATCCCTAAGCCGCACGGTCACAATTTCAGCAAAAATCTGACGTTCTGCAATTCACTCAGAAATGGTGCCAAACTGTTACGAACGATCCCCTGAAGGGTTTTTCGGTGGAAACAGGTGGGTATTTTTCATCGGAAACAGAATTAGCCCTCGACGTCTGAACAACTTTTTTTGAAAAAATCCCTAAGCCGCGCGGTCACAATTTCAGCAAAAATCTGACGTTCTGCAATTCATTCAAAGATGGTGCCAAACTGTTGCAAACGATCCCCTGACGGGTTTTCCGGTGGGAACAGGTGGGAATTTATCATCGGAAACAGAATTAGCCCTCGACGTCTGAACAACTTTTTTTGAAAAAATCCCTAAGCCGCGCGGTCACAATTTCAGCAAAAATCTGACGTTCTGCAATTCATTCAAAGATGGTGCCAAACTGTTGCAAACGATCCCCTGACGGGTTTTTCAGTGGGAACAGGTGGGAATTTATCATCGGAAACAGAATTAGCCCTCGAGGTCTGAATAACTTTTTTAAAAAAAAATCCCAAAGCCGCGCGGTCACAATATCTTCAAAATTTCTGACATTCTGCTATTCACTCAGAAATGGTGCCAAAGTGTTGCAAACGATCCCCTGAAAGGTTTTTCAGTGGAAACAGGTGGGTTTTTATGATCGGAAACAGAATTAGCCCTCGACGTCTGAACAACTTTTTCGAAAAAATCCCTAAGCCGCGCGGTCACAATTTCAGCAAAAATCTTGTTATAGTTCAGAACTTAACTGGTTAAGTTCCCTGGTGTGTGTCACCTGCTGACGTCAGCTTACAGCTGGGCGGAGACAGAAGCTTTAGAAGCTGGGCGGGGCTATTCCCTGTTTTGTTCAGTTCCCCCTGTGACTCTGAGGGGAGAAGGATGTTCCCTCTGTGTATCTGAGAGGGAGACATGTTTGCAGCAATGGCTGCCAGCAGTGACGGACTTTGATGCTGAAATGTTTTAATAAAGAGCTGTAAATAGACGAATCTGTCTATGTGTGCTTACAAGGACCAAGACTGCTTTACACGCTGTGTTTCTACTCTGCTAAAAGCCGTGCCTGAGAAGAGACAGCAGGAGTTATTGCGCAGCTTGGGAGGAAGCGTGCCGGACCGCTGTAAGTGATTGATTGGGATCGTAAAGCTGTCTGAAGTCGCGGCTCTATCGATCAAGGGCCAGATCGATCTATTCGCACAGGTTATGGAGGTCAGCCAACGCTCGTAAAGCAGTCGGTGTGAGCTCCAGGAATGTTTTTGAAGTCAGCGGTCTGCGGCTGAGGAGCGGAACGGGAGCTGACTGGGTGCCGGAGAGCAAGAATGATTAATTGCCTGCTTCCGAGAGGCAGTGAGAGCTTCTGACACAGGGAGCTGGAGCTAAAAAGCAGCTAAGAGCTGGAGGCTGGGACGCAGCCGATAATGTTCCTCCACGGAAGGGAGAGCCAAGCAGCTGGTACGGAGTAAGTACAGCTTGAGGGGCCCCTTGGGAGAACGGGAGAAGATGGCCAAAAGCCAGAATATACCGCTGGAAAAGCTCACTCTAAAGAGTTGGGCAACGTGGTCCAGAAGAATAAGGGGATGGTTCGTGGTCGAAGGGTTTTGGAAAGCAGACCAGTGGGAGCCTAAGGCACCACCCCTTGGCTGGCCAGCAGCTGGAGCAGGCGTTGCAAGCTGTGGGGCTGCGTGGGCTGAAGATAGCCAGCAGAGGCTGCAACAAGAGCTGAATATGCTCAAAGCATGCGTTGATGCATCACTGAGGCCTCATTTGGAGGGCGTAACGACAGCGTGGGCTGCCTGGATTGTGCTGAAGGGCTTGTGTGAGGCGTCAGCGAAAGGCCAGAGCCCTGGAGGAAGCCCAGGAGAGGCTGAAGGATGCCCAGAAAGCCCAATGGGGGCTGGGACAGTGTTGGGGAGCTGTTGTAATGCTTCTACACATCTGTGTGATGGACTGAGTCCTGGAGAGGCTGGACTGGCAGGCCCTGTTCCCGATGTATCGGCCTCTAGGAGCGCTAGTGAGCAGATCGGGGGGGCGAAGAGTTCCAAAGGCGAGTTTAAAGAACTTTCGCTTTGTGCTGAAGCAGAGAGGAGCTTCAGGGGGGGCCAGGCTGGTGGGAGGCGCCGTTCCAGAAGGAGGAAGGCCAGGCCAGCTGGGAGGAGCCCCGGGCAGTGTTTTTCCACTGGAGTTCAACGTCTGCGTGGCAATTGCCCCCACCGGAGCAGAGAGCCGAGGCAGGATGTTTGCAAAGACTTTTCCCATGGGAATCAGGCGGGTTTCCATGGCAACAGGCCTGGGAAGACAGGCAGGCGTGGAGCTGAGCCAGGTGGTCGTGGTAAACAACAGGAAGAGTCTTATCAGGTTTCTGCGAGTATGGCAGTGTTCGAAGACGACCGAGTGGAAAATTCCGAGATGGCCTTTGTTATAGACTCTGCAGCTAACCGCAACATGGTTCCAGAGACCCCTGCAGTCGAGAGGTGGAATTGCACGGCAGTTCCGAAGGGACAGACTATTAAGTTCGCGAATGGACAGAAAACTAGAGTTTCCAAGTGTACTAATGCCTATCTTTCTGTTTTACAGGAGACGGTGGATTTTTGTGTTGTTCCGGAGGTTCATCATTGTTTGTTATCTGTGCCTTATTTGTTAAATAAGGGGTTCAAAGTTTGTTTTGAAAATGATGTCTGCACAATCTCCAGATGGGGGAGGTTACTGGCCAAAGTGCGGAAGGGACAGAATGATCTTTTCATTCTTAAAACGTCTCTTGGAGGTGAGGGGAAGGTTGAGAAAGCACAAGCGTTGCGTGCTACAGTTCCCAACCAGCGTGCTACAATTCCCACTCATAA
This sequence comes from Podarcis melisellensis, assembly GCF_964234715.1. Taxonomy (NCBI): domain Eukaryota; kingdom Metazoa; phylum Chordata; class Lepidosauria; order Squamata; family Lacertidae; genus Podarcis; species Podarcis melisellensis. The sequence goes on along the minus strand of NC_138538.1, from coordinate 91,200,426 downwards.
TGTTACATGTGCATGTGTATGGCATCAGAGAACGATTCACAATCCTTTAGAGGATTTGCAGGCGTTGCCTGAGGTTGTTGCAGGTTGTAAGATTAGAAATTGTCAAAGTGCCATTAATTGTGACACTTGCAAGCAAGCAAAGGTGAGTGGGTGCAGTTACCCAAAGGTGGAACGTGTGGCCACTAAACCTTTTGAGCTGGTTCACATAGATTTGTCCAGTCCTGTCAAGGAACCAAGTGTGGGAGGGGCCAGATTTCTGCTAACTTTTCTGGATGATTTCTCGCAGAATTCCTGGGCTCACGGTCTCAAATCCAGGGAGGATGCAGCACAGCTGATCAAGAGCTGGATTGAGGGGGTGGAACAGAGGTTTTCCACCAGGGTTCAAGCGATCATTAGTGACAGAAATGATAAGTACACTGGTTCTGCTTTGCAGAAGTTCTTTCAACAGAAAGGGATACGTCACACAGTTATTTCACCCCAGCAAGGGGGGGTGGCAGAGCTGAGGAGTGGAGCTCTGGTTAAGGCTGCACAGGTGATGCTGAGAGAAGCCAGGTTACCTCCTGAGTTTTGGCTGGAGGCTACGAGGGCTGTGTCATTCACCTGGAATCGTGTCTACAACTCATTGGTAGGTGACACTCCGTTTTCTTTGTTAAATGGCCGCAAACCCCAGGTTCACTTTCTGCGGACGTTTGGGACTCCTGCGCTTGTCTCTTTGCCTAAAGCTTTGCAAGGGCCAGATGGAGCCAAAGTCCAGAAAATGATCTTCTGTGGGTATGAGCCAGAAGCCCGTGCATGGCGATTTGCTTACCCGTCAGGTGATCAGAGTAAGGTGCTGATCAGTAAACACGCTGAGTTCTTAGAGGAGGTTGTAAAGTCAAAGACTCCTGTTAGGCGTGATGTTCTCTCAGATTGTCTCTCTGATCCAGAAGACAGTTCTGATGAGGCGGAAGAAGAGGCTGAGGCTGCTGATGACGACCAGGTCACTGACCAGGGTCAGGAGCAGGATAGGGCATCTCCACAAGCTGTTAAGAGACAGCCCAAGAGTGCGCCTAGTTCTCCTGTGAGTGTAATGGAGAGGATTCGAAGACGCTTTAAGTCAGAAGGAGAATCCCATGATGCAGAGGACACACCTGCTGATCAAAGTGAGTCAGAGGGAACACCTGAGTTTGTGCCTAGGAGGTCCAGTCGCACAACTAAAGGTATCCCACCACAGAGGTACCAGGCCACAGGTGCGTGGGTAAGTTTCGCACAGTGCGATTCTGAAAGTTGTGAGGTGGTTCCACAAATGCCAAACAGGTTTGCCAAGGGAAGGCGCAAGGCATTGGGGAAGGGATTGATCTCACAAGGTGTTACTGAAGATGTTGCACAGGTATCACGCAGGGACACAAGGGGGGGTGTTATAGTTCAGAACTTAACTGGTTAAATTCCCTGGTGTGTGTCACCTGCTGACGTCAGCTTACAGCTGGGCGGAGACAGAAGCTTTAGAAGCTGGGCGGGGCTATTCCCTGTTTTGTTCAGTTCCCCCTGTGACTCTGAGGGGAGAAGGATGTTCCCTCTGTGTATCTGAGAGGGAGACATGTTTGCAGCAATGGCTGCCAGCAGTGACGGACTTTGATGCTGAAATGTTTTAATAAAGAGCTGTAAATAGACGAATCTGTCTATGTGTGCTTACAAGGACCAAGACTGCTTTACACGCTGTGTTTCTACTCTGCTAAAAGCCGTGCCTGAGAAGAGACAGCAGGAGTTATTGCGCAGCTTGGGAGGAAGCGTGCCGGACCGCTGTAAGTGATTGATTGGGATCGTAAAGCTGTCTGAAGTCGCGGCTCTATCGATCAAGGGCCAGATCGATCTATTCGCACAAATCTGACGTTCTGCAATTCATTCAAAGATGGTGCTAAACTGTTTCAAACGATCCCCTGAAGGTTTTTCGGTGGAAACAGGTGGGTATTTATCATCGGAAACAGAATTAGCCCTCGACATCTGAACAACTTTTTTTGAAAAAATCCCTGAGCCGCGCGGTCACAATTTCTTCAAAATTTCTGACGTTCTGTAATTCACTCAGAAATGGTGCCAAACTGTTGCAAACGATCCCCTGAAAGGTTTTTCAGTGGAAACAGGTGGGTTTTTATCATCGGAAAAAGAATTAGCCCTCGACGTCTGAACAACTTTTTTTGAAAAAATCCCTAAGCCGCGCGGTCACAATTTCAGCAAAAATCTGAAGTTCTGCAATTCATTCAAAATGGTGCTAAACTGTTGCAAACGAACCCCTGAAAGGTTTTTCGGTGGAAACAGAGGTGTTTTTATCATCGGAAACAGAATTAGCCCTCGATGTCTGAACAAGTTTTTTTTTTAAATACCTAAGCCGCGCGGTCACAATTTCTTCAAAATTTCTGACGTTCTGCAATTCACTCAAAAATGTTGCCAAACTGTTGCAAACCATCCCCTGAAAGCTTTTTCGGTGGAAACAGGTGGGTTTTTATCATCGGAAACAGAATTAGCCCTCGATGTCTGAACAACTTTTTTTTGAAAAAATCCCTAAGCCGCGCGGTCACAATTTCTTCAAAATTTCTGACGTTCTGCAATTCACTCAAAAATGGTGCCAAACTGTTGCAAACCATCCCCTGAAAGGTTTTTCGGTGGAAACAGATGCGTTTTTATCATCGGAAACAGAATTAGCCCTCAATGTCTGAACAACTTTTTTTGAAAAAATCCCTAAGCCGCGCGGTCACAATTTCTTCAAAATTTCTGATGTTCTGCAATTCACTCAGAAATGGTGCCAAACTGTTGCAAACCATCCCATGAAAGGTTTTTCGGTGGAAACAGAGGTGTTTTTATCATCGGAAACAGAATTAGCCCTCGATGTCTGAACAAGTTTTTCGAAAAAAATCCATAAGCCGCGCGGTCACAATTTCAGCAAAAATCTGACGTTCTGCAATTCATTCAAAATGTTGCTAAACTGTTGCAAACGAACCCCTGAAGGGTTTTTCGGTGGAAACAGGTGGGTATTTTTCATCGGAAACAGAATTAGCCCTCGACGTCTGAACAACTTTTTTTGAAAAAATCCCTAAGCCGCGCGGTTACAATTTCTTCAAAATTTCTGATGTTCTGCAATTCACTCAGAAATGGTGCCAAACTGTTGCAAACCATCCCATGAAAGCTTTTTCGGTGGAAACAGAGGTGTTTTTATCATCGGAAACAGAATTAGCCCTCGATGTCTGAACAAGTTTTTTTTTAAAATACCTAAGCCGCGCGGTCACAATTTCTTCAAAATTTCTGACGTTCTGCAATTCACTCAAAAATGTTGCCAAACTGTTGCAAACCATCCCCTGAAAGCTTTTTCGGTGGAAACAGGTGGGTTTTTATCATCGGAAACAGAATTAGCCCTCGATGTCTGAACAACTTTTTTTTGAAAAAATCCCTAAGCCGCGCGGTCACAATTTCTTCAAAATTTCTGACGTTCTGCAATTCACTCAAAAATGGTGCCAAACTGTTGCAAACGATCCCCTGAAGGGTTTTTCGGTGGAAACAGATGCGTTTTTATCATCGGAAACAGAATTAGCCCTCAATGTCTGAACAACTTTTTTTGAAAAAATCCCTAAGCCGCGCGGTCACAATTTCTTCAAAATTTCTGACGTTCTGCAATTCACTCAGAAATGGTGCCAAACTGTTGCAAACGATCCCCTGAAAGGTTTTTAAGTGGAAACAGGTGGGTTTTTATCATCGGAAACAGAATTAGCCCTCGACGTCTGAACAACTTTTTTAAAAAAAATACCTAAGCCGCGCGGTCACAATTTCTTCAAAATTTCTGACGTTCTGCAATTCACTCAAAAATGTTGCCAAACTGTTGCAAACCATCCCCTGAAAGCTTTTTCGGTGGAAACAGGTGGGTTTTTATAATCGGAAACAGAATTAGCCCTCGACATCTGAACAACTTTTTTGAAAAAATCCCTAAGCCGCGCGGTCACAATTTCAGCAAAAATCTGACGTTCTGCAATGCATTCAAAGATGGTGCTAAACTGTTTCAAACGATCCCTTGAAGGTTTTTCAGTGGAATCAGGTGGGTATTTATCATCGGAAACAGAATTAGCCCTCGACGTCTGAATAACTTTTCTTGAAAAAATCCCTATTTCTTCAAAATTCAAAATTTCTTCAAAATTTCTGACCTTCTGCAATTCACTCAGAAATGGTGCCAAACTGTTGCAAACGATCTCCTGAAAGGTTTTTCAGTGGAAACAGGTGGGAATTTATCATCGGAAACAGAATTAGCCCTCGACGTCTGAATAACTTTTTTTAAAAAAATCCCAAAGCCGCGCGGTCACAATATTTTCAAAATTTCTGACATTCTGCTATTCACTCAGAAATGGTGCCAAACTGTTGCAAACGATCCCCTGAAAGGTTTTTCAGTGGAAACAGGTGGGTTTTTATCATCGGAAACAGAAATAGCCCTCGACGTCTGAACAACCTTATTTGAAAAAATCCCTAAGCCGCGCGGTCACAATTTCTTCAAAATTTCTGACGTTCTGCAATTCACTCAGAAATGGTGCCAAACTGTTGCAAACGATCCCCTGAAAGGTTTTTCAGTGGAAACAGGTGGGTTTTTATCATCGGAAACAGAAGTAGCCCTCGACGTCTGAAGAACCTTTTTTTGAAAAAATCCCTAAGCCGCACGGTCACAATTTCAGCAAAAATCTGACGTTCTGCAATTCACTCAGAAATGGTGCCAAACTGTTACGAACGATCCCCTGAAGGGTTTTTCGGTGGAAACAGGTGGGTATTTTTCATCGGAAACAAAATTAGCCCTCGACGTCTGAACAACTTTTTTTGAAAAAATCCCTAAGCCGCGCGGTCACAATTTCAGCAAAAATCTGACGTTCTGCAATTCATTCAAAGATGGTGCCAAACTGTTGCAAACGATCCCCTGACGGGTTTTCCGGTGGGAACAGGTGGGAATTTATCATCGGAAACAGAATTAGCCCTCGACGTCTGAACAACTTTTTTTGAAAAAATCCCTAAGCCGCGCGGTCACAATTTCAGCAAAAATCTGACGTTCTGCAATTCATTCAAAGATGGTGCCAAACTGTTGCAAACGATCCCCTGACGGGTTTTTCAGTGGGAACAGGTGGGAATTTATCATCGGAAACAGAATTAGCCCTCGAGGTCTGAATAACTTTTTAAAAAAAAAATCCCAAAGCCGCGCGGTCACAATATCTTCAAAATTTCTGACATTCTGCTATTCACTCAGAAATGGTGCCAAAGTGTTGCAAACGATCCCCTGAAAGGTTTTTCAGTGGAAACAGGTGGGTTTTTATGATCGGAAACAGAATTAGCCCTCGACGTCTGAACAACTTTTTCGAAAAAATCCCTAAGCCGCGCGGTCACAATTTCAGCAAAAATCTTGTTATAGTTCAGAACTTAACTGGTTAAGTTCCCTGGTGTGTGTCACCTGCTGACGTCAGCTTACAGCTGGGCGGAGACAGAAGCTTTAGAAGCTGGGCGGGGCTATTCCCTGTTTTGTTCAGTTCCCCCTGTGACTCTGAGGGGAGAAGGATGTTCCCTCTGTGTATCTGAGAGGGAGACATGTTTGCAGCAATGGCTGCCAGCAGTGACGGACTTTGATGCTGAAATGTTTTAATAAAGAGCTGTAAATAGACGAATCTGTCTATGTGTGCTTACAAGGACCAAGACTGCTTTACACGCTGTGTTTCTACTCTGCTAAAAGCCGTGCCTGAGAAGAGACAGCAGGAGTTATTGCGCAGCTTGGGAGGAAGCGTGCCGGACCGCTGTAAGTGATTGATTGGGATCGTAAAGCTGTCTGAAGTCGCGGCTCTATCGATCAAGGGCCAGATCGATCTATTCGCACAGGTTATGGAGGTCAGCCAACGCTCGTAAAGCAGTCGGTGTGAGCTCCAGGAATGTTTTTGAAGTCAGCGGTCTGCGGCTGAGGAGCGGAACGGGAGCTGACTGGGTGCCGGAGAGCAAGAATGATTAATTGCCTGCTTCCGAGAGGCAGTGAGAGCTTCTGACACAGGGAGCTGGAGCTAAAAAGCAGCTAAGAGCTGGAGGCTGGGACGCAGCCGATAATGTTCCTCCACGGAAGGGAGAGCCAAGCAGCTGGTACGGAGTAAGTACAGCTTGAGGGGCCCCTTGGGAGAACGGGAGAACGGGAGAAGATGGCCAAAAGCCAGAATATACCGCTGGAAAAGCTCACTCTAAAGAGTTGGGCAACGTGGTCCAGAAGAATAAGGGGATGGTTCGTGGTCGAAGGGTTTTGGAAAGCAGACCAGTGGGAGCCTAAGGCACCACCCCTTGGCTGGCCAGCAGCTGGAGCAGGCATTGCAAGCTGTGGGGCTGCGTGGGCTGAAGATAGCCAGCAGAGGCTGCAACAAGAGCTGAATATGCTCAAAGCATGCGTTGATGCATCACTGAGGCCTCATTTGGAGGGCGTAACGACAGCGTGGGCTGCCTGGATTGTGCTGAAGGGCTTGTGTGAGGCGTCAGCGAAAGGCCAGAGCCCTGGAGGAAGCCCAGGAGAGGCTGAAGGATGCCCAGAAAGCCCAATGGGGGCTGGGACAGTGTTGGGGAGCTGTTGTAATGCTTCTACACATCTGTGTGATGGACTGAGTCCTGGAGAGGCTGGACTGGCAGGCCCTGTTCCCGATGTATCGGCCTCTAGGAGCGCTAGTGAGCAGATCGGGGGGGCGAAGAGTTCCAAAGGCGAGTTTAAAGAACTTTCGCTTTGTGCTGAAGCAGAGAGGAGCTTCAGGGGGGGCCAGGCTGGTGGGAGGCGCCGTTCCAGAAGGAGGAAGGCCAGGCCAGCTGGGAGGAGCCCCGGGCAGTGTTTTTCCACTGGAGTTCAACGTCTGCGTGGCAATTGCCCCCACCGGAGCAGAGAGCCGAGGCAGGATGTTTGCAAAGACTTTTCCCATGGGAATCAGGCGGGTTTCCATGGCAACAGGCCTGGGAAGACAGGCAGGCGTGGAGCTGAGCCAGGTGGTCGTGGTAAACAACAGGAAGAGTCTTATCAGGTTTCTGCGAGTATGGCAGTGTTCGAAGACGGCCGAGTGGAAAATTCCGAGATGGCCTTTGTTATAGACTCTGCAGCTAACCGCAACATGGTTCCAGAGACCCCTGCAGTCGAGAGGTGGAATTGCACGGCAGTTCCGAAGGGACAGACTATTAAGTTCGCGAATGGACAGAAAACTAGAGTTTCCAAGTGTACTAATGCCTATCTTTCTGTTTTACAGGAGACGGTGGATTTTTGTGTTGTTCCGGAGGTTCATCATTGTTTGTTATCTGTGCCTTATTTGTTAAATAAGGGGTTCAAAGTTTGTTTTGAAAATGATGTCTGCACAATCTCCAGATGGGGGAGGTTACTGGCCAAAGTGCGGAAGGGACAGAATGATCTTTTCATTCTTAAAACGTCTCTTGGAGGTGAGGGGAAGGTTGAGAAAGCACAAGCGTTGCGTGCTACAGTTCCCAACCAGCGTGCTACAATTCCCACTCATAATGTTACATGTGCATGTGTATGGCATCAGAGAACGATTCACAATCCTTTAGAGGATTTGCAGGCGTTGCCTGAGGTTGTTGCAGGTTGTAAGATTAGAAATTGTCAAAGTGCCATTAATTGTGACACTTGCAAGCAAGCAAAGGTGAGTGGGTGCAGTTACCCAAAGGTGGAACGTGTGGCCACTAAACCTTTTGAGCTGGTTCACATAGATTTGTCCAGTCCTGTCAAGGAACCAAGTGTGGGAGGGGCCAGATTTCTGCTAACTTTTCTGGATGATTTCTCGCAGAATTCCTGGGCTCACGGTCTCAAATCCAGGGAGGATGCAGCACAGCTGATCAAGAGCTGGATTGAGGGGGTGGAACAGAGGTTTTCCACCAGGGTTCAAGCGATCATTAGTGACAGAAATGATAAGTACACTGGTTCTGCTTTGCAGAAGTTCTTTCAACAGAAAGGGATACGTCACACAGTTATTTCACCCCAGCAAGGGGGGGTGGCAGAGCTGAGGAGTGGAGCTCTGGTTAAGGCTGCACAGGTGATGCTGAGAGAAGCCAGGTTACCTCCTGAGTTTTGGCTGGAGGCTACGAGGGCTGTGTCATTCACCTGGAATCGTGTCTACAACTCATTGGTAGGTGACACTCCGTTTTCTTTGTTAAATGGCCGCAAACCCCAGGTTCACTTTCTGCGGACGTTTGGGACTCCTGCGCTTGTCTCTTTGCCTAAAGCTTTGCAAGGGCCAGATGGAGCCAAAGTCCAGAAAATGATCTTCTGTGGGTATGAGCCAGAAGCCCGTGCATGGCGATTTGCTTACCCGTCAGGTGATCAGAGTAAGGTGCTGATCAGTAAACACGCTGAGTTCTTAGAGGAGGTTGTAAAGTCAAAGACTCCTGTTAGGCGTGATGTTCTCTCAGATTGTCTCTCTGATCCAGAAGACAGTTCTGATGAGGCGGAAGAAGAGGCTGAGGCTGCTGATGACGACCAGGTCACTGACCAGGGTCAGGAGCAGGATAGGGCATCTCCACAAGCTGTTAAGAGACAGCCCAAGAGTGCGCCTAGTTCTCCTGTGAGTGTAATGGAGAGGATTCGAAGACGCTTTAAGTCAGAAGGAGAATCCCATGATGCAGAGGACACACCTGCTGATCAAAGTGAGTCAGAGGGAACACCTGAGTTTGTGCCTAGGAGGTCCAGTCGCACAACTAAAGGTATCCCACCACAGAGGTACCAGGCCACAGGTGCGTGGGTAAGTTTCGCACAGTGCGATTCTGAAAGTTGTGAGGTGGTTCCACAAATGCCAAACAGGTTTGCCAAGGGAAGGCGCAAGGCATTGGGGAAGGGATTGATCTCACAAGGTGTTACTGAAGATGTTGCACAGGTATCACGCAGGGACACAAGGGGGGGTGTTATAGTTCAGAACTTAACTGGTTAAATTCCCTGGTGTGTGTCACCTGCTGACGTCAGCTTACAGCTGGGCGGAGACAGAAGCTTTAGAAGCTGGGCGGGGCTATTCCCTGTTTTGTTCAGTTCCCCCTGTGACTCTGAGGGGAGAAGGATGTTCCCTCTGTGTATCTGAGAGGGAGACATGTTTGCAGCAATGGCTGCCAGCAGTGACGGACTTTGATGCTGAAATGTTTTAATAAAGAGCTGTAAATAGACGAATCTGTCTATGTGTGCTTACAAGGACCAAGACTGCTTTACACGCTGTGTTTCTACTCTGCTAAAAGCCGTGCCTGAGAAGAGACAGCAGGAGTTATTGCGCAGCTTGGGAGGAAGCGTGCCGGACCGCTGTAAGTGATTGATTGGGATCGTAAAGCTGTCTGAAGTCGCGGCTCTATCGATCAAGGGCCAGATCGATCTATTCGCACAAATCTGACGTTCTGCAATTCATTCAAAGATGATGCTAAACTGTTTCAAACGATCCCCTGAAGATTTTTCGGTGGAAACAGGTGGGTATTTATCATCGGAAACAGAATTAGCCCTCGACATCTGAACAACTTTTTTTGAAAAAATCCCTGAGCCGCGCGGTCACAATTTCTTCAAAATTTCTGACGTTCTGTAATTCACTCAGAAATGGTGCCAAACTGTTGCAAACGATCCCCTGAAAGGTTTTTCAGTGGAAACAGGTGGGTTTTTATCATCGGAAAAAGAATTAGCCCTCGACGTCTGAACAACTTTTTTTGAAAAAATCCCTAAAACCGCGCGGTCACAATTTCAGCAAAAATCTGAAGTTCTGCAATTCATTCAAAATGGTGCTAAACTGTTGCAAACGAACCCCTGAAAGGTTTTTCGGTGGAAACAGAGGTGTTTTTATCATCGGAAACAGAATTAGCCCTCGATGTCTGAACAAGTTTTTTTTTAAAATACCTAAGCCGCGCGGTCACAATTTCTTCAAAATTTCTGACGTTCTGCAATTCACTCAAAAATGTTGCCAAACTGTTGCAAACCATCCCCTGAAAGCTTTTTCGGTGGAAACAGGTGGGTTTTTATCATCGGAAACAGAATTAGCCCTCGATGTCTGAACAACTTTTTTTTGAAAAAATCCCTAAGCCGCGCGGTCACAATTTCTTCAAAATTTCTGACGTTCTGCAATTCACTCAAAAATGGTGCCAAACTGTTGCAAACCATCCCCTGAAAGGTTTTTCGGTGGAAACAGATGCGTTTTTATCATCGGAAACAGAATTAGCCCTCAATGTCTGAACAACTTTTTTTGAAAAAATCCCTAAGCCGCGCGGTCACAATTTCTTCAAAATTTCTGAAGTTCTGCAATTCATTCAAAATGGTGCTAAACTGTTGCAAACGAACCCCAGAAAGGTTTTTCGGTGGAAACAGAGGTGTTTTTATCATCGGAAACAGAATTAGCCCTCGATGTCTGAACAAGTTTTTTTTTAAAATACCTAAGCCGCGCGGTCACAATTTCTTCAAAATTTCTGACGTTCTGCAATTCACTCAAAAATGTTGCCAAACTGTTGCAAACCATCCCCTGAAAGCTTTTTCGGTGGAAACAGGTGGGTTTTTATCATCGGAAACAGAATTAGCCCTCGATGTCTGAACAACTTTTTTTTGAAAAAATCCCTAAGCCGCGCGGTCACAATTTCTTCAAAATTTCTGACGTTCTGCAATTCACTCAAAAATGGTGCCAAACTGTTGCAAACCATCCCCTGAAAGGTTTTTCGGTGGAAACAGATGCGTTTTTATCATCGGAAACAGAATTAGCCCTCAATGTCTGAACAACTTTTTTTGAAAAAATCCCTAAGCCGCGCGGTCACAATTTCTTCAAAATTTCTGACGTTCTGCAATTCACTCAGAAATGGTGCCAAACTGTTGCAAACGATCCCCTGAAAGGTTTTTAAGTGGAAACAGGTGGGTTTTTATCATCGGAAACAGAATTAGCCCTCGACGTCTGAACAACTTTTTTTAAAAAAATACCTAAGCCGCGCGGTCACAATTTCTTCAAAATTTCTGACGTTCTGCAATTCACTCAAAAATGTTGCCAAACTGTTGCAAACCATCCCCTGAAAGCTTTTTCGGTGGAAACAGGTGGGTTTTTATAATCGGAAACAGAATTAGCCCTCGACATCTGAACAACTTTTTTGAAAAAATCCCTAAGCCGCGCGGTCACAATTTCAGCAAAAATCTGACGTTCTGCAATGCATTCAAAGATGGTGCTAAACTGTTTCAAACGATACCTTGAAGGTTTTTCAGTGGAATCAGGTGGGTATTTATCATCGGAAACAGAATTAGCCCTCGACGTCTGAATAACTTTTCTTGAAAAAATCCCTATTTCTTCAAAATTCAAAATTTCTTCAAAATTTCTGACCTTCTGCAATTCACTCAGAAATGGTGCCAAACTGTTGCAAACGATCTCCTGAAAGGTTTTTCAGTGGAAACAGGTGGGAATTTATCATCGGAAACAGAATTAGCCCTCGACGTCTGAATAACTTTTTTTAAAAAAATCCCAAAGCCGCGCGGTCACAATATTTTCAAAATTTCTGACATTCTGCTATTCACTCAGAAATGGTGCCAAACTGTTGCAAACGATCCCCTGAAAGGTTTTTCAGTGGAAACAGGTGGGTTTTTATCATCGGAAACAGAAATAGCCCTCGACGTCTGAACAACCTTATTTGAAAAAATCCCTAAGCCGCGCGGTCACAATTTCTTCAAAATTTCTGACGTTCTGCAATTCACTCAAAAATGGTGCCAAACTGTTGCAAACCATCCCCTGAAAGGTTTTTCGGTGGAAAAAGATGCGTTTTTATCATCGGAAACAGAATTAGCCCTCAATGTCTGAACAACTTTTTTTGAAAAAATCCCTAAGCCGCGCGGTCACAATTTCTTCAAAATTTCTGATGTTCTGCAATTCACTCAGAAATGGTGCCAAACTGTTGCAAACCATCCCATGAAAGGTTTTTCGGTGGAAACAGAGGTGTTTTTATCATCGGAAACAGAATTAGCCCTCGATGTCTGAACAAGTTTTTCGAAAAAAATCCATAAGCCGCGCGGTCACAATTTCAGCAAAAATCTGACGTTCTGCAATTCATTCAAAATGTTGCTAAACTGTTGCAAACGAACCCCTGAAGGGTTTTTCGGTGGAAACAGGTGGGTATTTTTCATCGGAAACAGAATTAGCCCTCGACGTCTGAACAACTTTTTTTGAAAAAATCCCTAAGCCGCGCGGTTACAATTTCTTCAAAATTTCTGATGTTCTGCAATTCACTCAGAAATGGTGCCAAACTGTTGCAAACCATCCCATGAAAGGTTTTTCGGTGGAAACAGAGGTGTTTTTATCATCGGAAACAGAATTAGCCCTCGATGTCTGAACAAGTTTTTTTTTAAAATACCTAAGCCGCGCGGTCACAATTTCTTCAAAATTTCTGACGTTCTGCAATTCACTCAAAAATGTTGCCAAACTGTTGCAAACCATCCCCTGAAAGCTTTTTCGGTGGAAACAGGTGGGTTTTTATCATCGGAAACAGAATTAGCCCTCGATGTCTGAACAACTTTTTTTTGAAAAAATCCCTAAGCCGCGTGGTCACAATTTCTTCAAAATTTCTGACGTTCTGCAATTCACTCAAAAATGGTGCCAAACTGTTGCAAACGATCCCCTGAAGGGTTTTTCGGTGGAAACAGATGCGTTTTTATCATCGGAAACAGAATTAGCCCTCAATGTCTGAACAACTTTTTTTGAAAAAATCCCTAAGCCGCGCGGTCACAATTTCTTCAAAATTTCTGACGTTCTGCAATTCACTCAGAAATGGTGCCAAACTGTTGCAAACGATCCCCTGAAAGGTTTTTAAGTGGAAACAGGTGGGTTTTTATCATCGGAAACAGAATTAGCCCTCGACGTCTGAACAACTTTTTTAAAAAAAATACCTAAGCCGCGCGGTCACAATTTCTTCAAAATTTCTGACGTTCTGCAATTCACTCAAAAATGTTGCCAAACTGTTGCAAACCATCCCCTGAAAGCTTTTTCGGTGGAAACAGGTGGGTTTTTATAATCGGAAACAGAATTAGCCCTCGACATCTGAACAACTTTTTTGAAAAAATCCCTAAGCCGCGCGGTCACAATTTCAGCAAAAATCTGACGTTCTGCAATGCATTCAAAGATGGTGCTAAACTGTTTCAAACGATCCCTTGAAGGTTTTTCAGTGGAATCAGGTGGGTATTTATCATCGGAAACAGAATTAGCCCTCGACGTCTGAATAACTTTTCTTGAAAAAATCCCTATTTCTTCAAAATTCAAAATTTCTTCAAAATTTCTGACCTTCTGCAATTCACTCAGAAATGGTGCCAAACTGTTGCAAACGATCTCCTGAAAGGTTTTTCAGTGGAAACAGGTGGGAATTTATCATCGGAAACAGAATTAGCCCTCGACGTCTGAATAACTTTTTTTAAAAAAATCCCAAAGCCGCGCGGTCACAATATTTTCAAAATTTCTGACATTCTGCTATTCACTCAGAAATGGTGCCAAACTGTTGCAAACGATCCCCTGAAAGGTTTTTCAGTGGAAACAGGTGGGTTTTTATCATCGGAAACAGAAATAGCCCTCGACGTCTGAACAACCTTATTTGAAAAAATCCCTAAGCCGCGCGGTCACAATTTCTTCAAAATTTCTGACGTTCTGCAATTCACTCAGAAATGATGCCAAACTGTTGCAAACGATCCTCTGAAAGGTTTTTCAGTGGAAACAGGTAGGCTTTTATCATCAGAAACAGAATTAGCCCTCGACGTCTGAACAACTTTTTCGAAAAAATCCATAAGCCGCGCGGTCACAATTTCAGCAAAAATCTGACGTTCTGCAATTCATTCAAAGATGGTGCTAAACTGTTTCAAACGATCCCCTGAAGGTTTTTCGGTGGAAACAGGTGGGTATTTATCATCGGAAACAGAATTAGCCCTCGACGTCTGAACAACTTTTTTTGAAAAAATCCCTAAGCTGCGCGGTCACAATTTCAGCAAAAATCTGAAGTTCTGCAATTCATTCAAAATGTTGCTAAACTGTTGCAAACGAACCCCTGAAGGGTTTTTCGGGGGAAACAGGTGGGTATTTTTCATTGGAAACAGAATTAGCCCTCGACGTCTGAACACCTTTTTTTGAAAAAATCCCTAAGCCGCGCGGTCACAATTTCTTCAAAATTTCTGACGTTCTGCAATTCACTCAAAAATGTTGCCAAACTGTTGCAAACCATCCCCTGAAAGCTTTTTCGGTGGAAACAGGTGGGTTTTTATGATCGGAAACAGAATTAGCCCTCGATGTCTGAACAACTTTTTTTTGAAAAAATCCCTAAGCCGCGCGGTCACAATTTCTTCAAAATTTCTGACGTTCTGCAATTCACTCAAAAATGGTGCCAAACTGTTGCAAACCATCCCCTGAAAGGTTTTTCGGTGGAAACAGATGCGTTTTTATCATCGGAAACAGAATTAGCCCTCAATGTCTGAACAACTTTTTTTGAAAAAATCCCTAAGCCGCGCGGTCACAATTTCTTCAAAATTTCTGACGTTCTGCAATTCACTCAGAAATGGTGCCAAACTGTTGCAAACGATCCCCTGAAAGGTTTTTAAGTGGAAACAGGTGGGTTTTTATCATCGGAAACAGAATTAGCCCTCGATGTCTGAACAACTTTTTTAAAAAAAATACCTAAGCCGCGCGGTCACAATTTCTTCAAAATTTCTGACGTTCTGCAATTCACTCAAAAATGTTGCCAAACTGTTGCAAACCATCCCCTGAAAGCTTTTTCGGTGGAAACAGGTGGGTTTTTATCATCGGAAACAGAATTAGCCCTCGATGTCTGAACAACTTTTTTTTGAAAAAATCCCTAAGCCGCGCGGTCACAATTTCTTCAAAATTTCTGACGTTCTGCAATTCACTCAAAAATGGTGCCAAACTGTTGCAAACCATCCCCTGAAAGGTTTTTCGGTGGAAACAGATGCGTTTTTATCATCGGAAACAGAATTAGCCCTCAATGTCTGAACAACTTTTTTTGAAAAAATCCCTAAGCCGCGCGGTCACAATTTCTTCAAAATTTCTGAAGTTCTGCAATTCATTCAAAATGGTGCTAAACTGTTGCAAACGAACCCCTGAAAGGTTTTTCGGTGGAAACAGAGGTGTTTTTATCATCGGAAACAGAATTAGCCCTCGATGTCTGAACAAGTTTTTTTTTAAAATACCTAAGCCGCGCGGTCACAATTTCTTCAAAATTTCTGACGTTCTGCAATTCACTCAAAAATGTTGCCAAACTGTTGCAAACCATCCCCTGAAAGCTTTTTCGGTGGAAACAGGTGGGTTTTTATCATCGGAAACAGAATTAGCCCTCGATGTCTGAACAACTTTTTTTTGAAAAAATCCCTAAGCCGCGCGGTCACAATTTCTTCAAAATTTCTGACGTTCTGCAATTCACTCAAAAATGGTGCCAAACTGTTGCAAACCATCCCCTGAAAGGTTTTTCGGTGGAAACAGATGCGTTTTTATCATCGGAAACAGAATTAGCCCTCAATGTCTGAACAACTTTTTTTGAAAAAATCCCTAAGCCGCGCGGTCACAATTTCTTCAAAATTTCTGAAGTTCTGCAATTCATTCAAAATGGTGCTAAACTGTTGCAAACGAACCCCAGAAAGGTTTTTCGGTGGAAACAGAGGTGTTTTTATCATCGGAAACAGAATTAGCCCTCGATGTCTGAACAAGTTTTTTTTTAAAATACCTAAGCCGCGCGGTCACAATTTCTTCAAAATTTCTGACGTTCTGCAATTCACTCAAAAATGTTGCCAAACTGTTGCAAACCATCCCCTGAAAGCTTTTTCGGTGGAAACAGGTGGGTTTTTATCATCGGAAACAGAATTAGCCCTCGATGTCTGAACAACTTTTTTTTGAAAAAATCCCTAAGCCGCGCGGTCACAATTTCTTCAAAATTTCTGACGTTCTGCAATTCACTCAAAAATGGTGCCAAACTGTTGCAAACCATCCCCTGAAAGGTTTTTCGGTGGAAACAGATGCGTTTTTATCATCGGAAACAGAATTAGCCCTCAATGTCTGAACAACTTTTTTTGAAAAAATCCCTAAGCCGCGCGGTCACAATTTCTTCAAAATTTCTGACGTTCTGCAATTCACTCAGAAATGGTGCCAAACTGTTGCAAACGATCCCCTGAAAGGTTTTTAAGTGGAAACAGGTGGGTTTTTATCATCGGAAACAGAATTAGCCCTCGACGTCTGAACAACTTTTTTAAAAAAAATACCTAAGCCGCGCGGTCACAATTTCTTCAAAATTTCTGACGTTCTGCAATTCACTCAAAAATGTTGCCAAACTGTTGCAAACCATCCCCTGAAAGCTTTTTCGGTGGAAACAGGTGGGTTTTTATAATCGGAAACAGAATTAGCCCTCGACATCTGAACAACTTTTTTGAAAAAATCCCTAAGCCGCGCGGTCACAATTTCAGCAAAAATCTGACGTTCTGCAATGCATTCAAAGATGGTGCTAAACTGTTTCAAACGATACCTTGAAGGTTTTTCAGTGGAATCAGGTGGGTATTTATCATCGGAAACAGAATTAGCCCTCGACGTCTGAATAACTTTTCTTGAAAAAATCCCTATTTCTTCAAAATTCAAAATTTCTTCAAAATTTCTGACCTTCTGCAATTCACTCAGAAATGGTGCCAAACTGTTGCAAACGATCTCCTGAAAGGTTTTTCAGTGGAAACAGGTGGGAATTTATCATCGGAAACAGAATTAGCCCTCGACGTCTGAATAACTTTTTTTAAAAAAATCCCAAAGCCGCGCGGTCACAATATTTTCAAAATTTCTGACATTCTGCTATTCACTCAGAAATGGTGCCAAACTGTTGCAAACGATCCCCTGAAAGGTTTTTCAGTGGAAACAGGTGGGTTTTTATCATCGGAAACAGAAATAGCCCTCGACGTCTGAACAACCTTATTTGAAAAAATCCCTAAGCCGCGCGGTCACAATTTCTTCAAAATTTCTGACGTTCTGCAATTCACTCAAAAATGGTGCCAAACTGTTGCAAACCATCCCCTGAAAGGTTTTTCGGTGGAAAAAGATGCGTTTTTATCATCGGAAACAGAATTAGCCCTCAATGTCTGAACAACTTTTTTTGAAAAAATCCCTAAGCCGCGCGGTCACAATTTCTTCAAAATTTCTGATGTTCTGCAATTCACTCAGAAATGGTGCCAAACTGTTGCAAACCATCCCATGAAAGGTTTTTCGGTGGAAACAGAGGTGTTTTTGTCATCGGAAACAGAATTAGCCCTCGATGTCTGAACAAGTTTTTCGAAAAAAATCCATAAGCCGCGCGGTCACAATTTCAGCAAAAATCTGACGTTCTGCAATGCATTCAAAGATGGTGCTAAACTGTTTCAAACGATCCCTTGAAGGTTTTTCAGTGGAATCAGGTGGGTATTTATCATCGGAAACAGAATTAGCCCTCGACGTCTGAATAACTTTTCTTGAAAAAATCCCTATTTCTTCAAAATTCAAAATTTCTTCAAAATTTCTGACCTTCTGCAATTCACTCAGAAATGGTGCCAAACTGTTGCAAACGATCTCCTGAAAGGTTTTTCAGTGGAAACAGGTGGGAATTTATCATCGGAAACAGAATTAGCCCTCGACGTCTGAATAACTTTTTTTAAAAAAATCCCAAAGCCGCGCGGTCACAATATTTTCAAAATTTCTGACATTCTGCTATTCACTCAGAAATGGTGCCAAACTGTTGCAAACGATCCCCTGAAAGGTTTTTCAGTGGAAACAGGTGGGTTTTTATCATCGGAAACAGAAATAGCCCTCGACGTCTGAACAACCTTATTTGAAAAAATCCCTAAGCCGCGCGGTCACAATTTCTTCAAAATTTCTGACGTTCTGCAATTCACTCAGAAATGATGCCAAACTGTTGCAAACGATCCTCTGAAAGGTTTTTCAGTGGAAACAGGTAGGCTTTTATCATCAGAAACAGAATTAGCCCTCGACGTCTGAACAACTTTTTCGAAAAAATCCATAAGCCGCGCGGTCACAATTTCAGCAAAAATCTGACGTTCTGCAATTCATTCAAAGATGGTGCTAAACTGTTTCAAACGATCCCCTGAAGGTTTTTCGGTGGAAACAGGTGGGTATTTATCATCGGAAACAGAATTAGCCCTCGACGTCTGAACAACTTTTTTTGAAAAAATCCCTAAGCTGCGCGGTCACAATTTCAGCAAAAATCTGAAGTTCTGCAATTCATTCAAAATGTTGCTAAACTGTTGCAAACGAACCCCTGAAGGGTTTTTCGGGGGAAACAGGTGGGTATTTTTCATTGGAAACAGAATTAGCCCTCGACGTCTGAACACCTTTTTTTGAAAAAATCCCTAAGCCGCGCGGTCACAATTTCTTCAAAATTTCTGACGTTCTGCAATTCACTCAAAAATGTTGCCAAACTGTTGCAAACCATCCCCTGAAAGCTTTTTCGGTGGAAACAGGTGGGTTTTTATGATCGGAAACAGAATTAGCCCTCGATGTCTGAACAACTTTTTTTTGAAAAAATCCCTAAGCCGCGCGGTCACAATTTCTTCAAAATTTCTGACGTTCTGCAATTCACTCAAAAATGGTGCCAAACTGTTGCAAACCATCCCCTGAAAGGTTTTTCGGTGGAAACAGATGCGTTTTTATCATCGGAAACAGAATTAGCCCTCAATGTCTGAACAACTTTTTTTGAAAAAATCCCTAAGCCGCGCGGTCACAATTTCTTCAAAATTTCTGACGTTCTGCAATTCACTCAGAAATGGTGCCAAACTGTTGCAAACGATCCCCTGAAAGGTTTTTAAGTGGAAACAGGTGGGTTTTTATCATCGGAAACAGAATTAGCCCTCGATGTCTGAACAACTTTTTTAAAAAAAATACCTAAGCCGCGCGGTCACAATTTCTTCAAAATTTCTGACGTTCTGCAATTCACTCAAAAATGTTGCCAAACTGTTGCAAACCATCCCCTGAAAGCTTTTTCGGTGGAAACAGGTGGGTTTTTATCATCGGAAACAGAATTAGCCCTCGATGTCTGAACAACTTTTTTTTGAAAAAATCCCTAAGCCGCGCGGTCACAATTTCTTCAAAATTTCTGACGTTCTGCAATTCACTCAAAAATGGTGCCAAACTGTTGCAAACCATCCCCTGAAAGGTTTTTCGGTGGAAACAGATGCGTTTTTATCATCGGAAACAGAATTAGCCCTCAATGTCTGAACAACTTTTTTTGAAAAAATCCCTAAGCCGCGCGGTCACAATTTCTTCAAAATTTCTGACGTTCTGCAATTCACTCAGAAATGATGCCAAACTGTTGCAAACGATCCTCTGAAAGGTTTTTCAGTGGAAACAGGTGGGCTTTTATCATCGGAAACAGAATTAGCCCTCGACGTCTGAACAACTTTTTCGAAAAAAATCCATAAGCCGCGCGGTCACAATTTCAGCAAAAATCTGACGTTCTGCAATTCATTCAAAATCTTGCTAAACTGTTGCAAACGAACCCCTGAAGGGTTTTTCGGTGGAAACAGGTGGGTATTTTTCATCGGAAACAGAATTAGCCCTCGACGTCTGAACTACTTTTTTTGAAAA
Source organism: Podarcis melisellensis (assembly GCF_964234715.1). Lineage (NCBI taxonomy): Eukaryota > Metazoa > Chordata > Lepidosauria > Squamata > Lacertidae > Podarcis > Podarcis melisellensis. The sequence continues at coordinate 91,180,846 of NC_138538.1, read as the reverse complement.
AATCCCTAAGCCGCGCGGTCACAATTTCTTCAAAATTTCTGATGTTCTGCAATTCACTCAGAAATGGTACCAAACGGTTGCAAACCATCCCCTGAAAGGTTTTTCAGTGGAAACAGAGGTGTTTTTATCATCGGAAACAGAATTAGCCCTCGATGTCTGAACAAGTTTTTTTTTAAAATACCTAAGCCGCGCGGTCACAATTTCTTCAAAATTTCTGACGTTCTGCAATTCACTCAAAAATGTTGCCAAACTGTTGCAAACCATCCCCTGAAAGCTTTTTCGGTGGAAACACGTGGGTTTTTATCATCGGAAACAGAATTAGCCCTCGATGTCTGATCAACTTTTTTTTGAAAAAATCCCTAAGCCGCGCGGTCACAATTTCTTCAAAATTTCTGACGTTCTGCAATTCACTCAAAAATGGTGCCAAACTGTTGCAAACCATCCCCTGAAAGGTTTTTCGGTGGAAACAGATGCGTTTTTATCATCGGAAACAGAATTAGCCCTCAATGTCTGAACAACTTTTTTTGAAAAAATCCCTAAGCCGCGCGGTCACAATTTCTTCAAAATTTCTGACGTTCTGCAATTCACTCAGAAATGGTGCCAAACTGTTGCAAACGATCCCCTGAAAGGTTTTTAAGTGGAAACAGGTGGGTATTTTTCATCGGAAACAGAATTAGCCCTCGACGTCTGAACACCTTTTTTTGAAAAAATCCCTAAGCCGCGCGGTCACAATTTCTTCAAAATTTCTGATGTTCTGCAATTCACTCAGAAATGGTGCCAAACTGTTGCAAACCATCCCCTGAAAGGTTTTTCGGTGGAAATAGAGGTGTTTTTATCATCGGAAACAGAATTAGCCCTCGATGCCTGAACAAGTTTTATTTTTAAATACCTAAGCCGCGCGGTCACAATTTCTTCAAAATTTCTGACGTTCTGCAATTCACTCAAAAATGTTGCCAAACTGTTGCAAACCATCCCCTGAAAGCTTTTTCGGTGGAAACAGGTGGGTTTTTATGATCGGAAACAGAATTAGCCCTCGATGTCTGAACAACTTTTTTTTGAAAAAATCCCTAAGCCGCGCGGTCACAATTTCTTCAAAATTTCTGACGTTCTGCAATTCACTCAAAAATGTTGCCAAACTGTTGCAAACCATCCCCTAAAAGCTTTTTCGGTGGAAACACGTGGGTTTTTATCATCGGAAACAGAATTAGCCCTCGATGTCTGAACAACTTTTTTTTGAAAAAATCCCTAAGCCGCGCGGTCACAATTTCTTCAAAATTTCTGACGTTCTGCAATTCACTCAAAAATGGTGCCAAACTGTTGCAAACCATCCCCTGAAAGGTTTTTCGGTGGAAACAGATGCGTTTTTATCATCGGAAACAGAATTAGCCCTCAATGTCTGAACAACTTTTTTTGAAAAAATCTCTAAGCCGCGCGGTCACAATTTCTTCAAAATTTCTGACGTTCTGCAATTCACTCAGAAATGGTGCCAAACTGTTGCAAACGATCCCCTGAAAGGTTTTTAAGTGGAAACAGGTGGGTTTTTATCATCGGAAACAGAATTAGCCCTCGACGTCTGAACAACTTTTTTTTAAAAAATACCTAAGCCGCGCGGTCACAATTTCTTCAAAATTTCTGACGTTCTGCAATTCACTCAGAAATGGTGTCAAACTGTTGCAAACGATCCTCTGAAAGGTTTTTCAGTTGAAACAGGTGGGCTTTTATCATCGGAAACAGAATTAGCCCTCGATGTCTGAACAAGTTTTTTTTTTAAATACCTAAGCCGCGCGGTCACAATTTCTTCAAAATTTCTGACGTTCTGCAATTCACTCAAAAATGTTGCCAAACTGTTGCAAACCATCCCCTGAAAGCTTTTTCGGTGGAAACAGGTGGGTTTTTATCATCGGAAACAGAATTAGCCCTCGATGTCTGATCAACTTTTTTTTGAAAAAATCCCTAAGCCGCGCGGTCACAATTTCTTCAAAATTTCTGACGTTCTGCAATTCACTCAAAAATGGTGCCAAACTGTTGCAAACCATCCCCTGAAAGGTTTTTCAGTGGAAACAGATGCGTTTTTATCATCGGAAACAGAATTAGCCCTCAATGTCTGAACAACTTTTTTTGAAAAAATCCCTAAGCCGCGCGGTCACAATTTCTTCAAAATTTCTGACGTTCTGCAATTCACTCAGAAATGGTGCCAAACTGTTGCAAACGATCCCCTGAAAGGTTTTTAAGTGGAAACAGGTGGGTATTTTTCATCGGAAACAGAATTAGCCCTCGACGTCTGAACACCTTTTTTTGAAAAAATCCCTAAGCCGCGCAGTCACAATTTCTTCAAAATTTCTGATGTTCTGCAATTCACTCAGAAATGGTGCCAAACTGTTGCAAACCATCCCCTGAAAGGTTTTTCGGTGGAAATAGAGGTGTTTTTATCATCGGAAACAGAATTAGCCCTCGATGCCTGAACAAGTTTTATTTTAAAATACCTAAGCCGCGCGGTCACAATTTCTTCAAAATTTCTGACGTTCTGCAATTCACTCAAAAATGTTGCCAAACTGTTGCAAACCATCCCCTGAAAGCTTTTTCGGTGGAAACAGGTGGGTTTTTATGATCGGAAACAGAATTAGCCCTCGATGTCTGAACAACTTTTTTTTGAAAAAATCCCTAAGCCGCGCGGTCACAATTTCTTCAAAATTTCTGACGTTCTGCAATTCACTCAGAAATGGTGCCAAACTGTTGCAAACCATCCCCTGAAAGGTTTTTCGGTGGAAACAGATGCGTTTTTATCATCGGAAACAGAATTAGCCCTCAATGTCTGAACAACTTTTTTTGGAAAAAATCCCTAAGCCGCGCGGTCACAATTTCTTCAAAATTTCTGACGTTCTGCAATTCACTCAGAAATGGTGCCAAACTGTTGCAAACGATCCCCTGAAAGGTTTTTAAGTGGAAACAGGTGGGTTTTTATCATCGGAAACAGAATTAGCCCTCGATGTCTGAACAACTTTTTTAAAAAAAATACCTAAGCCGCGCGGTCACAATTTCTTCAAAATTTCTGACGTTCTGCAATTCACTCAAAAATGTTGCCAAACTGTTGCAAACCATCCCCTGAAAGCTTTTTCGGTGGAAACAGGTGGGTTTTTATCATCGGAAACAGAATTAGCCCTCGATGTCTGAACAACTTTTTTTTGAAAAAATCCCTAAGCCGCGCGGTCACAATTTCTTCAAAATTTCTGACGTTCTGCAATTCACTCAGAAATGGTGCCAAACTGTTGCAAACCATCCCCTGAAAGGTTTTTCGGTGGAAACAGATGCGTTTTTATCATCGGAAACAGAATTAGCCCTCAATGTCTGAACAACTTTTTTTGGAAAAAATCCCTAAGCCGCGCGGTCACAATTTCTTCAAAATTTCTGATGTTCTGCAATTCACTCAGAAATGATGCCAAACTGTTGCAAACGATCCTCTGAAAGGTTTTTCAGTGGAAACAGGGGGGTTTTATCATCGGAAACAGAATAAGCCCTCGACGTCTGAACAACTTTTTCGAAAAAAATCCATAAGCCGCGCGGTCACAATTTCAGCAAAAATCTGACGTTCTGCAATTCATTCAAAATCTTGCTAAACTGTTGCAAACGAACCCATGAAGGGTTTTTCGGTGGAAACAGGTGGGTATTTTTCATCGGAAACAGAATTAGCCCTCGACGTCTGAACAACTTTTTTTGAAAAAATCCCTAAGCCGCGCGGTCACAATTTCTTCAAAATTTCTGATGTTCTGCAATTCACTCAGAAATGGTGCCAAACTGTTGCAAACCATCCCCTGAAAGGTTTTTCGGTGGAAACAGAGGTGTTTTTATCATCGGAAACAGAATTAGCCCTCGATGTCTGAACAAGTTTTTTTTTTAAATACCTAAGCCGCGCGGTCACAATTTCTTCAAAATTTCTGACGTTCTGCAATTCACTCAAAAATGTTGCCAAACTGTTGCAAACCATCCCCTGAAAGCTCTTTCGGTGGAAACACGTGGGTTTTTATGATCGGAAACAGAATTAGCCCTCGATGTCTGAACAACTTTTTTTTGAAAAAATCCCTAAGCCGCGCGGTCACAATTTCTTCAAAATTTCTGACGTTCTGCAATTCACTCAAAAATGGTGCCAAACTGTTGCAAACCATCCCCTGAAAGGTTTTTCGGTGGAAACAGATGCGTTTTTATCATCGGAAACAGAATTAGCCCTCAATGTCTGAACAACTTTTTTTGAAAAAATCTCTAAGCCGCGCGGTCACAATTTCTTCAAAATTTCTGACGTTCTGCAATTCACTCAGAAATGGTGCCAAACTGTTGCAAACGATCCCCTGAAAGGTTTTTAAGTGGAAACAGGTGGGTTTTTATCATCGGAAACAGAATTAGCCCTCGACGTCTGAACAACTTTTTTTAAAAAAATACCTAAGCCGCGCGGTCACAATTTCTTCAAAATTTCTGACGTTCTGCAATTCACTCAGAAATGGTGTCAAACTGTTGCAAACGATCCTCTGAAAGGTTTTTCAGTTGAAACAGGTGGGTTTTTATCATCGGAAACAGAATTAGCCCTCGATGTCTGAACAAGTTTTTTTTTTAAATACCTAAGCCGCGCGGTCACAATTTCTTCAAAATTTCTGACGTTCTGCAATTCACTCAAAAATGTTGCCAAACTGTTGCAAACCATCCCCTGAAAGCTTTTTCGGTGGAAACAGGTGGGTTTTTATCATCGGAAACAGAATTAGCCCTCGATGTCTGAACAACTTTTTTTTGAAAAAATCCCTAAGCCGCGCGGTCACAATTTCTTCAAAATTTCTGACGTTCTGCAATTCACTCAAAAATGGTGCCAAACTGTTGCAAACCATCCCCTGAAAGGTTTTTCAGTGGAAACAGATGCGTTTTTATCATCGGAAACAGAATTAGCCCTCAATGTCTGAACAACTTTTTTTGAAAAAATCCCTAAGCCGCGCGGTCACAATTTCTTCAAAATTTCTGACGTTCTGCAATTCACTCAGAAATGGTGCCAAACTGTTGCAAACGATCCCCTGAAAGGTTTTTAAGTGGAAACAGGTGGGTATTTTTCATCGGAAACAGAATTAGCCCTCGACGTCTGAACACCTTTTTTTGAAAAAATCCCTAAGCCGCGCGGTCACAATTTCTTCAAAATTTCTGATGTTCTGCAATTCACTCAGAAATGGTGCCAAACTGTTGCAAACCATCCCCTGAAAGGTTTTTCGGTGGAAATAGAGGTGTTTTTATCATCGGAAACAGAATTAGCCCTCGATGCCTGAACAAGTTTTATTTTAAAATACCTAAGCCGCGCGGTCACAATTTCTTCAAAATTTCTGACGTTCTGCAATTCACTCAAAAATGTTGCCAAACTGTTGCAAACCATCCCCTGAAAGCTTTTTCGGTGGAAACAGGTGGGTTTTTATGATCGGAAACAGAATTAGCCCTTGATGTCTGAACAACTTTTTTTTTGAAAAAATCCCTAAGCCGCGGGGTCACAATTTCTTCAAAATTTCTGACGTTCTGCAATTCACTCAGAAATGGTGCCAAACTGTTGCAAACCATCCCCTGAAAGGTTTTTCGGTGGAAACAGATGCGTTTTTATCATCGGAAACAGAATTAGCCCTCAATGTCTGAACAACTTTTTTTGAAAAAATCCCTAAGCCGCGCGGCCACAATTTCTTCAAAATTTCTGACGTTCTGCAATTCACTCAGAAATGGTGCCAAACTGTTGCAAACGATCCCCTGAAAGGTTTTTAAGTGGAAACAGGTGGGTTTTTATCATCGGAAACAGAATTAGCCCTCGATGTCTGAACAACTTTTTTAAAAAAAATACCTAAGCCGCGCGGTCACAATTTCTTCAAAATTTCTGACGTTCTGCAATTCACTCAAAAATGTTGCCAAACTGTTGCAAACCATCCCCTGAAAGCTTTTTCGGTGGAAACAGGTGGGTTTTTATCATCGGAAACAGAATTAGCCCTCGATGTCTGAACAACTTTTTTTTGAAAAAATACCTAAGCCGCGCGGTCACAATTTCTTCAAAATTTCTGACGTTCTGCAATTCACTCAGAAATGGTGCCAAACTGTTGCAAACCATCCCCTGAAAGGTTTTTCGGTGGAAACAGATGCGTTTTTATCATCGGAAACAGAATTAGCCCTCAATGTCTGAACAACTTTTTTTGGAAAAAATCCCTAAGCCGCGCGGTCACAATTTCTTCAAAATTTCTGACGTTCTGCAATTCACTCAAAAATGTTGCCAAACTGTTGCAAACCATCCCCTGAAAGCTCTTTCGGTGGAAACACGTGGGTTTTTATCATCAGAAACAGAATTAGCCCTCGATGTCTGAACAACTTTTTTTTGAAAAAATCCCTAAGCCGCGCGGTCACAATTTCTTCAAAATTTCTGACGTTCTGCAATTCACTCAGAAATGGTGCCAAACTGTTGCAAACGATCCCCTGAAAGGTTTTTAAGTGGAAACAGGTGGGTTTTTATCATCGGAAACAGAATTAGCCCTCGACGTCTGAACAACTTTTTTTAAAAAAATACCTAAGCCGCGCGGTCACAATTTCTTCAAAATTTCTGACGTTCTGCAATTCACTCAGAAATGGTGTCAAACTGTTGCAAACGATCCTCTGAAAGGTTTTTCAGTTGAAACAGGTGGGTTTTTATCATCGGAAACAGAATTAGCCCTCGATGTCTGAACAAGTTTTTTTTTTAAATACCTAAGCCGCGCGGTCACAATTTCTTCAAAATTTCTGACGTTCTGCAATTCACTCAAAAATGTTGCCAAACTGTTGCAAACCATCCCCTGAAAGCTTTTTCGGTGGAAACAGATGCGTTTTTATCATCGGAAACAGAATTAGCCCTCAATGTCTGAACACCTTTTTTTGAAAAAATCCCTAAGCCGCGCGGTCACAATTTCTTCAAAATTTCTGACGTTCTGCAATTCACTCAGAAATGGTGCCAAACTGTTGCAAACGATCCCCTGAAAGGTTTTTAAGTGGAAACAGGTGGGTTTTTATCATCGGAAACAGAACTAGCCCTCGACGTCTGAACAACTTTTTTTGAAAAAATCCATAACCTACGCGGTCACAATTTCTTCAAAATTTCTGACGTTCTGCAATTCACTCAGAAATGGTGTCAAACTGTTGCAAACGATCCTCTGAAAGGTTTTTCAGTTGAAACAGGTGGGTTTTTATCATCGGAAACAGAATTAGCCCTCGACGTCTAAACAACTTTTTTTGAAAAAATCCCTAAGCCGCGCGGTCACAATTTCAGCAAAAATCTGACGTTCTGCAATTCATTCAAAGATGGTGCCAAACTGTTGCAAACGATCCCCTGATGGGTTTTTCGGTGGGAACAGGTGGGAATTTATCATCGGAAACAGAATTAGCCCTCGACGTCTGAATAACTTTTTTTGAAAAAATCCCAAAGCCGCGCGGTCACAATTTCTTCAAAATTTCTGACATTCTGCAATTCACTCAGAAATGGTGCCAAACTTTTGCAAACGATCCCCTGAAAGGTTTTTCCTTGGAAACAGGTGGGTTTTTATCATCGGAAACAGAATTAGCGCTCGACGTCTTAACAACTTTTTTTTGAAAAAATCCCTAAGCCGCGCGGTCACAATTTCTTCAAAATTTCTGACGTTCTGCAATTCATTCAAACATGGTGCTAAACTGTTGCAAACGATCCCCTGAAGGGTTTTTCGGTGGAAACAGGTGGGTTTTTATCATCGGAAACAGAATTAGCCCTTGACGTCTGAACAACTTTTTTTGAAAAAATCCCTAAGCCGCGCGGTCACAATTTCTTCAAAATTTCTGACCTTCTGCAATTCACTCAGAAATGGTGCCAAACTGTTGCAAACGATCCTCTGAAAGGTTTTTCAGTGGAAACAGTTGGGTTTTTATCATCGGAAACAGAATTAGCCCTCGACTTCTGAACAACTTTTTTTAAAAAAATCCCTAAGCCGCGCGGTCACAATTTCAGCAAAAATCTGACGTTCTGCAATTCATTCAAAGATGGTGCTAAACTGTTGCAAACGATCCCCTGACGGGTTTTTTGGTGAGAACTGGTGGGAATTTATCATCGGAAACAGAATTAGCCCTCGACATCTGAATAACTTTTTTTGAAAAAATCCCAATGCCGTGCGGTCACAATTTCTTCAAAATTTCTGACATTCTGCAATTCACTCAGAAATGGTGCCAAACTGTTGCAAATGATCCCCTGAAAGGTTTTTCCTTGGAAACAGGTGGGTTTTTATCATCGGAAACAGAATTAGCCCTCGACTTCTGAACAACTTTTTTTAAAAAAATCCCTAAGCCGCGCGGTCACAATTTCAGCAAAAATCTGACGTTCTGCAATTCATTCAAAGATGGTGCTAAACTGTTGCAAACGATCCCCTAATGGGTTTTTGGGTGGGAACAGGTGGGAATTTATCATCGGAAACAGAATTAGCCCTCGACATCTGAATAACTTTTTTTGAAAAAATCCCAAAGCCGTGCGGTCACAATTTCTTCAAAATTTCTGACATTCTGCAATTCACTCAGAAATGGTGCCAAACTGTTGCAAACGATCCCCTGAAAGGTTTTTCCTTGGAAACAGGTGGGTTTTTATCATCGGAAACAGAATTAGCCCTCGACGTCTGAACAACTTTTTTTGAAAAAATCCATAACCTGCGCGGTCACAATTTCTTCAAAATTTCTGACGTTCTGCAATTCACTCAGAAATGGTGCCAAACTGTTGCATACGATCCTCTGAAAGGTTTTTCAGTTGAAACAGGTGGGTTTTTATCATCGGAAACAGAATTAGCCCTCGACGTCTGAACAACTTTTTTTGAAAAAATCCCTAAGCCACGCGGTAACAATTTCAGCAAAAATCTGACGTTCTGCAATTCATTCAAAGATGGGGCTAAACTGTTGCAAACGATCCCCTGAAGGGTTTTTCGGTGGAAACAGGTGGGTATTTATCATCGGAAACAGAATTAGCCCTCGACGTCTGAACAACTTTTTTTGAAAAAATCCCTAAGCCGCGCGGTCACAATTTCAGCAAAAATTAGACGTTCTGCAATTCATTCAAACATGGTGCTAAACTGCTGCAAACGATCCCCTGAAGGGTTTTTCGGTGGAAACAGGTGGGTTTTTATCATCGGAAACAGAATTAGCCCTCGACGTCTGAACAACTTTTTTTGAAAAAGTACCTAAGCCGCGCGGTCACAATTTCTTCAAAATTTCTAAGGTTCAGCAATTCACTCAGAAATGGTGCCAAACTGTTGCAAACGATCCCCTGAAAGGTTTTTCAGTGGAAACAGGTGGGTTTTAATCATCGGAAACAGAATTAGCCCTCAACGTCTGAACAACTTTTTTTGAACAAATCCTTAAGCCGCGCGGTCATAATTTCTTCAAAATTTCTGACCTTCTGCAATTCACTCAGAAATGCTGCCAAACTGTTGCAAACGATCCCCTGACGGGTTTTTCGGTGGGAACAGGTGGGAATTTATCATTGGAAACAGAATTAGCCCTCGACGTCTGAACAACTTTTTTTGAAAAAATCCCTAAGCCGCGCGGTCACAATTTCTTCAAAATTTCTGACGTTCTGCAATTCACTCAGAAATGGTGCCAAACTGTGGCAAACGATCCCCTGAAAGGTTTTTCAGTGGAAACAGGTGGGTTTTTATCATCGGAAATAGAATTAGCCATCGACGTCTGAACACCTTTTTTTGAAAAAATCCCTAAGCCGCACGGTCACAATTTCTTCAAAATTCATGACGTTCTGCAATTCACTCAGAAATGGTGCCAAACTGTTGCAAACGATCCCCTGAAGGGTTTTTCGGTGGAAACAGGTGGGTATTTATCATCGGAAACAGAATTAGCCCTCAACGTCTGAACAACTTTTTTTGAAAAAATCCCTAAGCCGCGCGGTCACAATTTCTTCAAAATTTCTGACGTTCTGCAATTCACTCAGAAATGGTGCCAAACTGTTGCAAACGATCCTCTGAAAGGTTTTTCAGTGGAAACTGGTGGGTTTTTATCATCGGAAACAGAATTAGCCCTCGACTTCTGAACAACTTTTTTAAAAAAAATCCCTAAGCCGCGTGGTCACAATTTATTCAAAATTTCTGACATTCTGCAATTCATTCAGAAATGGTGCCAAACTGTTGCAAACGATCCCCTGAAATGTTCTTCCTTGGAAACAGGTGGGTTTTTATCATCGGAAACAGAATTAGCCCTCGACGTCTGAACAACATTTTTTGAAAAAATCCATAACCTGCGCGGTCACAATTTCTTCAAAATTTCTGACGTTCTGCAATTCACTCAGAAATGGTGCCAAACTGTTGCAAACGAACCTCTGAAAGGTTTTTCAGTTGAAACAGGTGGGTTTTTATCATCAGAAACAGAATTAGCCCTCGATGTCTGAACAACTTTTTTTGAAAAAATCCCTAAGCCGCGCGGTCACAATTTCAGCAAAAATTAGACGTTCTGCAATTCATTCAAACATGGTGCTAAACTGCTGCAAACGATCCCCTGAAGGGTTTTTCGGTGGAAACAGGTGGGTTTTTATCATCGGAAACAGAATTAGCCCTCGACGTCTGAACAACTTTTTTTGAAAAAGTACCTAAGCCGCGCGGTCACAATTTCTTCAAAATTTCTAAGGTTCAGCAATTCACTCAGAAATGGTGCCAAACTGTTGCAAACGATCCCCTGAAAGGTTTTTCAGTGGAAACAGGTGGGTTTTAATCATCGGAAACAGAATTAGCCCTCAACGTCTGAACAACTTTTTTTGAACAAATCCTTAAGCCGCGCGGTCATAATTTCTTCAAAATTTCTGACCTTCTGCAATTCACTCAGAAATGCTGCCAAACTGTTGCAAACGATCCCCTGACGGGTTTTTCGGTGGGAACAGGTGGGAATTTATCATTGGAAACAGAATAAGTTCTCGACGTCTGAACAACTTTTTTTGAAAAAATCCCTAAGCCGCGCGGTCACAATTTCTTCAAAATTTCTGACGTTCTGCAATTCACTCAGAAATGGTGCCAAACTGTGGCAAACGATCCCCTGAAAGGTTTTTCAGTGGAAACAGGTGGGTTTTTATCATCGGAAATAGAATTAGCCATCGACGTCTGAACACCTTTTTTTGAAAAAATCCCTAAGCCGCACGGTCACAATTTCTTCAAAATTTCTGACGTTCTGCAATTCACTCAGAAATGGTGCCAAACTGTTGCAAACGATCCTCTGAAAGGTTTTTCAGTGGAAACTGGTGGGTTTTTATCATCGGAAACAGAATTAGCCCTCGACTTCTGAACAACTTTTTTTAAAAAAATCCCAAAGCCGCGCGGTCACAATTTCTTCAAAATTTCTGACATTCTGCAATTCACTCAGAAATGGTGCCAAACTGATGCAAACGATCCCCTGAAAGGTTTTTCCTTGGAAACAGGTGGCTTTTTATCATCGGAAACAGAATTAGCCCTCGACGTCTGAACAACTTTTTTTGAAAAAATCCCTAAGCCGCGCGGTCACAATTTCTTCAAAATTTCTGACGTTCTGCAATTCACTCAGAAATGGTGTCAAACTGTTGCAAACGATCCCCTGAAAGGTTTTTCAGTGGAAACAGGTGGGTTTTAATCATCGGAAACAGAATTAGCCCTCGACGTCTGAACAACTTTTTTTGAACAAATACCGAAGCTGCGCGTTCACAATTTCTTCAAAATTTCTGACGTTCTGCAATTCACTCAGAAATGGTGCCAAACTGTTGCAAACAATCCCCTGAAAGGTTTTTCAGTGGAAACAGGTGGGTTTTTATCATCGGAAATAGAATAAGCCCTCAACGTCTGAACACCTTTCTTTGAAAAAATCCCTAAGCCGCGCGGTCACAATTCCTTCAAAATTTCTGACGTTCTGCAATTCAGTCAGAAATGGTGCCAAACTGTTGCAAACCATCCCCTGAAAGGTTTTTCAGTGGAAACAGGTGGGTTTTTATCATCGGAAATAGAATTAGCCCTCGACGTCTGAACACCTTTTTTTGAAAAAATCCCTAAGCCGCATGGTCACAATTTCTTCAAAATTTCTGACGTTCTGCAATTCACTCAGAAATGGTGCCAAACTGTTGCAAACGATCCCGTGAAGGGTTTTTCGGTGGAAACAGGTGGGTATTTATCATCGGAAACAGAATTAGCCCTCAACGTCTGAACAACTTTTTTTGAAAAAATCCCTAAGACGCGCGGTCACAATTTCTTCAAAATTTCTGACGTTCTGCAATTCATTCAGAAATGGTGCCAAACTGTTGCAAACGATCCTCTGAAAGGTTTTTCAGTGGAAACAGGTGGGTTTTTATCATCGGAAACAGAATTAGCCCTCGACTTCTGAACAACTTTTTTTTAAAAAATCCCTAAGCCGCGCGGTCACAATTTCAGCAAAAATCTGACGTTCTGCAATTCATTCAAAGATGGTGCTAAACTGTTGCAAACGATCCCCTGACGGGTTTTTTGGTGAGAACTGGTGGGAATTTATCATCGGAAACAGAATTAGCCCTCGACATCTGAATAACTTTTTTTGAAAAAATCCCAATGCCGTGCGGTCACAATTTCTTCAAAATTTCTGACATTCTGCAATTCACTCAGAAATGGTGCCAAACTGTTGCAAATGATCCCCTGAAAGGTTTTTCCTTGGAAACAGGTGGGTTTTTATCATCGGAAACAGAATTAGCCCTCGACTTCTGAACAACTTTTTTTAAAAAAATCCCTAAGCCGCGCGGTCACAATTTCAGCAAAAATCTGACGTTCTGCAATTCATTCAAAGATGGTGCTAAACTGTTGCAAACGATCCCCTAATGGGTTTTTGGGTGGGAACAGGTGGGAATTTATCATTGGAAACAGAATTAGCCCTCGACATCTGAATAACTTTTTTTGAAAAAATCCCAAAGCCGTGCGGTCACAATTTCTTCAAAATTTCTGACATTCTGCAATTCACTCAGAAATGGTGCCAAACTGTTGCAAACGATCCCCTGAAAGGTTTTTCCTTGGAAACAGGTGGATTTTTATCATCGGAAACAGAATTAGCCCTCGACGTCTGAACAACTTTTTTTGAAAAAATCCATAACCTGCGCGGTCACAATTTCTTCAAAATTTCTGACGTTCTGCAATTCACTCAGAAATGGTGCCAAACTGTTGCATACGATCCTCTGAAAGGTTTTTCAGTTGAAACAGGTGGGTTTTTATCATCGGAAACAGAATTAGCCCTCGACGTCTGAACAACTTTTTTTGAAAAAATCCCTAAGCCACGCGGTAACAATTTCAGCAAAAATCTGACGTTCTGCAATTCATTCAAAGATGGGGCTAAACTGTTGCAAACGATCCCCTGAAGGGTTTTTCGGTGGAAACAGGTGGGTATTTATCATCGGAAACAGAATTAGCCCTCGACGTCTGAACAACTTTTTTTGAAAAAATCCCTAAGCCGCGCGGTCACAATTTCAGCAAAAATTAGACGTTCTGGAATTCATTCAAACATGGTGCTAAACTGCTGCAAACGATCCCCTGAAGGGTTTTTCGGTGGAAACAGGTGGGTTTTTATCATCGGAAACAGAATTAGCCCTCGACGTCTGAACAACTTTTTTTGAAAAAGTACCTAAGCCGCGCGGTCACAATTTCTTCAAAATTTCTAAGGTTCAGCAATTCACTCAGAAATGGTGCCAAACTGTTGCAAACGATCCCCTGAAAGGTTTTTCAGTGGAAACAGGTGGGTTTTAATCATCGGAAACAGAATTAGCCCTCAACGTCTGAACAGCTTTTTTTGAACAAATCCTTAAGCCGCGCGGTCATAATTTCTTCAAAATTTCTGACCTTCTGCAATTCACTCAGAAATGCTGCCAAACTGTTGCAAACGATCCCCTGACGGGTTTTTCGGTGGGAACAGGTGGGAATTTATCATTGGAAACAGAATTAGCCCTCGACGTCTGAACAACTTTTTTTGAAAAAATCCCTAAGCCGCGCGGTCACAATTTCTTCAAAATTTCTGACGTTCTGCAATTCACTCAGAAATGGTGCCAAACTGTGGCAAACGATCCCCTGAAAGGTTTTTCAGTGGAAACAGGTGGGTTTTTATCATCGGAAATAGAATTATTTTTTTTTTTTTTATAAAAATTTTTATTAAGATTTTTTACAGATACATATTTAACAAACAAAATAGGTTTCATAACATCTTTTCATTCTATTGCAGACTCCCTCACGTCTCCCGCTTCCACTCTCATCATTAAAAACGAATTTTTCCAAGCAAATTATCATCTTATTTATACTCTTAAGTGCAATGTTTAGGTTAAACTCAAATAAAAAATTATAATTTAGTGGTAGACAGTTATTTCTGCTCTGGCTTCCTTGTTAGGATTCAACCAAATTACAGTACTTTTGTAAATAAATCTTAAATTTCTTCCAGTCTTCTTCAACCCTCTCCTCTCCCAGGTCGCGGATTCTGCCAGTCATCTCAGCCAGTTGCATATAGTCCATCAGCTGCATCTGCCATTCTTCCAGTGTTGGTAAATCTTGGGTTTTCCAGCTCTTAGCAATAAGTATCCTTGCCGCCGTTGTAGCGTACATAAAAAATGTTCTATCCTTCTTTAACACGTTCTGGCCGACCATGCCCAGAAGGAAGGCCTCTGGTTTCTTGGTGAAGGTATACTTCAATACCTTTTTTAACTCATTATATATCATTTCCCAAAAGGCCTTCACTTTAGGGCAGGTCCACCAGAGATGAAAGAATGTTCCTTCATTTTCCTTACATTTCCAACATTTGTTATCAGACGAATGGTATATTTTAGCCAATTTCACTGGGGTCATGTACCATCTATATATCATTTTCATTACATTTTCCTTCAGAGCATTACATGCTGTGAAGTTCAGCCCGGTAGTCCATAACCTTTCCCAGTCCTCAAACATAATGTTGTGCCCAATATCCTGGGCCCACTTTATCATAGCCGATTTAACCAATTCGTCTTGTGTGTTCCATTTCAGCAGCAAGTTATACATTTTTGAAAGTACCTTGGTCTTAGGTTCTAGCAGTTCTGTCTCCAGTTTCGATTTCTCCACCTGGAATCCTAACTTATCATCGGAAATAGAATTAGCCATCGACGTCTGAACACCTTTTTTTGAAAAAATCCCTAAGCCGCACGGTCACAATTTCTTCAAAATTCATGACGTTCTGCAATTCACTCAGAAATGGTGCCAAACTGTTGCAAACGATCCCCTGAAGGGTTTTTCGGTGGAAACAGGTGGGTATTTATCATCGGAAACAGAATTAGCCCTCAACGTCTGAACAACTTTTTTTGAAAAAATCCCTAAGCCGCGCGGTCACAATTTCTTCAAAATTTCTGACGTTCTGCAATTCACTCAGAAATGGTGCCAAACTGTTGCAAACGATCCTCTGAAAGGTTTTTCAGTGGAAACTGGTGGGTTTTTATCATCGGAAACAGAATTAGCCCTCGACTTCTGAACAACTTTTTTTAAAAAAATCCCTAAGCCGCGTGGTCACAATTTATTCAAAATTTCTGACATTCTGCAATTCATTCAGAAATGGTGCCAAACTGTTGCAAACGATCCCCTGAAAGGTTCTTCCTTGGAAACAGGTGGGTTTTTATCATCGGAAACAGAATTAGCCTCGACGTCTGAACAACATTTTTTGAAAAAATCCATAACCTGCGCGGTCACAATTTCTTCAAAATTTCTGACGTTCTGCAATTCACTCAGAAATGGTGCCAAACTGTTGCAAACGAACCTCTGAAAGGTTTTTCAGTTGAAACAGGTGGGTTTTTATCATCAGAAACAGAATTAGCCCTCGATGTCTGAACAACTTTTTTTGAAAAAATCCCTAAGCCGCGCGGTCACAATTTCAGCAAAAATTAGACGTTCTGCAATTCATTCAAACATGGTGCTAAACTGCTGCAAACGATCCCCTGAAGGGTTTTTCGGTGGAAACAGGTGGGTTTTTATCATCGGAAACAGAATTAGCCCTCGACGTCTGAACAACTTTTTTTGAAAAAGTACCTAAGCCGCGCGGTCACAATTTCTTCAAAATTTCTAAGGTTCAGCAATTCACTCAGAAATGGTGCCAAACTGTTGCAAACGATCCCCTGAAAGGTTTTTCAGTGGAAACAGGTGGGTTTTAATCATCGGAAACAGAATTAGCCCTCAACGTCTGAACAACTTTTTTTGAACAAATCCTTAAGCCGCGCGGTCATAATTTCTTCAAAATTTCTGACCTTCTGCAATTCACTCAGAAATGCTGCCAAACTGTTGCAAACGATCCCCTGACGGGTTTTTCGGTGGGAACAGGTGGGAATTTATCATTGGAAACAGAATTAGCCCTCGACGTCTGAACAACTTTTTTTGAAAAAATCCCTAAGCCGCGCGGTCACAATTTCTTCAAAATTTCTGACGTTCTGCAATTCACTCAGAAATGGTGCCAAACTGTGGCAAACGATCCCCTGAAAGGTTTTTCAGTGGAAACAGGTGGGTTTTTATCATCGGAAATAGAATTAGCCATCGACGTCTGAACACCTTTTTTTGAAAAAATCCCTAAGCCGCACGGTCACAATTTCTTCAAAATTCATGACGTTCTGCAATTCACTCAGAAATGGTGCCAAACTGTTGCAAACGATCCCCTGAAGGGTTTTTCGGTGGAAACAGGTGGGTATTTATCATCGGAAACAGAATTAGCCCTCAACGTCTGAACAACTTTTTTTGAAAAAATCCCTAAGCCGCGCGGTCACAATTTCTTCAAAATTTCTGACGTTCTGCAATTCACTCAGAAATGGTGCCAAACTGTTGCAAACGATCCTCTGAAAGGTTTTTCAGTGGAAACTGGTGGGTTTTTATCATCGGAAACAGAATTAGCCCTCGACTTCTGAACAACTTTTTTTAAAAAAATCCCTAAGCCGCGTGGTCACAATTTATTCAAAATTTCTGACATTCTGCAATTCATTCAGAAATGGTGCCAAACTGTTGCAAACGATCCCCTGAAAGGTTCTTCCTTGGAAACAGGTGGGTTTTTATCATCGGAAACAGAATTAGCCCTCGACGTCTGAACAACATTTTTTGAAAAAATCCATAACCTGCGCGGTCACAATTTCTTCAAAATTTCTGACGTTCTGCAATTCACTCAGAAATGGTGCCAAACTGTTGCAAACGATCCTCTGAAAGGTTTTTCAGTGGAAACTGGTGGGTTTTTATCATCGGAAACAGAATTAGCCCTCGACTTCTGAACAACTTTTTTTAAAAAAATCCCTAAGCCGCGTGGTCACAATTTATTCAAAATTTCTGACATTCTGCAATTCATTCAGAAATGGTGCCAAACTGTTGCAAACGATCCCCTGAAAGGTTCTTCCTTGGAAACAGGTGGGTTTTTATCATCGGAAACAGAATTAGCCCTCGACGTCTGAACAACATTTTTTGAAAAAATCCATAACCTGCGCGGTCACAATTTCTTCAAAATTTCTGACGTTCTGCAATTCACTCAGAAATGGTGCCAAACTGTTGCAAACGAACCTCTGAAAGGTTTTTCAGTTGAAACAGGTGGGTTTTTATCATCAGAAACAGAATTAGCCCTCGATGTCTGAACAACTTTTTTTGAAAAAATCCCTAAGCCGCGCAGTCATAATTTCTTCAAAATTTCTGACCTTCTGCATTTCAGTCAGAAATGATGCCAAACTGTTGCAAACGATCCCCTGACGGGTTTTTCGGTGGGAACAGGTGGGAATTTATCATCGGAAACAGAATTAGCCCTCGACGTCTGAATACCTTTTTTTGAAAAAATCCCAAAGCCGCGCGGTCACAATTTCTTCAAAATTTCTGACATTCTGCAATTCACTCAGAAATGGTGCCAAACTGATGCAAACGATCCCCTGAAAGGTTTTTCCTTGGAAACAGGTGGCTTTTTATCATCGGAAACAGAATTAGCCCTCGACGTCTGAACAACTTTTTTTGAAAAAATCCCTAAGCCGCGCGGTCACAATTTCTTCAAAATTTCTGACGTTCTGCAATTCACTCAGAAATGGTGTCAAACTGTTCCAAACGATCCCCTGAAAGGTTTTTCAGTGGAAACAGGTGGGTTTTAATCATCGGAAACAGAATTAGCCCTCGACGTCTGAACAACTTTTTTTGAACAAATACCGAAGCTGCGCGGTCACAATTTCTTCAAAATTTCTGACGTTCTGCAATTCACTCAGAAATGGTGCCAAACTGTTGCAAACAATCCCCTGAAAGGTTTTTCAGTGGAAACAGGTGGGTTTTTATCATCGGAAATAGAATAAGCCCTCGACGTCTGAACACCTTTCTTTGAAAAAATCCCTAAGCCGCGCGGTCACAATTCCTTCAAAATTTCTGACGTTCTGCAATTCAGTCAGAAATGGTGCCAAACTGTTGCAAACCATCCCCTGAAAGGTTTTTCAGTGGAAACAGGTGGGTTTTTATCATCGGAAATAGAATTAGCCCTCGACGTCTGAACACCTTTTTTTGAAAAAATCCCTAAGCCGCATGGTCACAATTTCTTCAAAATTTCTGACGTTCTGCAATTCACTCAGAAATGGTGCCAAACTGTTGCAAACGATCCCGTGAAGGGTTTTTCGGTGGAAACAGGTGGGTATTTATCATCGGAAACAGAATTAGCCCTCAACGTCTGAACAACTTTTTTTGAAAAAATCCCTAAGACGCGCGGTCACAATTTCTTCAAAATTTCTGACGTTCTGCAATTCATTCAGAAATGGTGCCAAACTGTTGCAAACGATCCTCTGAAAGGTTTTTCAGTGGAAACAGGTGGGTTTTTATCATCGGAAACAGAATTAGCCCTCGACTTCTGAACAACTTTTTTTTAAAAAATCCCTAAGCCGCGCGGTCACAATTTCAGCAAAAATCTGACGTTCTGCAATTCATTCAAACATGGTGCTAAACTGTTGCAAACGATCCCCTGAAGGGTTTTTCGGTGGAAACAGGTGGGTTTTTATCATCGGAAACAGAATTAGCCCTCGACATCTGAATAACTTTTTTTGAAAAAATCCCAAAGCCGCGCGGTCACAATTTATTCAAAATTTCTGACATTCTGCAATTCATTCAGAAATGGTGCCAAACTGTTGCAAACGATCCCCTGAAAGGTTTTTCCTTGGAAACAGGTGGGTTTTTATCATCGGAAACAGAATTAGCCCTCGACGTCTGAACAACTTTTTTTGAAAAAATCCATAACCTGCGCGGTCACAATTTCTTCAAAATTTCTGACGTTCTGCAATTCACTCAGAAATGGTGCCAAACTGTTGCAAACAATCCCCTGAAAGGTTTTTCAGTGGAAACAGGTGGGTTTTTATCATCGGAAATAGAATTAGCCCTCGACGTCTGAACACCTTTTTTTGAAAAAATCCCTAAGCCGCGCGGTCACAATTTCTTCAAAATTTCTGACGTTCTGCAATTCACTCAGAAATGGTGCCAAACTGTTGCAAACGATCCCCTGAAGGGTTTTTCAGTGGAAACAGGTGGGTATTTATCATCGGAAACAGAATTAGCCCTCGACGTCTGAACAACTTTTTTTGAAAAAATCCCTAAGCCGCGCGGTCACAATTTCTTCAAAATTTCTGACGTTCTGCAATTCACTCAGAAATGGTTCCAAACTGTTGCAAACGATCCTCTGAAAGGTTTTTCAGTGGAAACAGGTGGGTTTTTATCATCGGAAACAGAATTAGCCCTCGACTTCTGAACAACTTTTTTTAAAAAAATCCCTAAGCCGCGCGGTCACAATTTCAGCAAAAATCTGACGTTCTGCAATTCATTCAAACATGGTGCTAAACTGTTGCAAACGATCCCCTGAAGGGTTTTTCGGTGGAAAGAGGCGGGTTTTTATCATCGGAAACAGAATTAGCCCTCGACATCTGAATAACTTTTTTTGAAAAAATCCCAAAGCCGCGCGGTCACAATTTATTCAAAATTTCTGACATTCTGCAATTCATTCAGAAATGGTGCCAAACTGTTGCAAACGATCCCCTGAAAGGTTTTTCCTTGGAAACAGGTGGGTTTTTATCATCGGAAACAGAATTAGCCCTCGACGTCTGAACAACTTTTTTTGAAAAAATCCATAACCTGCGCGGTCACAATTTCTTCAAAATTTCTGACGTTCTGCAATTCACTCAGAAATGGTGCCAAACTGTTGCAAACAATCCCCTGAAAGGTTTTTCAGTGGAAACAGGTGGGTTTTTATCATCGGAAATAGAATTAGCCCTCGACGTCTGAACACCTTTTTTTGAAAAAATCCCTAAGCCGCGCGGTCACAATTTCTTCAAAATTTCTGACGTTCTGCAATTCACTCAGAAATGGTGCCAAACTGTTGCAAACGATCCCCTGAAGGGTTTTTCAGTGGAAACAGGTGGGTATTTATCATCGGAAACAGAATTAGCCCTCGACGTCTGAACAACTTTTTTTGAAAAAATCCCTAAGCCGCGCGGTCACAATTTCAGCAAAAATCTGACGTTCTGCAATTCATTCAAACATGGTGCTAAACTGTTGCAAACGATCCCCTGAAGGGTTTTTCGGTGGAAACAGGTGGGTTTTTATCATCGGAAACAGAATTAGCCCTCGACGTCTGAACAACTTTTTTTGAAAAAATCCCTAAGCCGCGCGGTCACAATTTCTTCAAAATTTCTGACGTTCTGCAATTCACTCAGAAATGGTGCCAAACTGTTGCAAACGATCCCCTGAAAGGTTTTTCAGTGGAAACAGGTGGGTTTTTATGATCGGAACAGAATTAGCTCTCGACGTCTGAACAACTTTTTTTGAAAAAATCCCTAAGCTGCGCGGTCACAATTTCAGCAAAAATCTGAGGTTCTGCAATTCATTCAAAGATGGTGCTAAACTGTTGCAAACAATGCCCTGAAGGGTTTTTCGGTGGAAACAGGTGGGTTTTAATCATCGGAAACAGAATTAGCCCTCGACTTCTGAACAACTTTTTTTGAAAAAATCCCTAAGCCGCGCGGTCATAATTTCTTCAAAATTTCTGACCTTCTGCAATTCACTCAGAAATGGTGCCAAACTGTTGCAAACGATCCCCTGACGTGTTTTTCGGTGGGAACAGGTGGAATTTCTCATCGGAAACAGAATTAGCCCTCGACGTCTGAATACATTTTTTTGAAAAAATCCCTAAGCCGCGCGGTCACAATTTCTTCAAAATTTCTGACATTCTGCAATTCACTCAGAAATGGTGCCAAACTGTTGCAAACGATCCCCTGAAAGGTTTTTCGGTGGAAACAGGTGGATTTTTATCATCGGAAACAGAATTAGCCCTCAACGTCTGAACAACTTTTTTTGAAAAAATCCCTAAGCCGCGCGGTCACAATTTCTTCAAAATTTCTGACGTTCTGCAATTCACTCAGAAGTGGTGCCAGACTGTTGCAAACGATCCCCTGAAAGGTTTATCAGTGGAAACAGGTAGGTTTTTATCATCGGAAAAGGAATTAGCCCTCGACGTCTGAACAACTTTTTTTGAAAAAATCCCTAAGCCGCGCGGTCACAATTTCTTCAAAATTTCTGACCTTCTCCAATTCACTCAGAAATGGTGCCAAACTGTTGCAAACGATCCCCTGACGGGTTTTTCGGTGGGAACAGGTGGAATTTCTCATCGGAAACAGAATTAGCCCTCGACGTCTGAATACATTTTTTTGAAAAAATCCCTAAGCCGCGCGGTCACAATTTCTTCAAAATTTCTGACGTTCTGCAATTCATTCAAAGATGGTGCTAAACTGTTGCAAACAATGCCCTGAAGGGTTTTTCGGTGGAAACAGGTGGGTTTTAATCATCGGAAACAGAATTAGCCCTCGACGTCTGAACAACTTTTTTTGAAAAAATCCCTAAGCCGCGCGGTCATAATTTCTTCAAAATTTCTGACCTTCTGCAATTCACTCAGAAATGGTGCCAAACTGTTGCAAACGATCCCCTGACGGGTTTTTCGGTGGGAACAGGTGGAATTTCTCATCGGAAACAGAATTAGCCCTCGACGTCTGAATACATTTTTTTGAAAAAATCCCAAAGCCGCGCGGTCACAATTTCTTCAAAATTTCTGACATTCTGCAATTCACTCAGAAATCGTGGCAAACTGTTGCAAACGATCCCCTGAAAGGTTTTTCCTTGGAAACAGGTGGCTTTTTATCATCGGAAACAGAATTAGCCCTCGACGTCTGAACAACTTTTTTTGAAAAAATCCCTAAGCCACGCGGTCACAATTTCTTCAAAATTTCTGACGTTCTGCAATTCACTCAGAAATGGTGCCAAACTGTGGCAAACAATCCCCTGAAAGGTTTTTCAGTGGAAACAGGTGGGTTTTTATCATCGGAAAAGGAATTAGCCCTCGACGTCTGAACAACTTTTTTTGAAAAAATCCCTAAGCCGCGCGGTCACAATTTCTTCAAAATTTCTGACGTTCTGCAATTCACTCAGAAATGGTGCCAAACTTTTGTAAACGATCCCTTGAAAGGTTTTTCCTTGGAAACAGGTGGGTTTTTATCATAGGAAACAGAATTAGCCCTCGACGTCTGAACAACTTTTTTTGAAAAAATCCCTAAGCCGCGCGGTCACAATATCAGCAAAATCTGACGTTCTCCAATTCATTCAAAGATGGTGCTAAACTGTTGCAACGATCCCCTGAAGGGTTTTTCGGTGGAAACAGGTGGGTATTTATTATCGGAAACAGAATTAGCCCTCGACGTCTGAACAACTTTTTTTAAAAAAATGCCTAAGCCGCGCGGTCACAATTTCTTCAAAATTTCTGACGTTCTTCAATTCAGTCAGAAATGGTGCCAAACTGTTGCAAACAATCCCCTGAAAGGTTTTTCAGTGGAAACAGGTGCGTTTTTATCATCGGAAATAGAATTAGCCCTCGACGTCTGAACACCTTTTTTTGAAAAAATCCCTAAGCCGCGCGGTCACAATTTCTTCAAAATTTCTGACGTTCTGCAATTCACTCAGAAATGGTGCCAAACTGTTGCAAACGATCCCCTGAAAGGTTTTTCAGTGGAAACAGGTGGGTTTTTATCATCGGAAACAGAATTAGCTCTCGACGTCTGAACAACTTTTTTTGAAAAAATCCCTAAGCTGCGCGGTCACAATTTCAGGAAAAATCTGACGTTCTGCAATTCATTCAAAGATGGTGCTAAACTGTTGCAAACAATGCCCTGAAGTGTTTTTCGGTGGAAACAGGTGGGTATTTATCATCGGAAACAGAATTAGCCCTCGAGGTCTGAACAACTTTTTTTGAAAAAATCCCTAAGCTGCGCGATCACAATTTCAGCAAAAATCTGACGTTCTGCAATTCATTCAAAGATGGTGCTAAACTGTTGCAAACAATGCCCTGAAGGGTTTATCGGGGGAAACAGGTGGGTATTTATCATCGGAAACAGAATTAGCCCTCAACGTCTGAACAACTTTTTTTGAAAAAATCCCTAAGCCGCGCGATCACAATTTCTTCAAAATTTCTGACGTTCTGCAATTCACTCAGAAATGGTGCCAAACTTTTGTAAACGATACCTTGAATGGTTTTTCTTGGAAACAGGTGGTTTTTTATCATCGGAAACAGAATAAGCCCTCGACGTCTGAACAACTTTTTTTGAAAAAATCCCTAAGCCGCGCGGTCACAATTTCAGCAAAATCGGACGTTCTGCAATTCATTCAAAGATGGTGCTAAACTGTTGCAAACGATCCCCAGAAGGGTTTTTCGGTGGAAACAGGTGGGTATTTATCATCGGAAACAGAATTAGCCCTCGACGTCTGAACAACTTTTTTTGAAAAAAATCCCTAAGCTGCGCGGTCACAATTTCTTCAAAATTTCTGACGTTCTGCAATTCACTCAGAAATGGTGCCAGACTGTTGCAAACGATCCCCTGAAATGTTTATCAGTGGAAACAGGTAGGTTTTTATCATCGGAAAAGGAATTAGCCCTTGACGTCTGAACAACTTTTTTTGAAAAAATCCCTAAGCCGCGCGGTCACAATTTCTTCAAAATTCTGACGTTCTGCAATTCACTCAGAAATGGTGCCAAACTTTTGTAAACGATCCCTTGAAAGGTTTTTCCTTGGTAACAGGTGGGTTTTTATCATAGGAAACAGAATTAGCCCTCGACGTCTGAACAACTTTTTTTGAAAAAATCCCTAAGCTGCGCGGTCACAATTTCAGCAAAATCTGACGTTCTCCAATTCATTCAAAGATGGTGCTAAACTGTTGCAACGATCCCCTGAAGGGTTTTTCGGTGGAAACAGGTGGGTATTTATTATCGGAAACAGAATTAGCCCTCGACGTCTGAACAACTTTTTTTAAAAAAATGCCTAAGCCGCGCGGTCACAATTTCTTCAAAATTTCTGACGTTCTGCAATTCAGTCAGAAATAGTGCCAAACTGTTGCAAACAATCCCCTGAAAGGTTTTTCAGTGGAAACAGGTGCGTTTTTATCATCGGAAATAGAATTAGCCCTCGACGTCTGAACACCTTTTTTTGAAAAAATCCCTAAGCCGCGCGGTCACAATTTCTTCAAAATTTCTGACGTTCTGCAATTCACTCAGAAATGGTGCCAAACTGTTGCAAACGATCCCCTGAAAGGTTTTTCAGTGGAAACAGGTGGGTTTTTATCATCGGAAACAGAATTAGCTCTCGACGTCTGAACAACTTTTTTTGAAAAAATCCCTAAGCTGCGCGATCACAATTTCAGGAAAAATCTGACGTTCTGCAATTCATTCAAAGATGGTGCTAAACTGTTGCAAACAATGCCCTGAAGTGTTTTTCGGTGGAAACAGGTGGGTATTTATCATCGGAAACAGAATTAGCCCTCGAGGTCTGAACAACTTTTTTTGAAAAAATCCCTAAGCTGCGCGATCACAATTTAAGCAAAAAACTGACGTTCTGCAATTCATTCAAAGATGGTGCTAAACTGTTGCAAACAATGCCCTGAAGGGTTTATCGGGGGAAACAGGTGGGTATTTATCATCGGAAACAGAATTAGCCCTCAACGTCTGAACAACTTTTTTTGAAAAAATCCCTAAGCCGCGCGATCACAATTTCTTCAAAATTTCTGACGTTCTGCAATTCACTCAGAAATGGTGCCAAACTTTTGTAAACGATACCTTGAATGGTTTTTCTTGGAAACAGGTGGTTTTTTATCATCGGAAACAGAATAAGCCCTCGACGTCTGAACAACTTTTTTTGAAAAAATCCCTAAGCCGCGCGGTCACAATTTCAGCAAAATCGGACGTTCTGCAATTCATTCAAAGATGGTGCTAAACTGTTGCAAACGATCCCCAGAAGGGTTTTTCGGTGGAAACAGGTGGGTATTTATCATCGGAAACAGAATTAGCCCTCGACGTCTGAACAACTTTTTTTGAAAAAAATCCCTAAGCTGCGCGGTCACAATTTCTTCAAAATTTCTGACGTTCTGCAATTCACTCAGAAATGGTGCCAGACTGTTGCAAACGATCCCCTGAAATGTTTATCAGTGGAAACAGGTAGGTTTTTATCATCGGAAAAGGAATTAGCCCTTGACGTCTGAACAACTTTTTTTGAAAAAATCCCTAAGCCGCGCGGTCACAATTTCTTCAAAATTCTGACGTTCTGCAATTCACTCAGAAATGGTGCCAAACTTTTGTAAACGATCCCTTGAAAGGTTTTTCCTTGGTAACAGGTGGGTTTTTATCATAGGAAACAGAATTAGCCCTCGACGTCTGAACAACTTTTTTTGAAAAAATCCCTAAGCTGCGCGGTCACAATTTCAGCAAAATCTGACGTTCTCCAATTCATTCAAAGATGGTGCTAAACTGTTGCAACGATCCCCTGAAGGGTTTTTCGGTGGAAACAGGTGGGTATTTATTATCGGAAACAGAATTAGCCCTCGACGTCTGAACAACTTTTTTTAAAAAAATGCCTAAGCCGCGCGGTCACAATTTCTTCAAAATTTCTGACGTTCTGCAATTCAGTCAGAAATAGTGCCAAACTGTTGCAAACAATCCCCTGAAAGGTTTTTCAGTGGAAACAGGTGCGTTTTTATCATCGGAAATAGAATTAGCCCTCGACGTCTGAACACCTTTTTTTGAAAAAATCCCTAAGCCGCGCGGTCACAATTTCTTCAAAATTTCTGACGTTCTGCAATTCACTCAGAAATGGTGCCAAACTGTTGCAAACGATCCCCTGAAAGGTTTTTCAGTGGAAACAGGTGGGTTTTTATCATCGGAAACAGAATTAGCTCTCGACGTCTGAACAACTTTTTTTGAAAAAATCCCTAAGCTGCGCGATCACAATTTCAGGAAAAATCTGACGTTCTGCAATTCATTCAAAGATGGTGCTAAACTGTTGCAAACAATGCCCTGAAGTGTTTTTCGGTGGAAACAGGTGGGTATTTATCATCGGAAACAGAATTAGCCCTCGAGGTCTGAACAACTTTTTTTGAAAAAATCCCTAAGCTGCGCGATCACAATTTAAGCAAAAAACTGACGTTCTGCAATTCATTCAAAGATGGTGCTAAACTGTTGCAAACAATGCCCTGAAGGGTTTTTCGGGGGAAACAGGTGGGTATTTATCATCGGAAACAGAATTAGCCCTCAACGTCTGAACAACTTTTTTTGAAAAAATCCCTAAGCCGCGCGATCACAATTTCTTCAAAATTTCTGACGTTCTGCAATTCACTCAGAAATGGTGCCAAATTTTTTAAACGATCCCTTGAATGGTTTTTCTTGGAAACAGGTGGTTTTTTATCATCGGAAACAGAATAAGCCCTCGACGTCTGAACAACTTTTTTTGAAAAAATCCCTAAGCCGCGCGGTCACAATTTCAGCAAAATCGGACGTTCTGCAATTCATTCAAAGATGGTGCTAAACTGTTGCAAACGATCCCCAGAAGGGTTTTTCGGTGGAAACAGGTGGGTATTTATCATCGGAAACAGAATTAGCCCTCGACGTCTGAACAACTTTTTTTGAAAAAAATCCCTAAGCTGCGCGGTCACAATTTCTTCAAAATTTCTGACGTTCTGCAATTCACTCAGAAATGGTGCCAAACTTTTGTAAATGATCCCTTGAAAGGTTTTTCCTTGGAAACAGGTGGGTTTTTATCATAGGAAACAGAATTAGCCCTCGACGTCTGAACAACTTTTTTTGAAAAAATGCCTAAGCCGCGCGGTCACAATTTCAGCAAAATCTGACGTTCTCCAATTCATTCAAAGATGGTGCTAAACTGTTGCAACGATCCCCTGAAGGGTTTTTCGGTGGAAACAGGTGGGTATTTATTATCGGAAACAGAATTAGCCCTCGACGTCTGAACAACTTTTTTTAAAAAAATGCCTAAGCCGCGCGGTCACAATTTCTTCAAAATTTCTGACGTTCTGCAATTCATTCAAAAATGGTGCCAAACTGTTGCAAACGATCCTCTGAAAGGTTTTTCGGTGGAAACAGGTGGTTTTTTTATCATCGGAAACAGAATTAGCCCTCGATGTCTGAACAACTTTTTTTGAAAAAATGCCTAAGCCGTGCGGTCACAATTTCAGCAAAAATCTGACGTTCTGCAATTCATTCAAAGATGGTGCTAAAATGTTGCAAATGAACCCGTGAAGGGTTTTTTCGTTGGAAACGGGTGGGTATTTATCATCGGAAACAGAATTAGCCCTCGATGTCTGAACAACTTTTTTTGAAAAAATCCCTAAGCCGCGCGGTCACAATTTCAGCAAAAATCTGACGTTCTGCAATTCATTCAAAGATGGTGCTAAACTGTTGCAAACGATCCCCTGAAGGGTTTTTTGGTGGAAACAGGTGGGTTTTTATCATCGGAAACAGAATTAGCCCTCGACGTCTGAAAAACGTTTTGTGAAAAAATCCCTAAGCCGCGCGGTCACAATTTCTTCAAGATTTCTGACGTTCTGCAATTCACTCAGAAATGGTGCCAAACTGTTGCAAACGATCCCCTGAAAGGTTTTTCGGTGGAAACAGCTGGATTTTTTGTCATCGGAAACAGAATTAGCCCTCAACGTCTGAACAACTTTTTTTGAAAAAATCCCTAAGCCGTGCGGTCACAATTTCTTCAAAATTTCTGACGTTCTGCAATTCACTCAGAAGTGGTGCCAGACTGTTGCAAACGATCCCCTGAAAGGTTTATCAGTGGAAACAGGTAGGTTTTTATCATCGGAAAAGGAATTAGCCCTCGACGTCTGAACAACTTTTTTTGCAAAAATCCCTAAGCCGCGCGGTCACAATTTCAGCAAAATCTGACGTTCTCCAATTCATTCAAAGATGGTGCTAAACTGTTGCAACGATCCCCTTAAGGGTTTTTCGGTGGAAACAGGTGGGTATTTATTATCGGAAACAGAATTAGCCCTCGCCGTCTGAACAACTTTTTTTGAAAAAATGCCTAAGCCGCGCGGTCACAATTTCTTCAAAACGTCTGACGTTCTGCAATTCATTCAAAAATGTTGCCAAACTGTTGCAAACGATCCTCTGAAAGGTTTTTCGGTGGAAACAGGTGGTTTTTTATCATCGGAAACAGAATTAGCCCTCGATGTCTGAACAACTTTTTTTGAAAAAATGCCTAAGCCGCGCGGTCACAATTTCAGCAAAAATCTGACGTTCTGCAATTCATTCAAAGATGGTGCTAAAATGTTGCAAATGAACCCGTGAATGGTTTTTTCGTTAGAAACAGGTGGGTATTTATCATCGGAAACAGAATTAACCCTCAACGTCTGAACAACTTTTTTTGAAAAAATCCCTAAGCCGCGCGGTCACAATTTCAGCAAAAATCTGACGTTCTGCAATTCATTCAAAGATGGTGCTAAACTGTTGCAAACGATCCCCTGAAGGGTTTTTTGGTGGAAACAGGTGGGTATTTATTATCGGAAACAGAATTAGCCCTCGACGTCTGAACAGCTTTTTTTGAAAAAATCCCTAAGCCGCGCGGTCACAATTTCTTCAAAATTTCTGACGTTCTGCAATTCACTCAGAAATGGTGCCAAACTGTTGCAAACGATCCCCTGAAAGGTTTTTCAGTGGAAACAGGTGGGTTTTTATCATCGGAAACAGAATTAGCCCTCGACGTCTGAACAACGTTTTGTGAAAAAATCCCTAAGCCGCGCGGTCACAATTTCTTCAAGATTTCTGACGTTCTGCAATTCACTCAGAAATGGTGCCAAACTGTTGCAAACGATCCCCTAAAAGGTTTTTCAGTGGAAACAGGTGGGTTTTTATCATCGGAAACAGAATTAGCCCTCGACGTCTGAACAACGTTTTGTGAAAAAATCCCTAAGCCGCACGGTCACAATTTCTTCAAAATTTCTGACGTTCTGCAATTCACTCAGAAATGGTGCCAAACTGTTGCAAACGATCCCCTGAAAGGTTTTTCGGTGGAAACAGGTGGATTTTTATCATCTGAAACAGAATTAGCCCTCGATGTCTGAACAGCTTTTTTTGAAAAAATCCCTATGCCGCGCGGTCACAATTTCTTCAAAATTTCTGACGTTCTGCAATTCATTCAAAGATGGTGCTAAACTGTTGCAAACGATCCCCTGAAAGGTTTTTCAGTGGAAACAGGTGGGTTTTTATCATCGGAAACAGAATTAGACCTCGACGTCTGAACAACTTTTTTTGAAAAAATCCCTAAGCCGCGCGGTCCCAATTTCTTCAAAATTTCTGACGTTCTGCAATTCACTCAGAAATGGTGCCAAACTTTTGTAAACGATCCCTTGAAAGATTTTTCCTTGGAAACAGGTGGGTTTTTATCATAGGAAACAGAATTAGCCCTCGACGTCTGAACACCTTTTTTTGAAAAAATCCCTAAGCCGCGCGGTCACAATTTCAGCAAAATCTGACGTTCTCCAATTCATTCAAAGATGGTGCTAAACTGTTGCAACGATCTCCTGAAGGGTTTTTCGGTGGAAACAGGTGGGTATTTATTATCGGAAACAGAATTAGCCCTCGACGTCTGAACAACTTTTTTTAAAAAAATGCCTAAGCCGCGCGGTCACAATTTCTTCAAAATTTCTGACGTTCTGCAATTCATTCAAAAATGGTGCCAAACTGTTGCAAACGATCCTCTGAAAGGTTTTTCGGTGGAAACAGGTTGGTTTTTATCATCGGAAACAGAATTAGCTCTCGACGTCTGAACAACTTTTTTTGAAAAAATCCCTAAGCTGCGCGGTCACAATTTCAGGAAAAATCTGACGTTCTGCAATTCATTCAAAGATGGTGCAAAACTGTTGCAAACAATGCCCTGAAGTGTTTTTCGGTGGAAACGGGTGGGTATTTATCATCGGAAACAGAATTAGCCCTCAACGTCTGAACACCTTTTTTTGAAAAAATCCCTAAGCTGCGCGATCACAATTTCAGCAAAAATCTGACGTTCTGCAATTCATTCAAAGATGGTGCTAAACTGTTGCAAACAATGCCCTGAAGGGTTTTTCGGGGGAAACAGGTGGGTATTTATCATCGGAAACAGAATTAGCCCTCAACGTCTGAACAACTTTTTTTGAAAAAATCCCTAAGCCGCGCGATCACAATTTCTTCAAAATTTCTGACGTTCTGCAATTCACTCAGAAATGGTGCCAAACTTTTGTAAACGATCCCTTGAATGGTTTTTCTTGGAAACAGGTGGTTTTTTATCATCGGAAACAGAATAAGCCCTCGACGTCTGAACAACTTTTTTTGAAAAAATCCCTAAGCCGCGCGGTCACAATTTCAGCAAAATCTGACGTTCTGCAATACATTCAAAGATGGTGCTAAACTGTTGCAAACGATCCCCAGAAGGGTTTTTCGGTGGAAACAGGTGGGTATTTATCATCGGAAACAGAATTAGCCCTCGACGTCTGAACAATTTTTTTTGAAAAAAATCCCTAAGCTGCGCGGTCACAATTTCTTCAAAATTTCTGACGTTCTGCAATTCACTCAGAAATGGTGCCAGACTGTTGCAAACGATCCCCTGAAATGTTTATCAGTGGAAACAGGTAGGTTTTTATCATCGGAAAAGGAATTAGCCCTCGACGTCTGAACAACTTTTTTTGAAAAAATCCCTAAGCCGCGCGGTCACAATTTCTTCAAAATTTCTGACGTTCTGCAATTCACTCAGAAATGGTGCCAAACTTTTGTAAACGATCCCTTGAAAGGTTTTTCCTTGGAAACAGGTGGGTTTTTATCATAGGAAACAGAATTAGCCCTCGACGTCTGAACAACTTTTTTTGAAAAAATCCCTAAGCCGCGCGGTCACAATTTCAGCAAAATCTGACGTTCTCCAATTCATTCAAAGATGGTGCTAAACTGTTGCAAACGATCCTCTGAAAGGTTTTTCGGTGGAAACAGGTGGTTTTTTATCATCGGAAACAGAATTAGCTCTCGACGTCTGAACAACTTTTTTTGAAAAAATCCCTAAGCTGCGCGGTCACAATTTCAGGAAAAATCTGACGTTCTGCAATTCATTCAAAGATGGTGCAAAACTGTTGCAAACAATGCCCTGAAGTGTTTTTCGGTGGAAACGGGTGGGTATTTATCATCGGAAACAGAATTAGCCCTCAACGTCTGAACACCTTTTTTTGAAAAAATCCCTAAGCTGCGCGATCACAATTTCAGCAAAAATCTGACGTTCTGCAATTCATTCAAAGATGGTGCTAAACTGTTGCAAACAATGCCCTGAAGGGTTTTTCGGGGGAAACAGGTGGGTATTTATCATCGGAAACAGAATTAGCCCTCAACGTCTGAACAACTTTTTTTGAAAAAATCCCTAAGCCGCGCGATCACAATTTCTTCAAAATTTCTGACGTTCTGCAATTCACTCAGAAATGGTGCCAAACTTTTGTAAACGATCCCTTGAATGGTTTTTCTTGGAAACAGGTGGTTTTTTATCATCGGAAACAGAATAAGCCCTCGACGTCTGAACAACTTTTTTTGAAAAAATCCCTAAGCCGCGCGGTCACAATTTCAGCAAAATCTGACGTTCTGCAATACATTCAAAGATGGTGCTAAACTGTTGCAAACGATCCCCAGAAGGGTTTTTCGGTGGAAACAGGTGGGTATTTATCATCGGAAACAGAATTAGCCCTCGACGTCTGAACAATTTTTTTTGAAAAAAATCCCTAAGCTGCGCGGTCACAATTTCTTCAAAATTTCTGACGTTCTGCAATTCACTCAGAAATGGTGCCAGACTGTTGCAAACGATCCCCTGAAATGTTTATCAGTGGAAACAGGTAGGTTTTTATCATCGGAAAAGGAATTAGCCCTCGACGTCTGAACAACTTTTTTTGAAAAAATCCCTAAGCCGCGCGGTCACAATTTCTTCAAAATTTCTGACGTTCTGCAATTCACTCAGAAATGGTGCCAAACTTTTGTAAACGATCCCTTGAAAGGTTTTTCCTTGGAAACAGGTGGGTTTTTATCATAGGAAACAGAATTAGCCCTCGACGTCTGAACAACTTTTTTTGAAAAAATCCCTAAGCCGCGCGGTCACAATTTCAGCAAAATCTGACGTTCTCCAATTCATTCAAAGATGGTGCTAAACTGTTGCAACGATCCCCTGAAGGGTTTTTCGGTGGAAACAGGTGGGTATTTATTATCGGAAACAGAATTAGCCCTCGACGTCTGAACAACCTTTTTTAAAAAAATGCCTAAGCCGCGCGGTCACAATTTCTTCAAAATTTCTGACGTTCTGCAATTCATTCAAAAATGGTGCCAAACTGTTGCAAACGATCCTCTGAAAGGTTTTTCGGTGGAAACAGGTGGTTTTTTATCATCGGAAACAGAATTAGCCCTCGATGTCTGAACAACTTTTTTTGAATAAATGCCTAAGCCGCGCGGTCACAATTTCAGCAAAAATCTGACGTTCTGCAATTCATTCAAAGATGGTGCTAAAATGTTGCAAATGAACCCGTGAAGGGTTTTTTCGTTGGAAACGGGTGGGTATTTATCATCGGAAACAGAATTAGCCCTCAACGTCTGAACAGCTTTTTTTGAAAAAATCCCTAAGCCGCGCGGTCACAATTTCAGCAAAAATCTGACGTTCTGCAATTCATTCAAAGATGGTGCTAAACTGTTGCAAACGATCCCCTGAAGGGTTTTTTGGTGGAAACAGGTGGGTATTTATTATCGGAAACAGAATTAGCCCTCGACGTCTGAACAGCTTTTTTTGAAAAAATCCCTAAACCGCGCGGTCTCAATTTCTTCAAGATATCTGATGTTCTGCAATTCACTCAGAAATGGTGCCAAACTGTTGCAAACGATCCCCTGAAAGGTTTTTCAGTGGAAACAGGTGGGTTTTTATCATCGGAAACAGAATTAGCCCTCGACGTCTGAACAACGTTTTGTGAAAAAATCCCTAAGCCGCGCGGTCACAATTTCTTCAAAATTTCTGACGTTCTGCAATTCACTCAGAAATGGTGCCAAACTGTTGCAAACGATCCCCTGAAAGGTTTTTCGGTGGAAACAGGTGGATTTTTATCATCGGAAACAGAATTAGCCCTCAACGTCTGAACAACTTTTTTTGAAAAAATCCCTAAGCCGCGCGGTCACAATTTCTTCAAAATTTCTGACGTTCTGCAATTCACTCAGAAGTGGTGCCAGACTGTTGCAAACGATCCCCTGAAAGGTTTATCAGTGGAAACAGGTAGGTTTTTATCATCGGAAAAGGAATTAGCCCTCGACGTCTGAACCACTTTTTTTGAAAAAATCCCTAAGACGCGCGGTCACAATTTCAGCAAAATCTGACGTTCTCCAATTCATTCAAAGATGGTGCTAAACTGTTGCAACGTGTTGGGGATAAGCAGTGTCCAGTGCACAGCGGAATGATGAAAAGTACGTGCCAACATACTCTATATTGCTTTATTTACATTTCAAAGCTGGTAAGTTACAGAAAAACATTTTCCCTCTGCCGGAGCAGAGAAAGCGTCATCTCTCCTCTAAAGCACGGAGAGAATCACACAAAAGTGAAACTGCAAAGAACAGTGAAAAACAGGAAACCAGTGTACGTCACATCCAGTCTCCCATTCCCGTGGGAACCCAACAGTGCATTGTCTGTGGAATGTAAACAACCTGTCTCGTGACAAGCACTTCGCTGCACAGAGAAGAAAGCAGAAACCAACATCCTCCCCCTTTCTGTGAACATCTCTGGGCAGCGTGTTCGTACAATATCAGTACAAACCCAACTTCTGCACATAGGTACAGTGTTGATCCCTTGATACAATCTTGGACAATACATCAGCAGGAATTTCATTACCTGGCATATAGGACACCGTTACGAGTCCTTTCTGAATACGTTCCCTAGCATGTTGCACCTTCAATTGCAAGTGCTTCGTGCTTTGCTTACAACCTTCAGAATTCAGCAAAGCCAAACATGCTTTGTTGTCCTGGTAAACCTGGATTGGACATTTGACAGGAATTTTCATGTCTTTGCACAATTGTAACAACCATTCACAATCTTTAAGTGAATAAGACAGTGCATTCAGTTCAGCTTCACAAGTACTTAAGCTAACTGTTGTTTGCTTCTTGCATGACCAATCAAATAGACCCTGATTGTACTTATAGCAAACTCCAGACGTACTTTTCCTGTCTGTAGTGTCACTTCCAAAACTTGCATCTGCAAATATCTCAAGACCACCAGACTTCTGATTGTTAAATCTCAGTCTGTAATGCATAGTGCCTTTCAAATACCGCGCTATGCGTTTCAGAGCTTTCCAATCCTTAACAGTAGGATTGTTGACTTGTCTGCTTAGCAAATTACAGCTAACAGCAATGTCTGGTCTTGAACATCTGGCAATGAAGTTTAGCTTGCCTAGCACACTTCTGTACAGTGTAGTGTCAGAAAATGCTTCTTCAGTGTCATCTACCTGATAACCTGTTATCATCGGTGTATCCACAGGGTTAGCATCCATCAGGTTTAGTTTGCTTAACACATCAGCAATTTTCCGTGACTGGTGTACTAGAATGTTACCATCTTGATCTCTTTCTATTTCCAGAGATAGGTAGTTGTTTACCTCACCAAGATCTTTCATGTCAAAGTGCTCTTTCAGTTGAGCTAGGGCGTTATTGTACATTGTGACATCTTTCCAAAAGAATAAAAGATCATCAACATAAAACAAACAATACAGTTTCTTTTGCCCCTCCTCTTTGACAAATACACATGGATCAGATTTCCCTTGCTTAAAACCTAGAGAAAACAATACTTCAGTGAGTTTTGTGTGCCAACACCGTGCACTTTGTTTGAGACCATAAAGGGACTTTTTCAGAGCACAAACAAATCCCTGTTTTACCTGTACGCCATCAGGTGGAAGCATATAAAGTGATTCATTTAGAGATCCGTACAGAAAAGCTGTATTCACATCATGGTGACTAATGTGTAGATTTTCCTCTGCAGCTAGCTTGAGCATAAGCCTAATGCTCTCATACCTCACTGTGGGTGAGTAGGTCTCGTGATAGTCTTCACCTGGTACCTGAGCAAATCCTCTGGCTACCAATCTGGCTTTGTGTCTGACTATCTTGCCATTTTGATCAGTCTTCGCTTTGAAGACCCATTTGCTTCCAAGCAATTTCATTCCTGGAACTACTGGAACAAGGTCCCATGTTTTGTTCCTTTCCAAGGAATCAAGCTCAGCCTTCATGGCATTTAACCATGGCTCAGCTTCCTTTGAATCCAAATCCTGGATTTCTTGGAAATTTGAAGGTTCAAAAACCTTCTTGGAGCTTTTAACAGCTGTTACTGCTATCTTAGCAAACTCATCAGCAAATCTCTTTGGAGGTCTGCCTTTTGTGGCTCTCTGTGACCTGCGAATTAGCCTTAAGTCTTCAACACTCTCCTCTTCCTTCTTAGGAGAAAAGTGACCTATTGTGAACAATGGTTCCTCCAATTCTTGATCAGAGCTTTCAGAGGGTCGCATAGAGGCTTTCGCACTCTTGAAATCCTCTGAATCATCTGATTCAGTTTCAGACTCAGAATCAGAACCTTCATCAGTGGGTGTGGGTTGTTGCGGTTGCTTTTGACTATCCTCAGTCTCATCACTGTCATCAGGATAACATTGGAAAATTCCCACATTCTCCCCCCACTTGGCATTGTACTCAACACTTCTTGTGAGCTTAATTTCCTTAGAGCCAGTCATCATTATTCTGTAAGACCCTTTCTGATAACCTAGAAAGATACCATGCAATCCACGCTTGTCTAACTTGGAGTGTTGTGGTGAGTGAACCCACATGTCAGAACCAAAAATTTTCATGTGTTTGATGTATGGCTTCTTGCCAAACATCTTCTCATAGGGGGTACAACCAATCGCTGAAGATAACCTGCGATTGTAACTGTAAGTGAAACATGAGAGAGCTTCGGCCCAATAACTCTCTGGAAGATTTGCATCATGCAGCAAGGTCTTTAACCCTTGAAGCAATGTTTGATTTGCTCGTTCCGCAAGTCCATTCTGCCATGGCGAGCGAGGACTAGACAAATCATGTTGAATTCCTTTCTCAGCCAGAAAAGCTTCAAACTGCTGAGAAGTGAATTCTCCCCCCCGGTCAGTGAAAAGATTCTTTATCTTCTTACCATGCACATTTTCCAACCAAGCACAGAATTCCTTGAACCTAGGAAAAGCCTCTGATTTCTGCTTGAGATTGTACACAAAAATATACCTGGAAAATGCATCAATAAGAACCATGAAGTACCTATTTCCACCCAAAGAGGGCGCTAGTGGTCCGACCAAATCAGCATGAATAATTTGGTATGGTTCTGTAGCTTGCCTACTAGACACCTTACCTTTCGCAGCCATTTTCACCTTGTTTGCTGCGCATGCCTTGCACTTCATGTGGTACCTGCAGGGTTTAATAGTCATACCTTCAACCAAGGCAGGCATTTTAGATACTGCCTCAAAATGCAAATGACCAAATTTTCGATGAAAATCGTGAATACATTCTGCATGCAAACTTTTGTTAGAACCTGCAATGCAACAAGTGTCATCCTGCACAACATCATCATAATACAAAACAAACAAACGACCAACAAATTCAGCATACAATTGATAATCATTTTTCTTGGTGATGATGCATCTATTGTTCTTAAAGGAAACGTCAATCTTCTTCTCAATCAGCTGTCCAACGCTGAGCAGATTATGTTTCGCATCCGGCACATAAAGAACATCCTGTATCGATAAGTCCAAACTGTGAAGAACAACAGTTCCGTAGCCTTTACTAGGGATTGTGCGGTCATCCGCCTGGTGAATTGCACCTTCCTGCGGTGTAAAAGACACAAACAGTCTCTTATCGTTGCACATGTGATGCGTCGCCGCTGAATCAACAACGAAGAAAGATCTAGATGTCTTCTGGACCTCTGCAACCTCTGCAACCTCTGCAACCTTTGGAGCGTAGCGTGAGACCATTGCCTTGTGCTGCGTTGTCCTGGACACCGGACCTTTGCCTTTGCCCTGGCCTTTTCCACGCGATGAGCTTTCGCTGCGCTGCTCTGTCTTGGCCCTGGGATATTTGCATTCCCTCTTCATATGGCCTAGACGTCCACACGAGTAGCATTTCACTGCCTTCAAAGCTTTGGCGCCATCTGGTGGTTCCACTGCACTATGGGATGACATCTGTGAAGACTCCCCCTTTCCCATGCAGCCAGCACCTCGGCGATCTGCATCATTCTGAATCATGGCAGTATCACAAGCTACTATGAGTTGAGCATTTGGCTGATCAGTGGTATCAAATTCCCCACTTGCCTCCATCCAGCCTTCTGCAGCTAGCTATCATGACTCTGGCATTTGCCTCTTGCGTCATCTATGCTGCTTTAAATCAAGCTGCTGTATACTGGCTGCGTCTGTGCTGCTCTGCTTACTTCAAACCTCATTCCAAAGGCAAATTCAAAAGCGAAAGTCCCCAAGTGCTTTCTCTATGTTGCCCTTTAATTCTTGCTGCGTCAGATCTGCAGCTGCTTTGAAACTGCAGCATTTGTAAAAGTTACTTTCGATTTCCCCCAGCATAGGAAAGTGTTGCTTTTAGCCATTTGCCTGTGCCTCGGCAAAACCGGCTATTAAAAGTTCAAAGTCCAGCCTTAAAGTCATTAATTAGAAGCTGGCAGGCTGCCCGGAGCAGTAGCACATACCTTCATCAATCATTTTGACGCGCAGAGCAGATACCGTGCGTTCCGTCTCTCTGCCGCTGTTCCGATGCTTTGCCGGCACTTCGTTTCTTGCTCCTTTGTTCCTTTGCCAGGAGCCCGACTTCTGGAGTGCATCCTCAAAACACTGCGTTTTTCTGGGCCCGGAACCAAATGTTGGGGATAAGCAGTGTCCAGTGCACAGCGGAATGATGAAAAGTACGTGCCAACATACTCTATATTGCTTTATTTACATTTCAAAGCTGGTAAGTTACAGAAAAACATTTTCCCTCTGCCGGAGCAGAGAAAGCGTCATCTCTCCTCTAAAGCACGGAGACAATCACACAAAAGTGAAACTGCAAAGAACAGTGAAAAACAGGAAACCAGTGTACGTCACATCCAGTCTCCCATTCCCGTGGGAACCCAACAGTGCATTGTCTGTGGAATGTAAACAACCTGTCTCGTGACAAGCACTTCGCT
Organism: Podarcis melisellensis; assembly: GCF_964234715.1. NCBI lineage: Eukaryota > Metazoa > Chordata > Lepidosauria > Squamata > Lacertidae > Podarcis > Podarcis melisellensis. Next base: position 91,142,292 of record NC_138538.1, on the reverse strand, counting down.
GCACAGAGAAGAAAGCAGAAACCAACACAACGATCCCCTGAAGGGTTTTTCGGTGGAAACAGGTGGGTATTTATTATCGGAAACAGAATTAGACCTCGACGTCTGAACAACTTTTTTTGAAAAAATGCCTAAGCCGCGCGGTCACAATTTCTTCAAAATTTCTGACGTTCTGCAATTCATTCAAAAATGTTGCCAAACTGTTGCAAACGATCCCCTGAAGGGTTTTTCGGTGGAAACAGGTGGGTATTTATTATCGGAAACAGAATTAGCCCTCGATGTCTGAACAACTTTTTTTGAAAAAATGCCTAAGCCGCGCGGTCACAATTTCAGCAAAAATCTGACGTTCTGCAATTCATTCAAAGATGGTGCTAAAATGTTGCAAATGAAGCGCGCGGTCACAATTTCAGCAAAAATCTGATGTTCTGCAACGTTCTGGTGCTAAACTGTTGCAAACGATCCCCTGAAGGGTTTTTCGGTTGAAACAGGTGGGTTTTTATCATCGGAAACAGAATTAGCCCTCGACGTCTGAACAACCTTTTTGAAAAAATCCCTAAGCCGCGCAGTCACAATTTCTTCAAAATTTCTGACGTTCTGCAATTCACTCAGAAATGGTTCCAAACTGTTGCAAACAATCCCCTGAAAGGTTTTTCAGTGGAAACAGGTGGGTTTTTATCATCGGAAACAGAATTAGCCCTTGACGTCTGAAAAACTTTTTTTGAAAAAATCCCTAAGCCGCGCGGTCACAATTTCTTCAAAATTTCTGACGTTCTGCAATTCACTCAGAAATGGTGCCAGACTGTTTGAAACGATCCCCTGAAAGGTTTTTCAGTGGAAACAGGTGGGTTTTTATCATCGGAAACAGAATTAGACCTCGACGTCTGAACAACTTTTTTTGAAAAAATCCCTAAGCCGCGCGGTCCCAATTTCTTCAAAATTTCTGACGTTCTGCAATTCACTCAGAAATGCTGCCAAACTTTTGTAAACGATCCCTTGAAAGGTTTTTCCTTGGAAACAGGTGGGTTTTTATCATAGGAAACAGAATTAGCCCTCGACGTCTGAACAGCTTTTTTTGAAAAAATCCCTAAGCCGCGCGGTCACAATTTCAGCAAAATCTGACGTTCTCCAATTCATTCAAAGATGGTGCTAAACTGTTGCAACGATCCCCTGAAGGGTTTTTCGGTGGAAACAGGTGGGTATTTATTATCGGAAACAGAATTAGCCCTCGACGTCTGAACAACTTTTTTTAAAAAAATGCCTAAGCCGCGCGGTCACAATTTCTTCAAAATTTCTGACGTTCTGCAATTCATTCAAAAATGGTGCCAAACTGTTGCAAACGATCCTCTGAAAGGTTTTTCGGTGGAAACAGGTGGGTTTTTATCATCGGAAACAGAATTAGCTCTCGACGTCTGAACAACTTTTTTTGAAAAAATCCCTAAGCTGCGCGGTCACAATTTCAGGAAAAATCTGACGTTCTGCAATTCATTCAAAGATGGTGCTAAACTGTTGCAAACAATGCCCTGAAGTGTTTTTCGGTGGAAACAGGTGGGTATTTATCATCGGAAACAGAATTAGCCCTCAACGTCTGAACAACTTTTTTTGAAAAAATCCCTAAGCCGCGCGATCACAATTCTTCAAAATTTCTGACGTTCTGCAATTCACTCAGAAATGGTGCGAAACTTTTGTAAACGATCCCTTGAATGGTTTTTTCTTGGAAACAGGTGGTTTTTTATCATCGGAAACAGAATAAGCCCTCGACGTCTGAACAACTTTTTTTGAAAAAATCCCTAAGCCGCGCGGTCACAATTTCAGCAAAATCTGACGTTCTCCAATTCATTCAAAGATGGTGCTAAACTGTTGCAAACGATCCCCAGAAGGGTTTTTCGGTGGAAACAGGTGGGTATTTATCATCGGAAACAGAATTAGCCCTCGACGTCTGAACAACTTTTTTTGAACAAAATCCCTAAGCTGCGCGGTCACAATTTCTTCAAAATTTCTGACGTTCTGCAATTCACTCAGAAATGGTGCCAGACTGTTGCAAACGATCCCCTGAAATGTTTATCAGTGGAAACAGGTAGGTTTTTATCATCGGAAAAGGAATTAGCCCTCGACGTCTGAACAACTTTTTTTGTAAAAATCCCTAAGCCGCGCGGTCACAATTTCTTCAAAATTTCTGACGTTCTGCAATTCACTCAGAAATGGTGCCAAACTTTTGTAAACGATCCCTTGAAAGGTTTTTCCTTGGAAACAGGTGGGTTTTTATCATAGGAAACAGAATTAGCCCTCGACGTCTGAACAACTTTTTTTGAAAAAATCCCTAAGCCGCGCGGTCACAATTTCAGAAAAATCTGACGTTCTGCAATTCATTCAAAGATGGTGCTAAACTGTTGCAAACGATCCCCTGAAGGGTTTTTTGGTGGAAACAGGTGGGTATTTATTATCGGAAACAGAATTAGCCCTCGACGTCTGAACAGCTTTTTTTGAAAAAATCCCTAAGCCGCACGGTCACAATTTCTTCAAGATTTCTGACGTTCTGCAATTCACTCAGAAATAGTGCCAAACTCTTGCAAACGATCCCCTGAAAGGTTTTTCAGTGGAAAGAGGTGGGTTTTTATCATCGGAAACAGAATTAGCCCTCGACGTCTGAACAACGTTTTGTGAAAAAATCCCTAAGCCGCGCAGTCACAATTTCTTCAAAATTTCTGACGTTCTGCAATTCACTCAGAAATGGTGCCAAACTGTTGCAAACCATCCCCTGAAAGGTTTTTCGGTGGAAACAGGTGGATTTTTATCATCGGAAACAGAATTAGCCCTCGATGTCTGAACAACTTTATCTGAAAATATCCCTAAGCCGCGCGGTCATAATTTCTTCAAAATTTCTGAAGTTCTGCAATTCACTCAGAAGTGGTGCCATACTGTTTCAAACGATCCCCTGAAAGGTTTTTCAGTGGAAACAGGTGGGTATTTATCATCGGAAACAGAATTAGCCCTCGATGTCTGAACAACTTTTTTTGAAAAAATCCCTAAGCCGCGCGGTCACAATTTCAGCAAAAATCTGACGTTCTGCAATTCATTCAAAGATGGTGCTAAACTGTTGCAAACGATCCCCTGAAGGGTTTTTTGGTGGAAACAGGTGGGTATTTATTATCGGAAACAGAATTAGCCCTCGACGTCTGAACAGCTTTTTTTGAAAAAATCCATAAGCCGCGCGGTCACAATTTCTTCAAGATTTCTGACGTTCTGCAATTCACTCAGAAATGGTGCCAAACTGTTGCAAACGATCCCCTGAAAGGTTTTTCAGTGGAAACAGGTGGGTTTTTATCATCGGAAACAGAATTAGCCCTCGACGTCTGAACAACGTTTTGTGAAAAAATCCCTAAGCAGCGCGGTCACAATTTCTTCAAAATTTCTGACGTTCTGCAATTCACTCAGAAATGGTGCCAAACTGTTGCAAACGATCCCCTGAAAGGTTTTTCAGTGGAAACAGGTGGGTTTTTATCATCGGAAACAGAATTAGCCCTCGACGTCTGAACAACTTTTTTTGAAAAAATCCCTAAGCCGCGCGGTCCCAATTTCTTCAAAATTTCTGACGTTCTGCAATTCACTCAGAAATGGTGCCAAACTTTTGTAAACGATCCCTTGAAAGGTTTTTCCTTGGAAACAGGTGGGTTTTTATCATAGGAAACAGAATTAGCCCTCGACGTCTGAACAACTTTTTTTGAAAAAATCCCTAAGCCGCGCGGTCACAATTTCAGCAAAATCTGACGTTCTCCAATTCATTCAAAGATGGTGCTAAACTGTTGCAACGATCCCCTGAAGGGTTTTTCGGTGGAAACAGGTGGGTATTTATTATCGGAAACAGAATTAGCCCTCGACGTCTGAACAACTTTTTTTTCAAAAAATGCCTAAGCCGCGCGGTCACAATTTCTTCAAAATTTCTGACGTTCTGCAATTCATTCAAAAATGATGCCAAACTGTTGCAAACGATCCTCTGAAAGGTTTTTCGGTGGAAACAGGTGGTTTTTTATCATCGGAAACAGAATTAGCCCTCGATGTCTGAACATCTTTTTTTGAAAAAATGCCTAAGCCGCGCGGTCACAATTTCAGCAAAAATCTGACGTTCTGCAATTAATTCAAAGATGGTGCTAAAATGTTGCAAATGAACCCGTGAAGGGTTTTTTCGTTGGAAACGGGTGGGTATTTATCATCGGAAACAGAATTAGCCCTCAATGTCTGAACAACTTTTTTTGAAAAAATCCCTAAGCCGCGCGGTCACAATTTCAGCAAAAATCTGACGTTCTGCAATTCATTCAAAGACGGTGCTAAACTGTTGCAAACGATCCCCTGAAAGGTTTTTCAGTGGAAACAGGTGGGTTTTTATCATCGGAAACAGAATTAGCCCTCGACTTCTGAACAGCTTTTTTTGAAAAAATCCCTAAGCCGCGCGGTCACAATTTCTTCAAGATTTCTGACGTTCTGCAATTCACTCAGAAATAGTGCCAAACTGTTGCAAACGATCCCCTGAAAGGTTTTTCAGTGGAAACAGGTGGGTTTTTATCATCGGAAACAGAATTAGCCCTCGACGTCTGAACAACTTTTTTTGAAAAAATGCCTAAGCCTCGCGGTCACAATTTCTTCAAAATTTCTGACGTTCTGCAATTCATTCAAAAATGTTGCCAAACTGTTGCAAACGATCCTCTGAAAGGTTTTTCGGTGGAAACAGGTGGTTTTTTATCATCGGAAACAGAATTAGCCCTCGATGTCTGAACAACTTTTTTTGAAAAAATGCCTAAGCCGCGCGGTCACAATTTCAGCAAAAATCTGACGTTCTGCAATTCATTCAAAGATGGTGCTAAAATGTTGCAAATGAACCCGTGAAGGGTTTTTTCGTTGGAAACAGGTGGGTATTTATCATCGGAAACAGAATTAGCCCTCAACGTCTGAACAACTTTTTTTGAAAAAATCCCTAAGCCGCGCGGTCACAATTTCAGCAAAAATCTGACGTTCTACAATTCATTCAAAGATGGTGCTAAACTGTTGCAAACGATCCCCTGAAGGGTTTTTTGGTGGAAACAGGTGGGTATTTATTATCGGAAACAGAATTAGCCCTCGACGTCTGAACAGCTTTTTTTGAAAAAATCCCTAAGCCGCACGGTCACAATTTCTTCAAGATTTCTGACGTTCTGCAATTCACTCAGAAATAGTGCCAAACTGTTGCAAACGATCCCCTGAAAGGTTTTTCAGTGGAAAGAGGTGGGTTTTTATCATCGGAAACAGAATTAGCCCTCGACGTCTGAACAACGTTTTGTGAAAAAATCCCTAAGCCGCGCAGTCACAATTTCTTCAAAATTTCTGACATTCTGCAATTCACTCAGAAATGGTGCCAAACTGTTGCACACGATCCCCTGAAAGGTTTTTCGGTGGAAACAGGTGGATTTTTATCATCGGAAACAGAATTAGCCCTCGATGTCTGAACAACTTTTTTTGAAAAAATCCCTAAGCCGCGCGGTCATAATTTCTTCAAAATTTCTGAAGTTCTGCAATTCACTCAGAAGTGGTGCCATACTGTTGCAAACGATCCCCTGAAAGGTTTTTCAGTGGAAACAGGTGGGTATTTATCATCGGAAACAGAATTAGCCCTCGATGTCTGAACAACTTTTTTTGAAAAAATCCCTAAGCCGCGCGGTCACAATTTCAGCAAAAATCTGACGTTCTGCAATTCATTCAAAGATGGTGCTAAACTGTTGCAAACGATCCCCTGAAGGGTTTTTTGGTGGAAACAGGTGGGTATTTATTATCGGAAACAGAATTAGCCCTCGACGTCTGAACAGCTTTTGTTGAAAAAATCCCTAAGCCGCGCGGTCACAATTTCTTCAAGATTTCTGACGTTCTGCAATTCACTCAGAAATGGTGCCAAACTGTTGCAAACGATCCCCTGAAAGGTTTTTCAGTGGAAACAGGTGGGTTTTTATCATCGGAAACAGAATTAGCCCTCGACGTCTGAACAACGTTTTGTGAAAAAATCCCTAAGCCGCGCGGTCACAATTTCTTCAAAATTTCTGACGTTCTGCAATTTACTCAGAAATGGTGCCAAACTGTTGCAAACGATCCCTTGAAAGGTTTTTCGGTGGAAACAGGTGGATTTTTATTATCGGAAACAGAATTAGCCCTCGATGTCTGAACAGCTTTTTTTGAAAAAATCCCTATGCCGCGCGGTCACAATTTCTTCAAAATTTCTGACGTTCTGCAATTCATTCAAAGATGGTGCTAAACTGTTGCAAACGATCCCCTGAAGGGTTTTTCGGTGGAAACAGTTGGGTATTTATTATCGGAAACAAAATTAGCCCTTGACGTCTGAACAACTTTTTTTGAAAAAATCCCTAAGGCGCGCGGTCACAATTTCTTCAAAATTTCTGACGTTCTGCAATTCACTCAGAAATGGTGCCAGACTGTTGCAAACGATCCCCTGAAGGGTTTTTCGGTGCAAACAGATGGGTTTTTATCATCGGAAACAGAATTAGCCCTCGACGTCTGAACAACTTTTTTTGAAAAAATCCCTAAGCGCGCGGTCACAATTTCAGCAAAAACCTGACGTTCTGCAATTCATTCAAAGATGGTGCTAAACTGTTGCAAACGATCCCCTGAAGGGTTTTTCGGTGGAAACAGGTGGGTTTTTATCATCGGAAACAGAATTAGCCCTCGACGTCTGAACAAGTTTTTTTGAAAAAATCCCTAAGCGCGCGGTCACAATTTCAGCAAAAATCTGACGTTCTGCAACGTTCTGGTGCTAAACTGTTGCAAACGATCCCCTGAAGGGTTTTTCGGTTGAAACAGGTGGGTTTTTATCATCGGAAACAGAATTAGCCCTCGACGTCTGAACAACCTTTTTGAAAAAATCCCTAAGCCGCGCAGTCACAATTTCTTCAAAATTTCTGACGTTCTGCAATTCACTCAGAAATGGTTCCAAACTGTTGCAAACGATCCCCTGAAAGGTTTTTCAGTGGAAACAGGTGGGTTTTTATCATCGGAAACAGAATTAGACCTCGACGTCTGAACAACTTTTTTTGAAAAAATCCCTAAGCCGCGCGGTCCCAATTTCTTCAAAATTTCTGACGTTCTGCAATTCACTCAGAAATGGTGCCAAACTGTTGCAAACGATCCCCTGAAAGGTTTTTCAGTGGAAACAGGTGGGTTTTTATCATCGGAAAGAGAATTAGCCCTCGATGTCAGAACAGCTTTTTTTGCAAAAATCCGTAAGCCGCGCGGTCACAATTTCTTCAACATTTCTGACGTTCTGCAATTCACTCAGAAATGGTTCCAAACTGTTGCATACAATCCCCTGAAAGGTTTTTCAGTGGAAACAGGTGGGTTTTTATCATCGGAAACAGAATTAGCCCTCGACGTCTGAACAACTTTTTTTGAAAAAATCCCTAAGCCGCGCGGTCACAATTTCTTCAAAATTTCTGACGTTCTGCAATTCACTCAGAAATGGTGTCAAATTGTTGCAAACGATCCCCTGAAAGGTTTTTCAGTAGAAACAGGTGGGTTTTTATCATCGGAAACAGAATAAGCCCTCGACGTCTAAACAACTTTTTTGAAAAAATCCCTAAGCCGCGCAGTCACAATTTCTTCAAAATTTCTGACGTTCTGCAATTCATTCAAAGATGGTGCTAAACTGTTGCAAACGATCCCCTGAAGGGTTTTTCGGTGGAAACAGTTGGGTATTTATTATCGGAAACAAAATTAGCCCTCGACGTCTGAACAACTTTTTTTGAAAAAATCCCTAAGGCGCGCGGTCACAATTTCTTCAACATTTCTGACGTTCTGCAATTCACTCAGAAATGGTGCCAAACTGTTGCAAACGATCCCCTGAAAGGTTTTTCAGTGGAAACAGGTGGGTTTTTATCATCGGAAACAGAATTAGACCTCGACGTCTGAACAACTTTTTTTGAAAAAATCCCTAAGCCGCGCGGTCCCAATTTCTTCAACATTTCTGACGTTCTGCAATTCACTCAGAAATGGTGCCAGACTGTTGCAAACGATCCCCTGAAAGGTTTTTCGGTGGAAACAGATGGGTTTTTATCATTGGAAACAGAATTAGCCCTCGATGTCTGAACAGCTTTTTTTGAAAAAATCCCTAAGCCGCGCGGTCACAATTTCTTCAAAATTTCTGACGTTCTGCAATTCACTCAGAAATGGTGCCAGACTGTTGCAAACGATCCACTGAAAGGTTTTTCGGTGCAAACAGATGGGTTTTTATCATCGGAAACAGAATTAGCCCTCGACGTCTGAACCACTTTTTTTGAAAAAATCCCTAAGCCGCACAGTCACAATTTCTTCAAAATTTCTGACGTTCTGCAATTCATTCAAAGATGGTGCTAAACTGTTGCAAACGATCCCCTGAAGGGTTTTTCGGTGGAAACAGTTGGGTATTTATTATCGGAAACAAAATTAGCCCTCGACGTCTGAACAACTTTTTTTGAAAAAATCCCTAAGGCGCGCGGTCACAATTTCTTCAACATTTCTGACGTTCTGCAATTCACTCAGAAATGGTGCCAAACTGTTGCAAACGATCCCCTGAAAGGTTTTTCAGTGGAAACAGGTGGGTTTTTATCATCGGAAACAGAATTAGACCTCGACGTCTGAACAACTTTTTTTGAAAAAATCCCTAAGCCGCGCGGTCCCAATTTCTTCAACATTTCTGACGTTCTGCAATTCACTGAGAAATGGTGCCAGACTGTTGCAAACGATCCCCTGAAAGGTTTTTCGGTGCAAACAGATGGGTTTTTATCATCGGAAACAGAATTAGCCCTCGATGTCTGAACAGCTTTTTTTGAAAAAATCCCTAAGCCGCGCGGTCACAATTTCTTCAAAATTTCTGACGTTCTGCAATTCACTCAGAAATGGTGCCAGACTGTTGCAAACGATCCCCTGAAAGGTTTTTCGGTGCAAACAGATGGGTTTATATCATCGGAAACAGAATTAGCCCTCGACGTCTGAACCACTTTTTTTGAAAAAATCCCTAAGCGCTCGGTCACAATTTCAGCAAAAACCTGACGTTCTGCAATTCATTCAAAGATGGTGCTAAACTGTTGCAAACGATCCCCTGAAGGGTTTTTCGGTGGAAACAGGTGGGTTTTTATCATCGGAAACATAATCAGCCCCCGACGTCTGAACAGCTTTTTTTGAAAAAATCCCTAAGCCGCGCGGTCACAATTTCTTCAAGATTTCTGACGTTCTGCAATTCACTCAGAAATGGTGCCAAACTGTTGCAAACGATCCCCTGAAAGGTTTCTCAGTGGAAACAGGTGGGTTTTTATCAGCGGAAACAGAATTAGCCCTCGACGTCTGAACAACTTTTTTTTGAAAAAATCCCTAAGCCGCGCGGTCACAATTTCTTCAAAATTTCTGACGTTCTGCAATTCACTCAGAAATGGTTGCAAACTGTTGCAAACAATCCCCTGAAAGGTTTTTCAGTGGAAACAGGTGGGTTTTTATCATCGGAAAGAGAATTAGCCCTCGATGTCTGAACAGCTTTTTTTGAAAAAATCCCTAAGCCGCGCGGTCACAATTTCTTCAAAATTTCTGACGTTCTGCAATTCATTCAAAGATGGTGCTAAACTGTTGCAAACGATCCCCTGAAGGGTTTTTCGGTGGAAACAGGTGGGTTTTTATCATCGGAAACAAAATTAGCCCTCGACGTCTGAACAACCTTTTTTGAAAAAATCCCTAAGGCGCGCGGTCACAATTTCTTCAACATTTCTGACGTTCTGCAATTCACTCAGAAATGGTGCCAAACTGTTGCAAACGATCCCCTGAAAGGTTTTTCAGTGGAAACAGGTGGGTTTTTATCATCGGGAGGAGAATTAGCCCTCGATGTCTGAACAGCTTTTTTTGAAAAAATCCCTAAGCCGCGCGGTCACAATTTCTTCAAAATTTCTGACGTTCTGCAATTCATTCAAAGATGGTGCTAAACTGTTGCAAACGATCCCCTGAAGGGTTTTTCGGTGGAAACAGTTGGGTATTTATTATTGGAAACAAAATTAGCCCTCGACATCTGAACAACTTTTTTTGAAAAAATCCCTAAGGCGCGCGGTCACAATTTCTTCAAAATTTCTGACGTTCTGCAATTCACTAAGAAATGGTGCCAGACTGTTGCAAACGATCCCCTGAAAGGTTTTTCGGTGCAAACAGATGGGTTTTTATCATCGGAAACCGAATTAGCCCTCGACGTCTGAACCACTTTTTTTGAAAAAATCCCTAAGCGCGCGGTCACAATTTCAGCAAAAACCTGACGTTCTGCAATTCATTCAAAGGTGGTGCTAAACTGTTGCAAACGATCCCCTGAAGGGTTTTTCGGTGCAAACAGATGGGTTTTTATCATCGGAAACAGAATTAGCCCTCGATGTCTGAACAGCTTTTTTTGAAAAAATCCCTAAGCCGCGCGGTCACAATTTCTTCAAAATTTCTGACGTTCTGCAATTCACTCAGAAATGGTGCCAGACTGTTGCAAACGATCCCCTGAAAGGTTTTTCGGTGCAAACAGATGGGTTTTTATCATCGGAAACAGAATTAGCCCTCGACGTCTGAACCACTTTTTTTGAAAAAATCCCTAAGCGCGCGGTCACAATTTCAGCAAAAACCTGACGTTCTGCAATTCATTCAAAGATGGTGCTAAACTGTTGCAAACGATCCCCTGAAGGGTTTTTCGGTGGAAACAGGTGGGTTTTTATCATCGGAAACAGAATTAGCCCCCGACGTCTGAACAGCTTTTTTTGAAAAAATCCCTAAGCCGCGCGGTCACAATTTCTTCAAGATTTCTGACGTTCTGCAATTCACTCAGAAATGGTGCCAAACTGTTGCAAACGATCCCCTGAAAGGTTTCTCAGTGGAAACAGGTGGGTTTTTATCATCGGAAACAGAATTAGCCCTAGACATCGGAACAACTTTTTTTGAAAAAATCCCTAAGCCGCGCGGTCACAATTTCTTCAAAATTTCTGACGTTCTGCAATTCACTCAGAAATGGTGCCAAACTGTTGCAAACAATCCCCTGAAGGGTTTTTCGGTAGAAACAGGTGGGTATTTATCCTGGGAAACAGAGTTAGCCCTCGAAGTCTGAACAACTTTTTTTGAAAAAATCCCTAAGCCGCGCGGTCACAATTTCTGCAAAAATCTGAAGTTCTGCAATTCATTCAAAGATGGTGCTAAACTGTTGCAAACGATCCCCTGAAGGGTTTTTCGGTGGAAACAGGTGGGTATTTATCATCGGAAACAGAATTAGCCCTCGACGTCTGAAGAACTTTTTTTGAAAAAATCCCTAAGCCGCGCGGTCACAATTTCAGCAAAAATCTGACGTTCTGCAATTCATTCAAAGATGGTGCCAAACTGTTGCAAACGATCCCCTGAAGGCTTTTTCGTTGGAAACAGGTGGGTATTTATCATGGGAAACAGAATTAGCCCTCGACGTTTGAACAACTTTTTTTGAAAAAATCCCTAAGCCGCGCGGTCACAATTTCAGCAAAAATCTGACGTTCTGCAATTCATTCAAAGATGGTGCTAAACTGTTGCAAATGATCCCCTGAAGGCTTTTTCGGTGGAAACAGGTGGGTATTTATCATCGGAAACAGAATTAGCCCTCGACATCTGAACAACTTTTTTTTGAAAAAATCCCTAAACCGCGCGGTCACAATTTCAGCAAAAATCTGACGTTCTGCAATTCATTCAAAGATGGTGCCAAACTGTTGCAAACGATCCCCTGAAGGCTTTTTCGGTGGAAACAGGTGGGTATTTATCATGGGAAACAGAATTAGCCCTCTACGTCTGAACAACTTTTTTTGAAAAAAACCCCAAGCCGCGCGGTCACAATTTCAGCCAAAATCTGACGTTCTGCAATTCACTCAGAAATGGTGCCAAACTGTTGCAAACGATCCCCTGAAAGGTTTTTCGGTGGAAACAGGTGGGTATTTATCATCGGAAACAGAATTAGCCCTCGACATCTGAACAACTTTTTTTGAAAAAATCCCTAAGCCGCTTGGTCACAATTTCAGCAAAAATCTGACGTTCTGCAGTTCATTCAAAGATGGTGCTAAACTGTTGCAAACGAACCCCTGAAGGCTTTTTCGGTGGAAACAGGTGGGTATTTATCATCGGAAACAAAATTAGCCCTCGAGGTCCGAACAACTTTTTTTGAAAAAATCCCTAAGCCGCGCGGTCACAATTTCAGCCAAAATCTGACGTTCTGCAATTCACTCAGAAATGGTGCCAAACTGTTGCAAACGATCCCCTGAAAGGTTTTTCGGTGGAAACAGGTGGGTATTTATCATCGGAAACAGAATTAGCCCTAGACATCGGAACAACTTTTTTTGAAAAAATCCCTAAGCCGCGCGGTCACAATTTCTTCAAAATTTCTGACGTTCTGCAATTCACTCAGAAATGGTGCCAAACTGTTGCAAACAATCCCCTGAAGGGTTTTTCGGTGGAAACAGGTGGGTATTTATCCTGGGAAACAGAGTTAGCCCTCGAAGTCTGAACAACTTTTTTTGAAAAAATCCCTAAGCCGCGCGGTCACAATTTCTGCAAAAATCTGAAGTTCTGCAATTCACTCAGAAATGGTGCCAAACTGTTGCAAACGATCCCCTGAAGGGTTTTTCGGTGGAAACAGGTGGGTATTTATCATCGGAGACAGAATTAGCCCTCGAGGTCCGAACAACTTTTTTTGAAAAAATCCCTAAGCCGCGCGGTCACAATTTCTTCAAAATTTCTGACGTTTTGCAATTCACTCAGAAATGGTGCCAAACTGTTGCAAACGATCCCCTGAAGGGTTTTTCGGTGGAAACAGGTGGGTATTTATCATGGGAAACAGAATTAGCCCTCGAAGTCTGAACAACTTTTTTTGAAAAAATCCCTAAGCCGCGCGTTCACAATTTCAGCAAAAATCTGACGTTCTGCAATTCACTCAGAAATGGTGCCAAACTGTTGCAAACGATCCCCTGAAGGGTTTTTCGGTGGAAACAGGTGGGTATTTATCATCGGAAACAGAATTAGCCCTCGACGTCTGAAGAACTTTTTTTGAAAAAATCCCTAAGCCGCGCGGTCACAATGTCTTCAAAATTTCTGACGTTCTGCAATTCACTCAGAAATGGTGCTAAAATGTTGCAAACGATCCCCTGAAAGGTTTTTCGGTGGAAACAGGTGGGTTTTTAACATCGGAAACAGAATTAGCGCTCGACGTGTGAACAACTTTTTTTGAAAAAATCCCTAAGCCGCGCGGTCACAATTTCTTCAAAATTTCTGACGTTCTGCAATTCACTCAGAAATGGTGCCAAACTGTTGCAAACGATCCCCTGAAAGGTTTTTCGGTGGAAACAGGTGGGTATTTATCATCGGAAACAGAATTAGCCCTCGACGTCTGAAGAACTTTTTTTGAAAAAATCCCTAAGCCGCGCGGTCACAATTTCAGCAAAAATCTGACGTTCTGCAATTCATTCAAAGATGGTGCAAAACTGTTGCAAACGATCCCCTGAAGGCTTTTTCGGTGGAAACAGGTGGGTATTTATCATGGGAAACAGAATTAGCCCTCGACGTCTGAACACCTTTTTTTGAAAAAATCCCTAAGCCGCGCGGTCACAATTTCAGCAAAAATCTGACGTTCTGCAATTCATTCAAAGATGGTGCCAAACTGTTGCAAACGATCCCCTGAAGGCTTTTTCGGTGGAAACAGGTGGGTATTTATCATGGGAAACAGAATTAGCCCTCGACGTCTGAACAACTTTTTTTGAAAAAATCCCTAAGCCGCGCGGTCACAATTTCTTCAAAAATCTGACGTTCTGCAATTCATTCAAAGATGGTGCTAAACTGTTGCAAACGATCCCCTGAAGGGTTTTTCGGTGGAAACAGGTGGGTATTTATCATCGGAGATAGAATTAGCCCTCGAGGTCCGAACAACTTTTTTTGAAAAAATCCCTAAGCCGCGCGGTCACAATTTCTTCAAAATTTCTGACGTTTTGCAATTCACTCAGAAATGGTGCCAAACTGTTGCAAACGATCCCCTGAAGGGTTTTTCGGTGGAAACAGGTGGGAATTTATCATGGGAAACAGAATTAGACCTCGACATCTGAACAATTTTTTTTGAAAAAATCCCTAAGCCGCGCGGTCACAATTTCAGTAAAAAACTGACGTTCTGCAATTTATTCAAAGATGGTGCTAAACTGTTGCAAACGATCCCCTGAAGGGTTTTTCGGTGGAAACAGGTGGGTATTTATCATCGGAAACAGAATTAGCCCTCGACATCGGAACAACTTTTTTTGAAAAAATCCCTAAGCCGCGCGGTCACAATGTCTTCAAAATTTCTGACGTTCTGCAATTCACTCAGAAATGGTGCCAAAATGTTGCAAACGATCCCCTGAAATGTTTTTCGGTGGAAACAGGTGGGTTTTTAACATCGGAAACAGAATTAGCGCTCGACGTCTGAACAACTTTTTTTGAAAAAATCCCTAAGCCGCGCGGTCACAATTTTTTCAAAATTTCTGACGTTCTGCAATTCACTCAGAAATGGTGCCAAACTGTTGCAAACGATCCCCTGAAAGGTTTTTCGGTGGAAACAGGTGGGTATTTATCATCGGAAGCAGAATTAGCCCTCGACGTCTGAACAACTTTTTTTGAAAAAATCCCTAAGCCGCGCGGTCACAATTTCAGCAAAAATCTGACGTTCTGCAATTCATTCAAAGATGGTGCTAAACTGTTGCAAACGATCCCCTGAAGGCTTTTTCGGTGGAAACAGGTGGGTATTTATCATGGGAAACAGAATTAGCCCTCTACGTCTGAACAACTTTTTTTGAAAAAATCCCTAAGCCGCGCGGTCACAATTTCAGCCAAAATCTGACGTTCTGCAATTCACTCAGAAATGGTGCCAAACTGTTGCAAACGATCCCCTGAAAGGTTTTTCGGTGGAAACAGGTGGGTATTTATCATCGGAAACAGAATTAGCCCTCGACATCTGAACAACTTTTTTTTAAAAAAATCCCTAAGCCGCGCGGTCACAATTTCAGCAAAAATCTGACGTTCTGCAGTTCATTCAAAGATGGTGCTAAACTGTTGCAAACGATCCCCTGAAGGCTTTTTCGGTAGAAACAGGAGGGTATTTATCATGGGAAACAGAATTAGCCCTCGACGTCTGAACAACTTTTATTGAAAAAATCCCTAAGCCGCGCGGTCACAATTTCTGCAAAAATCTGAAGTTCTGCAATTCACTCAGAAATGGTGCCAAACTGTTGCAAACAATCCCCTGTAGGGTTTTTCGGTGGAAACAGGTGGGTATTTATCATCGGAGACAGAATTAGCCCTCGAGGTCCGAACAACTTTTTTTGAAAAAATCCCTAAGCCGCGCGGTCACAATTTCTTCAAAATTTCTGACGTTTTGCAATTCACTCAGAAATGGTGCCAAACTGTTGCAAACGATCCCCTGAAGGGTTTTTCGGTGGAAACAGGTGGGAATTTATCATGGGAAACAGAATTAGCCCTCTACGTCTGAACAACTTTTTTTGAAAAAATCCCTAAGCCGCGCGGTCACAATTTCAGCCAAAGTCTGACGTTCTGCAATTCACTCGGAAATGGTGCCAAACTGTTGCAAACGATCCCCTGAAAGGTTTTTGGGTGGAAACAGGTGGGTATTTATCATGGGAAACAGAATTAGCCCTCGACGTCTGAACAACTTTTTTTGAAAAAATCCCTAAGCCGCGCGGTCACAATTTCTTCAAAATTTCTGACGTTCTGCAATTCAATCAGAAATGGTGCCAAAATGTTGCAAACGATCCCCTGAAAGGTTTTTCGGTGGAAACAGGTGGGTATTTATCATGGGAAACAGAATTAGCCCTCGACGTCTGAACAACTTTTTTTGAAAAAATCCCTAAGCCGCGCGGTCACAATTTCTTCAAAATTTCTGACGTTCTGCCATTTACTCAGAAATCATGCCAAACTGTTGCAAACAATCCCCTGAAGGGTTTTTCGGTGCAAACAGGTGTGTATTTATCATGGGAAACAGAATTAGCCCTCGAAGTCTGAACAACTTTTTTTTGAAAAAATCCCTAAGCCGCGCGGTCACAATTTCTGCAAAAATCTGAAGTTCTGCAATTCACTCAGAAATGGTGCCAAACTGTTGCAAACGATCCCCTGAAGGGTTTTTCGGTGGAAACAGGTGGGTATTTATCATCGGAGACAGAATTAGCCCTCGAGGTCCGAACAACTTTTTTTGAAAAAATCCCTAAGCCGCGCGGTCACAATTTCTTCAAAATTTCTGACGTTTTGCAATTCACTCAGAAATGGTGCCAAACTGTTGCAAACGATCCCCTGAAGGGTTTTTCGGTGGAAACAGGTGGGAATTTATCATGGGAAACAGAATTAGACCTCGACGTCTGAACAATTTTTTTTGAAAAAATCCCTAAGCCGCGCGGTCACAATTTCTTCAAAATTTCTGACGTTCTGCAATTCACTCAGAAATGGTGCCAAACTGTTGCAAACGATCCCCTGAAAGGTTTTTCGGTGGAAACAGGTGGGTATTTATCATCGGAAACAGAATTAGCCCTTGACGTCTGAACAACTTTTTTTGAAAAAATCCCTATGCCGCGCGGTCACAATTTCAGCAAAAATCTGACGTTCTGCAATTCATTCAAAGATGGTGCCAAACTGTTGCAAACGATCCCCTGAAGGCTTTTTCGGTGGAAACAGGTGGGTATTTATCATGGGAAACAGAATTAGCCCTCGACGTCTGAACAACTTTTTTTGAAAAAATCCCTAAGCCGCGCGGTCACAATTTCTTCAAAAATCTGACGTTCTGCAATTCATTCAAAGATGGTGCTAAACTGTTGCAAACGATCCCCTGAAGGCTTTTTCGGTGGAAACAGGTGGGTATTTATCATGGGAAACAGAATTAGCCCTCTACGTCTGAACAACTTTTTTTGAAAAAATCCCTAAGCCGCGCGGTCACAATTTCTTCAAAATTTCTGACGTTCTGCAATTCACTCAGAAATGGTGCCAAACTGTTGCAAACGATCCCCTGAAAGGTTTTTCGGTGGAAACAGGTGGGTATTTATCATCGGAAACAGAATTAGCCCTCGACGTCTGAACAACTTTTTGTGAAAAAATCCCTAAGCCGCGCGGTCACAATTTCAGCAAAAATCTGACGTTCTGCAATTCATTCAAAGATGGTGCTAAACTGTTGCAAACGATCCCCTGAAGGCTTTTTCGGTGGAAACAGGTGGGTATTTATCATGGGAAACAGAATTAGCCCTCTACGTCTGAACAACTTTTTTTGAAAAAATCCCTAAGCCGCGCGGTCACAATTTCAGCCAAAATCTGACGTTCTGCAATTCACTCAGAAATGGTGCCAAACTGTTGCAAACGATCCCCTGAAAGGTTTTTCGGTGGAAACAGGTGGGTATTTATCATCGGAAACAGAATTAGCCCTCGACATCTGAACAACTTTTTTTGAAAAAATCCCTAAGCCGCGCGGTCACAATTTCAGCAAAAATCTGACGTTCTGCAGTTCATTCAAAGATGGTGCTAAACTGTTGCAAACGATCCCCTGAAGGCTTTTTCGGTGGAAACAGGTGGGTATTTATCATGGGAAACAGAATTAGCTCTCGACGTCTGAACAACTTTTTTTGAAAAAATCCCTAAGCCGCGCGGTCACAATTTCTTCAAAATTTCTGACGTTCTGCAATTCACTCAGAAATGGTGCCAAACTGTTGCAAATAATCCCCTGAAGGGTTTTTCGGTGGAAACAGGTGGGTATTTATCCTGGGAAACAGAGTTAGCCCTCGAAGTCTGAACAACTTTTTTTGAAAAAATCCCTAAGCCGCGCGGTCACAATTTCTGCAAAAATCTGAAGTTCTGCAATTCACTCAGAAATGGTGCCAAACTGTTGCAAACAATCCCCTGAAGGGTTTTTCGGTGGAAACAGGTGGGTATTTATCATCGGAGGCAGAATTAGCCCTCGAGGTCCGAACAACTTTTTTTGAAAAAATCCCTAAGCCGCGCAGTCACAATTTCTTCAAAATTTCTGACGTTCTGCAATTCACTCAGAAATGGTGCCAGACTGTTGCAAACGATCCCCTGAAAGGTTTTTCGGTGCAAACAGATGGGTTTTTATCATCGGAAACAGAATTAGCCCTCGACGTCTGAACCACTTTTTTTGAAAAAATCCCTAAGCGCTCGGTCACAATTTCAGCAAAAACCTGACGTTCTGCAATTCATTCAAAGATGGTGCTAAACTGTTGCAAACGATCCCCTGAAGGGTTTTTCGGTGGAAACAGGTGGGTTTTTATCATCGGAAACATAATCAGCACCCGACGTCTGAACAGCTTTTTTTGAAAAAATCCCTAAGCCGCGCGGTCACAATTTCTTCAAGATTTCTGACGTTCTGCAATTCACTCAGAAATGGTGCCAAACTGTTGCAAACGATCCCCTGAAAGGTTTCTCAGTGGAAACAGGTGGGTTTTTATCAGCGGAAACAGAATTAGCCCTCGACGTCTGAACAACTTTTTTTTGAAAAAATCCCTAAGCCGCGCGGTCACAATTTCTTCAAAATTTCTGACGTTCTGCAATTCACTCAGAAATGGTTGCAAACTGTTGCAAACAATCCCCTGAAAGGTTTTTCAGTGGAAACAGGTGGGTTTTTATCATCGGAAAGAGAATTAGCCCTCGATGTCTGAACAGCTTTTTTTGAAAAAATCCCTAAGCCGCGCGGTCACAATTTCTTCAAAATTTCTGACGTTCTGCAATTCATTCAAAGATGGTGCTAAACTGTTGCAAACGATCCCCTGAAGGGTTTTTCGGTGGAACCAGGTGGGTTTTTATCATCGGAAACAAAATTAGCCCTCGACGTCTGAACAACCTTTTTTGAAAAAATCCCTAAGGCGCGCGGTCACAATTTCTTCAACATTTCTGACGTTCTGCAATTCACTCAGAAATGGTGCCAAACTGTTGCAAACGATCCCCTGAAAGGTTTTTCAGTGGAAACAGGTGGGTTTTTATCATCGGGAGGAGAATTAGCCCTCGATGTCTGAACAGCTTTTTTTGAAAAAATCCCTAAGCCGCGCGGTCACAATTTCTTCAAAATTTCTGACGTTCTGCAATTCATTCAAAGATGGTGCTAAACTGTTGCAAACGATCCCCTGAAGGGTTTTTCGGTGGAAACAGTTGGGTATTTATTATCGGAAACAAAATTAGCCCTCGACATCTGAACAACTTTTTTTGAAAAAATCCCTAAGGCGCGCGGTCACAATTTCTTCAAAATTTCTGACGTTCTGCAATTCACTAAGAAATGGTGCCAGACTGTTGCAAACGATCCCCTGAAAGGTTTTTCGGTGCAAACAGATGGGTTTTTATCATCGGAAACCGAATTAGCCCTCGACGTCTGAACCACTTTTTTTGAAAAAATCCCTAAGCGCGCGGTCACAATTTCAGCAAAAACCTGACGTTCTGCAATTCATTCAAAGGTGGTGCTAAACTGTTGCAAACGATCCCCTGAAGGGTTTTTCGGTGCAAACAGATGGGTTTTTATCATCGGAAACAGAATTAGCCCTCGATGTCTGAACAGCTTTTTTTGAAAAAATCCCTAAGCCGCGCGGTCACAATTTCTTCAAAATTTCTGACGTTCTGCAATTCACTCAGAAATGGTGCCAGACTGTTGCAAACGATCCCCTGAAAGGTTTTTCGGTGCAAACAGATGGGTTTTTATCATCGGAAACAGAATTAGCCCTCGACGTCTGAACCACTTTTTTTGAAAAAATCCCTAAGCGCGCGGTCACAATTTCAGCAAAAACCTGACGTTCTGCAATTCATTCAAAGATGGTGCTAAACTGTTGCAAACGATCCCCTGAAGGGTTTTTCGGTGGAAACAGGTGGGTTTTTATCATCGGAAACAGAATTAGCCCCCGACGTCTGAACAGCTTTTTTTGAAAAAATCCCTAAGCCGCGCGGTCACAATTTCTTCAAGATTTCTGACGTTCTGCAATTCACTCAGAAATGGTGCCAAACTGTTGCAAACGATCCCCTGAAAGGTTTCTCAGTGGAAACAGGTGGGTTTTTATCAGCGGAAACAGAATTAGCCCTCGACGTCTGAACAACTTTTTTTTGAAAAAATCCCTAAGCCGCGCGATCACAATTTCTTCAAAATTTCTGACGTTCTGCAATTCACTCAGAAATGGTTGCAAACTGTTGCAAACAATCCCCTGAAAGGTTTTTCAGTGGAAACAGGTGGGTTTTTATCATCGGAAAGAGAATTAGCCCTCGATGTCTGAACAGCTTTTTTTGAAAAAATCCCTAAGCCGCGCGGTCACAATTTCTTCAAAATTTCTGACGTTCTGCAATTCATTCAAAGATGGTGCTAAACTGTTGCAAACGATCCCCTGAAGGGTTTTTCGGTGGAAACAGGTGGGTTTTTATCATCGGAAACAAAATTAGCCCTCGACGTCTGAACAACCTTTTTTGAAAAAATCCCTAAGGCGCGCGGTCACAATTTCTTCAACATTTCTGACGTTCTGCAATTCACTCAGAAATGGTGCCAAACTGTTGCAAACGATCCCCTGAAAGGTTTTTCAGTGGAAACAGGTGGGTTTTTATCATCGGTAGGAGAATTAGCCCTCGATGTCTGAACAGCTTTTTTTGAAAAAATCCCTAAGCCGCGCGGTGACAATTTCTTCAAAATTTCTGACGTTCTGCAATTCATTCAAAGATGGTGCTAAACTGTTGCAAACGATCCCCTGAAGGGTTTTTCGGTGGAAACAGTTGGGTATTTATTATCGGAAACAAAATTAGCCCTCGACATCTGAACAACTTTTTTTGAAAAAATCCCTAAGGCGCGCAGTCACAATTTCTTCAAAATTTCTGACGTTCTGCAATTCACTCAGAAATGGTGCCAGACTGTTGCAAACGATCCCTTGAAAGGTTTTTCGGTGCAAACAGATGGGTTTTTATCATCGGAAACCGAATTAGCCCTCGACGTCTGAACCACTTTTTTTGAAAAAATCCCTAAGCGCGCGGTCACAATTTCAGCAAAAACCTGACGTTCTGCAATTCATTCAAAGATGGTGCTAAACTGTTGCAAACGATCCCCTGAAGGGTTTTTCGGTGGAAACAGGTGGGTTTTTATCATCGGAAACAGAATTAGCCCTCGACGTCTGAACAACTTTTTTGAAAAAATCCCTAAGCCGCGCAGTCACAATTTCTTCAAAATTTCTGACGTTCTGCAATTCACTCAGAAATGCTGCCAAACTGTTGCAAACGATCCCCTGAAAGGTTTTTCAGTGGAAACAGGTGGGTTTTTATCACCGGAAACAGAATTACACCTCGACGTCTGAACAACTTTTTTTGAAAAAATCCCTAAGCCGCGCGGTCACAATTTCTTCAAAATTTCTGACGTTCTGCAAATTACTCAGAAATGGTGCCAAACTGTTTCAAACGATCCCCTGAAAGGTTTTTCAGTGGAAAGAGGTGGGTTTTTATCATCGGAAAGAGAATTAGCCCTCGATGTCTGAACAGCTTTTTTTGAAAAAATCCCTAAGCCGCGCGGTCACAATTTCTTCAAAATTTCTGACGTTCTGCAATTCACTCAGAAATGGTGCCAGACTGTTGCAAACGATCCCCTGAAGGGTTTTTCGGTGCAAACAGATGGGTTTTTATCATCGGAAACAGAATTAGCCCTCGACGTCTGAACCACTTTTTTTGAAAAAATCCCTAAGCGCGCTGTCACAATTTCAGCAAAAACCTGACGTTCTGCAATTCATTCAAAGATGGTGCTAAACTGTTGCAAACGATCCCCTGAAGGGTTTTTCGGTGGAAACAGGTGGGTTTTTATCATCGGAAACAGAATTAGCCCTCGACGTCTGAACAACTTTTTTGAAAAAATCCCTAAGCCGCGCAGTCACAATTTCTCCAAAATTTCTGACGTTCTGCAATTCACTCAGAAATGGTTCCAAACTGTTGCAAACAATCCCCTGAAAGGTTTTTCAGTGGAAACAGGTGGGTTTTTATCATCGGAAACAGAATTAGCCCTCGACGTCTGAACAACTTTTTTTGAAAAAATCCGTAAGCCGCGCGGTCACAATTTCTTCAAAATTTCTGACGTTCTGCAATTCACTCAGAAATGCTGCCAAACTGTTGCAAACGATCCCCTGAAAGGTTTTTCAGTGGAAACAGGTGGGTTTTTATCATCGGAAACAGAATTAGCCCTCGACGTCTGAAAAACTTTTTTGAAAAAATCCCTAAGCCGCGCAGTCACAATTTCTTCAAAATTTCTGACGTTCTGCAATTCATTCAAAGATGGTGCTAAACTGTTGCAAACGATCCCCTGAAGGGTTTTTCGGTGGAAACAGTTGGGTATTTATTATCGGAAACAAAATTAGCCCTCGACGTCTGAACAACTTTTTTTGAAAAAATCCCTAAGGAGCGCGGTCACAATTTCTTCAACATTTCTGACGTTCTGCAATTCACTCAGAAATGGTTCCAAACTGTTGCATACAATCCCCTGAAAGGTTTTTCAGTGGAAACAGGTGGGTTTTTATCATCGGAAACAGAATTAGCCCTCGACGTCTGAACAACTTTTTTTGAAAAAATCCCTAAGCCGCGCGGTCACAATTTCTTCAAAATTTCTGACGTTCTGCAATTCACTCAGAAATGGTGTCAAATTGTTGCAAACGATCCCCTGAAAGGTTTTTCGGTGCAAACAGATGGGTTTTTATCATCGGAACCAGAATTAGCCCTCGACGTCTGAACCACTTTTTTTGAAAAAATCCCTAAGCCGCGCAGTCACAATTTCTTCAAAATTTCTGACGTTCTGCAATTCATTCAAAGATGGTGCTAAACTGTTGCAAACGATCCCCTGAAGGGTTTTTCGGTGGAAACAGTTGGGTATTTATTATCGGAAACAAAATTAGCCCTCGACGTCTGAACAACTTTTTTTGAAAAAATCCCTAAGGCGCGCGGTCACAATTTCTTCAAAATTTCTGACGTTCTGCAATTCACTAAGAAATGGTGCCAGACTGTTGCAAACGATCCCCTGAAAGGTTTTTCGGTGCAAACAGATGGGTTTTTATCATCGGAAACAGAATTAGCCCTCGACGTCTGAACCACTTTTTTTGAAAAAATCCCTAAGCGCGCGGTCACAATTTCAGCAAAAACCTGACGTTCTGCAATTCATTCAAAGATGGTGCTAAACTGTTGCAAACGATCCCCTGAAGGGTTTTTCGGTGCAAACAGATGGGTTTTTATCATCGGAAACAGAACTAGCCCTCGATGTCTGAACAGCTTTTTTTGAAAAAATCCCTAAGCCGCGCGGTCACAATTTCTTCAAAATTTCTGACGTTCTGCAATTCACTCAGAAATGGTGCCAGACTGTTGCAAACGATCCCCTGAAAGGTTTTTCGGTGCAAACAGATGGGTTTTTATCATCGGAAACAGAATTAGCCCTCGACGTCTGAACCACTTTTTTTGAAAAAATCCCTAAGCGCGCGGTCACAATTTCAGCAAAAACCTGACGTTCTGCAATTCATTCAAAGATGGTGCTAAACTGTTGCAAACGATCCCCTGAAGGGTTTTTCGGTGGAAACAGGTGGGTTTTTATCATCGGAAACAGAATTAGCCCCCGACGTCTGAACAGCTTTTTTTGAAAAAATCCCTAAGCCGCGCGGTCACAATTTCTTCAAAATTTCTGACGTTCTGCAATTCACTCAGAAATGGTTGCAAACTGTTGCAAACAATCCCCTGAAAGGTTTTTCAGTGGAAACAGGTGGGTTTTTATCATCGGAAAGAGAATTAGCCCTCGATGTCTGAACAGCTTTTTTTGAAAAAATCCCTAAGCCGCGCGGTCACAATTTCTTCAAAATTTCTGACGTTCTGCAATTCATTCAAAGATGGTGCTAAACTGTTGCAAACGATCCCCTGAAGGGTTTTTCGGTGGAAACAGTTGGGTATTTATTATCGGAAACAAAATTAGCCCTCGACATCTGAACAACTTTTTTTGAAAAAATCCCTAAGGCGCGCAGTCACAATTTCTTCAAAATTTCTGACGTTCTGCAATTCACTCAGAAATGGTGCCAGACTGTTGCAAACGATCCCCTGAAAGGTTTTTCGGTGCAAACAGATGGGTTTTTATCATCGGAAACCGAATTAGCCCTCGACGTCTGAACCACTTTTTTTGAAAAAATCCCTAAGCGCGCGGTCACAATTTCAGCAAAAACCTGACGTTCTGCAATTCATTCAAAGATGGTGCTAAACTGTTGCAAACGATCCCCTGAAGGGTTTTTCGGTGGAAACAGGTGGGTTTTTATCATCGGAAACAGAATTAGCCCTCGACGTCTGAACAACTTTTTTGAAAAAATCCCTAAGCCGCGCAGTCACAATTTCTTCAAAATTTCTGACGTTCTGCAATTCACTCAGAAATGCTGCCAAACTGTTGCAAACGATCCCCTGAAAGGTTTTTCAGTGGAAACAGGTGGGTTTTTATCATCGGAAACAGAATTACACCTCGACGTCTGAACAACTTTTTTTGAAAAAATCCCTAAGCCGCGCGGTCACAATTTCTTCAAAATTTCTGACGTTCTGCAAATTACTCAGAAATGGTGCCAAACTGTTTCAAACGATCCCCTGAAAGGTTTTTCAGTGGAAAGAGGTGGGTTTTTATCATCGGAAAGAGAATTAGCCCTCGATGTCTGAACAGCTTTTTTTGAAAAAATCCCTAAGCCGCGCGGTCACAATTTCTTCAAAATTTCTGACGTTCTGCAATTCACTCAGAAATGGTGCCAGACTGTTGCAAACGATCCCCTGAAGGGTTTTTCGGTGCAAACAGATGGGTTTTTATCATCGGAAACAGAATTAGCCCTCGACGTCTGAACCACTTTTTTTGAAAAAATCCCTAAGCGCGCTGTCACAATTTCAGCAAAAACCTGACGTTCTGCAATTCATTCAAAGATGGTGCTAAACTGTTGCAAACGATCCCCTGAAGGGTTTTTCGGTGGAAACAGGTGGGTTTTTATCATCGGAAACAGAATTAGCCCTCGACGTCTGAACAACTTTTTTGAAAAAATCCCTAAGCCGCGCAGTCACAATTTCTCCAAAATTTCTGACGTTCTGCAATTCACTCAGAAATGGTTCCAAACTGTTGCAAACAATCCCCTGAAAGGTTTTTCAGTGGAAACAGGTGGGTTTTTATCATCGGAAAGAGAATTAGCCCTCGATGTCTGAACAGCTTTTTTTGAAAAAATCCCTAAGCGCGCTGTCACAATTTCAGCAAAAACCTGACGTTCTGCAATTCATTCAAAGATGGTGCTAAACTGTTGCAAACGATCCCCTGAAGGGTTTTTCGATGGAAACAGGTGGGTTTTTATCATCGGAAACAGAATTAGCCCTCGACGTCTGAACAACTTTTTTGAAAAAATCCCTAAGCCGCGCAGTCACAATTTCTCCAAAATTTCTGACGTTCTGCAATTCACTCAGAAATGGTTCCAAACTGTTGCAAACAATCCCCTGAAAGGTTTTTCAGTGGAAACAGGTGGGTTTTTATCATCGGAAACAGAATTAGCCCTCGACGTCTGAACAACTTTTTTTGAAAAAATCCGTAAGCCGCGCGGTCACAATTTCTTCAAAATTTCTGACGTTCTGCAATTCACTCAGAAATGCTGCCAAACTGTTGCAAACGATCCCCTGAAAGGTTTTTCAGTGGAAACAGGTGGGTTTTTATCATCGGAAACAGAATTAGCCCTCGACGTCTGAAAAACTTTTTTGAAAAAATCCCTAAGCCGCGCAGTCACAATTTCTTCAAAATTTCTGACGTTCTGCAATTCACTCAGAAATGGTTCCAAACTGTTGCAAACGATCCCCTGAAGGGTTTTTCGGTGGAAACAGATGGGTTTTTATCATCGGAAACAGAATTACACCTCGACGTCTGAACAACTTTTTTTGAAAAAATCCCTAAGCCGCGCGGTCACAATTTCTTCAAAATTTCTGACGTTCTGCAAATTACTCAGAAATGGTGCCAAACTGTTTCAAACGATCCCCTGAAAGGTTTTTCAGTGGAAAGAGGTGGGTTTTTATCATCGGAAAGAGAATTAGCCCTCGATGTCTGAACAGGTTTTTTTGAAAAAATCCCTAAGCCGCGCGGTCACAATTTCTTCAAAATTTCTGACGTTATGCAATTCATTCAAAGATGGTGCTAAACTGTTGCAAACGATCCCCTGAAGGGTTTTTCGGTGGAAACAGGTGGGTTTTCATCATCGGAAACAGAATTAGCCCTCGACGTCTGAACAACTTTTTTTGAAAAAATCCCTAAGCCGCGCGGTCACAATTTCAGCAAAAATCTGACGTTCTGCAATTCATTCAAAGATGGTGCTAAACTGTTGCACACAATCCCCTGAAGGGTTTTTCGGTGGAAACAGGTGGGTTTTTATCATCGGAAACAGAATTAGCCCTCCACGTCTGAACAACTTTTTTGAAAAAATCCCTAAGCCGCGCAGTCACAATTTCTTCAAAATTTCTGACGTTCTGCAATTCACTCAGAAATGGTTCCAAACTGTTACAAACAATCCCCTGAAAGGTTTTTCAGTGGAAACAGGTGGGTTTTTATCATCGGAAACAGAATTAGCCCTCGACGTCTGAACAACCTTTTTTGAAAAAATCCCTAAGGCGCGCGGTCACAATTTCTTCAAAATTTCTGTCGTTCTGCAATTCACTCAGAAATGGTGCCAAACTGTTTCAAACGATCCCCTGAAAGGTTTTTCAGTGGAAAGAGGTGGGTTTTTATCATCGGAAAGAGAATTAGCCCTCGATGTCTGAACAGCTTTTTTTGAAAAAATCCCTAAGCCGCGCGGTCACAATTTCTTCAAAATTTCTGACGTTCTGCAATTCATTCAAAGATGGTGCTAAACTGTTGCAAACGATCCCCTGAAGGGTTTTTCGGTGGAAACAGTTGGGTTTTCATCATCGGAAACAGAATTAGCCCTCGACGTCTGAACAACTTTTTTTGAAAAAATCCCTAAGCCGCGCGGTCACAATTTCAGCAAAAATCTGACGTTCTGCAATTCATTCAAAGATGGTGCTAAACTGTTGCACACAATCCCCTGAAGGGTTTTTCGGTGGAAACAGGTGGGTTTTTATCATCGGAAACAGAATTAGCCCTCCACCTCTGAACAACTTTTTTGAAAAAATCCCTATGCCGCGCGGTCACAATTTCTTCAAAATTTCTGACGTTCTGCAATTCACTCAGAAATGGTTCCAAACTGTTACAAACAATCCCCTGAAAGGTTTTTCAGTGGAAACAGGTGGGTTTTTATCATCGGAAACAGAATTAGCCCTCGACGTCTGAACAACTTTTTTTGAAAAAATCCCTAAGCCGCGCGGTCACAATTTCTTCAAGATTTCTGACGTTCTGCAATTCACTCAGAAATGGTGCCAAACTGTTGCAAACGATCCCCTGAAAGGTTTTTCAGTGGAAACAGGTGGGTTTTTATCATCGGAAACAGAATTAGCCCTCGACGTCTGAACAACTTTTTTGAAAAAATCCCTAAGCCGCGCAGTCACAATTTCTTCAAAATTTCTGACGTTCTGCAATTCATTCAAAGATGGTGCTAAACTGTTGCAAACGATCCCCTGAAGGGTTTTTCGGTGGAAACAGTTGGGTATTTATTATCGGAAACAAAATTAGCCCTCGACGTCTGAACAACTTTTTTTGAAAAAATCCCTAAGGCGCGCGGTCACAATTTCTTCAACATTTCTGACGTTCTGCAATTCACTCAGAAATGGTGCCAAACTGTTGCAAACGATCCCCTGAAAGGTTTTTCAGTGGAAACAGGTGGGTTTTTATCATCGGAAACAGAATTAGACCTCGACGTCTGAACAACTTTTTTTGAAAAAATCCCTAAGCCGCGCGGTCCCAATTTCTTCAACATTTCTGACGTTCTGCAATTCACTCAGAAATGGTGCCAGACTGTTGCAAACGATCCCCTGAAAGGTTTTTCGGGGCAAACAGATGGGTTTTTATCATCGGAAACAGAATTAGCCCTCGATGTCTGAACAGCTTTTTTTGAAAAAATCCCTAAGCCGCGCGGTCACAATTTCTTCAAAATTTCTGACGTTCTGCAATTCACTCAGAAATGGTGCCAGACTGTTGCAAACGATCCCCTGAAAGGTTTTTCGGTGCAAACAGATGGGTTTTTATCATCGGAAACAGAATTAGCCCTCGACGTCTGAACCACTTTTTTTGAAAAAATCCCTAAGCCGCGCAGTCACAATTTCTTCAAAATTTCTGACGTTCTGCAATTCATTCAAAGATGGTGCTAAACTGTTGCAAACGATCCCCTGAAGGGTTTTTCGGTGGAAACAGTTGGGTATTTATTATCGGAAACAAAATTAGCCCTCGACATCTGAACAACTTTTTTTGAAAAAATCCCTAAGGCGCGCGGTCACAATTTCTTCAAAATTTCTGACGTTCTGCAATTCACTAAGAAATGGTGCCAGACTGTTGCAAACGATCCCCTGAAGGGTTTTTCGGTGGAAACAGGTGGGTTTTTATCATCGGAAACAGAATTAGCCCTCGACGTCTGAACAACTTTTTTGAAAAAATCCCTAAGCCGCGCAGTCACAATTTCTCCAAAATTTCTGACGTTCTGCAATTCACTCAGAAATGGTTCCAAACTGTTGCAAACAATCCCCTGAAAGGTTTTTCAGTGGAAACAGGTGGGTTTTTATCATCGGAAACAGAATTAGCCCTCGACGTCTGAACAACTTTTTTTGAAAAAATCCGTAAGCCGCGCGGTCACAATTTCTTCAAAATTTCTGACGTTCTGCAATTCACTCAGAAATGCTGCCAAACTGTTGCAAACGATCCCCTGAAAGGTTTTTCAGTGGAAACAGGTGGGTTTTTATCATCGGAAACAGAATTAGCCCTCGACGTCTGAAAAACTTTTTTGAAAAAATCCCTAAGCCGCGCAGTCACAATTTCTTCAAAATTTCTGACGTTCTGCAATTCACTCAGAAATGGTTCCAAACTGTTGCAAACGATCCCCTGAAGGGTTTTTCGGTGGAAACAGATGGGTTTTTATCATCGGAAACAGAATTACACCTCGACGTCTGAACAACTTTTTTTGAAAAAATCCCTAAGCCGCGCGGTCACAATTTCTTCAAAATTTCTGACGTTCTGCAAATTACTCAGAAATGGTGCCAAACTGTTTCAAACGATCCCCTGAAAGGTTTTTCAGTGGAAAGAGGTGGGTTTTTATCATCGGAAAGAGAATTAGCCCTCGATGTCTGAACAGGTTTTTTTGAAAAAATCCCTAAGCCGCGCGGTCACAATTTCTTCAAAATTTCTGACGTTATGCAATTCATTCAAAGATGGTGCTAAACTGTTGCAAACGATCCCCTGAAGGGTTTTTCGGTGGAAACAGGTGGGTTTTCATCATCGGAAACAGAATTAGCCCTCGACGTCTGAACAACTTTTTTTGAAAAAATCCCTAAGCCGCGCGGTCACAATTTCAGCAAAAATCTGACGTTCTGCAATTCATTCAAAGATGGTGCTAAACTGTTGCACACAATCCCCTGAAGGGTTTTTCGGTGGAAACAGGTGGGTTTTTATCATCGGAAACAGAATTAGCCCTCCACGTCTGAACAACTTTTTTGAAAAAATCCCTAAGCCGCGCAGTCACAATTTCTTCAAAATTTCTGACGTTCTGCAATTCACTCAGAAATGGTTCCAAACTGTTACAAACAATCCCCTGAAAGGTTTTTCAGTGGAAACAGGTGGGTTTTTATCATCGGAAACAGAATTAGCCCTCGACGTCTGAACAACCTTTTTTGAAAAAATCCCTAAGGCGCGCGGTCACAATTTCTTCAAAATTTCTGTCGTTCTGCAATTCACTCAGAAATGGTGCCAAACTGTTTCAAACGATCCCCTGAAAGGTTTTTCAGTGGAAAGAGGTGGGTTTTTATCATCGGAAAGAGAATTAGCCCTCGATGTCTGAACAGCTTTTTTTGAAAAAATCCCTAAGCCGCGCGGTCACAATTTCTTCAAAATTTCTGACGTTCTGCAATTCATTCAAAGATGGTGCTAAACTGTTGCAAACGATCCCCTGAAGGGTTTTTCGGTGGAAACAGTTGGGTTTTCATCATCGGAAACAGAATTAGCCCTCGACGTCTGAACAACTTTTTTTGAAAAAATCCCTAAGCCGCGCGGTCACAATTTCAGCAAAAATCTGACGTTCTGCAATTCATTCAAAGATGGTGCTAAACTGTTGCACACAATCCCCTGAAGGGTTTTTCGGTGGAAACAGGTGGGTTTTTATCATCGGAAACAGAATTAGCCCTCCACCTCTGAACAACTTTTTTGAAAAAATCCCTATGCCGCGCGGTCACAATTTCTTCAAAATTTCTGACGTTCTGCAATTCACTCAGAAATGGTTCCAAACTGTTACAAACAATCCCCTGAAAGGTTTTTCAGTGGAAACAGGTGGGTTTTTATCATCGGAAACAGAATTAGCCCTCGACGTCTGAACAACTTTTTTTGAAAAAATCCCTAAGCCGCGCGGTCACAATTTCTTCAAGATTTCTGACGTTCTGCAATTCACTCAGAAATGGTGCCAAACTGTTGCAAACGATCCCCTGAAAGGTTTTTCAGTGGAAACAGGTGGGTTTTTATCATCGGAAACAGAATTAGCCCTCGACGTCTGAACAACTTTTTTGAAAAAATCCCTAAGCCGCGCAGTCACAATTTCTTCAAAATTTCTGACGTTCTGCAATTGATTCAAAGATGGTGCTAAACTGTTGCAAACGATCCCCTGAAGGGTTTTTCGGTGGAAACAGTTGGGTATTTATTATCGGAAACAAAATTAGCCCTCGACGTCTGAACAACTTTTTTTGAAAAAATCCCTAAGGCGCGCGGTCACAATTTCTTCAACATTTCTGACGTTCTGCAATTCACTCAGAAATGGTGCCAAACTGTTGCAAACGATCCCCTGAAAGGTTTTTCAGTGGAAACAGGTGGGTTTTTATCATCGGAAACAGAATTAGACCTCGACGTCTGAACAACTTTTTTTGAAAAAATCCCTAAGCCGCGCGGTCCCAATTTCTTCAACATTTCTGACGTTCTGCAATTCACTCAGAAATGGTGCCAGACTGTTGCAAACGATCCCCTGAAAGGTTTTTCGGGGCAAACAGATGGGTTTTTATCATCGGAAACAGAATTAGCCCTCGATGTCTGAACAGCTTTTTTTGAAAAAATCCCTAAGCCGCGCGGTCACAATTTCTTCAAAATTTCTGACGTTCTGCAATTCACTCAGAAATGGTGCCAGACTGTTGCAAACGATCCCCTGAAAGGTTTTTCGGTGCAAACAGATGGGTTTTTATCATCGGAAACAGAATTAGCCCTCGACGTCTGAACCACTTTTTTTGAAAAAATCCCTAAGCCGCGCAGTCACAATTTCTTCAAAATTTCTGACGTTCTGCAATTCATTCAAAGATGGTGCTAAACTGTTGCAAACGATCCCCTGAAGGGTTTTTCGGTGGAAACAGTTGGGTATTTATTATCGGAAACAAAATTAGCCCTCGACATCTGAACAACTTTTTTTGAAAAAATCCCTAAGGCGCGCGGTCACAATTTCTTCAAAATTTCTGACGTTCTGCAATTCACTAAGAAATGGTGCCAGACTGTTGCAAACGATCCCCTGAAAGGTTTTTCGGTGCAAACAGATGGGTTTTTATCATCGGAAACCGAATTAGCCCTCGACGTCTGAACCACTTTTTTTGAAAAAATCCCTAAGCGCGCGGTCACAATTTCAGCAAAAACCTGACGTTCTGCAATTCATTCAAAGATGGTGCTAAACTGTTGCAAACGATCCCCTGAAGGGTTTTTCGGTGCAAACAGATGGGTTTTTATCATCGGAAACAGAACTAGCCCTCGATGTCTGAACAGCTTTTTTTGAAAAAATCCCTAAGCCGCGCGGTCACAATTTCTTCAAAATTTCTGACGTTCTGCAATTCACTCAGAAATGGTGCCAGACTGTTGCAAACGATCCCCTGAAAGGTTTTTCGGTGCAAACAGATGGGTTTTTATCATCGGAAACAGAATTAGCCCTCGACGTCTGAACCACTTTTTTTGAAAAAATCCCTAAGCGCGCGGTCACAATTTCAGCAAAAACCTGACGTTCTGCAATTCATTCAAAGATGGTGCTAAACTGTTGCAAACGATCCCCTGAAGGGTTTTTCGGTGGAAACAGGTGGGTTTTTATCATCGGAAACAGAATTAGCCCCCGACGTCTGAACAGCTTTTTTTGAAAAAATCCCTAAGCCGCGCGGTCACAATTTCTTCAAGATTTCTGACGTTCTGCAATTCACTCAGAAATGGTGCCAAACTGTTGCAAACGATCCCCTGAAAGGTTTCTCAGTGGAAACAGGTGGGTTTTTATCAGCGGAAACAGAATTAGCCCTCGACGTCTGAACAACTTTTTTTTGAAAAAATCCCTAAGCCGCGCGGTCACAATTTCTTCAAAATTTCTGACGTTCTGCAATTCACTCAGAAATGGTTGCAAACTGTTGCAAACAATCCCCTGAAAGGTTTTTCAGTGGAAACAGGTGGGTTTTTATCATCGGAAAGAGAATTAGCCCTCGATGTCTGAACAGCTTTTTTTGAAAAAATCCCTAAGCCGCGCGGTCACAATTTCTTCAAAATTTCTGACGTTCTGCAATTCATTCAAAGATGGTGCTAAACTGTTGCAAACGATCCCCTGAAGGGTTTTTCGGTGGAAACAGGTGGGTTTTTATCATCGGAAACAAAATTAGCCCTCGACGTCGGAACAACCTTTTTTGAAAAAATCCCAAAGGCGCGCGGTCACAATTTCTTCAACATTTCTGACGTTCTGCAATTCACTCAGAAATGGTGCCAAACTGTTGCAAACGATCCCCTGAAAGGTTTTTCAGTGGAAACAGGTGGGTTTTTATCATCGGGAGGAGAATTAGCCCTCGATGTCTGAACAGCTTTTTTTGAAAAAATCCCTAAGCCGCGCGGTCACAATTTCTTCAAAATTTCTGACGTTCTGCAATTCATTCAAAGATGGTGCTAAACTGTTGCAAACGATCCCCTGAAGGGTTTTTCGGTGGAAACAGTTGGGTATTTATTATCGGAAACAAAATTAGCCCTCGACATCTGAACAACTTTTTTTGAAAAAATCCCTAAGGCGCGCAGTCACAATTTCTTCAAAATTTCTGACGTTCTGCAATTCACTCAGAAATGGTGCCAGACTGTTGCAAACGATCCCCTGAAAGGTTTTTCGGTGCAAACAGATGGGTTTTTATCATCGG
This sequence comes from Podarcis melisellensis, assembly GCF_964234715.1. NCBI lineage: Eukaryota > Metazoa > Chordata > Lepidosauria > Squamata > Lacertidae > Podarcis > Podarcis melisellensis. The sequence goes on along the minus strand of NC_138538.1, from coordinate 91,108,962 downwards.
AAACCGAATTAGCCCTCGACGTCTGAACCACTTTTTTTGAAAAAATCCCTAAGCGCGCGGTCACAATTTCAGCAAAAACCTGACGTTCTGCAATTCATTCAAAGATGGTGCTAAACTGTTGCAAACGATCCCCTGAAGGGTTTTTCGGTGGAAACAGGTGGGTTTTTATCATCGGAAACAGAATTAGCCCTCGACGTCTGAACAACTTTTTTGAAAAAATCCCTAAGCCGCGCAGTCACAATTTCTTCAAAATTTCTGACGTTCTGCAATTCACTCAGAAATGCTGCCAAACTGTTGCAAACGATCCCCTGAAAGGTTTTTCAGTGGAAACAGGTGGGTTTTTATCATCGGAAACAGAATTACACCTCGACGTCTGAACAACTTTTTTTGAAAAAATCCCTAAGCCGCGCGGTCACAATTTCTTCAAAATTTCTGACGTTCTGCAAATTACTCAGAAATGGTGCCAAACTGTTTCAAACAATCCCCTGAAAGGTTTTTCAGTGGAAAGAGGTGGGTTTATATCATCGGAAAGAGAATTAGCCCTCGATGTCTGAACAGCTTTTTTTGAAAAAATCCCTAAGCCGCGCGGTCACAATTTCTTCAAAATTTCTGACGTTCTGCAATTCACTCAGAAATGGTGCCAGACTGTTGCAAACGATCCCCTGAAGGGTTTTTCGGTGCAAACAGATGGGTTTTTATCATCGGAAACAGAATTAGCCCTCGACGTCTGAACCACTTTTTTTGAAAAAATCCCTAAGCGCGCTGTCACAATTTCAGCAAAAACCTGACGTTCTGCAATTCATTCAAAGATGGTGCTAAACTGTTGCAAACGATCCCCTGAAGGGTTTTTCGGTGGAAACAGGTGGGTTTTTATCATCGGAAACAGAATTAGCCCTCGACGTCTGAACAACTTTTTTGAAAAAATCCCTAAGCCGCGCAGTCACAATTTCTCCAAAATTTCTGACGTTCTGCAATTCACTCAGAAATGGTTCCAAACTGTTGCAAACAATCCCCTGAAAGGTTTTTCGGTGGAAACAGGTGGGTTTTTATCATCGGAAAGAGAATTAGCCCTCGATGTCTGAACAGCTTTTTTTGAAAAAATCCCTAAGCCGCGCGGTCACAATTTCTTCAAAATTTCTGACGTTCTGCAATTCACTCAGAAATGGTGCCAGACTGTTGCAAACGATCCCCTGAAGGGTTTTTCGGTGCAAACAGATGGGTTTTTATCATCGGAAACAGAATTAGCCCTCGACGTCTGAACCACTTTTTTTGAAAAAATCCCTAAGCGCGCTGTCACAATTTCAGCAAAAACCTGACGTTCTGCAATTCATTCAAAGATGGTGCTAAACTGTTGCAAACGATCCCCTGAAGGGTTTTTCGGTGGAAACAGGTGGGTTTTTATCATCGGAAACAGAATTTGCCCTCGACGTCTGAACAACTTTTTTGAAAAAATCCCTAAGCCGCGCAGTCACAATTTCTCCAAAATTTCTGACGTTCTGCAATTCACTCAGAAATGGTTCCAAACTGTTGCAAACAATCCCCTGAAAGGTTTTTCAGTGGAAACAGGTGGGTTTTTATCATCGGAAACAGAATTAGCCCTCGACGTCTGAACAACTTTTTTTGAAAAAAACCGTAAGCTGCGCGGTCACAATTTCTTCAAAATTTCTGACGTTCTGCAATTCACTCAGAAATGCTGCCAAACTGTTGCAAACGATCCCCTGAAAGGTTTTTCAGTGGAAACAGGTGGGTTTTTATCATCGGAAACAGAATTAGCCCTCGACGTCTGAAAAACTTTTTTGAAAAAATCCCTAAGCCGCGCAGTCACAATTTCTTCAAAATTTCTGACGTTCTGCAATTCACTCAGAAATGGTTCCAAACTGTTGCAAACGATCCCCTGAAGGGTTTTTCGGTGGAAACTGATGGGTTTTTATCATCGGAAACAGAATTACACCTCGACGTCTGAACAACTTTTTTTGAAAAAATCCCTAAGCCGCGCGGTCACAATTTCTTCAAAATTTCTGACGTTCTGCAAATTACTCAGAAATGGTGCCAAACTGTTTCAAACGATCCACTGAAAGGTTTTTCAGTGGAAAGAGGTGGGTTTTTATCATCGGAAAGAGAATTAGCCCTCGATGTCTGAACAGGTTTTTTTGAAAAAATCCCTAAGCCGCGCGGTCACAATTTCTTCAAAATTTCTGACGTTATGCAATTCATTCAAAGATGGTGCTAAACTGTTGCAAACGATCCCCTGAAGGGTTTTTCGGTGGAAACAGTTGGGTATTTATTATCGGAAACAAAATTAGCCCTCGACATCTGAACAACTTTTTTTGAAAAAATCCCTAAGGCGCGCAGTCACAATTTCTTCAAAATTTCTGACGTTCTGCAATTCACTCAGAAATGGTGCCAGACTGTTGCAAACGATCCCCTGAAAGGTTTTTCGGTGCAAACAGATGGGTTTTTATCATCGGAAACCGAATTAGCCCTCGACGTCTGAACCACTTTTTTTGAAAAAATCCCTAAGCGCGCGGTCACAATTTCAGCAAAAACCTGACGTTCTGCAATTCATTCAAAGATGGTGCTAAACTGTTGCAAACGATCCCCTGAAGGGTTTTTCGGTGGAAACAGGTGGGTTTTTATCATCGGAAACAGAATTAGCCCTCGACGTCTGAACAACTTTTTTGAAAAAATCCCTAAGCCGCGCAGTCACAATTTCTTCAAAATTTCTGACGTTCTGCAATTCACTCAGAAATGCTGCCAAACTGTTGCAAACGATCCCCTGAAAGGTTTTTCAGTGGAAACAGGTGGGTTTTTATCATCGGAAACAGAATTACACCTCGACGTCTGAACAACTTTTTTTGAAAAAATCCCTAAGCCGCGCGGTCACAATTTCTTCAAAATTTCTGACGTTCTGCAAATTACTCAGAAATGGTGCCAAACTGTTTCAAACGATCCCCTGAAAGGTTTTTCAGTGGAAAGAGGTGGGTTTATATCATCGGAAAGAGAATTAGCCCTCGATGTCTGAACAGCTTTTTTTGAAAAAATCCCTAAGCCGCGCGGTCACAATTTCTTCAAAATTTCTGACGTTCTGCAATTCACTCAGAAATGGTGCCAGACTGTTGCAAACGATCCCCTGAAGGGTTTTTCGGTGCAAACAGATGGGTTTTTATCATCGGAAACAGAATTAGCCCTCGACGTCTGAACCACTTTTTTTGAAAAAATCCCTAAGCGCGCTGTCACAATTTCAGCAAAAACCTGACGTTCTGCAATTCATTCAAAGATGGTGCTAAACTGTTGCAAACGATCCCCTGAAGGGTTTTTCGGTGGAAACAGGTGGGTTTTTATCATCGGAAACAGAATTAGCCCTCGACGTCTGAACAACTTTTTTGAAAAAATCCCTAAGCCGCGCAGTCACAATTTCTCCAAAATTTCTGACGTTCTGCAATTCACTCAGAAATGGTTCCAAACTGTTGCAAACAATCCCCTGAAAGGTTTTTCAGTGGAAACAGGTGGGTTTTTATCATCGGAAAGAGAATTAGCCCTCGATGTCTGAACAGCTTTTTTTGAAAAAATCCCTAAGCCGCGCGGTCACAATTTCTTCAAAATTTCTGACGTTCTGCAATTCACTCAGAAATGGTGCCAGACTGTTGCAAACGATCCCCTGAAGGGTTTTTCAGTGCAAACAGATGGGTTTTTATCATCGGAAACAGAATTAGCCCTCGACGTCTGAACCACTTTTTTTGAAAAAATCCCTAAGCGCGCTGTCACAATTTCAGCAAAAACCTGACGTTCTGCAATTCATTCAAAGATGGTGCTAAACTGTTGCAAACGATCCCCTGAAGGGTTTTTCGGTGGAAACAGGTGGGTTTTTATCATCGGAAACAGAATTAGCCCTCGACGTCTGAACAACTTTTTTGAAAAAATCCCTAAGCCGCGCAGTCACAATTTCTCCAAAATTTCTGACGTTCTGCAATTCACTCAGAAATGGTTCCAAACTGTTGCAAACAATCCTCTGAAAGGTTTTTCAGTGGAAACAGGTGGGTTTTTATCATCGGAAACAGAATTAGCCCTCGACGTCTGAACAACTTTTTTTGAAAAAATCCGTAAGCCGCGCGGTCACAATTTCTTCAAAATTTCTGACGTTCTGCAATTCACTCAGAAATGCTGCCAAACTGTTGCAAACGATCCCCTGAAAGGTTTTTCAGTGGAAACAGGTGGGTTTTTATCATCGGAAACAGAATTAGCCCTCGACGTCTGAAAAACTTTTCTGAAAAAATCCCTAAGCCGCGCAGTCACAATTTCTTCAAAATTTCTGACGTTCTGCAAATTACTCAGAAATGGTGCCAAACTGTTTCAAACGATCCCCTGAAAGGTTTTTCAGTGGAAAGAGGTGGGTTTTTATCATCGGAAAGAGAATTAGCCCTCGATGTCTGAACAGGTTTTTTTGAAAAAATCCCTAAGCCGCGCGGTCACAATTTCTTCAAAATTTCTGACGTTATGCAATTCATTCAAAGATGGTGCTAAACTGTTGCAAACGATCCCCTGAAGGGTTTTTCGGTGGAAACAGTTGGGTTTTCATCATCGGAAACAGAATTAGCCCTCGACGTCTGAACAACTTTTTTTGAAAAAATCCCTAAGCCGCGCGGTCACAATTTCAGCAAAAATCTGACGTTCTGCAATTCATTCAAAGATGGTGCTAAACTGTTGCACACAATCCCCTGAAGGGTTTTTCGGTGGAAACAGGTGGGTTTTTATCATCGGAAACAGAATTAGCCCTCCACGTCTGAACAACTTTTTTGAAAAAATCCCTAAGCCGCGCAGTCACAATTTCTTCAAAATTTCTGACGTTCTGCAATTCACTCAGAAATGGTTCCAAACTGTTACAAACAATCCCCTGAAAGGTTTTTCAGTGGAAACAGGTGGGTTTTTATCATCGGAAACAGAATTAGCCCTCGACGTCTGAACAACCTTTTTTGAAAAAATCCCTAACGCGCGGTCACAATTTCTTCAAAATTTCTGTCGTTCTGCAATTCACTCAGAAATGGTGCCAAACTGTTTCAAACGATCCCCTGAAAGGTTTTTCAGTGGAAAGAGGTGGGTTTTTATCATCGGAAAGAGAATTAGCCCTCGATGTCTGAACAGCTTTTTTTGAACAAATCCCTAAGCCGCGCGGTCACAATTTCTTCAAAATTTCTGACGTTCTGCAATTCATTCAAAGATGGTGCTAAACTGTTGCAAACGATCCCCTGAAGGGTTTTTCGGTGGAAACAGTTGGGTTTTCATCATCGGAAACAGAATTAGCCCTCGACGTCTGAACAACTTTTTTTGAAAAAATCCCTAAGCCGCGCGGTCACAATTTCAGCAAAAATCTGACGTTCTGCAATTCATTCAAAGATGGTGCTAAACTGTTGCACACAATCCCCTGAAGGGTTTTTCGGTGGAAACAGGTGGGTTTTTATCATCGGAAACAGAATTAGCCCTCCACCTCTGAACAACTTTTTTGAAAAAATCCCTATGCCGCGCGGTCACAATTTCTTCAAAATTTCTGACGTTCTGCAATTCACTCAGAAATGGTTCCAAACTGTTACAAACAATCCCCTGAAAGGTTTTTCAGTGGAAACAGGTGGGTTTTTATCATCGGAAACAGAATTAGCCCTCGACGTCTGAACAACCTTTTTTGAAAAAATCCCTAAGGCGCGCGGTCACAATTTCTTCAAAATTTCTGTCGTTCTGCAATTCACTCAGAAATGGTGCCAAACTGTTGCAAACGATCCCCTGAAAGGTTTTTCAGTGGAAAGAGGTGGGTTTTTATCATCGGAAAGAGAATTAGCCCTCGATGTCTGAACAGCTTTTTTTGAAAAAATCCCTAAGCCGCGCGGTCACAATTTCTTCAAAATTTCTGACGTTCTGCAATTCATTCAAAGATGGTGCTAAACTGTTGCAAACGATCCCCTGAAGGGTTTTTCGGTGGAAACAGTTGGGTATTTATTATCGGAAACACAATTAGCCCTCGATGTCTGAACAACTTTTTTTGAAAAAATCCCTAAGGCGCGCGGTCACAATTTCTTCAAAATTTCTGACGTTCTGCAATTCACTCAGAAATGGTACCAGACTGTTGCAAACGATCCCCTGAAGGGTTTTTCGGTGCAAACAGATGGGTTTTTATCATCGGAAACAGAATTAGCCCTCGACGTCTGAACCACTTTTTTTGAAAAAATCCCTAAGCCGCGCAGTCACAATTTCTTCAAAATTTCTGACGTTCTGCAATTCACTCAGAAATGCTGCCAAACTGTTGCAAACGATCCCCTGAAAGGTTTTTCAGTGGAAACAGGTGGGTTTTTATCATCGGAAACAGAATTAGCCCTCGACGTCTGAACAACTTTTTTGAAAAAATCCCTAAGCCACGCAGTCACAATTTCTTCAAAATTTCTGACGTTCTGCAATTCACTCAGAAATGTTTCCAAACTGTTGCAAACAATCCCCTGAAAGGTTTTTCAGTGGAAACAGGTGGGTTTTTATCATCGGAAACAGAATTAGCCCTCGACGTCTGAACAACTTTTTTTGAAAAAATCCCTAAGCCGCGCGGTCACAATTTCTTCAAAATTTCTGACGTTCTGCAATTCACTCAGAAATGCTGCCAAACTGTTGCAAACGATCCCCTGAAAGGTTTTTCAGTGGAAACAGGTGGGTTTTTATCATCGGAAACAGAATTAGCCCTCGACGTCTGAACAACCTTTTTTGAAAAAATCCCTAAGGCGCGCGGTCACAATTTCTTCAAAATTTCTGTCGTTCTGCAATTCACTCAGAAATGGTGCCAAACTGTTTCAAACGATCCCCTGAAAGGTTTTTCAGTGGAAAGAGGTGGGTTTTTATCATCGGAAAGAGAATTAGCCCTCGATGTCTGAACAGCTTTTTTTGAAAAAATCCCTAAGCCGCGCGGTCACAATTTCTTCAAAATTTCTGACGTTCTGCAATTCATTCAAAGATGGTGCTAAACTGTTGCAAACGATCCCCTGAAGGGTTTTTCGGTGGAAACAGTTGGGTTTTCATCATCGGAAACAGAATTAGCCCTCGACGTCTGAACAACTTTTTTTGAAAAAATCCCTAAGCCGCGCGGTCACAATTTCAGCAAAAATCTGAAGTTCTGCAATTCATTCAAAGATGGTGCTAAACTGTTGCACACAATCCCCTGAAGGGTTTTTCGGTGGAAACAGGTGGGTTTTTATCATCGGAAACAGAATTAGCCCTCCACGTCTGAACAACTTTTTTGAAAAAATCCCTAAGCCGCGCAGTCACAATTTCTTCAAAATTTCTGACGTTCTGCAATTCACTCAGAAATGGTTCCAAACTGTTACAAACAATCCCCTGAAAGGTTTTTCAGTGGAAACAGGTGGGTTTTTATCATCGGAAACAGAATTAGCCCTCGACGTCTGAACAACCTTTTTTGAAAAAATCCCTAAGGCGCGCGGTCACAATTTCTTCAAAATTTCTGTCGTTCTGCAATTCACTCAGAAATGGTGCCAAACTGTTGCAAACGATCCCCTGAAAGGTTTTTCAGTGGAAACAGGTGGGTTTTTATCATCGGAAAGAGAATTAGCCCTCGATGTCTGAACAGCTTTTTTTGAAAAAATCCCTAAGCCGCGCGGTCACAATTTCTTCAAAATTTCTGACGTTCTGCAATTCATTCAAAGATGGTGCTAAACTGTTGCAAACGATCCCCTGAAGGGTTTTTCGGTGGAAACAGTTGGGTATTTATTATCGGAAACACAATTAGCCCTCGACGTCTGAACCACTTTTTTTGAAAAAATCCCTAAGCCGCGCAGTCACAATTTCTGCAAAATTTCTGACGTTCTGCAATTCACTCAGAAATGCTGCCAAACTGTTGCAAACGATCCCCTGAAAGGTTTTTCAGTGGAAACAGGTGGGTTTTTATCATCGGAAACAGAATTAGCCCTCGACGTCTGAACAACTTTTTTGAAAAAATCCCTAAGCCGCGCAGTCACAATTTCATCAAAATTTCTGACGTTCTGCAATTCACTCAGAAATGTTTCCAAGCTGTTGCAAACAATCCCCTGAAAGGTTTTTCAGTGGAAACAGGTGGGTTTTTATCATCGGAAACAGAATTAGCCCTCGACGTCTGAACAACTTTTTTTGAAAAAATCCCTAAGCCGCGCGGTCACAATTTCTTCAAAATTTCTGACGTTCTGCAATTCACTCAGAAATGCTGCCAAACTGTTGCAAACGATCCCCTGAAAGGTTTTTCAGTGGAAACAGGTGGGTTTTTATCATCGGAAACAGAATTACACCTCGACGTCTGAACAACTTTTTTTGAAAAAATCCCTAAGCCGCGCGGTCACAATTTCTTCAAAATTTCTGACGTTCTGCAAATTACTCAGAAATGGTGCCAAACTGTTTCAAACGATCCCCTGAAAGGTTTTTCAGTGGAAAGAGGTGGGTTTTTATCATCGGAAAGAGAATTAGCCCTCGATGTCTGAACAGCTTTTTTTGAAAAAATCCCTAAGCCGCGCGGTCACAATTTCTTCAAAATTTCTGACGTTCTGCAATTCATTCAAAGATGGTGCTAAACTGTTGCAAACGATCCCCTGAAGGGTTTTTCGGTGGAAACAGTTGGGTTTTCATCATCGGAAACAGAATTAGCCCTCGACGTCTGAACAAATTTTTTTGAAAAAATCCCTAAGCCGCGCGGTCACAATTTCAGCAAAAATCTGACGTTCTGCAATTCATTCAAAGATGGTGCTAAACTGTTGCACACAATCCCCTGAAGGGTTTTTCGGTGGAAACAGGTGGGTTTTTATCATCGGAAACAGAATTAGCCCTCGACGTCTGAACAACTTTTTTGAAAAAATCCCTAAGCCGCGCAGTCACAATTTCTTCAAAATTTCTGACGTTCTGCAATTCACTCAGAAATGGTTCCAAACTGTTACAAACAATCCCCTGAAAGGTTTTTCAGTGGAAACAGGTGGGTTTTTATCATCGGAAACAGAATTAGCCCTCGACGTCTGAAAAACCTTTTTTGAAAAAATCCCTAAGGCGCGCGGTCACAATTTCTTCAAAATTTCTGACGTTCTGCAATTCATTCAAAGATGGTGCTAAACTGTTGCAAACGATCCCCTGAAGGGTTTTTCGGTGGAAACAGTTGGGTATTTATTATCGGAAACACAATTAGCCCTCGATGTCTGAACAACTTTTTTTGAAAAAATCCCTAAGGCGCGCGGTCACAATTTCTTCAAAATTTCTGACGTTCTGCAATTCACTCAGAAATGGTGCCAAACTGTTTCAAACGATCCCCTGAAAGGTTTTTCAGTGGAAAGAGGTGGGTTTTTATCATCGGAAAGAGAATTTGCCCTCGATGTCTGAACAGCTTTTTTTGAAAAAATCCCTAAGCCGCGCGGTCACAATTTCTTCAAAATTTCTGACGTTCTGCAATTCATTCAAAGATGGTGCTAAACTGTTGCAAACGATCCCCTGAAGGGTTTTTCGGTGGAAACAGTTGGGTATTTGTTATCGGAAACACAATTAGCCCTCGACGTCTGAACCACTTTTTTTGAAAAAATCCCTAAGCCGCGCAGTCACAATTTCTTCAAAATTTCTGACGTTCTGCAATTCACTCAGAAATGCTGCCAAACTGTTGCAAACGATCCCCTGAAAGGTTTTTCAGTGGAAACAGGTGGGTTTTTATCATCGGAAACAGAATTAGCCCTCGACGTCTGAACAACTTTTTTGAAAAAATCCCTAAGCCGCGCAGTCACAATTTCTTCAAAATTTCTGACGTTCTGCAATTCACTCAGAAATGTTTCCAAACTGTTGCAAACAATCCCCTGAAAGGTTTTTCAGTGGAAACAGGTGGGTTTTTATCATCGGAAACAGAATTAGCCCTCGACGTCTGAACAACTTTTTTTGAAAAAATCCCTAAGCCGCGCGGTCACAATTTCTTCAAAATTTCTGACGTTCTGCAATTCACTCAGAAATGCTGCCAAACTGTTGCAAACGATCCCCTGAAAGGTTTTTCAGTGGAAACAGGTGGGTTTTTATCATCGGAAACAGAATTACACCTCGACGTCTGAACAACTTTTTTTGAAAAAATCCCTAAGCCGCGCGGTCACAATTTCTTCAAAATTTCTGACGTTCTGCAAATTACTCAGAAATGGTGCCAAACTGTTTCAAACGATCCCCTGAAAGGTTTTTCAGTGGAAAGAGGTGGGTTTTTATCATCGGAAAGAGAATTAGCCCTCGATGTCTGAACAGCTTTTTTTGAAAAAATCCCTAAGCCGCGCGGTCACAATTTCTTCAAAATTTCTGACGTTCTGCAATTCATTCAAAGATGGTGCTAAACTGTTGCAAACGATCCCCTGAAGGGTTTTTCGGTGGAAACAGTTGGGTTTTCATCATCGGAAACAGAATTAGCCCTCGACGTCTGAACAAATTTTTTTGAAAAAATCCCTAAGCCGCGCGGTCACAATTTCAGCAAAAATCTGACGTTCTGCAATTCATTCAAAGATGGTGCTAAACTGTTGCACACAATCCCCTGAAGGGTTTTTCGGTGGAAACAGGTGGGTTTTTATCATCGGAAACAGAATTAGCCCTCGACGTCTGAACAACTTTTTTGAAAAAATCCCTAAGCCGCGCAGTCACAATTTCTTCAAAATTTCTGACGTTCTGCAATTCACTCAGAAATGGTTCCAAACTGTTACAAACAATCCCCTGAAAGGTTTTTCAGTGGAAACAGGTGGGTTTTTATCATCGGAAACAGAATTAGCCCTCGACGTCTGAACAACCTTTTTTGAAAAAATCCCTAAGGCGCGCGGTCACAATTTCTTCAAAATTTCTGACGTTCTGCAATTCATTCAAAGATGGTGCTAAACTGTTGCAAACGATCCCCTGAAGGGTTTTTCGGTGGAAACAGTTGGGTATTTATTATCGGAAACACAAGTAGCCCTCGATGTCTGAACAACTTTTTTTGAAAAAATCCCTAAGGCGCGCGGTCACAATTTCTTCAAAATTTCTGACGTTCTGCAATTCACTCAGAAATGGTGCCAAACTGTTGCAAACGATCCCCTGAAAGGTTTTTCAGTGGAAACAGGTGGGTTTTTATCATCGGAAAGAGAATTAGCCCTCGATGTCTGAACAGCTTTTTTTGAAAAAATCCCTAAGCCGCGCGGTCACAATTTCTTCAAAATTTCTGACGTTCTGCAATTCATTCAAAGATGGTGCTAAACTGTTGCAAACGATCCCCTGAAGGGTTTTTCGGTGGAAACAGTTGGGTATTTGTTATCGGAAACACAATTAGCCCTCGATGTCTGAACAACTTTTTTTGAAAAAATCCCTAAGGCGCGCGGTCACAATTTCTTCAAAATTTCTGACGTTCTGCAATTCACTCAGAAATGGTACCAGACTGTTGCAAACGATCCCCTGAAGGGTTTTTCGGTGCAAACAGATGGGTTTTTATCATCGGAAACAGAATTAGCCCTCGACGTCTGAACAACTTTTTTGAAAAAATCCCTAAGCCGCGCAGTCACAATTTCTTCAAAATTTCTGACGTTCTGCAATTCACTCAGAAATGGTTCCAAACTGTTACAAACAATCCCCTGAAAGGTTTTTCAGTGGAAACAGGTGGGTTTTTATCATCGGAAACAGAATTAGCCCTCGACGTCTGAAAAACCTTTTTTGAAAAAATCCCTAAGGCGCGCGGTCACAATTTCTTCAAAATTTCTGACGTTCTTCAATTCATTCAAAGATGGTGCTAAACTGTTGCAAACGATCCCCTGAAGGGTTTTTCGGTGGAAACAGTTGGGTATTTATTATCGGAAACACAATTAGCCCTCGATGTCTGAACAACTTTTTTTGAAAAAATCCCTAAGGCGCGCGGTCACAATTTCTTCAAAATTTCTGACGTTCTGCAATTCACTCAGAAATGGTGCCAAACTGTTGCAAACGATCCCCTGAAAGGTTTTTCAGTGGAAACAGGTGGGTTTTTATCATCGGAAAGAGAATTAGCCCTCGATGTCTGAACAGCTTTTTTTGAAAAAATCCCTAAGCCGCGCGGTCACAATTTCTTCAAAATTTCTGACGTTCTGCAATTCATTCAAAGATGGTGCTAAACTGTTGCAAACGATCCCCTGAAGGGTTTTTCGGTGGAAACAGTTGGGTATTTGTTATCGGAAACACAATTAGCCCTCGATGTCTGAACAACTTTTTTTGAAAAAATCCCTAAGGCGCGCGGTCACAATTTCTTCAAAATTTCTGACGTTCTGCAATTCACTCAGAAATGGTACCAGACTGTTGCAAACGATCCCCTGAAGGGTTTTTCGGTGCAAACAGATGGGTTTTTATCATCGGAAACAGAATTAGCCCTCGACGTCTGAACCACTTTTTTTGAAAAAATCCCTATGCCGCGCAGTCACAATTTCTTCAAAATTTCTGACGTTCTGCAATTCACTCAGAAATGCTGCCAAACTGTTGCAAACGATCCCCTGAAAGGTTTTTCAGTGGAAACAGGTGGGTTTTTATCATCGGAAACAGAATTAGCCCTCGACGTCTGAACAACTTTTTTGAAAAAATCCCTAAGCCGCGCAGTCACAATTTCTTCAAAATTTCTGACGTTCTGCAATTCACTCAGAAATGTTTCCAAACTGTTGCAAACAATCCCCTGAAAGGTTTTTCAGTGGAAACAGGTGGGTTTTTATCATCGGAAACAGAATTAGCCCTCGACGTCTGAACAACTTTTTTTGAAAAAATCCCTAAGCCGCGCGGTCACAATTTCTTCAAAATTTCTGACGTTCTGCAATTCACTCAGAAATGCTGCCAAACTGTTGCAAACGATCCCCTGAAAGGTTTTTCAGTGGAAACAGGTGGGTTTTTATCATCGGAAACGGAATTACACCTCGACGTCTGAACAACTTTTTTTGAAAAAATCCCTAAGCCGCGCGGTCACAATTTCTTCAAAATTTCTGACGTTCTGCAAATTACTCAGAAATGGTGCCAAACTGTTTCAAACGATCCCCTGAAAGGTTTTTCAGTGGAAAGAGGTGGGTTTTTATCATCGGAAAGAGAATTAGCCCTCGATGTCTGAACAGCTTTTTTTGAAAAAATCCCTAAGCCGCGCGGTCACAATTTCTTCAAAATTTCTGACGTTCTGCAATTCATTCAAAGATGGTGCTAAACTGTTGCAAACGATCCCCTGAAGGGTTTTTCGGTGGAAACAGTTGGGTTTTCATCATCGGAAACAGAATTAGCCCTCGACGTCTGAAAAACCTTTTTTGAAAAAATCCCTAAGCCGCGCGGTCACAATTTCAGCAAAAATCTGACGTTCTGCAATTCATTCAAAGATGGTGCTAAACTGTTGCACACAATCCCCTGAAGGGTTTTTCGGTGGAAACAGGTGGGTTTTTATCATCGGAAACAGAATTAGCCCTCGACGTCTGAACAACTTTTTTGAAAAAATCCCTAAGCCGCGCAGTCACAATTTCTTCAAAATTTCTGACGTTCTGCAATTCACTCAGAAATGGTTCCAAACTGTTACAAACAATCCCCTGAAAGGTTTTTCAGTGGAAACAGGTGGGTTTTTATCATCGGAAACAGAATTAGCCCTCGACGTCTGAACAACCTTTTTTGAAAAAATCCCTAAGGCGCGCGGTCACAATTTCTTCAAAATTTCTGACGTTCTGCAATTCATTCAAAGATGGTGCTAAACTGTTGCAAACGATCCCCTGAAGGGTTTTTCGGTGGAAACAGTTGGGTATTTATTATCGGAAACACAAGTAGCCCTCGATGTCTGAACAACTTTTTTTGAAAAAATCCCTAAGGCGCGCGGTCACAATTTCTTCAAAATTTCTGACGTTCTGCAATTCACTCAGAAATGGTGCCAGACTGTTGCAAACGATCCCCTGAAGGGTTTTTCGGTGCAAACAGATGGGTTTTTATCATCGGAAACAGAATTAGCCCTCGACGTCTGAACCACTTTTTTTTGAAAAAATCCCTAAGCGCGCTGTCACAATTTCAGCAAAAACCTGACGTTCTGCAATTCATTCAAAGATGGTGCTAAACTGTTGCAAACGATCCCCTGAAGGGTTTTTCGGTGGAAACAGGTGGGTTTTTATCATCGGAAACAGAATTAGCCCTCGACGTCTGAACAACTTTTTTGAAAAAATGCCTAAGCCGCGCAGTCACAATTTCTTCAAAATTTCTGACGTTCTGCAATTCACTCAGAAATGGTTCCAAACTGTTGCAAACAATCCCCTGAAAGGTTTTTCAGTGGAAACAGGTGGGTTTTTATCATCGGAAACAGAATTAGCCCTCGACGTCTGAACAACTTTTTTTGAAAAAATCCCTAAGCCGCGCGGTCACAATTTCTTCAAAATTTCTGACGTTCTGCAATTCACTCAGAAATGCTGCCAAACTGTTGCAAACGATCCCCTGAAAGGTTTTTCAGTGGAAACAGGTGGGTTTTTATCATCGGAAACGGAATTACACCTCGACGTCTGAACAACTTTTTTTGAAAAAATCCCTAAGCCGCGCGGTCACAATTTCTTCAAAATTTCTGACGTTCTGCAAATTACTCAGAAATGGTGCCAAACTGTTTCAAACGATCCCCTGAAAGGTTTTTCAGTGGAAAGAGGTGGGTTTTTATCATCGGAAAGAGAATTAGCCCTCGATGTCTGAACAGCTTTTTTTGAAAAAATCCCTAAGCCGCGCGGTCACAATTTCTTCAAAATTTCTGACGTTCTGCAATTCATTCAAAGATGGTGCTAAACTGTTGCAAACGATCCCCTGAAGGGTTTTTCGGTGGAAACAGTTGGGTTTTCATCATCGGAAACAGAATTAGCCCTCGACGTCTGAAAAACCTTTTTTGAAAAAATCCCTAAGCCGCGCGGTCACAATTTCAGCAAAAATCTGACGTTCTGCAATTCATTCAAAGATGGTGCTAAACTGTTGCACACAATCCCCTGAAGGGTTTTTCGGTGGAAACAGGTGGGTTTTTATCATCGGAAACAGAATTAGCCCTCGACGTCTGAACAACTTTTTTGAAAAAATCCCTAAGCCGCGCAGTCACAATTTCTTCAAAATTTCTGACGTTCTGCAATTCACTCAGAAATGGTTCCAAACTGTTACAAACAATCCCCTGAAAGGTTTTTCAGTGGAAACAGGTGGGTTTTTATCATCGGAAACAGAATTAGCCCTCGACGTCTGAACAACCTTTTTTGAAAAAATCCCTAAGGCGCGCGGTCACAATTTCTTCAAAATTTCTGACGTTCTGCAATTCATTCAAAGATGGTGCTAAACTGTTGCAAACGATCCCCTGAAGGGTTTTTCGGTGGAAACAGTTGGGTATTTATTATCGGAAACACAAGTAGCCCTCGATGTCTGAACAACTTTTTTTGAAAAAATCCCTAAGGCGCGCGGTCACAATTTCTTCAAAATTTCTGACGTTCTGCAATTCACTCAGAAATGGTGCCAGACTGTTGCAAACGATCCCCTGAAGGGTTTTTCGGTGCAAACAGATGGGTTTTTATCATCGGAAACAGAATTAGCCCTCGACGTCTGAACCACTTTTTTTTGAAAAAATCCCTAAGCGCGCTGTCACAATTTCAGCAAAAACCTGACGTTCTGCAATTCATTCAAAGATGGTGCTAAACTGTTGCAAACGATCCCCTGAAGGGTTTTTCGGTGGAAACAGGTGGGTTTTTATCATCGGAAACAGAATTAGCCCTCGACGTCTGAACAACTTTTTTGAAAAAATCCCTAAGCCGCGCAGTCACAATTTCTTCAAAATTTCTGACGTTCTGCAATTCACTCAGAAATGGTTCCAAACTGTTGCAAACAATCCCCTGAAAGGTTTTTCAGTGGAAACAGGTGGGTTTTTATCATCGGAAACAGAATTAGCCCTCGACGTCTGAACAACTTTTTTTGAAAAAATCCCTAAGCCGCGCGGTCACAATTTCTTCAAAATTTCTGACGTTCTGCAAATCACTCAGAAATGCTGCCAAACTGTTGCAAACGATCCCCTGAAAGGTTTTTCAGTGGAAACAGATGGGTTTTTATCATCGGAAACAGAATTACACCTCGACGTCTGAACAACTTTTTTTGAAAAAAACCCTAAGCCGCGCGGTCACAATTTCTTCAAAATTTCTGACGTTCTGCAAATTACTCAGAAATGGTGCCAAACTGTTTCAAACGATCCCCTGAAAGGTTTTTCAGTGGAAAGAGGTGGGTTTTTATCATCGGAAAGAGAATTAGCCCTCGATGTCTGAACAGCTTTTTTTGAAAAAATCCCTAAGCCGCGCGGTCACAATTTCTTCAAAATTTCTGACGTTCTGCAATTCATTCAAAGATGGTGCTAAACTGTTGCAAACGATCCCCTGAAGGGTTTTTCGGTGGAAACAGTTGGGTTTTCATCATCGGAAACAGAATTAGCCCTCGACGTCTGAACAACTTTTTTTGAAAAAATCCCTAAGCCGCGCGGTCACAATTTCAGCAAAAATCTGACGTTCTGCAATTCATTCAAAGATGGTGCTAAACTGTTGCACACAATCCCCTGAAGGGTTTTTCGGTGGAAACAGGTGGGTTTTTATCATCGGAAACAGAATTAGCCCTCGACGTCTGAACAACTTTTTTGAAAAAATCCCTAAGCCGCGCAGTCACAATTTCTTCAAAATTTCTGACGTTCTGCAATTCACTCAGAAATGGTTCCAAACTGTTACAAACAATCCCCTGAAAGGTTTTTCAGTGGAAACAGGTGGGTTTTTATCATCGGAAACAGAATTAGCCCTCGACGTCTGAACAACCTTTTTTGAAAAAATCCCTAAGGCGCGCGGTCACAATTTCTTCAAAATTTCTGACGTTCTGCAATTCATTCAAAGATGGTGCTAAACTGTTGCAAACGATCCCCTGAAGGGTTTTTCGGTGGAAACAGTTGGGTATTTATTATCGGAAACACAATTAGCCCTCGATGTCTGAACAACTTTTTTTGAAAAAATCCCTAAGGCGCGCGGTCACAATTTCTTCAAAATTTCTGACGTTCTGCAATTCACTCAGAAATGGTGCCAGACTGTTGCAAACGATCCCCTGAAGGGTTTTTCGGTGCAAACAGATGGGTTTTTATCATCGGAAACAGAATTAGCCCTCGACGTCTGAACCACTTTTTTTTGAAAAAATCCCTAAGCGCGCTGTCACAATTTCAGCAAAAACCTGACGTTCTGCAATTCATTCAAAGATGGTGCTAAACTGTTGCAAACGATCCCCTGAAGGGTTTTTCGGTGGAAACAGGTGGGTTTTTATCATCGGAAACAGAATTAGCCCTCGACGTCTGAACAACTTTTTTGAAAAAATGCCTAAGCCGCGCAGTCACAATTTCTTCAAAATTTCTGACGTTCTGCAATTCACTCAGAAATGGTTCCAAACTGTTGCAAACAATCCCCTGAAAGGTTTTTCAGTGGAAACAGGTGGGTTTTTATCATCGGAAACAGAATTAGCCCTCGACGTCTGAACAACTTTTTTTGAAAAAATCCCTAAGCCGCGCGGTCACAATTTCTTCAAAATTTCTGACGTTCTGCAATTCACTCAGAAATGCTGCCAAACTGTTGCAAACGATCCCCTGAAAGGTTTTTCAGTGGAAACAGGTGGGTTTTTATCATCGGAAACAGAATTACACCTCGACGTCTGAACAACTTTTTTTGAAAAAATCCCTAAGCCGCGCGGTCACAATTTCTTCAAAATTTCTGGCGTTCTGCAATTCACTCAGAAATGGTGCCAAACTGTTTCAAACGATCCCCTGAAAGGTTTTTCAGTGGAAAGAGGTGGGTTTTTATCATCGGAAAGAGAATTAGCCCTCGATGTCTGAACACCTTTTTTTGAAAAAATCCCTAAGCCGCGCGGTCACAATTTCTTCAAAATTTCTGACGTTCTGCAATTCATTCAAAGATGGTGCTAAACTGTTGCAAACGATCCCCTGAAGGGTTTTTCGGTGGAAACAGTTGGGTTTTCATCATCGGAAACAGAATTAGCCCTCGATGTCTGAACAACTTTTTTTGAAAAAATCCCTAATCGCGCGGTCACAATTTCAGCAAAAATCTGACGTTCTGCGATTCATTCAAAATGGTGCTAAAGTGTTGCAAACGATCCCCTGAAAGGTTTTTCAGTGGAAACAGGTGGGTTTTTATCATCGGAAAGAGAATTAGCCCTCGACGTCTGAACAACTTTTTTTGAAAAAATCCCTAAGCCGCGCGGTCACAATTTCAGCAAAATCTGACGTTCTGCAATTCATTCAAAGATGGTGCTAAACTGTTGCAAATGATCCCCTGAAGGGTTTTTCGGTGGAAACAGGTGGGTATTTATTATCGGAAACAGAATTAGCCCTCGACGTCTGAACAACTTTTTTTGAAAAAATCCCAAAGCCGCGCGGTCACAATTTCTTCAAAATTTCTGACGTTCTGCAATTCACTCAGAAATGGTGCCAAACTGTTGCAAACGATCCCCTGAAAGGTTTTTCAGTGGAAACAGGTGGGTTTTTATCATCGGAAACGGAATTAGCCCTCGACGTCTGAACAACTTTTTTTGAAAAAATCCTTAAGCCGCGCGGCCACAATTTTTTCAAAATTTCTGACGTTCTGCAATTCACTCAGTAATGGTTCCAAACTGTTGCAAACAATCCCCTGAAAGGTTTTTCAGTGGAAACAGGTGGGTTTTTATCATTGGAAAGAGAATTAGCCCTCGACGTCTGAACAACTTTTTTTGAAAAAATCCCTAAGCCGCGCGGTCACAATTTCTTCAAAATTTCTGACGTACTGCAATTCACTCAGAAATGGTGCCAAACTGTTGCAAACGATCCCCTGAAAGGTTTTTCAGTGGAAACAGGTGGGTTTTTATCATCGGAAACAGAATTACACCTCGACGTCTGAACAACTTTTTTTGAAAAAATCCCTAAGCCGCGCGGTCACAATTTCTTCAAAATTTCTGGCGTTCTGCAATTCACTCAGAAATGGTGCCAAACTGTTTCAAACGATCCCCTGAAAGGTTTTTCAGTGGAAAGAGGTGGGTTTTTATCATCGGAAAGAGAATTAGCCCTCGATGTCTGAACACCTTTTTTTGAAAAAATCCCTAAGCCGCGCGGTCACAATTTCTTCAAAATTTCTGACGTTCTGCAATTCATTCAAAGATGGTGCTAAACTGTTGCAAACGATCCCCTGAAGGGTTTTTCGGTGGAAACAGTTGGGTTTTCATCATCGGAAACAGAATTAGCCCTCGATGTCTGAACAACTTTTTTTGAAAAAATCCCTAATCGCGCGGTCACAATTTCAGCAAAAATCTGACGTTCTGCGATTCATTCAAAATGGTGCTAAAGTGTTGCAAACGATCCCCTGAAAGGTTTTTCAGTGGAAACAGGTGGGTTTTTATCATCGGAAAGAGAATTAGCCCTCGACGTCTGAACAACTTTTTTTGAAAAAATCCCTAAGCCGCGCGGTCACAATTTCTTCAAAATTTCTGACGTACTGCAATTCACTCAGAAATGGTGCCAAACTGTTGCAAACGATCCCCTGAAAGGTTTCTAAGTGGAAACAGTTGGGTTTTTATCATCGAAAACAGAATTAGCCCTCGACGTCTGAAAAACTTTTTTTGAAAAAATCCCTAAGCCGCGCGGTCACAATTTCTTCAAAATTTCTGACGTTCTGCAATTCACTCAGAAATGGTGCCAAACTGTTGCAAACGATCCCCTGAAACGTTTTTCAGTGGAAACAGGTGGGTTTTTATCATCGGAAACGGAATTAGCCCTCGATGTCTGAACAACTTTTTTTGAAAAAATCCTTAAGCCGCGCGGTCACAATTTCTTCAAAATTTCTGACGTTCTGCAATTCATTCAAAGATGGTGCTAAACTGTTGCAAACGATCCCCTGAAGGGTTTTTCGGTGGAAACAGTTGGGTTTTCATCATCGGAAACAGAATTAGCCCTCGACGTCTGAACAACTTTTTTTGAAAAAATCCCTAAGCCGCGCGGTCACAATTTCAGCAAAAATCTGACGTTCTGCAATTCATTCAAAGATGGTGCTAAACTGTTGCAAACAATCCCCTGAAGGGTTTTTCGGTGGAAACAGGTGGGTTTTCATCATCGGAAACAGAATTAGCCCTCGACGGCTGAACAACTTTTTTTGAAAAAATCCCTAAGCCGCGTGGTCACAATTTCTTCAAAATTTCTGACGTTCTGCAATTCACTCAGAAATGGTGCCAAACTGTTGCAAACAATCCCCTGAAAGGTTTTTCAGTGGAAACAGGTGGGTTTTTATCATCGGAAACAGAATTAGCCCTCGATGTCTGAACAACTTTTTTTGAAAAAATCCCTAATCGCGCGGTCACAATTTCAGCAAAAATCTGACGTTCTGCGATTCATTCAAAATGGTGCTAAAGTGTTGCAAACGATCCCCTGAAAGGTTTTTCAGTGGAAACAGGTGGGTTTTTATCATCGGAAAGAGAATTAGCCCTCGACGTCTGAACAACTTTTTTTGAAAAAATCCCTAAGCCGCGCGGTCACAATTTCAGCAAAATCTGACGTTCTGCAATTCATTCAAAGATGGTGCTAAACTGTTGCAAATGATCCCCTGAAGGGTTTTTCGGTGGAAACAGGTGGGTATTTATTATCGGAAACAGAATTAGCCCTCGACGTCTGAACAACTTTTTTTGAAAAAATCCCAAAGCCGCGCGGTCACAATTTCTTCAAAATTTCTGACGTTCTGCAATTCACTCAGAAATGGTGCCAAACTGTTGCAAACGATCCCCTGAAAGGTTTTTCAGTGGAAACAGGTGGGTTTTTATCATCGGAAACGGAATTAGCCCTCGACGTCTGAACAACTTTTTTTGAAAAAATCCTTAAGCCGCGCGGCCACAATTTTTTCAAAATTTCTGACGTTCTGCAATTCACTCAGTAATGGTTCCAAACTGTTGCAAACAATCCCCTGAAAGGTTTTTCAGTGGAAACAGGTGGGTTTTTATCATTGGAAAGAGAATTAGCCCTCGACGTCTGAACAACTTTTTTTGAAAAAATCCCTAAGCCGCGCGGTCACAATTTCTTCAAAATTTCTGACGTACTGCAATTCACTCAGAAATGGTGCCAAACTGTTGCAAACGATCCCCTGAAAGGTTTCTAAGTGGAAACAGTTGGGTTTTTATCATCGAAAACAGAATTAGCCCTCGACGTCTGAAAAACTTTTTTTGAAAAAATCCCTAAGCCGCGCGGTCAAAATTTCTTCAAAATTTCTGACGTTCTGCAATTCACTCAGAAATGGTGCCAAACTGTTGCAAACGATCCCCTGAAACGTTTTTCAGTGGAAACAGGTGGGTTTTTATCATCGGAAACGGAATTAGCCCTCGATGTCTGAACAACTTTTTTTGAAAAAATCCTTAAGCCGCGCGGTCACAATTTTTTCAAAATTTCTGACGTTCTGCAATTCACTCAGTAATGGTGCCAAACGTTTGCAAACGATCCCTTGAAAGGATCTTCCTTGGAAACTGGTTTTTTTCCCCATCGGAAACAGAATTAGCCCTCGACGTCTGAACAACTTTTTTTTGAAAAAATCCCTAAGCCGCGCGGTCACAATTTCAGCAAAATCTGACGTTCTGCAATTCATTCAAAGATGGTGCTAAACTGTTGCAAATGATCCCCTGAAGGGTTTTTCGGTGGAAACAGGTGGGTATTTATTATCGGAAACAGAATTAGCCCTCGACGTCTGAACAACTTTTTTTGAAAAAATCCCTAAGCCGCGCGGTCACAATTTCTTCAAAATTTCTGACGTTCTGCAATTCATTCAAAGATGGTGCCAAACTGTTGCAAACAATCCCCTGAAAGGTTTTTCAGTGGAAACAGGTGGGTTTTTATCATCGGAAAGAGAATTAGCCCTCGATGTCTGAACACCTTTTTTTGAAAAAATCCCTAAGCCGCGCGGTCACAATTTCTTCAAAATTTCTGACGTTCTGCAATTCACTCAGTAATGGTGCCAAACGTTTGCAAACGATCCCTTGAAAGGATCTTCCTTGGAAACTGGTTTTTTTTTCCATCGGAAACAGAATTAGCCCTCGACGTCTGAACAACTTTTTTTTGAAAAAATCCCTAAGCCGCGCGGTCACAATTTCAGCAAAATCTGACGTTCTGCAATTCATTCAAAGATGGTGCTAAACTGTTGCAAATGATCCCCTGAAGGGTATTTCGGTGGAAACAGGTGGGTATTTATTATCGGAAACAGAATTAGCCCTCGACCTCTGAACAACGTTTTTTGAAAAAATCCCTAAGCGCGCGGTCACAATTTCTTCAAAATTTCTGACGTTCTGCAATTCACTCAGAAATGGTTCCAAACTGTTGCAAACAACCCCCTGAAAGGTTTTTCAGTGGAAACAGGTGGGTTTTTATCATCGGAAACAGAATTAGCCCTCGACGTCTGAACAACTTTTTTTGAAAAAATCCCTAAGCCGCGCGGTCACAATTTCAGCAAAAATCTGACGTTCTGCAATTCATTCAAAGATGGTGCTAAACTGTTGCAAACGATCCCCTGAAAGGTTTCTCAGTGGAAACAGTTGGGTTTTTATCATCGAAAACAGAATTAGCCCTCGACGTCTGAAAAACTTTTTTTGAAAAAATCCCAAAGCCGCGCGGTCACAATTTCTTCAAAATTTCTGACGTTCTGCAATTCACTCAGAAATGGTGCCAAACTGTTGCAAACGATCCCCTGAAGGGTTTTCGGTGGAAACAGGTGGGTATTTATTATCGGAAACAGAATTAGCCCTCGACGTCTGAACAACTTTTTTTGAAAAAATCCCTAAGCCGCGCGGTCACAATTTCTTCAAAATTTCTGACGTTCTGCAATTCACTCAGAAATGGTGCCAAACTGTTGCAAACGATCGCCTGAAAGGTTTTTCAGTGGAAACAGGTGGGTTTTTATCATCGGAAACGGAATTAGCCCTCGATGTCTGAACAACTTTTTTTTGAAAAAATCCCTAAGCCGCGCGGTCACAATTTCAGCAAAATCTGACGTTCTGCAATTCATTCAAAGATGGTGCTAAACTGTTGCAAATGATCCCCTGAAGGGTATTTCGGTGGAAACAGGTGGGTATTTATTATCGGAAACAGAATTAGCCCTCGATGTATGAACAACGTTTTTCGAAAAAATCCCTAATCGCGCGGTCACAATTTCAGCAAAAATCTGACGTTCTGCAATTCATTCAAAATGGTGCTAAACTGCTGCAAACGATCCCCTGAAGGGTTTTTCGGTGGAAACAGGTGGGTTTTTATCATCGGAAACAGACTTAGCCCTCGACGTCTGAACAACTTTTTTTGAAAAAATCCCTAAGCCGCGCTGTCACAATTTCTTCAAAATTTCTGACGTTTTGCAATACACTCAGAAATGGTGCCAAACTGTTGCAAACGATCCCCTGAAAGGTTTTTCAGTGGAAACAGGTGGGTTTTTATCACCGGAAACAGAATTAGCCCTCGACGTCTGAACAACTTATTTTCAAAAAATCCCTAAGCGCGCGGTCACAATTTCAGCAAAAATCTGACGTTCTGCAATTCATTCAAAGATGGTGCTAAACTGTTGCATACGATCCCCTGAAGGGTTTTTCGGTGGAAACAGGTGGGTTTTTATCATCGGAAACAGAATTAGCCCTCGACGTCTGAACAACTTTTTTGAAAAAATCCCTAAGCCGCGCAGTCACAATATCTTCAAAATTTGTGACGTTCTGCAATTCACTCAGAAATGGTTCCAAAATGTTGCAAGCAATCCCCTGAAAGGTTTTTCAGTGGAAACAGGTGGGTTTTTATCATCGGAAAGAGAATTAGCCCTCGATGTCTGAACAGCTTTTTTTGAAAAAATCCCTAAGCCGCGCGGTCACAATGTGTAGAAAATTTCTGACGTTCTGCAATTCACTCAGAAATGGTGCCAAACTGTTGCAAACAATCCCCTGAAAGGTTTTTCAGTGGAAACAGGTGGGTTTTTATCATCGGAAAGAGAACTAGCCCTCGACGTCTGAACAACTTTTTTTGAAAAAATCCCTAAGCCGCGCGGTCACAATTTCTTCAAAATTTCTGACGTTCTGCAATTCACTCAGTAATGGTGCCAAACTTTTGCAAACGATCCCTTGAAAGGTTTTTCCTTGGAAACAGGTGGGTTTTTTTCATCGGAAAGAGAATTAGCCCTCGACGTCTGAAAAACTTTTTTTTGAAAAAATCCCTAAGCCGCGCGGTCACAATTTCAGCAAAATCTGACGTTCTGCAATTCATTCAAAGATGGTGCTAAACTGTTGCAAATGATCCCCTGAAGGGTTTTCGGTGGAAACAGGTGGGTATTTATTATCGGAAACAGAATTAGCCCTCGACGTCTGAACAACTTTTTTTGAAAAAATCCCTAAGCCGCGCGGTCACAATTTCTTCAAAATTTCTGACGTTCTGCAATTCACTCAGAAATGGTCCCAAACTGTTGCAAACAATCCCCTGAAAGGTTTTTCAGTGGAAACAGGTGGGTTTTTATCATCGGAAAGAGAACTAGCCCTCGACGTCTGAACAACTTTTTTTGAAAAAATCCCTAAGCCGCGCGGTCACAATTTCTTCAAAATTTCTGACGTTCTTTAATTCACTCAGTAATGGTGCCAAACTTTTGCAAACGATCCCTTGAAAGGTTTTTCCTTGGAAACAGGTGGGTTTTTTTCATCGGAAAGAGAATTAGCCCTCGACGTCTGAAAAACCTTTTTTTGAAAAAATCCCTAAGCCGCCCGGTCACAATATCAGCAAAATCTGACGTTCTGCAATTCATTCAAAGATGGTGCTAAACTGTTGCAAATGATCCCCTGAAGGGTTTTCGGTGGAAACAGGTGAGTATTTATTAGCGGAAACAGAATTAGCCCTCGACGTCTGAACAACTTTTGTTGAAAAAATCCCTAAGCCGCGCGGTCACAATTTCTTCAAAATTTCTGACGTTCTGCAATTCACTCAGAAATGGTGCCAAACTGTTGCAAACGATCCCCTGAAAGGTTTCTCAGTGGAAACAGTTGGGTTTTTATCATCGAAAACAGAATTAGCCCTCGACGTCTGAAAAACTTTTTTTGAAAAAATCCCTAAGCCGCGCGGTCACAATTTCTTCAAAATTTCTGACGTTCTGCAATTCACTCAGAAATGGTGCCAAACTGTTGCAAACGATCGCCTGAAAGGTTTTTCAGTGGAAACAGGTGGGTTTTTATCATCGGAAACGGAATTAGCCCTCGACGTCTGAACAACTTTTTTTGAAAAAATCCTTAAGCCGCGCGGTCACAATTTTTTCAAAATTTCTGACGTTCTGCAATTCACTCAGTAATGGTGCCAAACGTTTGCAAACGATCCCTTGAAAGGATTTTCCTTCGAAACTGGCTTTTTTTTATCGGAAACAGAATTAGCCCTCGACGTCTGAACAACTTTTTTTTGAAAAAATCCCTAAGCCGCGCGGTCACAATTTCAGCAAAATCTGACGTTCTGCAATTCATTCAAAGATGGTGCTAAACTGTTGCAAATGATCCCCTGAAGGGTATTTCGGTGGAAACAGGTGGGTATTTATTATCGGAAACAGAATTAGCCCTCGATGTATGAACAACGTTTTTCGAAAAAATCCCTAATCGCGCGGTCACAATTTCAGCAAAAATCTGACGTTCTGCAATTCATTCAAAATGGTGCTAAACTGCTGCAAACGATCCCCTGAAGGGTTTTTCGGTGGAAACAGGTGGGTTTTTATCATCGGAAACAGACTTAGCCCTCGACGTCTGAACAACTTTTTTTGAAAAAATCCCTAAGCCGCGCTGTCACAATTTCTTCAAAATTTCTGACGTTTTGCAATACACTCAGAAATGGTGCCAAACTGTTGCAAACGATCCCCTGAAGGGTATTTCGGTGGAAACAGGTGGGTATTTATCATCGGAAACAGAATTAGCCCTCGACGTCTGAACAACTTATTTTCAAAAAATCCCTAAGCGCGCGGTCACAATTTCAGCAAAAATCTGACGTTCTGCAATTCATTCAAAGATGGTGCTAAACTGTTGCATACGATCCCCTGAAGGGTTTTTCGGTGGAAACAGGTGGGTTTTTATCATCGGAAACAGAATTAGCCCTCGACGTCTGAACAACTTTTTTGAAAAAATCCCTAAGCCGCGCAGTCACAATATCTTCAAAATTTGTGACGTTCTGCAATTCACTCAGAAATGGTGCCAAACTGTTGCAAACGATCCCCTGAAAGGTTTTTCAGTGGAAACAGGTGGGTTTTTATCATCGGAAACGGAATTAGCCCTCGACGTCTGAACAACTTTTTTTGAAAAAATCCTTAAGCCGCGCGGCCACAATTTTTTCAAAATTTCTGACGTTCTGCAATTCACTCAGTAATGGTTCCAAACTGTTGCAAACAATCCCCTGAAAGGTTTTTCAGTGGAAACAGGTGGGTTTTTATCATTGGAAAGAGAATTAGCCCTCGACGTCTGAACAACTTTTTTTGAAAAAATCCCTAAGCCGCGCGGTCACAATTTCTTCAAAATTTCTGACGTACTGCAATTCACTCAGAAATGGTGCCAAACTGTTGCAAACGATCCCCTGAAAGGTTTCTAAGTGGAAACAGTTGGGTTTTTATCATCGAAAACAGAATTAGCCCTCGACGTCTGAAAAACTTTTTTTGAAAAAATCCCTAAGCCGCGCGGTCAAAATTTCTTCAAAATTTCTGACGTTCTGCAATTCACTCAGAAATGGTGCCAAACTGTTGCAAACGATCCCCTGAAACGTTTTTCAGTGGAAACAGGTGGGTTTTTATCATCGGAAACGGAATTAGCCCTCGATGTCTGAACAACTTTTTTTGAAAAAATCCTTAAGCCGCGCGGTCACAATTTTTTCAAAATTTCTGACGTTCTGCAATTCACTCAGTAATGGTGCCAAACGTTTGCAAACGATCCCTTGAAAGGATCTTCCTTGGAAACTGGTTTTTTTCCCCATCGGAAACAGAATTAGCCCTCGACGTCTGAACAACTTTTTTTTGAAAAAATCCCTAAGCCGCGCGGTCACAATTTCAGCAAAATCTGACGTTCTGCAATTCATTCAAAGATGGTGCTAAACTGTTGCAAATGATCCCCTGAAGGGTTTTTCGGTGGAAACAGGTGGGTATTTATTATCGGAAACAGAATTAGCCCTCGACGTCTGAACAACTTTTTTTGAAAAAATCCCTAAGCCGCGCGGTCACAATTTCTTCAAAATTTCTGACGTTCTGCAATTCATTCAAAGATGGTGCCAAACTGTTGCAAACAATCCCCTGAAAGGTTTTTCAGTGGAAACAGGTGGGTTTTTATCATCGGAAAGAGAATTAGCCCTCGATGTCTGAACACCTTTTTTTGAAAAAATCCCTAAGCCGCGCGGTCACAATTTCTTCAAAATTTCTGACGTTCTGCAATTCACTCAGTAATGGTGCCAAACGTTTGCAAACGATCCCTTGAAAGGATCTTCCTTGGAAACTGGTTTTTTTTTCCATCGGAAACAGAATTAGCCCTCGACGTCTGAACAACTTTTTTTTGAAAAAATCCCTAAGCCGCGCGGTCACAATTTCAGCAAAATCTGACGTTCTGCAATTCATTCAAAGATGGTGCTAAACTGTTGCAAATGATCCCCTGAAGGGTATTTCGGTGGAAACAGGTGGGTATTTATTATCGGAAACAGAATTAGCCCTCGACCTCTGAACAACGTTTTTTGAAAAAATCCCTAAGCGCGCGGTCACAATTTCTTCAAAATTTCTGACGTTCTGCAATTCACTCAGAAATGGTTCCAAACTGTTGCAAACAATCCCCTGAAAGGTTTTTCAGTGGAAACAGGTGGGTTTTTATCATCGGAAACAGAATTAGCCCTCGACGTCTGAACAACTTTTTTTGAAAAAATCCCTAAGCCGCGCGGTCACAATTTCAGCAAAAATCTGACGTTCTGCAATTCATTCAAAGATGGTGCTAAACTGTTGCAAACGATCCCCTGAAAGGTTTCTCAGTGGAAACAGTTGGGTTTTTATCATCGAAAACAGAATTAGCCCTCGACGTCTGAAAAACTTTTTTTGAAAAAATCCCAAAGCCGCGCGGTCACAATTTCTTCAAAATTTCTGACGTTCTGCAATTCACTCAGAAATGGTGCCAAACTGTTGCAAACGATCCCCTGAAGGGTTTTCGGTGGAAACAGGTGGGTATTTATTATCGGAAACAGAATTAGCCCTCGACGTCTGAACAACTTTTTTTGAAAAAATCCCTAAGCCGCGCGGTCACAATTTCTTCAAAATTTCTGACGTTCTGCAATTCACTCAGAAATGGTGCCAAACTGTTGCAAACGATCGCCTGAAAGGTTTTTCAGTGGAAACAGGTGGGTTTTTATCATCGGAAACGGAATTAGCCCTCGATGTCTGAACAACTTTTTTTTGAAAAAATCCCTAAGCCGCGCGGTCACAATTTCAGCAAAATCTGACGTTCTGCAATTCATTCAAAGATGGTGCTAAACTGTTGCAAATGATCCCCTGAAGGGTATTTCGGTGGAAACAGGTGGGTATTTATTATCGGAAACAGAATTAGCCCTCGATGTATGAACAACGTTTTTCGAAAAAATCCCTAATCGCGCGGTCACAATTTCAGCAAAAATCTGACGTTCTGCAATTCATTCAAAATGGTGCTAAACTGCTGCAAACGATCCCCTGAAGGGTTTTTCGGTGGAAACAGGTGGGTTTTTATCATCGGAAACAGACTTAGCCCTCGACGTCTGAACAACTTTTTTTGAAAAAATCCCTAAGCCGCGCTGTCACAATTTCTTCAAAATTTCTGACGTTTTGCAATACACTCAGAAATGGTGCCAAACTGTTGCAAACGATCCCCTGAAAGGTTTTTCAGTGGAAACAGGTGGGTTTTTATCACCGGAAACAGAATTAGCCCTCGACGTCTGAACAACTTATTTTCAAAAAATCCCTAAGCGCGCGGTCACAATTTCAGCAAAAATCTGACGTTCTGCAATTCATTCAAAGATGGTGCTAAACTGTTGCATACGATCCCCTGAAGGGTTTTTCGGTGGAAACAGGTGGGTTTTTATCATCGGAAACAGAATTAGCCCTCGACGTCTGAACAACTTTTTTGAAAAAATCCCTAAGCCGCGCAGTCACAATATCTTCAAAATTTGTGACGTTCTGCAATTCACTCAGAAATGGTTCCAAAATGTTGCAAGCAATCCCCTGAAAGGTTTTTCAGTGGAAACAGGTGGGTTTTTATCATCGGAAAGAGAATTAGCCCTCGATGTCTGAACAGCTTTTTTTGAAAAAATCCCTAAGCCGCGCGGTCACAATGTGTAGAAAATTTCTGACGTTCTGCAATTCACTCAGAAATGGTGCCAAACTGTTGCAAACAATCCCCTGAAAGGTTTTTCAGTGGAAACAGGTGGGTTTTTATCATCGGAAAGAGAACTAGCCCTCGACGTCTGAACAACTTTTTTTGAAAAAATCCCTAAGCCGCGCGGTCACAATTTCTTCAAAATTTCTGACGTTCTGCAATTCACTCAGTAATGGTGCCAAACTTTTGCAAACGATCCCTTGAAAGGTTTTTCCTTGGAAACAGGTGGGTTTTTTTCATCGGAAAGAGAATTAGCCCTCGACGTCTGAAAAACTTTTTTTTGAAAAAATCCCTAAGCCGCGCGGTCACAATTTCAGCAAAATCTGACGTTCTGCAATTCATTCAAAGATGGTGCTAAACTGTTGCAAATGATCCCCTGAAGGGTTTTCGGTGGAAACAGGTGGGTATTTATTATCGGAAACAGAATTAGCCCTCGACGTCTGAACAACTTTTTTTGAAAAAATCCCTAAGCCGCGCGGTCACAATTTCTTCAAAATTTCTGACGTTCTGCAATTCACTCAGAAATGGTCCCAAACTGTTGCAAACAATCCCCTGAAAGGTTTTTCAGTGGAAACAGGTGGGTTTTTATCATCGGAAAGAGAACTAGCCCTCGACGTCTGAACAACTTTTTTTGAAAAAATCCCTAAGCCGCGCGGTCACAATTTCTTCAAAATTTCTGACGTTCTTTAATTCACTCAGTAATGGTGCCAAACTTTTGCAAACGATCCCTTGAAAGGTTTTTCCTTGGAAACAGGTGGGTTTTTTTCATCGGAAAGAGAATTAGCCCTCGACGTCTGAAAAACCTTTTTTTGAAAAAATCCCTAAGCCGCCCGGTCACAATATCAGCAAAATCTGACGTTCTGCAATTCATTCAAAGATGGTGCTAAACTGTTGCAAATGATCCCCTGAAGGGTTTTCGGTGGAAACAGGTGAGTATTTATTAGCGGAAACAGAATTAGCCCTCGACGTCTGAACAACTTTTGTTGAAAAAATCCCTAAGCCGCGCGGTCACAATTTCTTCAAAATTTCTGACGTTCTGCAATTCACTCAGAAATGGTGCCAAACTGTTGCAAACGATCCCCTGAAAGGTTTCTCAGTGGAAACAGTTGGGTTTTTATCATCGAAAACAGAATTAGCCCTCGACGTCTGAAAAACTTTTTTTGAAAAAATCCCTAAGCCGCGCGGTCACAATTTCTTCAAAATTTCTGACGTTCTGCAATTCACTCAGAAATGGTGCCAAACTGTTGCAAACGATCGCCTGAAAGGTTTTTCAGTGGAAACAGGTGGGTTTTTATCATCGGAAACGGAATTAGCCCTCGACGTCTGAACAACTTTTTTTGAAAAAATCCTTAAGCCGCGCGGTCACAATTTTTTCAAAATTTCTGACGTTCTGCAATTCACTCAGTAATGGTGCCAAACGTTTGCAAACGATCCCTTGAAAGGATTTTCCTTCGAAACTGGCTTTTTTTTATCGGAAACAGAATTAGCCCTCGACGTCTGAACAACTTTTTTTTGAAAAAATCCCTAAGCCGCGCGGTCACAATTTCAGCAAAATCTGACGTTCTGCAATTCATTCAAAGATGGTGCTAAACTGTTGCAAATGATCCCCTGAAGGGTATTTCGGTGGAAACAGGTGGGTATTTATTATCGGAAACAGAATTAGCCCTCGATGTATGAACAACGTTTTTCGAAAAAATCCCTAATCGCGCGGTCACAATTTCAGCAAAAATCTGACGTTCTGCAATTCATTCAAAATGGTGCTAAACTGCTGCAAACGATCCCCTGAAGGGTTTTTCGGTGGAAACAGGTGGGTTTTTATCATCGGAAACAGACTTAGCCCTCGACGTCTGAACAACTTTTTTTGAAAAAATCCCTAAGCCGCGCTGTCACAATTTCTTCAAAATTTCTGACGTTTTGCAATACACTCAGAAATGGTGCCAAACTGTTGCAAACGATCCCCTGAAAGGTTTTTCAGTGGAAACAGGTGGGTTTTTATCATCGGAAACAGAATTAGCCCTCGACGTCTGAACAACTTATTTTCAAAAAATCCCTAAGCGCGCGGTCACAATTTCAGCAAAAATCTGACGTTCTGCAATTCATTCAAAGATGGTGCTAAACTGTTGCATACGATCCCCTGAAGGGTTTTTCGGTGGAAACAGGTGGGTTTTTATCATCGGAAACAGAATTAGCCCTCGACGTCTGAACAACTTTTTTGAAAAAATCCCTAAGCCGCGCAGTCACAATATCTTCAAAATTTGTGACGTTCTGCAATTCACTCAGAAATGGTTCCAAAATGTTGCAAGCAATCCCCTGAAAGGTTTTTCAGTGGAAACAGGTGGGTTTTTATCATCGGAAAGAGAATTAGCCCTCGACGTCTGAACAACTTTTTTTGAAAAAATCCCTAAGCCGCGCGGTCACAATTTCTTCAAAATTTCTGACGTTCTGCAATTCACTCAGTAATGGTGCCAAACTTTTGCAAACGATCCCTTGAAAGGTTTTTCCTTGGAAACAGGTGGGTTTTTTTCATCGGAAAGAGAATTAGCCCTCGACGTCTGAAAAACTTTTTTTTGAAAAAATCCCTAAGCCGCGCGGTCACAATTTCAGCAAAATCTGACGTTCTGCAATTCATTCAAAGATGGTGCTAAACTGTTGCAAATGATCCCCTGAAGGGTTTTCGGTGGAAACAGGTGGGTATTTATTATCGGAAACAGAATTAGCCCTCGACGTCTGAACAACTTTTTTTGAAAAAATCCCTAAGCCGCGCGGTCACAATTTCTTCAAAATTTCTGACGTTCTGCAATTCACTCAGAAATGGTGCCAAACTGTTGCAAACAATCCCCTGAAAGGTTTTTCAGTGGAAACAGGTGGGTTTTTATCATCGGAAAGAGAACTAGCCCTCGACGTCTGAACAACTTTTTTTGAAAAAATCCCTAAGCCGCGCGGTCACAATTTCTTCAAAATTTCTGACGTTCTTTAATTCACTCAGTAATGGTGCCAAACTTTTGCAAACGATCCCTTGAAAGGTTTTTCCTTGGAAACAGGTGGGTTTTTTTCATCGGAAAGAGAATTAGCCCTCGACGTCTGAAAAACCTTTTTTTGAAAAAATCCCTAAGCCGCCCGGTCACAATATCAGCAAAATCTGACGTTCTGCAATTCATTCAAAGATGGTGCTAAACTGTTGCAAATGATCCCCTGAAGGGTTTTCGGTGGAAACAGGTGAGTATTTATTATCGGAAACAGAATTAGCCCTCGACGTCTGAACAACTTTTGTTGAAAAAATCCCTAAGCCGCGCGGTCACAATTTCTTCAAAATTTCTGACGTTCTGCAATTCACTCAGAAATGGTGCCAAATTGTTGCAAACGATCCCCTGAAAGGTTTCTCAGTGGAAACAGTTGGGTTTTTATCATCGAAAACAGAATTAGCCCTCGACGTCTGAAAAACTTTTTTTGAAAAAATCCCTAAGCCGCGCGGTCACAATTTCTTCAAAATTTCTGACGTTCTGCAATTCACTCAGAAATGTTGCCAAACTGTTGCAAACGTTCGCCTGAAAGGTTTTTCAGTGGAAACAGGTGGGTTTTTATCATCGGAAACGGAATTAGCCCTCGACGTCTGAACAACTTTTTTTGAAAAAATCCTTTAGCCGCGCGGTCACAATTTTTTCAAAATTTCTGACGTTCTGCAATTCACTCAGTAATGGTGCCAAACGTTTGCAAACGATCCCTTGAAAGGATTTTCCTTCGAAACTGGCTTTTTTTTTATCGGAAACAGTATTAGCCCTCGACGTCTGAACAACTTTTTTTTGAAAAAATCCCTAAGCCGCGCGGTCACAATTTCAGCAAAATCTGACGTTCTGCAATTCATTCAAAGATGGTGCTAAACTGTTGCAAATGATCCCCTGAAGGGTATTACGGTGGAAACAGGTGGGTATTTATCATCGGAAACAGAATTAGCCCTCGATGTATGAACAACGTTTTTTGAAAAAATCCCTAATCGCGCGGTCACAATTTCAGCAAAAATCTGACGTTCTGCAATTCATTCAAAATGGTGCTAAACTGTTGCAAACGATCCCCTGAAGGGTTTTTCGGTGGAAACAGGTGGGTATTTATCATGGGAAACAGAATTAGACCTCGACGTCTGAACAACTTATTTTCAAAAAATCCCTAAGCCGCGCAGTCACAATATCTTCAAAATTTGTGACGTTCTGCAATTCACTCAAAGATGGTGCTAAACTGTTGCATACGATCCCCTGAAAGGTTTTTCGGTGGAAACAGGTGGGTTTTTATCATCGGAAAGAGAATTAGCCCTCGATGTCTGAACAGCTTTTTTTGAAAAAATCCCTAAGCCGCGCGGTCACAATTTCTTCAAAATTTCTGACGTTCTGCAATTCACTCAGAAATGGTGCCAAACTGTTGCAAACAATCCCCTGAAAGGTTTTTCAGTGGAAACAGGTGGGTTTTTATCATCGGAAAGAGAACTAGCCCTCGACGTCTGAACAACTTTTTTTGAAAAAATCCCTAAGCCGCGCGGTCACAATTTCTTCAAAATTTCTGACGTTCTGCAATTCACTCAGTAATGGTGCCAAACTTTTGCAAACGATCCCTTGAAAGGTTTTTCCTTGGAAACAGGTGGGTTTTTTTCATCGGAAAGAGAATTAGCCCTCGACGTCTGAACAACTTTTTTTTGAAAAAATCCCTAAGCCGCGCGGTCACAATTTCAGCAAAATCTGACGTTCTGCAATTCATTCAAAGATGGTGCTAAACTGTTGCAAATGATCCCCTGAAGGGTTTTCGGTGGAAACAGGTGGGTATTTATTATCGGAAACAGAATTAGCCCTCGACGTCTGAACAACTTTTTTTGAAAAAATCCCTAAGCCGCGCGGTCACAATTTCTTCAAAATTTCTGACGTTCTGCAATTCACTCAGAAATGGTGCCAAACTGTTGCAAACGATCCCCTGAAAGGTTTCTCAGTGGAAACAGTTGGGTTTTTATCATCGAAAACAGAATTAGCCCTCGACGTCTGAAAAACTTTTTTTGAAAAAATCCCTAAGCCGCGCGGTCACAATTTCTTCAAAATTTCTGACGTTCTGCAATTCACTCAGAAAAGTTGCCAAACTGTTGCAAACGATCGCCTGAAAGGTTTTTCAGTGGAAACAGGTGGGTTTTTATCATCGGAAACGGAATTAGCCCTCGACGTCTGAACAACTTTTTTTGAAAAAATCCTTAAGCCGCGCGGTCACAATTTTTTCAAAATTTCTGACGTTCTGCAATTCACTCAGTAATGGTGCCAAACGTTTGCAAACGATCCCTTGAAAGGATTTTCCTTCGAAACTGGCTTTTTTTTATCGGAAACAGAATTAGCCCTCGACGTCTGAACAACTTTTTTTTGAAAAAATCCCTAAGCCGCGCGGTCACAATTTCAGCAAAATCTGACGTTCTGCAATTCATTCAAAGATGGTGCTAAACTGTTGCAAATGATCCCCTGAAGGGTATTTCGGTGGAAACAGGTGGGTATTTATCATCGGAAACAGAATTAGCCCTCGATGTATGAACAACGTTTTTTGAAAAAATCCCTAATCGCGCGGTCACAATTTCAGCAAAAATCTGACGTTCTGCAATTCATTCAAAATGGTGCTAAACTGTTGCAAACGATCCCCTGAAGGGTTTTTCGGTGGAAAAAGGTGGGTTTTTATCATCGGAAACAGAATTAGCCCTCGACGTCTGAACAACTTTTTTTGAAAAAATCCCTAAGCCGCGCTGTCACAATTTCTTCAAAATTTCTGACGTTTTGCAATACACTCAGAAATGGTGCCAAACTGTTGCAAACGATCCCCTGAAAGGTTTTTCGGTGGAAACAGGTGGGTTTTTATCATCGGAAACAGAATTAGCCCTCGACGTCTGAACAACTTTTTTGAAAAAATCCCTAAGCCGCGCAGTCACAATATCTTCAAAATTTCTGACGTTCTGCAATTCACTCAGAAATGGTTTCAAAATGTTGCAAACAATCCCCTGAAAGGTTTTTCAGTGGAAACAGGTGGGTTTTTATCATCGGAAAGAGAATTAGCCCTCGATGTCTGAACAGCTTTTTTTGAAAAAATCCCTAAGCCGCGCGGTCACAATTTCTTCAAAATTTCTGACGTTCTGCAATTCACTCAGTAATGGTGCCAAACTTTTGCAAACGATCCCTTGAAAGGTTTTTCCTTGGAAACAGGTGGGTTTTTTTCATCGGAAAGAGAATTAGCCCTCGACGTCTGAACAACTTTTTTTGAAAAAATCCCTAAGCCGCGCGGTCACAATTTCTTCAAAATTTCTTTTTTTATATATATATATAATTTTTATTAGGTTTATAATATACAAAATTCAAATTCCAAATACATGTTTCCATAAATCTAGTGGACTCCCCCCATCTTCCAGACACTGCATTCTCTGTAAAACCAAAACCTCAGCAATTTGTTGACTTATTTTAAACATAATAATATATCTTCCATTTTATCGTGATATCTGGTCTCTAAACATTTCGATCCGAATCCATTAATTTTTAGTTTCAACACAATAAAATTATTTCATTACACCACTTCTGTCTTGTTGTGCCTTATTTACCAATTCAAAGATTTACCGATACTGAAGCTATAATTTCCTAGAGAGAAGCATTTTTTAACATTCATACAACTTATAATGCTTTTTCAAATAGTCCTTAAATTTTTCCCAAACTTCCTCCGTTTCTTCTTCCCCCGAGTCTCGAATTCTGCCAGTCATTTCAGCCAGTTCCATATAATCCATCAGCTGCGTCTGCCATTCTTCCAGTGTGGGTAGATTTTGTGTCTTCCAGTGCTTTGCCATCAAGATCCTTGCTGCTGTAGTAGCGTACATAAAGAAAGTTCTATCTTTCTTAGCCACCCTCTGGTCTACCATGCCCAGGAGGAAGGCCTCCGGTTTCTTGGGTAAGGTGAGTCTAAGCACCTTTTTTAGTTCATTATGTATCATCTCCCAGAAGGCCTTCACCCTCGGGCAGGTCCACCAGAGGTGTAGAAATGTCCCTTCCTCCTCTTTACATTTCCAACATTTATTATCAGACAGGTGATATATCTTTGCAAGCTTGACTGGGGTCATGTACCACCGGTATATCATTTTCATAATATTTTCCTTCAAGGCACTACATGCCGTGAATTTCATTCCGGTGTTCCATAACCTTTCCCAGTCTTCAAACATAATGTTGTGCCCCAAGTCCTGCGCCCACTTTATCATGGAGGATTTAACAATCTCATCCTGTGTATTCCATTTAAGCAGTAAAGTACTTAGGGGTGCACTTGACCTCCAAAAATTTGAATTTGTTTAAGGACAATTATGAGAAATGTTGGTCAGAGATCAAAAGAGACTTGGAAACATGGTCAAGACTGAAACTT
Organism: Podarcis melisellensis; assembly: GCF_964234715.1. Lineage (NCBI taxonomy): Eukaryota > Metazoa > Chordata > Lepidosauria > Squamata > Lacertidae > Podarcis > Podarcis melisellensis. The sequence continues at coordinate 91,072,173 of NC_138538.1, read as the reverse complement.
TCCTTGTTGGGCAGAATAGCTGCTATAAAGATGAATGTTTTGCCGAAAATGCTATTTTTGTTTCAGGCCCTCCAGATCGTGGATAAGGTGGAATGTTTTGGAAAATGGCAGAGGGATATGTCTAAATTTGTCTGGCAGGGCAAAAAGTCCCGAATAAAGTTTAAAATACTAACAGATGCGAAAGAAAGAGGGGGGTTTGCCCTGCCGGACTTGAAGTTATATTATGAATCTGCAGCCCTCTGCTGGTTGAAGGATTGGATTTTGTTGGAGAACACCGATGTCCTCGACCTGGAGGGATTTGATAATGCTTTTGGGTGGCATGCATATTTGTGGTACGACAAGGTTAAAGTTCATAAATCGTTCAAAAACCATATTGTCAGAAGGGCAATCTTTATGGTCTGGTCAAAATATAAAGACTTATTGGAGAGTAAAACTCCGAGGTGGCTCTCACCGATGGAGGCCAAAGCACGTAAAAGACTCAATATGGAGGCCCATTGGCCTAAATATTGGGAAATAATTGAAAAAATTGGAGATAAATGGAGGTTGCAGAGTATGGAAAAGTTAAAAAACAAGGTGCGAGATTGGTTGCATTATGCTCAAATCCAGGAAGTTTTTAAAGCGGACAAAAAAGTGGGTTTCCAGGAGGAAAAATCGAAACTAGAGACAGAGTTGCTTGAGCCAAAATCTAAGTTAATTTCGAGAATGTACAACTTGCTGCTACAATTTCTTCAAAATTTCTGACCTTCTGCAATTCACTCAGAAATGTTTCCAAACTGTTGCAAACAATCCCCTGAAAGGTTTTTCAGTGGAAACAGGTGGGTTTTTATCATCGGAAACAGAATTAGCCCTCGACGTCTGAACAACTTTTTTTGAAAAAATCCCTAAGCCGCGCGGTCACAATTTCTTCAAAATTTCTGACGTTCTGCAATTCATTCAGAAATGTTTCCAAACTGTTGCAAACAATCCCCTGAAAGGTTTTTCAGTGGAAACAGGTGGGTTTTTATCATCGGAAACAGAATTAGCCCTCGACGTCTGAACAACTTTTTTTGAAAAAATCCCTAAGCCGCGCGGTCACAATTTCTTCAAAATTTCTGACGTTCTGCAATTCATTCAGAAATGGTGCCAAACTGTTGCAAACGATCCCCTGAAAGGTTTTTCAGTGGAAACAGGTGGGTTTTTATCATCGGAAACAGAATTAGACCTCAACGTCTGAACAACTTTTTTTGAAAAAATCCCTAATCGCGCGGTCTCAATTTCAGCAAAAATCTGACGTTCTGCAATTCATTCAAAATGGTGCTAAACTGTTGCAAACGATCCCCTGAAGGGTTTTTCGGTGGAAAAAGGTGGGTTTTTATCATCGGAAACAGAATTAGCCCTCGACGTCTGAACAACTTTTTTTGAAAAAATCCCTAAGCCGCGCGGTCACAATTTCTTCAAAATTTCTGACGTTCTGCAATTCATTCAAAATGGTGCTAAAGTGTTGCAAATGATCCCCTTAAAGGTTTTTCAGTGGAAACAGGTGGGTTTTTATCATCGGAAAGAGAATTAGCCCTCGATGTCTGAACAACTTTTTTTGAAAAAAATCCCTAATCGCGCGGTCACAATTTCTTCAAAATTTCTGACGTTCTGCAATTCATTCAAAATGGTGCTAAAGTGTTGCAAATGATCCCCTGAAAGATTTTTCAGTGGAAACAGGTGGGTTTTTCTCATCGGAAAGAGAATTAGCCGTCGATGTCTGAACAACTTTTTTTGAAAAAATCCCTAATCGCGCGGTCACAATTTCAGCAAAAATCTGACGTTCTGCAATTCATTCAAAATGGTGCTAGACTGTTGCAAACGATCCCCTGAAGGGTTTTTCGTTGGAAACAGGTGGGTTTTTATCATTGGAAACAGACTTAGCCCTCGACGTCTGAACAACGTTTTTTGAAAAAATCCCTAAGCCGCGCTGTCACAATTTCTTCAACATTTCTGACGTTTTGCAATACACTCAGAAATGGTGTCAAACTGTTGCAAACGATCCCCTGAAAGGTTTTTCAGTGGAAACAGGTGGGTTTTTATCATCGGAAACAGAATTAGCCCTCGACGTCTGAACAACTTTTTTTGAAAAAATCCCTAAGCGCGCGGTCACAATTTCAGCAAAAATCTGACGTTCTGCAATTCATTCAAAGATGGTGCTAAACTGTTGCATACGATCCCCTGAAGGGTTTTTCGGTGGAAACAGGTGGGTTTTTATCATCGGAAACAGAATTAGCCCTCTACGTCTGAACAACTTTTTTGAAAAAATCCCTAAGGCGCGCAGTCACAATATCTTCAAAATTTCTGACGTTCTGCAATTCACTCAGAAATGGTTCCAAAATGTTGCAAACAATCCCCTGAAAGGTTTTTCAGTGGAAACAGGTGGGTTTTTATCATCAGAAACAGAATTAGCCCTCGACGTCTGAACAACTTTTTTTGAAAAAATCCCTAAGGCGCGCGGTCACAATTTCTTCAAAATTTCTGACGTTCTGCAATTCACTCAGAAATGGTGCCAAACTGTTGCAAACGATCCCCTGAAAGGTTTTTCAGTGGAAACAGGTGGGTTTTTATCATCGGAAAGAGAATTAGCCCTTGATGTCTGAACAGCTTTTTTTGAAAAAATCCCTAAGCTGCGCGGTCACAATTTCTTCAAAATTTCTGACGTTCTGCAATTCACTCAGAAATGGTGCCAAACTGTTGCAAACAATCCCCTGAAAGGTTTTTCAGTGGAAACAGGTGGGTTTTTATCATCGGAAAGAGAATTAGCCCTCGACGTCTGAACAACTTTTTTTGAAAAAATCCCTAAGCCGCGCGGTCACAATTTCTTCAAAATTTCTGACGTTCTGCAATTCACTCAGAAATGGTGCCAAACTGTTGCAAACGATCCCCTGAAAGGTTTTTCAGTGGAAACAGGTGGGTTTTTATCATCGGAAAGAGAATTAGCCCTTGATGTCTGAACAGCTTTTTTTGAAAAAATCCCTAAGCCGCGCGGTCACAATTTCTTCAAAATTTCTGACGTTCTGCAATTCACTCAGTAATGGTGCCAAACTTTTGCAAACGATCCCTTGAAAGGTTTTTCCTTGGAAACAGGTGGGGTTTTTTCATCGGAGAGAGAATTAGCCCTCGACGTCTGAACAACTTTTTTTTGAAAAAATCCCTAAGCCGCGCGGTCACAATTTCAGCGAAATCTGACGTTCTGCAATTCATTCAAAGATGGTGCTAAACTGTTGCAAATGATCCCCTGAAGGGTTTTTCGGTGGAAACAGGTGGGTATTTATTATCGGAAACAGAATTAGCCCTCGACGTCAGAATAACTTTTTTTGAAAAAATCCCTAAGCCGCGCGGTCACAATTTCAGCAAAATCTGACGTTCTGCAATTCATTCAAAAATGGTGCTAAACTGTTGCAAACAATCCCCTGAAGGGTTTTTCGGTGGAAACAGGTGGGTTTTTATCATCGGAAACAGAATTAGCCCTCGACGTCTGAACAACTTTTTTTGAAAAAATCCCTAAGCCGCGCGGTCACAATTTCAGCAAAATCTGACGTTCTGCAATTCATTCAAAGATGGTGCTAAACTGTTGCAAATGATCCCCTGAAGGGTTTTTCGGTGGAAACAGGTGGGTATTTATTATCGGAAACAGAATTAGCCCTCGACGTCAGAACAACTTTTTTTGAAAAAATCCCTAAGCCGCGCGGTCACAATTTCTTCAAAATTTCTGACGTTCTGCAATTCATTCAAAATGGTGCTAAAGTGTTGTAAACGATCCCCTGAAAGGTTTTTCAGTGGAAACAGGTGGGTTTTTATCATGGGAAACAGAATTAGACCTCGACGTCTGAACAACTTTTTTTGAAAAAATCCCTAAGCCGCGCGGTCAAAATTTCTTCAAAATTTCTGACGTTCTGCAATTCACTCAGAAATGGTGCCAGACTGTTGCAAACGATCCCCTGAAAGGTTTTTCAGTGGAAACAGGTGGGTTTTTATCATCGGAAACAGAATTAGCCCTCGACGTCTGAACAACTTTTTTTGAAAAAATCCCTAAGCCGCGCGGTCACAATTTCTTCAAAATTTCTGACGTTCTGCATTTCACTCAGAAATGGTGCCAAACTGTCGCAAACGATCCCCTGAAAGGTTTTTCAGTGGAAACAGGTGGGTTTTTATCATCGGAAACAGAATTAGACCTCGACGACTGAACAACTTTTTTGAAAAAATCCCTAAGCCGCGCGGTCACAATTTCAGCAAAATCTGACGTTCTGCAATTCATTCAAAAATGGTGCTAAACTGTTGCAAATGATCCCCTGAAGGGTTTTTCGGTGGAAACAGGTGGGTATTTATTATCGCAAACAGAATTAGCCCTCGACGTCTGAACAACTCTTTTTGAAAAAATCCCTAAGCCGCGCGGTCACAATTTCAGCAAAATCTGACGTTCTGCAATTCATTCAAAGATGGTGCTAAACTGTTGCAAACAATCCCCTGAAAGGTTTTTCAGTGGAAACAGGTGGGTTTTTATCATCGGAAACAGAATTAGACCTCGACGTCTGAACAACTTTTTTGAAAAAATCCCTAAGCCGCGCGGTCACAATTTCAGCAAAATCTGACGTTCTGCAATTCATTCAAAAATGGTGCTAAACTGTTGCAAATGATCCCCTGAAGGGTTTTTCGGTGGAAACAGGTGGGTATTTATTATCGCAAACAGAATTAGACCTCGACGTCTGAACAACTCTTTTTGAAAAAATCCCTAAGCCGCGCGGTCACAATTTCAGCAAAATCTGACGTTCTGCAATTCATTCAAAGATGGTGCTAAACTGTTGCAAACAATCCCCTGAAGGGTTTTTCGGTGGAAACAGGTGGGTTTTTATCATCGGAAACAGAATTTGCCCTCGACGTCTGAACAACTTTTTTTGAAAAAATCCCTAAGCCGCGCGGTCACAATTTCTTCAAAATTTCTGACGTTTTGCAATTCACTCAGAAATGGTGCCAGACTGCTGCAAACGATCCCCTGAAAGGTTTTTCAGTGGAAACAGGTGGGTTTTTATCATCGGAAACAGAATTAGCCCTCGACGTCTGAACAACTTTTTTTGAAAAAATCCCTAAGCCGCGCGGTCACAATTTCTTCAAAATTTCTGACGTTCTGCAATTCACTCAGAAATGGTGCCAAACTGTCGCAAACGATCCCCTGAAAGGTTTTTCAGTGGAAACAGGTGGGTTTTTATCATCGGAAACAGAATTAGACCTCGACGTCTGAACAACTTTTTTTGAAAAAATCCCTAAGCCGCGCGGTCACAATATCTTCAAAATTTCTAACGTTCTGCAATTCACTCAGAAATGGTGCCAAACTATTGCAAACGATCCCCTGAAAGGTTTTTCAGTGGAAACAGGTGGGTTTTCATCATTGGAAAGAGAATTAGCCCTCGACGTCTGAACAACTTTTTTTGAAAAAATCCCTAAGCCGCGCGGTCACAATTTCTTCAAAATTTCTGACGTTCTGCAATTCACTCAGAAATGGTGCCAGACTGTTGCAAACGATCCCCTGAAAGGTTTTTCAGTGGAAACAGGTGGGTTTTTATCATCGGAAACAGAATTAGACCTCGACGTCTGAACAACTTTTTTTGAAAAAATCCCTAAGCCGCGCGGTCACAATATCTTCAAAATTTCTAACGTTCTGCAATTCACTCAGAAATGGTGCCAAACTATTGCAAACGATCCCCTGAAAGGTTTTTCAGTGGAAACAGGTGGGTTTTCATCATTGGAAAGAGAATTAGCCCTCGACGTCTGAACAACTTTTTTTGAAAAAATCCCTAAGCCGCGCGGTCACAATTTCTTCAAAATTTCTGACGTTCTGCAATTCACTCAGAAATGGTGCCAGACTGTTGCAAACGATCCCCTGAAAGGTTTTTCAGTGGAAACAGGTGGGTTTTTATCATCGGAAACAGAATTAGCCCTCGACGTCTGAACAACTTTTTTTGAAAAAATCCCTAAGCCGCGCGGTCACAATTTCTTCAAAATTTCTGACGTTCTGCAATTCACTCAGAAATGGTGCCAAACTGTCGCAAACGATCCCCTGAAAGGTTTTTCAGTGGAAACAGGTGGGTTTTTATCATCGGAAACAGAATTAGACCTCGACGACTGAACAACTTTTTTGAAAAAATCCCTAAGCCGCGCGGTCACAATTTCAGCAAAATCTGACGTTCTGCAATTCATTCAAAAATGGTGCTAAACTGTTGCAAATGATCCCCTGAAGGGTTTTTCGGTGGAAACAGGTGGGTATTTATTATCGCAAACAGAATTAGCCCTCGACGTCTGAACAACTCTTTTTGAAAAAATCCCTAAGCCGCGCGGTCACAATTTCAGCAAAATCTGACGTTCTGCAATTCATTCAAAGATGGTGCTAAACTGTTGCAAACAATCCCCTGAAAGGTTTTTCAGTGGAAACAGGTGGGTTTTTATCATCGGAAACAGAATTTGCCCTCGACGTCTGAACAACTTTTTTTGAAAAAATCCCTAAGCCGCGCGGTCACAATTTCTTCAAAATTTCTGACGTTTTGCAATTCACTCAGAAATGGTGCCAGACTGCTGCAAACGATCCCCTGAAAGGTTTTTCAGTGGAAACAGGTGGGTTTTTATCATCGGAAACAGAATTAGCCCTCGACGTCTGAACAACTTTTTTTGAAAAACTCCCTAAGCCGCGCGGTCACAATTTCTTCAAAATTTCTGACGTTCTGCAATTCACTCAGAAATGGTGCCAGACTGTTGCAAACGATCCCCTGAAAGGTTTTTCAGTGGAAACAGGTGGGTTTTTATCATCGGAAACAGAATTAGCCCTCGACGTCTGAACAACTTTTTTTGAAAAAATCCCTAAGCCGCGCGGTCACAATTTCTTCAAAATTTCTGACGTTCTGCAATTCACTCAGAAATGGTGCCAAACTGTCGCAAACGATCCCCTGAAAGGTTTTTCAGTGGAAACAGGTGGGTTTTTATCATCGGAAACAGAATTAGACCTCGACGACTGAACAACTTTTTTGAAAAAATCCCTAAGCCGCGCGGTCACAATTTCAGCAAAATCTGACGTTCTGCAATTCATTCAAAGATGGTGCTAAACTGTTGCAAACAATCCCCTGAAAGGTTTTTCAGTGGAAACAGGTGGGTTTTTATCATCGGAAACAGAATTAGACCTCGACGTCTGAACAACTTTTTTGAAAAAATCCCTAAGCCGCGCGTTCACAATTTCAGCAAAATCTGACGTTCTGCAATTCATTCAAAAATGGTGCTAAACTGTTGCAAATGATCCCCTGAAGGGTTTTTCGGTGGAAACAGGTGGGTATTTATTATCGCAAACAGAATTAGACCTCGACGTCTGAACAACTCTTTTTGAAAAAATCCCTAAGCCGCGCGGTCACAATTTCAGCAAAATCTGACGTTCTGCAATTCATTCAAAGATGGTGCTAAACTGTTGCAAACAATCCCCTGAAGGGTTTTTCGGTGGAAACAGGTGGGTTTTTATCATCGGAAACAGAATTTGCCCTCGACGTCTGAACAACTTTTTTTGAAAAAATCCCTAAGCCGCGCGGTCACAATTTCTTCAAAATTTCTGACGTTTTGCAATTCACTCAGAAATGGTGCCAGACTGCTGCAAACGATCCCCTGAAAGGTTTTTCAGTGGAAACAGGTGGGTTTTTATCATCGGAAACAGAATTAGCCCTCGACGTCTGAACAACTTTTTTTGAAAAAATCCCTAAGCCGCGCGGTCACAATTTCTTCAAAATTTCTGACGTTCTGCAATTCACTCAGAAATGGTGCCAAACTGTCGCAAACGATCCCCTGAAAGGTTTTTCAGTGGAAACAGGTGGGTTTTTATCATCGGAAACAGAATTAGACCTCAACGTCTGAACAACTTTTTTTGAAAAAATCCCTAAGCCGCGCGGTCACAATATCTTCAAAATTTCTAACGTTCTGCAATTCACTCAGAAATGGTGCCAAACTATTGCAAACGATCCCCTGAAAGGTTTTTCAGTGGAAACAGGTGGGTTTTCATCATTGGAAAGAGAATTAGCCCTCGACGTCTGAACAACTTTTTTTGAAAAAATCCCTAAGCCGCGCGGTCACAATTTCTTCAAAATTTCTGACGTTCTGCAATTCACTCAGAAATGGTGCCAAACCTTTGCAAACGATCCCTTGAAAGGTTTTTCCTTGGAAACAGGTGGGTTTTTTTCATCCCAAACAGAATTAGCCCTCGACGTCTGAACAACTTTTTTGAAAAAATCCCTAAGCCGCGCGGTCACAATTTCTTCAAAATTTCTGACGTTCTGCAATTCACTCAGAAATGGTGCCAAACTGTTGCAAACGATCCCCTGAAGGGTTCTCGGGGGAAACAGGTGGGTTTTTATCATCGGAAACAGAATTAGCCCTCGACGTCTGAACAGCTTTTTTTGAAAAAATCCCTAAGCCGCGCGGTCACAATTTCTTCAAAATTTCTGACGTTCTGCAATTCACTCAGAAATGGTGCCAAACTGTTGCAAACAATCCCCTGAAAGGTTTTTCAGTGGAAACAGGTGGGTTTTTATCATCGGAAAGAGAATTAGCCCTCGACGTCTGAACAACTTTTTTTGAAAAAATCCCTAAGCCGCGCGGTCACAATTTCTTCAAAATTTCTGACGTTCTGCAATTCACTCAGTAATGGTGCCAAACTTTTGCAAACGATCCCTTGAAAGGTTTTTCCTTGGAAACAGGTGGGTTTTTTTCATCCCAAACAGAATTAGCCCTCGACGTCTGAACAACTTTTTTGAAAAAATCCCTAAGCCGCGCGGTCACAATTTCTTCAAAATTTCTGACGTTCTGCAATTCACTCAGAAATGGTGCCAAACTGTTGCAAACGATCCCCTGAAGGGTTCTCGGGGGAAACAGGTGGGTTTTTATCATCGGAAACAGAATTAGCCCTCGACGTCTGAACAGCTTTTTTTGAAAAAATCCCTAAGCCGCGCGGTCACAATTTCTTCAAAATTTCTGACGTTCTGCAATTCACTCAGAAATGGTGCCAAACTGTTGCAAACAATCCCCTGAAAGGTTTTTCAGTGGAAACAGGTGGGTTTTTATCATCGGAAAGAGAATTAGCCCTCGACGTCTGAACAACTTTTTTTGAAAAAATCCCTAAGCCGCGCGGTCACAATTTCTTCAAAATTTCTGACGTTCTGCAATTCACTCAGTAATAGTGCCAAACTTTTGCAAACGATCCCTTGAAAGGTTTTTCCTTGGAAACAGGTGGGTTTTTTTCATCGGAAAGAGAATTAGCCCTCGACGTCTGAACAACTTTTTTTTGAAAAAATCCCTAAGCCGCGCGGTCACAATTTCAGCAAAATCTGACGTTCTGCAATTCATTCAAAGATGGTGCTAAACTGTTGCAAATGATCCCCTGAAGGGTTTTTCGGTGGAAACAGGTGGGTATTTATTATCGGAAACAGAATTAGCCCTCGACGTCTGAACAACTTTTTTTGAAAAAATCCCTAAGCCGCGCGGTCACAATTTCAGCAAAATCTGACGTTCTGCAATTCATTCAAAGATGGTGCTAAACTGTTGCAAACAATCCCCTGAAGGGGTTTTCGGTGGAAAAAGGTGGGGTTTTATCATCCGAAACAGAATTAGCCCTCGACGTCTGAACAACTTTTTTGAAAAAATCCCTAAGCCGCGCAGTCACAATATCTTCAAAATTTCTGACGTTCTGCAATTCACTCAGAAATGGTGCCAAACTGTTGCAAACGATCCCCTGAAAGGTTTTTCAGTGGAAACAGGTGCGTTTTTATCATCGGAAACAGAATTAGCCCTCGACGTCTGAACAACTTTTTTGAAAAAATCCCTAAGCCGCGCGGTCACAATTTCTTCAAAATTTCTGACGTTCTGCAATTCACTCAGAAATGGTGCCAAACTGTTGCAAACGATCCCCTGAAGGGTTCTCGGGGGAAACAGGTGGGTTTTTATCATCGGAAACAGAATTAGCCCTCGACGTCTGAACAGCTTTTTTTGAAAAAATCCCTAAGCCGCGCGGTCACAATTTCTTCAAAATTTCTGACGTTCTGCAATTCACTCAGAAATGGTGCCAAACTGTTGCAAACAATCCCCTGAAAGGTTTTTCAGTGGAAACAGGTCGGTTTTTATCATCGGAAAGAGAATTAGCCCTCGACGTCTGAACAACTTTTTTTGAAAAAATCCCTAAGCCGCGCGGTCACAATTTCTTCAAAATTTCTGACGTTCTGCAATTCACTCAGTAATGGTGCCAAACTTTTGCAAATGATCCCTTGAAAGGTTTTTCCTTGGAAACAGGTGGGTTTTTTTCATCGGAAAGAGAATTAGCCCTCGACGTCTGAACAACTTTTTTTTGAAAAAATCCCTAAGCCGCGCGGTCACAATTTCAGCAAAATCTGACGTACTGCAATTCATTCAAAGATGGTGCTAAACTGTTGCAAATGATCCCCTGAAGGGTTTTTCGGTGGAAACAGGTGGGTATTTATTATCGGAAACAGAATTAGCCCTCGACGTCTGAACAACTTTTTTTGAAAAAATCCCTAAGCCGCGCGGTCACAATTTCAGCAAAATCTGACGTTCTGCAATTCATTCAAAGATGGTGCTAAACTGTTGCAAACAATCCCCTGAAGGGGTTTTCGGTGGAAACAGGTGGGGTTTTATCATCAGAAACAGAATTAGCCCTCGACGTCTGAACAACTTTTTTGAAAAAATCCCTAAGCCGCGCAGTCACAATATCTTCAAAATTTCTGACGTTCTGCAATTCACTCAGAAATGGTGCCAAACTGTTGCAAACGATCCCCTGAAAGGTTTTTCAGTGGAAACAGGTGGGTTTTTATCATCGGAAACAGAATTAGCCCTCGACGTCTGAACAAGTTTTATTGAAAAAATCCCTACGCAGCGCGGTCACAATTTCAGCAAAAATCTTACGTTCTGCAATTCATTCAAAGATGGTGTTAAACTGTTGCAAACGATCCTCTGAAGGCTTTTTCGGTGGAAACAGGTGGGTATTTATCATCGGAAACAGAAGTAGCCCTCGACCTCTGAACAACTTTTTTTGAAAATATCCCTAAACCGCGCGGTCACAATTTCTTCAAAATTTCTGACGTTCTGCAATTCACTCAGAAATGGTGCCAAACTGTTGCAAATGATCCCCTGAAAGGTTTTTCAGTGCAAACAGGTGGGTTTTTATCATCGGAAACAGAATTAGCCCTCGACGTCTGAACAATTTTTTTGAAAAAATCCCTAAGCCGCGCGGTCACTATTTCAGCAAATATCTGACGTTCTGCAATTCATTCAAAGATGGTGCCAAACTGTTGCACACGATCCCCTGAAAGGTTTTTCAGTGGAAACAGGTGGGTTTTTATCATCGGAAACAGAATTAGACCTCAACGTCTGAACAACTTTTTTTGAAAAAATCCCTAAGCCGCGCGGTCACAATTTCTTCAAAATTTCTGACGTTCTGCAATTGACTCAGAAATGTTGCCAAACTGTTGCAAACGATCCCCTGAAAGGTTTTTCAGTAGAAACAGGTGGGTTTTTATCATCGGAAACGGAATTAGCCCTCAACTTCTAAACAACTTTTTTTTAAAAAATCCCTAAGCCGCGCAGTCACAATTTCTTCAAAATTTCTGACGTTCTGCAATTCACTCAGAAATGGTGCCAAACTGTTGCAAACGATCCCTTGAAAGGTTTTTCCTTGGAAACAGGTGGGTTTTTTTCATCGGAAAGAGAATTAGCCCTCGACGTCTGAACAACATTTTTTTGAAAAAATCCCTAAGCCGCGCGGTCACAATTTCAGCAAAATCAGACGTTCTGCAATTCATTCAAAGATGGTGCTAAACTGTTGCAAACGATCCTCTGAAGGCTTTTTCGGTGGAAACAGGTGGGTATTTATCATCGGAAACAGAAGTAGCCCTCGACCTCTGAACAACTTTTTTTGAAAAAATCCCTAAGCCGCGCGGTCACAATTTCTTCAAAATTTCTGACGTTCTGCAATTCACTCAGTAATGGTGCCAAACTTTTGCAAACGATCCCTTGAAAGGTTTTTCCTGGGAAACAGGTGGGTTTTTTTCATCGGAAACAGAATTAGCCCTCGACGTCTGAACAACTTTTTTGAAAAAATCCCTAAGCCGCGCAGTCACAATTTCTTCAAAATTTCTGACGTTCTGCAATTCACTAAGAAATGGTTCCAAACTGTTGCAAACAATCCCCTGAAAGGTTTTTCAGTGGAAACAGGTGGGTTTTTATCATCGGAAACAGAATTAGCCCTCAACGTCTGAACAACTTTCTTTGAAAAAATCCCTAAGCCGCGCGGTCACAATTTCTTCAAAATTTCTGACGTTCTGCAATTCACTCAGAAATGGTGCCAAACTGTTGCAAACGATCTCCTGAAAGGTTTTTCAGTGGAAACAGGTGGGTTTTTATCATCGGAAACAGAATTAGCCCTCGACGTCTGAACAACTTTCTTTGAAAAAATCCCTAAGCCGCACGGTCACAATTTCTTCAAAATTTCTGACGTTCTGCAATTCACTCAGAAATGGTGCCAAACTGTTGCACACGATCCCCTGAAAGGTTTTTCAGTGGAAACAGATGGGTTTTTATCATCGGAAAGAGAATTAGCCCTCGATGCCTGAACAGTTTTTTTTGAAAAAATCCCTAAGCCGCGCGGTCACAATTTCTTCAAAATTTCTGACGTTCTGCAATTCACTCAGAAATGGTGCCAAACTGTTGCAAACGATCCCCTGAAAGGTTTTTCAGTGGAAACAGGTGTGTTTTTATCATCGGAAACGGAATTAGCCCTCGACGTCTGAACAACTTTTTTTAAAAAAATCCCTAAGCCGCGCGGTCACAATTTCTTCAAAATTTCTGACGTTCTGCAATTCATTCAAAGATGGTGCAAACCTGTTGCAAACGATCCCCTGAAGGGTTTTTCGGTGGAAACAGTTGGGTATTTATTATCGGAAACAAAATTTGCCCTCGACGTCTGAACAACTTTTTTGAAAAAATCCCTAAGCCGCGCGGTCACAATTTCTTCAAAATTTCTGACGTTCTGCAATTCACTCAGAAATGGTGCCAAACTGTTGCAAACGATCCCCTGAAGGGTTCTCGGGGGAAACAGGTGGGTTTTTATCATCGGAAACAGAATTAGCCCTCGACGTCTGAACAGCTTTTTCCGAAAAAATCCCTAAGCCGCGCGGTCACAATTTCTTCAAAATTTCTGACGTTCTGCAATTCACTCAGAAATGGTGCCAAACTGTTGCAAACAATCCCCTGAAAGGTTTTTCAGTGGAAACAGGTGGGTTTTTATCATCGGAAAGAGAATTAGCCCTCGACGTCTGAACAACTTTTTTTGAAAAAATCCCTAAGCCGCGCGGTCACAATTTCAGCAAAATCAGACGTTCTGCAATTCATTCAAAGATGGTGCTAAACTGTTGCAAATGATCCCCTGAAGGGTTTTTCGGTGGAAACAGGTGGGTATTTATTATCGGAAACAGAATTAGCCCTCGACGTCTGAACAACTTTTTTTGAAAAAATCCCTAAGCCGCGCGGTCACAATTTCAGCAAAATCTGACGTTCTGCAATTCATTCAAAGATGGTGCTAAACTGTTGCAAACAATCCCCTGAAGGGTTTTTGCGGTGGAAACAGGTGGGTATTTATCATCGGAAACAGAATTAGCCCTCGACGTCTGAACAACTTTTTTGAAAAAATCCCTAAGCCGCGCGGTCACAATTTCTTCAAAATTTCTGACGTTCTGCAATTCACTCAGAAATGGTGCCAAACTGTTGCAAATGATCCCCTGAAAGGTTTTTCAGTGCAAACAGGTGGGTATTTATCATCGGAAACAGAATTACCCCCGACGTCTGAACAACCTTTTTTGAAAAAATCCCTAAGCCGCGCGGTCACAATTTCTTCAAAATTTCTGACGTTCTGCAATTCACTCAGAAATGGTGCCAAACTGTTGGAAACGATCCCCTGAAAGGTTTTTCAGTGGAAACAGGTGGGTTTTTATCATTGGAAACAGAATTAGCCCTCGACGTCTGAACAATTTTTTTGAAAAAATCGCTAAGCCGCGCGGTCACAATTTCAGCAAATATCTGACGTTCTGCAATTCATTCAAAGATGGTGCCAAACTGTTGCACACGATCCCCTGAAAGGTTTTTCAGTGGAAAGAGGTGGGTTTTTATCATCGGAAACAGAATTAGACCTCAACGTCTGAACAACTTTTTTTGAAAAAATCCCTAAGCCGCGCGGTCACAATTTCTTCAAAATTTCTGACGTTCTGCAATTCACTCAGAAATGTTGCCAAACTGTTGCAAACGATCCCCTGAAAGGTTTTTCAGTAGAAACAGGTGGGTTTTTATCATCGGAAACGGAATTAGCCCTCAACTTCTGAACAACTTTTTTAAAAAAAATCCCTAAGCCGCGCGGTCACAATTTCTTCAAAATTTCTGATGTTCTGCAATTCACTCAGAAATGGTGCCAAACTGTTGCAAACGATCCCCTGAAAGGTTTTTCAGTGGAAACAGGTGGGTGTTCATCATTGGAAAGAGAATTAGCCCTCGACGTCTGAAAAACTTTTTTTGAAAAAATCCCTAAGCCGCGCGGTCACAATTTCTTCAAAATTTCTGACGTTCTGCAATTCACTCAGTAATGGTGCCAAACTTTTGCAAACGATCCCTTGAAAGGTTTTTCCTTGGAAACAGGTGGGTTTTTTTCATCGGAAACAGAATTAGCCCTCGACGTCTGAACAACTTTTTTGAAAAAATCCCTAAGCCGCGCAGTCACAATTTCTTCAAAATTTCTGACGTTCTGCAATTCACTCAGAAATGGTTCCAAACTGTTGCAAACAATCCCCTGAAAGGTTTTTCAGTGGAAACAGGTGGGTTTTTATCATCGGAAACAGAATTAGCCCTCGACGTCTGAACAACTTTCTTTGTAAAAATCCCTAAGCCGCGCGGTCACAATTTCTTCAAAATTTCTGACGTTCTGCAATTCACTCAGAAATGGTGCCAAACTGTTGCAAACGATCTCCTGAAAGGTTTTTCAGTGGAAACAGGTGGGTTTTTATCATCGGAAACAGAATTTGCCCTCGACGTCTGAACAACTTTCTTTGAAAAAATCCCTAAGCCGCACGGTCACAATTTCTTCAAAATTTCTGACGTTCTGCAATTCACTCAGAAATGGTGCCAAACTGTTGCAAACGATCCCCTGAAAGGTTTTTCAGTGGAAACAGATGGGTTTTTATCATCGGAAAGAGAATTAGCCCTCGATGCCTGAACAGCTTTTTTTGAAAAAATCCCTAAGCCACGCGGTCACAATTTCTTCAAAATTTCTGACGTTCTGCAATTCACTCAGAAATGGTGCCAAACTGTTGCAAACGATCCCCTGAAAGGTTTTTCAGTGGAAACAGGTGTGTTTTTATCATCGGAAACGGAATTAGCCCTCAACGTCTGAACAACTTTTTTTAAAAAAATCCCTAAGCCGCGCGGTCACAATTTCTTCAAAATTTCTGACGTTCTGCAATTCACTCAGAAATGGAGCCAAACGTTTGCAAACGATGCCTTGAAATGTTTTTCCTTGGAAACAGGTGGGTTTTTATCATCGGAAACAGAATTAGCCCTCGACGTCTGAACAACTTTTTTTGAAAAAATCCCTAAGCCGCGCGGTCTCAATTTCAACAAAATCTGACGTTCTGCAATTCATTCAAAGATGGTGCAAAACTGTTGCAAACGATCCCCTGAAGGGTTTTTCGGTGGAAACAGTTTGGTATTTATTATCGGAAACAAAGTTAGCCCTCGACGTCTGAACAACTTTTTTTGAAAAAATCCCTAAGGCGCGCGGTCACAATTTCTTCAAAATTTCTGACGTTCTGCAATTCACTCAGAAATGGTGCCAGACTGTTGCAAACGATCCCCTGAAGGGTTTATCGGTGGAAACAGGTGGGTTTTTATCATCGGAAACAGAATTAGCCCTCGACGTCTGAACAACTTTTTTTGAAAAAATCCCTAAGCCGCGCGGTCACAATTTCAGCAGAAATCTGACGTTCTGCAATTCATTCAAAGATGGTGCTAAACTGTTGCAAACGATCCCCTGAAGGGTTTTTCGGTGGAAACAGGTGGGTTTTTATCATCGGAAACAGAATTAGCCCTCGACGTCTGAACAACTTTTTTTGAAAAAATCCCTAAGCCGCGCGGTCACAATTTCTTCAAAATTTCTGACGTTCTGCAATTCACTCAGAAATGGTTCCAAACTGTTGCAAACGATCTCCTGAAAGGTTTTTCAGTGGAAACAGGTGGGTTTTTATCATCGGAAACAGAATTTGCCCTCGACGTCTGAACAACTTTCTTTGAAAAAATCCCTAAGCCGCACGGTCACAATTTCTTCAAAATTTCTGACGTTCTGCAATTCACTCAGAAATGGTGCCAAACTGTTGCAAACGATCCCCTGAAAGGTTTTTCAGTGGAAACAGATGGGTTTTTATCATCGGAAAGAGAATTAGCCCTCGATGCCTGAACAGCTTTTTTTGAAAAAATCCCTAAGCCGCGCGGTCACAATTTCTTCAAAATTTCTGACGTTCTGCAATTCACTCAGAAATGGTGCCAGACTGTTGCAAACGATCCCCTGGAGGGTTTATCGGTGGAAACAGGTGGGTTTTTATCATCGGAAACAGAATTAGCCCTCGACGTCTGAAAAACTTTTTTTGAAAAAATCCCTAAGCCGCGCGGTCACAATTTCAGCAAATATCTGACGTTCTGCAATTCATTCAAAGATGGTGCTAAACTGTTGCAAACGATCCCCTGAAGGGTTTTTCGGTGGAAACAGGTGGGTTTTTATCATCGGAAACAGAATTAGCCCTCGACGTCTGAACAACTTTTTTTGAAAAAATCCCTGAGCTGCGCGGTCACAATTTCTTCAAAATTTCTGACGTTCTGCAATTCACTCAGAAATGGTGCCAAACTGTTGCAAACGATCCCCTGAAAGGTTTTTCAGTGGAAACAGGTGGGTTTTTATCATCGGAAACAGAATTAGCCCTCGACGTCTGAACAAGTTTTATTGAAAAAATCCCTACGCAGCGCGGTCACAATTTCAGCAAAAATCTTACGTTCTGCAATTCATTCAAAGATGGTGCTAAACTGTTGCAAACGATCCTCTGAAGGCTTTTTCGGTGGAAACAGGTGGGTATTTATCATCGGAAACTGAAGTAGCCCTCGACCTCTGAACAACTTTTTTTGAAAATATCCCTAAACCGCGCGGTCACAATTTCTTCAAAATTTCTGACGTTCTGCAATTCACTCAGAAATGGTGCCAAACTGTTGCAAATGATCCCCTGAAAGGTTTTTCAGTGCAAACAGGTGGGTTTTTATCATCGGAAACAGAATTAGCCCTCGACGTCTGATCAACTTTTTTTGCAAAAATCCCTAAGCCGCGCGGCCACTATTTCAGCAAAAATCTGACGTTCTGCAATTCATTCAAAGATGGTGCCAAACTGTTGCAAACGATCCCCTGAAAGGTTTTTCGGTGGAAACAGGTGGATTTTTATCATCGGAAACAGAATTAGCCCTCAACGTCTGAACAACCTTTCTTTGCAAAAATCCCTAAGCCGCGCGGTCACAATTTCTTCAAAAATCTGACGTTCTGCAATTCATTCAAAGATGGTGTTAAACGTTGCAAACGATCCCCTGAAGGGTTCTCGGGGGAAACAGATGGGTATTTATCATCGGAAACAGAATTAGCCCTCAACGTCTGACCACCTTTTTTTGGCAAAAATTCCTAAGCCGCGCGGTCACAATTTCTTCAAAAATTTGACGTTCTACAATTCATTCAAAGATGGTGCTAAACTGTTGCAAACGATCCCCTGAAGGGTTTTTCGGTGGAAATAGGTGGGTTTTTATCATCGGAAACAGAATTAGCCCTCGACGTCTGAACAACTTTTTTTGAAAAAATCCCTAAGCCGCGCGGTCACAATTTCTTCAAAATTTCTGACGTTCTGCAATTCACTCAGAAATGGTGCCAAACTGTTGCAAACGATCCCCTGAAAGGTTTTTCAGTGGGAAAAGGTGGGTTTTTATCATTGGAAACAGAATTAGCCCTCTACGTCTGAACAACTTTTTTTGGAAAAAATCCCTAAGGCGCGCGGTCACAATTTCAGCAAAAATCTGACGTTCTGCAATTCATTCAAAGATGGTGCTAAACTGTTGCAAACGATCCCCTGAAGGGTTTTTCGGTGGAAACAGGTGGGGTTTTATCATCGGAAACAGAATTAGCCCTCGACGTCTGAACAACTTTTTTTGAAAAAATCCCTAAGCTGCGCGGTCACAATTTCTTCAAAATTTCTGACATTCTGCAATTCACTCAGAAATGGTGCCAAACTGTTGCAAACGATCCCCTGAAAGGTTTTTCCTTGGAAACAGGTGGGTTTTTATCATCGGAAACAGAATTAGCCCTCGACGTCTGAACAAGTTTTTTTGAAAAAATCCCTAAGCCGCGCGGTCACAATTTCAGCAAAAATCTGACGTTCTGCAATTCATTCAAAGATGGTGCCAAACTGTTGCAAACGATCCCCTGAAAGGTTTTTCGGTGAAAACAGGTGGATTTTTATCACCGGAAACAGATTTAGCCCTCGGCGTCTGAACAAGTTTTTTTGAAAAAATCCCTAAGCCGCGCGGTCACAATTTCAGCAAAAATCTGACGTTCTGCAATTCATTCAGAAATGGTGCTAAACTGTTGCAAACGATCCCCTGAAGGGTTTTTCGGTGGAAACAGGTGGGTTTTTATCATCGGAAACAGAATTAGCCCTCGACATCTGAACAACTTTTTTTGAAAAAATCCCTAAGCTGCACGGTCACAATTTCTTCAAAATTTCTGACGTTCTGCAATTCACTCAGAAATGGTGCCAAACGTTTGCAAACGATGCCTTGAAATGTTTTTCCTTGGAAACAGGTGGGTTTTTATCATCGGAAACAGAATTAGCCCTCGACGTCTGAACAACTTTTTTTGAAAAAATCCCTAAGCCGCGCGGTCTCAATTTCAACAAAATCTGACGTTCTGCAATTCATTCAAAGATGGTGCAAAACTGTTGCAAACGATCCCCTGAAGGGTTTTTCGGTGGAAACAGTTTGGTATTTATTATCGGAAACAAAGTTAGCCCTCGACGTCTGAACAACTTTTTTTGAAAAAATCCCTAAGGCGCGCGGTCACAATTTCTTCAAAATTTCTGACGTTCTGCAATTCACTCAGAAATGGTGCCAGACTGTTGCAAACGATCCCCTGAAGGGTTTATCGGTGGAAACAGGTGGGTTTTTATCATCGGAAACAGAATTAGCCCTCGACGTCTGAACAACTTTTTTTGAAAAAATCCCTAAGCCGCGCGGTCACAATTTCAGCAGAAATCTGACGTTCTGCAATTCATTCAAAGATGGTGCTAAACTGTTGCAAACGATCCCCTGAAGGGTTTTTCGGTGGAAACAGGTGGGTTTTTATCATCGGAAACAGAATTAGCCCTCGACGTCTGAACAACTTTTTTTGAAAAAATCCCTAAGCCGCGCGGTCACAATTTCTTCAAAATTTCTGACGTTCTGCAATTCACTCAGAAATGGTTCCAAACTGTTGCAAACGATCTCCTGAAAGGTTTTTCAGTGGAAACAGGTGGGTTTTTATCATCGGAAACAGAATTAGCCCTCGATGCCTGAACAGCTTTTTTTGAAAAAATCCCTAAGCCGCGCGGTCACAATTTCTTCAAAATTTCTGACGTTCTGCAATTCACTCAGAAATGGTGCCAGACTGTTGCAAACGATCCCCTGGAGGGTTTATCGGTGGAAACAGGTGGGTTTTTATCATCGGAAACAGAATTAGCCCTCGACGTCTGAAAAACTTTTTTTGAAAAAATCCCTAAGCCGCGCGGTCACAATTTCAGCAAAAATCTGACGTTCTGCAATTCATTCAAAGATGGTGCTAAACTGTTGCAAACGATCCCCTGAAGGGTTTTTCGGTGGAAACAGGTGGGTTTTTATCATCGGAAACAGAATTAGCCCTCGACGTCTGAACAACTTTTTTTGAAAAAATCCCTGAGCTGCGCGGTCACAATTTCTTCAAAATTTCTGACGTTCTGCAATTCACTCAGAAATGGTGCCAAACTGTTGCAAACGATCCCCTGAAAGGTTTTTCAGTGGAAACAGGTGGGTTTTTATCATCGGAAACAGAATTAGCCCTCGACGTCTGAACAAGTTTTATTGAAAAAATCCCTACGCAGCGCGGTCACAATTTCAGCAAAAATCTTACGTTCTGCAATTCATTCAAAGATGGTGCTAAACTGTTGCAAACGATCCTCTGAAGGCTTTTTCGGTGGAAACAGGTGGGTATTTATCATCGGAAACTGAAGTAGCCCTCGACCTCTGAACAACTTTTTTTGAAAATATCCCTAAACCGCGCGGTCACAATTTCTTCAAAATTTCTGACGTTCTGCAATTCACTCAGAAATGGTGCCAAACTGTTGCAAATGATCCCCTGAAAGGTTTTTCAGTGCAAACAGGTGGGTTTTTATCATCGGAAACAGAATTAGCCCTCGACGTCTGATCAACTTTTTTTGCAAAAATCCCTAAGCCGCGCGGTCACAATTTCTTCAAAAATTTGACGTTCTACAATTCATTCAAAGATGGTGCTAAACTGTTGCAAACGATCCCCTGAAGGGTTTTTCGGTGGAAATAGGTGGGTTTTTATCATCGGAAACAGAATTAGCCCTCGACGTCTGAACAACTTTTTTTGAAAAAATCCCTAAGCCGCGCGGTCACAATTTCTTCAAAATTTCTGACGTTCTGCAATTCACTCAGAAATGGTGCCAAACTGTTGCAAACGATCCCCTGAAAGGTTTTTCAGTGGGAAAAGGTGGGTTTTTATCATTGGAAACAGAATTAGCCCTCTACGTCTGAACAACTTTTTTTGGAAAAAATCCCTAAGGCGCGCGGTCACAATTTCAGCAAAAATCTGACGTTCTGCAATTCATTCAAAGATGGTGCTAAACTGTTGCAAACGATCCCCTGAAGGGTTTTTCGGTGGAAACAGGTGGGGTTTTATCATCGGAAACAGAATTAGCCCTCGACGTCTGAACAACTTTTTTTGAAAAAATCCCTAAGCTGCGCGGTCACAATTTCTTCAAAATTTCTGACATTCTGCAATTCACTCAGAAATGGTGCCAAACTGTTGCAAACGATCCCCTGAAAGGTTTTTCCTTGGAAACAGGTGGGTTTTTATCATCGGAAACAGAATTAGCCCTCGACGTCTGAACAAGTTTTTTTGAAAAAATCCCTAAGCCGCGCGGTCACAATTTCAGCAAAAATCTGACGTTCTGCAATTCATTCAAAGATGGTGCCAAACTGTTGCAAACGATCCCCTGAAAGGTTTTTCGGTGAAAACAGGTGGATTTTTATCACCGGAAACAGATTTAGCCCTCGGCGTCTGAACAAGTTTTTTTGAAAAAATCCCTAAGCCGCGCGGTCACAATTTCAGCAAAAATCTGACGTTCTGCAATTCATTCAGAAATGGTGCTAAACTGTTGCAAACGATCCCCTGAAGGGTTTTTCGGTGGAAACAGGTGGGTTTTTATCATCGGAAACAGAATTAGCCCTCGACATCTGAACAACTTTTTTTGAAAAAATCCCTAAGCTGCACGGTCACAATTTCTTCAAAATTTCTGACGTTCTGCAATTCACTCAGAAATGGTGCCAAACGTTTGCAAACGATGCCTTGAAATGTTTTTCCTTGGAAACAGGTGGGTTTTTATCATCGGAAACAGAATTAGCCCTCGACGTCTGAACAACTTTTTTTGAAAAAATCCCTAAGCCGCGCGGTCTCAATTTCAACAAAATCTGACGTTCTGCAATTCATTCAAAGATGGTGCAAAACTGTTGCAAACGATCCCCTGAAGGGTTTTTCGGTGGAAACAGTTTGGTATTTATTATCGGAAACAAAGTTAGCCCTCGACGTCTGAACAACTTTTTTTGAAAAAATCCCTAAGGCGCGCGGTCACAATTTCTTCAAAATTTCTGACGTTCTGCAATTCACTCAGAAATGGTGCCAGACTGTTGCAAACGATCCCCTGAAGGGTTTATCGGTGGAAACAGGTGGGTTTTTATCATCGGAAACAGAATTAGCCCTCGACGTCTGAACAACTTTTTTTGAAAAAATCCCTAAGCCGCGCGGTCACAATTTCAGCAGAAATCTGACGTTCTGCAATTCATTCAAAGATGGTGCTAAACTGTTGCAAACGATCCCCTGAAGGGTTTTTCGGTGGAAACAGGTGGGTTTTTATCATCGGAAACAGAATTAGCCCTCGACGTCTGAACAACTTTTTTTGAAAAAATCCCTAAGCCGCGCGGTCACAATTTCTTCAAAATTTCTGACGTTCTGCAATTCACTCAGAAATGGTTCCAAACTGTTGCAAACGATCTCCTGAAAGGTTTTTCAGTGGAAACAGGTGGGTTTTTATCATCGGAAACAGAATTAGCCCTCGATGCCTGAACAGCTTTTTTTGAAAAAATCCCTAAGCCGCGCGGTCACAATTTCTTCAAAATTTCTGACGTTCTGCAATTCACTCAGAAATGGTGCCAGACTGTTGCAAACGATCCCCTGGAGGGTTTATCGGTGGAAACAGGTGGGTTTTTATCATCGGAAACAGAATTAGCCCTCGACGTCTGAAAAACTTTTTTTGAAAAAATCCCTAAGCCGCGCGGTCACAATTTCAGCAAAAATCTGACGTTCTGCAATTCATTCAAAGATGGTGCTAAACTGTTGCAAACGATCCCCTGAAGGGTTTTTCGGTGGAAACAGGTGGGTTTTTATCATCGGAAACAGAATTAGCCCTCGACGTCTGAACAACTTTTTTTGAAAAAATCCCTGAGCTGCGCGGTCACAATTTCTTCAAAATTTCTGACGTTCTGCAATTCACTCAGAAATGGTGCCAAACTGTTGCAAACGATCCCCTGAAAGGTTTTTCAGTGGAAACAGGTGGGTTTTTATCATCGGAAACAGAATTAGCCCTCGACGTCTGAACAAGTTTTATTGAAAAAATCCCTACGCAGCGCGGTCACAATTTCAGCAAAAATCTTACGTTCTGCAATTCATTCAAAGATGGTGCTAAACTGTTGCAAACGATCCTCTGAAGGCTTTTTCGGTGGAAACAGGTGGGTATTTATCATCGGAAACTGAAGTAGCCCTCGACCTCTGAACAACTTTTTTTGAAAATATCCCTAAACCGCGCGGTCACAATTTCTTCAAAATTTCTGACGTTCTGCAATTCACTCAGAAATGGTGCCAAACTGTTGCAAATGATCCCCTGAAAGGTTTTTCAGTGCAAACAGGTGGGTTTTTATCATCGGAAACAGAATTAGCCCTCGACGTCTGATCAACTTTTTTTGCAAAAATCCCTAAGCCGCGCGGTCACTATTTCAGCAAAAATCTGACGTTCTGCAATTCATTCAAAGATGGTGCCAAACTGTTGCAAACGATCCCCTGAAAGGTTTTTCAGTGGAAACAGGTGGGTATTTATCATCGGAAACAGAATTACCCCCGATGTCTGAATAACCTTTTTTGAAAAAATCCCTAAGCCGCGCGGTCACAATTTCTCCAAAATTTCTGACGTACTGCAATTCACTCGGAAATGGTGCCAAGCTGTTGCAAACGATCTCCTGAAGGGTTTTTCAGTGGAAACAGGTGGGTTTTTATCATCGGAAACAGAATTAGCCCTCGGCGTCTGAACAAGTTTTCTTTGCAAAAATCCCTAAGCCGCGCGGTCACAATTTCAGCAAAAATCTGACGTTCTGCAATTCATTCAAAGATGGTGCCAAACTGTGGCAAACGATCCCCTGAAAGGTTTTTCGGTGGAAACAGGTGGATTTTTATCATCGGAAACAGAATTAGCCCTCAACGTCTGAACAACCTTTCTTTGCAAAAATCCCTAAGCCGCGCGGTCACAATTTCTTCAAAAATCTGACGTTCTGCAATTCATTCAAAGATGGTGTTAAACGTTGCAAACGATCCCCTGAAGGGTTCTCGGGGGAAACAGGTGGGTATTTATCATCGGAAACAGAATTAGCCCTCAACGTCTGACCACCTTTTTTTGGCAAAAATTCCTAAGCCGCGCGGTCACAATTTCTTCAAAAATTTGACGTTCTACAATTCATTCAAAGATGGTGCTAAACTGTTGCAAACGATCCCCTGAAGGGTTTTTCGGTGGAAATAGGTGGGTTTTTATCATCGGAAACAGAATTAGCCCTCGACGTCTGAACAACTTTTTTTGAAAAAATCCCTAAGCCGCGCGGTCACAATTTCTTCAAAATTTCTGACGTTCTGCAATTCACTCAGAAATGGTGCCAAACTGTTGCAAACGATCCCCTGAAAGGTTTTTCAGTGGGAAAAGGTGGGTTTTTATCATTGGAAACAGAATTAGCCCTCTACGTCTGAACAACTTTTTTTGGAAAAAATCCCTAAGGCGCGCGGTCACAATTTCAGCAAAAATCTGACGTTCTGCAATTCATTCAAAGATGGTGCTAAACTGTTGCAAACGATCCCCTGAAGGGTTTTTCGGTGGAAACAGGTGGGGTTTTATCATCGGAAACAGAATTAGCCCTCGACGTCTGAACAACTTTTTTTGAAAAAATCCCTAAGCTGCGCGGTCACAATTTCTTCAAAATTTCTGACATTCTGCAATTCACTCAGAAATGGTGCCAAACTGTTGCAAACGATCCCCTGAAAGGTTTTTCCTTGGAAACAGGTGGGTTTTTATCATCGGAAACAGAATTAGCCCTCGACGTCTGAACAAGTTTTTTTGAAAAAATCCCTAAGCCGCGCGGTCACAATTTCAGCAAAAATCTGACGTTCTGCAATTCATTCAAAGATGGTGCCAAACTGTTGCAAACGATCCCCTGAAAGGTTTTTCGGTGAAAACAGGTGGATTTTATCACCGGAAACAGATTTAGCCCTCGGCGTCTGAACAAGTTTTTTTGAAAAAATCCCTAAGCCGCGCGGTCACAATTTCAGCAAAAATCTGACGTTCTGCAATTCATTCAAAGATGGTGCCAAACTGTTGCAAACGATCCCCTGAAAGGTTTTTCGGTGGAAACAGGTGGATTTTTATCATCGGAAACAGAATTAGCCCTCAACGTCTGAACAACCTTTCTTTGCAAAAATCCCTAAGCCGCGCGGTCACAATTTCTTCAAAAATCTGACGTTCTGCAATTCATTCTAAGATGGTGTTAAACGTTGCAAACGATCCCCTGAAGGGTTTTCGGGGAAAACAGGTGGGTATTTATCATCGGAAACAGAATTAGCCCTCAACGTCTGACCACCTTTTTTTGGCAAAAATTCCTAAGCCGCGCGGTCACAATTTCTTCAAAAATTTGACGTTCTACAATTCACTCAAAGATGGTGCTAAACTGTTACAAACGATCCCCTGAAGGCTTTTTCGGTGGAAACAGGTGGGTATTTATCATCGGAAACAGAATTAGCCCTCGACGTCTGAACAACGTTTTTTGAAAAAATCCCTAAGCCGCGCGGTCACAATTTCTTCAAAATTTCTGACTTTCTGCAATTGACTCAGAAATGGTGCCAAACTGTTGCAAACGATCCCCTGAAAGGTTTTTCAGTGGAAACAGGTGGGTTTTTATCATTGGAAACAGAATTAGCCCTCGACGTCTGAACAGCTTTTTTTGAAAAAATCCCTAAGGCGCGCGGTCACAATTTCAGCAAAAATCTGACGTTCTGCAATTCATTCAAAGATGGTGGTAAACTGTTGCAAACGATCCCCTGAAGGGTTTTTCGGTGGAAACAAGTGGGTTTTTATCATCGGAAACAGAATTAACCCTCGACGTCTGAACAACTTTTTTTGAAAAAATCCCTAAGCTGCGCGGTCACAATTTCTTCAAAATTTCTGACATTCTGCAATTCACTCAGAAATGGTGCCAAACTGTTGCAAACGATCCCCTGAAAGGTTTTTCCTTGGAAACAGGTGGGTTTTTATCATCGGAAACAGAATTAGCCCTCGACGTCTGAACAAGTTTTTTTGAAAAAATCCCTAAGCCGCGCGGTCACAATTTCAGCAAAAATCTGACGTTCTGCAATTCATTCAAAGATGGTGCCAAACTGTTGCAAACGATCCCCTGAAGGCTTTTTCGGTGGAAACAGGTGGGTATTTATCATCGGAAACAGAATTAGCCCTCGACGTCTAAACAACTTTTATTGAAAAAATCCCTTAACCGCGCGGTCACAATTTCTTCAAAATTTCTGACGTTCTGCAATTCACTCAGAAATGGTGCCAAACTGTTGCAAACGATCCCCTGAAAGGTTTTTCAGTGGAAACAGGTGGGTTTTTTATCATCGGAAAGAAAATTAGCCCTCGACGTCTGAACAAGTTTTTTTGAAAAAATCCCTAAGCCGCGTGGTCACAATTTCTTCAAAAATCTGACGTTCTGCAATTCATTCAAAGATGGTGTTAAACTGTTGCAAACGATCCTCTGAAGGGTTTTTCGGTGGAAACAGGTGGGTATTTATCATCGGAAAGAGAATTAGCCCTCGACGTCTGAACAACCTTTCTTTGCAAAAATCCCTAAGCCGCGCGGTCACAATTTCAGAAAAAATCTGACGTTCTGCAATTCATTCAAAGATGGTGCTAAACTGTTGCAAACGATCCCCTGAAGGCTTTTTCGGTGGAAACAGGTGGGTATTTATCATCGGAAACAGAATTAGCCCTCGACGTCTGAACAACCTTTCTTTGCAAAAATCCCTAAGCCGCGCGGTGCCAATTTCTTCAAAAATCTGACGTTCTGCAATTCATTCAAAGATGGTGCTAAACTGTTGCAAACGATCCCCTGAAGGGTTTTTCGGTGGAAACAGGTGGGTTTTTATCATCGGAAACAGAATTAGCCCTCGACGTCTGAACAACTTTTTTTGAAAAAATCCCTAAACTGCGTGGTCACAATTTCTTCAAAATTTCTGACATTCTGCAATTCACTCAGAAATGGTGCCAAACTGTTGCAAACGATCCCCTGAAAGGTTTTTCAGTGGAAACAGGTGGGTTTTTATCACCGGATACAGAATTAGCCCTCGGCGTCTGAACAAGTTTTTTTGAAAAAATCCCTAAGCCGCGTGGTCACAATTTCAGCAAAAATCTGACGTTCTGCAATTCATTCAGAAATGGTGCTAAACTGTTGCAAACGATCCCCTGAAGGGTTTTTCGGTGGAAACAGGTGGGTTTTTATCATCGGAAACAGAATTAGCCCTCAACGTCTGAACAACCTTTCTTTGCAAAAATCCCTAAGCCGCGCGGTCACAATTTCTTCAAAAATCTGACGTTCTGCAATTCATTCAAAGATGGTGTTAAACGTTGCAAACGATCCCCTGAAGGGTTTTCGGGGAAAACAGGTGGGTATTTATCATCGGAAACAGAATTAGCCCTCAACGTCTGACCACCTTTTTTTGGCAAAAATTCCTAAGCCGCGCGGTCACAATTTCTTCAAAAATTTGACGTTCTACAATTCACTCAAAGATGGTGCTAAACTGTTACAAACGATCCCCTGAAGGCTTTTTCGGTGGAAACAGGTGGGTATTTATCATCGGAAACAGAATTAGCCCTCGACGTCTAAACAACTTTTATTGAAAAAATCCCTAAGCCGCGCGGTCACAATTTCTTCAAAATTTCTGACGTTCTGCAATTCACTCAGAAATGGTGCCAAACTGTTGCAAACGATCCCCTGAAAGGTTTTTCAGTGGAAACAGGTGGGTTTTTTATCATCGGAAACAAAATTAGCCCTCGACGTCTGAACAAGTTTTTTTGAAAAAATCCCTAAGCCGCGCGGTCACAATTTCTTCAAAAATCTGACGTTCTGCAATTCATTCAAAGATGGTGTTAAACTGTTGCAAACGATCCTCTGAAGGGTTTTTCGGTGGAAACAGGTGGGTATTTATCATCGGAAAGAGAATTAGCCCTCGACGTCTGAACAACCTTTCTTTGCAAAAATCCCTAAGCCGCGCGGTCACAATTTCAGCAAAAATCTGACGTTCTGTAATTCATTCAAAGATGTTGCTAAACTGTTGCAAACGATCCCCTGAAGGCTTTTTCGGTGGAAACAGGTGGGTATTTATCATCGGAAACAGAATTAGCCCTCGACGTCTGAACAACTTTTTTTGAAAAAATCCCTAAGCAGCGCGGTCACAATTTCTTCAAAATTTCTGACGTTCTGCAATTCACTCAGAAATGGTGCCAAACTGTTGCAAACGATCCCCTGAAAGGTTTTTCAGTGGAAACATTTAGGTTTTTATCATTGGAAACAGAATTAGCCCTCGACGTCTGAACAACTTTTTTTGAAGAAATCCCTAAGCCGCGCGGTCACAATTTCTTCAAAATTTCTGACGTTCTGCAATTCAATCAGAAATGGTCGCAAGCTTTTCCAAACGATCCCTTGAAAGGATTTTCCTTGGAAACAGATGGGTTTTTATCATCGGAAACAGAATTAGCCCTCGACGTCTGAACAACCTTTTTTGAAAAAATCCCTAAGCCGCGCGGTCACAATTTCAGCAAAATCTGACGTTCTGCAATTCATTCAAAGATGGTGCCAAACTGTTGCAAACGATCCCCTGAAAGGTTTTTCGGTGGAAACAGGTGGATTTTTATCATCGGAAACAGAATTAGCCCTCAACGTCTGAACAACCTTTCTTTGCAAAAATCCCTAAGCCGCGCGGTCACAATTTCTTCAAAAATCTGACGTTCTGCAATTCATTCAAAGATGGTGTTAAACGTTGCAAACGATCCCCTGAAGGGTTTTCGGGGAAAACAGGTGGGTATTTATCATCGGAAACAGAATTAGCCCTCAACGTCTGACCACCTTTTTTTGGCAAAAATTCCTAAGCCGCGCGGTCACAATTTCTTCAAAAATTTGACGTTCTACAATTCACTCAAAGATGGTGCTAAACTGTTACAAACGATCCCCTGAAGGCTTTTTCGGTGTAAACAGGTGGGTATTTATCATCGGAAACAGAATTAGCCCTCTACGTCTGAACAACGTTTTTTGAAAAAATCCCTAAGCCGCGCGGTCACAATTTCTTCAAAATTTCTGACGTTCTGCAATTCACTCAGAAATGGTGCCAAACTGTTGCAAACGATCCCCTGAAAGGTTTTTCAGTGGAAACAGGTGGGTTTTTATCATTGGAAACAGAATTAGCCCTCGACGTCTGAACAGCTTTTTTTGAAAAAATCCCTAAGGCGCGCGGTCACAATTTCAGCAAAAATCTGACGTTCTGCAATTCATTCAAAGATGGTGCTAAACTGTTGCAAACGATCCCCTGAAGGGTTTTTCGGTGGAAACAAGTGGGTTTTTATCATCGGAAACAGAATTAACCCTCGACGTCTGAACAACTTTTTTTGAAAAAATACCTAAGCTGCGCGGTCACAATTTCTTCAAAATTTCTGACATTCTGCAATTCATTCAAAGATGGTGTTAAACGTTGCAAACGATCCCCTGAAGGGTTCTCGGGGGAAACAGGTGGGTATTTATCATCGGAAACAGAATTAACCCTCACCGTCTGACCACCTTTTTTTGGCAAAAATTCCTAAGCCGCGCGGTCACAATTTCTTCAAAAATTTGACGTTCTACAATTCACTCAAAGATGGTGCTAAACTGTTACAAACGATCCCCTGAAGGCTTTTTCGGTGGAAACAGGTGGGTATTTATCATCGGAAACAGAATTAGCCCTCAACGTCTGACCACCTTTTTTTGGCAAAAATTCCTAAGCCGCGCGGTCACAATTTCTTCAAAAATTTGACGTTCTACAATTCACTCAAAGATGGTGCTAAACTGTTACAAACGATCCCCTGAAGGCTTTTTCGGTGGAAACAGGTGGGTATTTATCATCGGAAACAGAATTAGCCCTCGACGTCTGAACAACGTTTTTTGAAAAAATCCCTAAGCCGCGCGGTCACAATTTCTTCAAAATTTCTGACTTTCTGCAATTGACTCAGAAATGGTGCCAAACTGTTGCAAACGATCCCCTGAAAGGTTTTTCAGTGGAAACAGGTGGGTTTTTATCATTGGAAACAGAATTAGCCCTCGACGTCTGAACAGCTTTTTTTGAAAAAATCCCTAAGGCGCGCGGTCACAATTTCAGCAAAAATCTGACGTTCTGCAATTCATTCAAAGATGGTGGTAAACTGTTGCAAACGATCCCCTGAAGGGTTTTTCGGTGGAAACAAGTGGGTTTTTATCATCGGAAACAGAATTAACCCTCGACGTCTGAACAACTTTTTTTGAAAAAATCCCTAAGCTGCGCGGTCACAATTTCTTCAAAATTTCTGACATTCTGCAATTCACTCAGAAATGGTGCCAAACTGTTGCAAACGATCCCCTGAAAGGTTTTTCAGTGGAAACAGGTGGGTTTTTATCATCGGAAACAGAATTAGCCCTCAACGTCTGAACATGTTTTTTTGAAAAAATCCCTAAGCCGCGTGGTCACAATTTCAGCAAAAATCTGACGTTCTGCAATTCATTCAAAGATGGTGCCAAACTGTTGCAAACGATCCCCTGAAAGGTTTTTCGGTGGAAACAGGTGGATTTTTATCATCGGAAACAGAATTAGCCCTCAACGTCTGAACAACCTTTCTTTGCAAAAATCCCTAAGCCGCGCGGTCACAATTTCTTCAAAAATCTGACGTTCTGCAATTCATTCAAAGATGGTGTTAAACGTTGCAAACGATCTCCTGACGGGTTCTCGGGGGAAACAGGTGGGTATTTATCATCGGAAACAGAATTAACCCTCAACGTCTGACCACCTTTTTTTGGCAAAAATTCCTAAGCCGCGCGGTCACAATTTCTTCAAAAATTTGACGTTCTACAATTCACTCAAAGATGGTGCTAAACTGTTACAAACGATCCCCTGAAGGCTTTTTCGGTGGAAACAGGTGGGTATTTATCATCGGAAACAGAATTAGCCCTCGACGTCTAAACAACTTTTATTGAAAAAATCCCTTAACCGCGCGGTCACAATTTCTTCAAAATTTCTGACGTTCTGCAATTCACTCAGAAATGGTGCCAAACTGTTGCAAATGATCCCCTGAAAGGTTTTTCAGTGGAAACAGGTGGGTTTTTTATCATCGGAAAGAAAATTAGCCCTCGACGTCTGAACAAGTTTTTTTGAAAAAATCCCTAAGCCGCGTGGTCACAATTTCTTCAAAAATCTGACGTTCTGCAATTCATTCAAAGATGGTGTTAAACTGTTGCAAACGATCCTCTGAAGGGTTTTTCGGTGGAAACAGGTGGGTATTTATCATCGGAAAGAGAATTAGCCCTCGACGTCTGAACAACCTTTCTTTGCAAAAATCCCTAAGCCGCGCGGTCACAATTTCAGAAAAAATCTGACGTTCTGCAATTCATTCAAAGATGGTGCTAAACTGTTGCAAACGATCCCCTGAAGGCTTTTTCGGTGGAAACAGGTGGGTATTTATCATCGGAAACAGAATTAGCCCTCGACGTCTGAACAACCTTTCTTTGCAAAAATCCCTAAGCCGCGCGGTGCCAATTTCTTCAAAAATCTGACGTTCTGCAATTCACTCAAAGATGGTGCTAAACTGTTGCAAACGATCCCCTGAAGGGTTTTTCGGTGGAAACAGGTGGGTTTTTATCATCGGAAACAGAATTAGCCCTCGACGTCTGAACAACTTTTTTTGAAAAAATCCCTAAACTGCGTGGTCACAATTTCTTCAAAATTTCTGACATTCTGCAATTCACTCAGAAATGGTGCCAAACTGTTGCAAACGATCCCCTGAAAGGTTTTTCAGTGGAAACAGGTGGGTTTTTATCACCGGATACAGAATTAGCCCTCGGCGTCTGAACAAGTTTTTTTGAAAAAATCCCTAAGCCGCGTGGTCACAATTTCAGCAAAAATCTGACGTTCTGCAATTCATTCAGAAATGGTGCTAAACTGTTGCAAACGATCCCCTGAAGGGTTTTTCGGTGGAAACAGGTGGGTTTTTATCATCGGAAACAGAATTAGCCCTCAACGTCTGAACAACCTTTCTTTGCAAAAATCCCTAAGCCGCGCGGTCACAATTTCTTCAAAAATCTGACGTTCTGCAATTCATTCAAAGATGGTGTTAAACGTTGCAAACGATCCCCTGAAGGGTTTTCGGGGAAAACAGGTGGGTATTTATCATCGGAAACAGAATTAGCCCTCAACGTCTGACCACCTTTTTTTGGCAAAAATTCCTAAGCCGCGCGGTCACAATTTCTTCAAAAATTTGACGTTCTACAATTCACTCAAAGATGGTGCTAAACTGTTACAAACGATCCCCTGAAGGCTTTTTCGGTGTAAACAGGTGGGTATTTATCATCGGAAACAGAATTAGCCCTCTACATCTGAACAACGTTTTTTGAAAAAATCCCTAAGCCGCGCGGTCACAATTTCTTCAAAATTTCTGACGTTCTGCAATTCAATCAGAAATGGTGCCAAACTGTTGCAAACGATCCCCTGAAAGGTTTTTCAGTGGAAACAGGTGGGCTTTTATCATTGGAAACAGAATTAGCCCTCGACGTCTGAACAGCTTTTTTTGAAAAAATCCCTAAGCCGCGCGGTCACAATTTCAGCAAAAATCTGACGTTCTGCAATTCATTCAAAGATGGTGCCAAACTGTTGCAAACGATCCCCTGAAAGGTTTTTCGGTGGAAACAGGTGGATTTTTATCATCGGAAACAGAATTAGCCCTCAACGTCTGAACAACCTTTCTTTGCAAAAATCCCTAAGCCGCGCGGTCACAATTTCTTCAAAAATCTGACGTTCTGCAATTCATTCAAAGATGGTGTTAAACGTTGCAAACGATCCCCTGAAGGGTTTTCGGGGAAAACAGGTGGGTATTTATCATCGGAAACAGAATTAGCCCTCAACGTCTGACCACCTTTTTTTGGCAAAAATTCCTAAGCCGCGCGGTCACAATTTCTTCAAAAATTTGACGTTCTACAATTCACTCAAAGATGGTGCTAAACTGTTACAAACGATCCCCTGAAGGCTTTTTTGGTGTAAACAGGTGGGTATTTATCATCGGAAACAGAATTAGCCCTCTACGTCTGAACAACGTTTTTTGAAAAAATCCCTAAGCCGCGCGGTCACAATTTCTTCAAAATTTCTGACGTTCTGCAATTCACTCAGAAATGGTGCCAAACTGTTGCAAACGATCCCCTGAAAGGTTTTTCAGTGGAAACAGGTGGGTTTTTATCATTGGAAACAGAATTAGCCCTCGACGTCTGAACAGCTTTTTTTGAAAAAATCCCTAAGGCGCGCGGTCACAATTTCAGCAAAAATCTGACGTTCTGCAATTCATTCAAAGATGGTGCTAAACTGTTGCAAACGATCCCCTGAAGGGTTTTTCGGTGGAAACAAGTGGGTTTTTATCATCGGAAACAGAATTAACCCTCGACGTCTGAACAACTTTTTTTGAAAAAATCCCTAAGCTGCGCGGTCACAATTTCTTCAAAATTTCTGACATTCTGCAATTCATTCAAAGATGGTGTTAAACGTTGCAAACGATCCCCTGAAGGGTTCTCGGGGGAAACAGGTGGGTATTTATCATCGGAAACAGAATTAACCCTCACCGTCTGACCACCTTTTTTTGGCAAAAATTCCTAAGCCGCGCGGTCACAATTTCTTCAAAAATTTGACGTTCTACAATTCACTCAAAGATGGTGCTAAACTGTTACAAACGATCCCCTGAAGGCTTTTTCGGTGGAAACAGGTGGGTATTTATCATCGGAAACAGAATTAGCCCTCGACGTCTAAACAACTTTTATTGAAAAAATCCCTTAACCGCGCGGTCACAATTTCTTCAAAATTTCTGACGTTCTGCAATTCACTCAGAAATGGTGCCAAACTGTTGCAAACGATCCCCTGAAAGGTTTTTCAGTGGAAACAGGTGGGTTTTTTATCATCGGAAACAAAATTAGCCCTCGACGTCTGAACAAGTTTTTTTGAAAAAATCCCTAAGCCGCGCGGTCACAATTTCTTCAAAAATCTGACGTTCTGCAATTCATTCAAAGATGGTGTTAAACTGTTGCAAACGATCCTCTGAAGGGTTTTTCGGTGGAAACAGGTGGGTATTTATCATCGGAAAGAGAATTAGCCCTCGACGTCTGAACAACCTTTCTTTGCAAAAATCCCTAAGCCGCGCGGTCACAATTTCAGCAAAAATCTGACGTTCTGTAATTCATTCAAAGATGTTGCTAAACTGTTGCAAACGATCCCCTGAAGGCTTTTTCGGTGGAAACAGGTGGGTATTTATCATCGGAAACAGAATTAGCCCTCGACGTCTGAACAACTTTTTTTGAAAAAATCCCTAAGCAGCGCGGTCACAATTTCTTCAAAATTTCTGACGTTCTGCAATTCACTCAGAAATGGTGCCAAACTGTTGCAAACGATCCCCTGAAAGGTTTTTCAGTGGAAACATTTAGGTTTTTATCATTGGAAACAGAATTAGCCCTCGACGTCTGAACAACTTTTTTTGAAGAAATCCCTAAGCCGCGCGGTCACAATTTCTTCAAAATTTCTGACGTTCTGCAATTCAATCAGAAATGGTCGCAAGCTTTTCCAAACGATCCCTTGAAAGGATTTTCCTTGGAAACAGATGGGTTTTTATCATCGGAAACAGAATTAGCCCTCGACGTCTGAACAACCTTTTTTGAAAAAATCCCTAAGCCGCGCGGTCACAATTTCAGCAAAATCTGACGTTCTGCAATTCATTCAAAGATGGTGCCAAACTGTTGCAAACGATCCCCTGAAAGGTTTTTCGGTGGAAACAGGTGGATTTTTATCATCGGAAACAGAATTAGCCCTCAACGTCTGAACAACCTTTCTTTGCAAAAATCCCTAAGCCGCGCGGTCACAATTTCTTCAAAAATCTGACGTTCTGCAATTCATTCAAAGATGGTGTTAAACGTTGCAAACGATCCCCTGAAGGGTTTTCGGGGAAAACAGGTGGGTATTTATCATCGGAAACAGAATTAGCCCTCAACGTCTGACCACCTTTTTTTGGCAAAAATTCCTAAGCCGCACGGTCACAATTTCTTCAAAAATTTGACGTTCTACAATTCACTCAAAGATGGTGCTAAACTGTTACAAACGATCCCCTGAAGGCTTTTTCGGTGTAAACAGGTGGGTATTTATCATCGGAAACAGAATTAGCCCTCTACGTCTGAACAACGTTTTTTGAAAAAATCCCTAAGCCGCGCGGTCACAATTTCTTCAAAATTTCTGACGTTCTGCAATTCACTCAGAAATGGTGCCAAACTGTTGCAAACGATCCCCTGAAAGGTTTTTCAGTGGAAACAGGTGGGTTTTTATCATTGGAAACAGAATTAGCCCTCGACGTCTGAACAGCTTTTTTTGAAAAAATCCCTAAGGCGCGCGGTCACAATTTCAGCAAAAATCTGACGTTCTGCAATTCATTCAAAGATGGTGCTAAACTGTTGCAAACGATCCCCTGAAGGGTTTTTCGGTGGAAACAAGTGGGTTTTTATCATCGGAAACAGAATTAACCCTCGACGTCTGAACAACTTTTTTTGAAAAAATCCCTAAGCTGCGCGGTCACAATTTCTTCAAAATTTCTGACATTCTGCAATTCATTCAAAGATGGTGTTAAACGTTGCAAACGATCCCCTGAAGGGTTCTCGGGGGAAACAGGTGGGTATTTATCATCGGAAAAAGAATTAACCCTCACCGTCTGACCACCTTTTTTTGGCAAAAATTCCTAAGCCGCGCGGTCACAATTTCTTCAAAAATTTGACGTTCTACAATTCACTCAAAGATGGTGCTAAACTGTTACAAACGATCCCCTGAAGGCTTTTTCGGTGGAAACAGGTGGGTATTTATCATCGGAAACAGAATTAGCCCTCGACGTCTAAACAACTTTTATTGAAAAAATCCCTAAGCCGCGCGGTCACAATTTCTTCAAAATTTCTGACGTTCTGCAATTCACTCAGAAATGGTGCCAAACTGTTGCAAACGATCCCCTGAAAGGTTTTTCAGTGGAAACAGGTGGGTTTTTTATCATCGGAAACAAAATTAGCCCTCGACGTCTGAACAAGTTTTTTTGAAAAAATCCCTAAGCCGCGCGGTCACAATTTCTTCAAAAATCTGACGTTCTGCAATTCATTCAAAGATGGTGTTAAACTGTTGCAAACGATCCTCTGAAGGGTTTTTCGGTGGAAACAGGTGGGTATTTATCATCGGAAAGAGAATTAGCCCTCGACGTCTGAACAACCTTTCTTTGCAAAAATCCCTAAGCCGCGCGGTCACAATTTCAGCAAAAATCTGACGTTCTGTAATTCATTCAAAGATGTTGCTAAACTGTTGCAAATGATCCCCTGAAGGCTTTTTCGGTGGAAACAGGTGGGTATTTATCATCGGAAACAGAATTAGCCCTCGACGTCTGAACAACTTTTTTTGAAAAAATCCCTAAGCAGCGCGGTCACAATTTCTTCAAAATTTCTGACGTTCTGCAATTCACTCAGAAATGGTGCCAAACTGTTGCAAACGATCCCCTGAAAGGTTTTTCAGTGGAAACATTTAGGTTTTTATCATTGGAAACAGAATTAGCCCTCGACGTCTGAACAACTTTTTTTGAAGAAATCCCTAAGCCGCGCGGTCACAATTTCTTCAAAATTTCTGACGTTCTGCAATTCAATCAGAAATGGTCGCAAGCTTTTCCAAACGATCCCTTGAAAGGATTTTCCTTGGAAACAGGTGGGTTTTTATCATCGGAAACAGAATTAGCCCTCGACGTCTGAACAACCTTTTTTGAAAAAATCCCTAAGCCGCGCGGTCACAATTTCAGCAAAATCTGACGTTCTGCAATTCATTCAAAGATGGTGCCAAACTGTTGCAACCGATCCCCTGAAAGGTTTTTCGGTGGAAACAGGTGGATTTTTATCATCGGAAACAGAATTAGCCCTCAACGTCTGAACAACCTTTCTTTGCAAAAATCCCTAAGCCGCGCGGTCACAATTTCTTCAAAAATCTGACGTTCTGCAATTCATTCAAAGATGGTGTTAAACGTTGCAAACGATCCCCTGAAGGGTTTTCGGGGAAAACAGGTGGGTATTTATCATCGGAAACAGAATTAGCCCTCAACGTCTGACCACCTTTTTTTTGGCAAAAATTCCTAAGCCGCACGGTCACAATTTCTTCAAAAATTTGACGTTCTACAATTCACTCAAAGATGGTGCTAAACTGTTACAAACGATCCCCTGAAGGCTTTTTCGGTGTAAACAGGTGGGTATTTATCATCGGAAACAGAATTAGCCCTCTACGTCTGAACAACGTTTTTTGAAAAAATCCCTAAGCCGCGCGGTCACAATTTCTTCAAAATTTCTGACGTTCTGCAATTCACTCAGAAATGGTGCCAAACTGTTGCAAACGATCCCCTGAAAGGTTTTTCAGTGGAAACAGGTGGGTTTTTATCATTGGAAACAGAATTAGCCCTCGACGTCTGAACAGCTTTTTTTGAAAAAATCCCTAAGGCGCGCGGTCACAATTTCAGCAAAAATCTGACGTTCTGCAATTCATTCAAAGATGGTGCTAAACTGTTGCAAACGATCCCCTGAAGGGTTTTTCGGTGGAAACAAGTGGGTTTTTATCATCGGAAACAGAATTAACCCTCGACGTCTGAACAACTTTTTTTGAAAAAATCCCTAAGCTGCGCGGTCACAATTTCTTCAAAATTTCTGACATTCTGCAATTCATTCAAAGATGGTGTTAAACGTTGCAAACGATCCCCTGAAGGGTTCTCGGGGGAAACAGGTGGGTATTTATCATCGGAAAAAGAATTAACCCTCACCGTCTGACCACCTTTTTTTGGCAAAAATTCCTAAGCCGCGCGGTCACAATTTCTTCAAAAATTTGACGTTCTACAATTCACTCAAAGATGGTGCTAAACTGTTACAAACGATCCCCTGAAGGCTTTTTCGGTGGAAACAGGTGGGTATTTATCATCGGAAACAGAATTAGCCCTCGACGTCTAAACAACTTTTATTGAAAAAATCCCTAAGCCGCGCGGTCACAATTTCTTCAAAATTTCTGACGTTCTGCAATTCACTCAGAAATGGTGCCAAACTGTTGCAAACGATCCCCTGAAAGGTTTTTCAGTGGAAACAGGTGGGTTTTTTATCATCGGAAACAAAATTAGCCCTCGACGTCTGAACAAGTTTTTTTGAAAAAATCCCTAAGCCGCGCGGTCACAATTTCTTCAAAAATCTGACGTTCTGCAATTCATTCAAAGATGGTGTTAAACTGTTGCAAACGATCCTCTGAAGGGTTTTTCGGTGGAAACAGGTGGGTATTTATCATCGGAAAGAGAATTAGCCCTCGACGTCTGAACAACCTTTCTTTGCAAAAATCCCTAAGCCGCGCGGTCACAATTTCAGCAAAAATCTGACGTTCTGTAATTCATTCAAAGATGTTGCTAAACT
Organism: Podarcis melisellensis; assembly: GCF_964234715.1. Taxonomy (NCBI): domain Eukaryota; kingdom Metazoa; phylum Chordata; class Lepidosauria; order Squamata; family Lacertidae; genus Podarcis; species Podarcis melisellensis. The sequence goes on along the minus strand of NC_138538.1, from coordinate 91,033,659 downwards.
GTTGCAAATGATCCCCTGAAGGCTTTTTCGGTGGAAACAGGTGGGTATTTATCATCGGAAACAGAATTAGCCCTCGACGTCTGAACAACTTTTTTTGAAAAAATCCCTAAGCAGCGCGGTCACAATTTCTTCAAAATTTCTGACGTTCTGCAATTCACTCAGAAATGGTGCCAAACTGTTGTAAACGATCCCCTGAAAGGTTTTTCAGTGGAAACATTTAGGTTTTTATCATTGGAAACAGAATTAGCCCTCGACGTCTGAACAACTTTTTTTGAAGAAATCCCTAAGCCGCGCGGTCACAATTTCTTCAAAATTTCTGACGTTCTGCAATTCAATCAGAAATGGTCGCAAGCTTTTCCAAACGATCCCTTGAAAGGATTTTCCTTGGAAACAGGTGGGTTTTTATCATCGGAAACAGAATTAGCCCTCGACGTCTGAACAACCTTTTTTGAAAAAATCCCTAAGCCGCGCGGTCACAATTTCAGCAAAATCTGACGTTCTGCAATTCATTCAAAGATGGTGCTAAACTGTTGCAAACGATCCCCTGAAGGGTTTTTCGATGGAAACAGGTGGGTATTTATCATCGGAAACAGAATTAGCCCTCGACGTCTGAACAACTTTTTTCGAAAAAATCCCTAAGCCGCGCGGTCACATTTTTTGCAAAAATCTGACGTTCTGCAATTCATTCAAAGATGGTGCTAAACTGTTGCAAACGATCCTCTGAAGGGTTTTTCAGTGGAAACAGGTGGGTATTTATCATCGGAAACAGAATTAGCCCTCGACGTCTGAGCAACTTTTTTTGGAGAAAATCCCTAAGCCGCGCGGTCACAATTTCAGCAAAATTTCTGACGTTCTGCAATTCACTCAAAAATTGTGCCAAACTGTTGCAAACGATTCCCTGAACGGTTTTTCGGTGGAAACAGGTGGGTTTATATCATCGGAAACAGAATTAGCCCTCAACGTCTGAACAACTTTTTTTTGAAAAAATCCCTAGGCCGCGCGGTCACAATTTCAGCAAAAACCTGATGTTCTGCAGTTCATTCAAAAATGGTGCTGAATTGTGGAAAACGCGCCCTTGAAAGGTTTTTCGGTGGAAACAGGTGGTTTTTTATCATCGGAAGCAGAATTAGCCCTCAACGTCTGAACACCTTTTTTTAAAAAAATCCCTAAGCCGCGCGGTCACATTTTCTGCAAAAATCTGACGTTCTGCAATTCATTCAAAGATGGTGCTGAACTATTTCAAAGGATCCCCTGAAAGGTTTTTCAGTGTAAACAGGTGGATTTTTATCATCGGAAACAGAATTAGCCCTCAACGTCTGAATAACTTTTTTTGAAAAAATCCCTAAGCCGCGCGGTCACAATTTCTTCAAAATTTCTGACGTTCTACAATTCACTCAGAAATGGTGCCAAATTGTTGCAAACGCTCCCATGAAAGGTTTCTCAGTGGAAACAGGTGGGTTTTTATCATTGGACACAGAATTAGCCCTTGACGTCTGAACAACTTTTTTTGAAAAAATCCCTAAGCCGCGCGGTCACAATTTCAGCAAAAATCTGACGTTCTGCAATTCACTCAAAAATGGTGCTGAACTGTGCCAAACGCTCCCTTGAAAGGTTTTTCGGTGGAAACAGGTGGGATTTTATCACCGGTAACAGAATTAGCCCTCGACGTCTGAACAACTTTTTTTGGAAAAAATCCCTAAGCCGCGCGGTCACAATTTCTTCAAAATTTCTGACGTTCTGCAATTCAATCAGAAATGGTCGCAAGCTTTTCCAAACGATCCCTTGAAAGGATTTTCCTTGGAAACAGGTGGGTTTTTATCATCGGAAACAGAATTAGCCCTTGACGTCTGAGCAACTTTTTTTTGAAAAAATCCCTAAGCCGCGCGGTCACAATTTCAGCAAAATTTCTGACGTTCTGTTATTCACTCAAAAATTGTGCCAAACTGTTGCAAACGATTCTCTGAACGGTTTTTCGGTGGAAACAGGTGGGTTTTTATCATCGGAAACAGAATTAGCCCTTGACGTCTGAGCAACTTTTTTTTGAAAAAATCCCTAAGCCGCGCGGTCACAATTTCAGCAAAAACCTGATGTTCTGCAGTTCATTCAAAAATGGTGCTGAACTGTGGCAAACGCTCCCTTGAAAGGTTTTTCGGTGGAAACAGGTGGGATTTTTTCATCGGAAACAGAATTAGCCCTTGACGTCTGAGCAAATTTTTTTTGAAAAAATCCCTAAGCCGCGCGGTCACAATTTCAGCAAAAATCTGACGTTCTGCAATTCATTGAAAAATGGTGCTGAACTGTTGCAAACGCTCCCCTGAAAGGTTTTTCGGTGGAAACAGGTGGGTTTTTATCATCGGAAACAGAATTAGCCCTCGATGTCTGAACAACTTTTTTTGAAAAAATCCCTAAGCCGCGCGGTCACATTTTCTTCAAAATTTCTGACGTTCTGCAATTCACTCAAAAAAGGTGCCAAACTGTTGCAAATGATCCCCTGAAAGGTTTTTCGGTGGAAACAGGTGGGTTTTTATCATCGGAAAAGAATTAGCCCTCAACGTCTGAACAACTTTTTAAAAAAATCCCTAAGCCGCGCAGTCACAATTTCTTCAAAAATCTGACTTTCTGCAATTCACTCAAAAATGGTGCTGAACTGTTGCAAACGCTCCCCTGAAAGGTTTTTCGGTGGAAACAGGTGAGTTTTTATCATCGGAAACAGAATTAGCCCTCAACGTCTGAACAACTTTTTTTTGAAAAAATCCCTAAGCCGTGCAGTCACATTTTCTTCAAAATTTCTGACGTTCTGCAATCCACTCAAAAATGTTGCCAAACGGTTGCAAATAATCCCCTGAAAGGTTTTTCGGTGGAAAAAGGTGGGTTTTTATCATCGGAAATAGAATTAGCCCTCAACGTCTGAACAACTTTTTTTAAAAAAAATCCCAAAGCCGCGCAGTCACAATTTCTTCAAAAATCTGACTTTCTGCAATTCACTCACAATGACCGCTCCCCGCTTAAAACGGGGGGCACCCTTTGCGTGGACGCGTGCAGCCCCTAGACCTGGAGCGGCTCCAACAGCATAGGCTAGGCTATGCCATCCCTCAGGTGGGATACCTGGAGGTCTCCGCCTACCTCAGTCAGTTGTCCAATCCCACCTGGGGGAAAGGGTTGCCAAGGAGACCAGGCCAGGTGGGGGAGGGATTACCTGCCCACACAAAGGAGGGAGGATTTTACCTGGGAATTCTCACTTGGCTCCAGAGCTTCTCCCACCCTACCCACCCTCAGTCAATGTCTTATGTTGCAGGTTAATTTTCCTCACATGTTTTGCAAGTTAATTTTCTTCACAGGTATGCGGGCGCTGCTACGTTAAGGTCGCTGTTAAAGGGCCGGAAAGGAATTTCCCTGCATTGGCAGGTTTCGCCTTTCCCGTAGCAAAACGTCACAACTTTGGCAGTATCAGGCCTTGGGCGGAATCCTTTTGTCCATCTTCCTCTTTGCGGCGGCGATACCAGGGTTCCCCGTTAAAGGGGTTTCTGAAGGGAGGCTTTGACCGTACGCCGGAAGGTCGTCATTGCTCTCCCCTGCGGCGGCGGCGTTACGGGGGCGGCTATCTCTGCTTGAACATATGTTCTCCAGAGCCGGCCCATCCCCCACACACACACTGGATAACCCTGATGCTCCCTAGGTCCCCGGCTGGGGACTGGGGAGGGAGAACGCCCAATGCCTGAGCCAAGGTCTACCCACATTTGAAATTTAATAAAGTTGTGGCCAATTTAATCCCATAGCACGTTGTCTTGAGTCGTTATTCCACATGACGGGGGGACCGCGCAGGATCTGGGGACTCCGCCTGTCCACGCAAATGGTGCTGAACTGTTGCAAACGATCCCCTGAAAGGTTTTTCGGTGGAAGCATATTCGTTTTTATCATCGGAAACAGAATTAGCCCTCAACGTCTGAAATACTTTTTTTGGCAAAAATGCCTAAGCTGCGCGGTCACAATTTCTTCACAATTTCTGACGTTCTGCAATTCACTCAAAAATGGTGCCAAACTGTTGGAAACGATCCCCTGAAAGGTTTTTCGATGGAAAAAGGTGGGTTTTTATCATCGGAAAAAGAATTAGCCCTTGACGTCTGCGCAACTTTTTTTTTGAAAAAATCCCTAAGCAGCGCGGTCACAATTTCAGCAAAAACCTGATGTTCTGCAGTTCATTCAAAAATGGTGCTGAAATGTGACAAACGCTCCCTTGAAAGGTTTTTCGGTGGAAAAAGGTGTGTTTTTTTCATCGGAAACAGAATTAGCCCTTGACATCTGAACAACTTTTTTTGGAAAAAATCCCTAACCCGCGCGGTCACAATTTCTTCAAAAGTTCTGACATTCTGCAATTCAGTCAAATATGGTGCCAAACTGTTGCAAACCATCCCCTGAAAGGTTTTTCGGTGGAAACAGGTGGGTTTTTATCATCGGAAACAGAATTAGCCCTCAACGTCTGAACAACTTTTTTTTGCAAAAATCCCTAAGCCGTGCGGTCACAATTTCAGCAAAAATCTGACGTTCTGCAATTCACTCAAAAATGGTGCCAAACTGTTGCAAACGATCCCCTGAAAGGTTTTTCAGTGGAAACAGTTGCGTTTTATCATCGGAAACAGAATCAGCCCTTGATGTTTGAACAACTTTTTTTTGCAAAAATCCCTAAGCCGTGCGGTCACAATTTCAGCAAAAATCTGACGTTCTGCAATTCACTCAAAAATGGTGCCAAACTGTTGCAAACGATACCCTGAAAGAAAGGTTTTTTTGTGGAAACAGATGCGTTTTTATCATCGGAAACAGAATTAGACCTCGACGTCTGAACAACTTTAAAAAAAAAAAATCCCTAAGCCTCGCGGTCACAATTTCAGCAAAAATCTTATATTCTGCAATTCATTCAAAAATGGTGCTGATCCCCTGAAAGGTTTTTCGGTGCAAACAGGAGCATTTTTATCATCGGAAACAGAATTAGCCCTCGACATCTGAACAACTTTTTTTTTGCAAAAATCCCTAAGCCGTGCGCTCACAATTTCTTCAGAATGTCTGACGTTCTGCAATTCACTCAAAAATGGTGCCGAACTGTTGCAGACGATACCCTGAAAGAAAGGGGGGTCTTTTTGGAAACAGATGCGTTTTTATCATTGGAAACAGAATTAGCCCTCAACGTCTGAACATCTTTTTTTTCAAAAATCCCTAAGCCGTGCGGTCACAATTTCAGCAAAAATCTGACGTTCTGCAATTCACTCAAAAATGGTGCCAAACTGTTGCAAACGATACCCTGAAAGAAAGGTTTTTTTGTGGAAACAGATGCGTTTTTATCATCGGAAACAGAATTAGACCTCGACGTCTGAACAACTTTTTTTTGAAACAATCCCTGAGCCACGCGGTCACAATTTCTTCAAAATTTCTGACGTTCTGCAATTCACTTAAAAATGGTGCCAAACTTTTGCAAACTATCTCCTGAAAGGTTTTTCTGTGGAAACAGGTGGGCTTTTATCATCAGAAACAGAATTAGCCCTCGACGTCTGAACAACTGTTTTTTGAAAAAATCCCTAAGCCGCGCGGTCACAATTTCTTCAAAATTTCTGATGTTTTGCAATTCATTCAAAAATGGTGCTGAATTGTTGCAAACGCTCCACTGAAAGATTTTTCAGTGGAGACAGGAGGGTTTGTATCTGAAGAAGTGTGCATGCACACGAAAACTCATACCAAGAACTAAATTAGTTGGTCTTTAAGGTGCTACTTGAAGGATTTTTTTTTGTTTTCAGGAGGGTTTTTATCATCGGAAACAGAATTAGCCCTCGACGTCTGAACAACCTTTTTTTGAAACAATCACTAAGCCGTGCGGTCACAATTTCAGCAAAAATCTGACGTTCTGCAATTCACTCAAAAATGGTGCCAAACTGTTGCAAACCATCCCCTGAAAGGTTTTTCGGTGGAAACAGATGCGTTTTTATCATCGGAAACAGAATTAGCCCTCGATGTCTGAACAACTGTTTTTTGAAAAAATCCCTAAGCCGCACGGTCACAATTTCTTCAAAATTTCTGACGTTCTGCAATTCATTCCACCGAATGAATTCATTCAGCGTTAGTCAGAACAAAGAAAACATGACTGCCTGCTTCGATGTCCAGATGCAGAGAGAAAAACAACAGCTATATTACAAAACATAAACTTCCTATGAAGAGGAAATACGCAGGCTGTGACACAACAACCTGCTCCCTTTTAAGGTGGAATGGAAATGGTTGCTTGTGTTTGTGTAACGCCCACCAATGAAAAACACTATTTTTTACATTCTCCGTGGTACTGTTGTTTGTCATAAATGGAGATTAAGAGGGATGACTATTAAAGGCCCGCTAAAACCTGAAGTCCCATTGGGCCAATGCCCTGCCCCTATCGCTATCACTATGCAACATCTCCTCCAGAGAGCCCTAGCATTCCAAAATCCCAATATCCCACCCAGGAATTCAGTCTTTGTGAATTCTGACATGAACTGCACATCTATCAGACCGATTTGATTACTAGAACCTATTTATTTCTTATATTTGTTTCCTGCCTTTCCACCAAATGAGGCTGGCTTTCACACAATAGAGTTCAATGCGACTTACCTCTGAGTAGACACAGTTAGGAGTCTAGCCTGTGCTCTTAAGACTCATTCCAACTTCCTTTTTGTTTGGAACCAGCTATTTCTCATATCACAGGGCTTATGAATTTGCTGCCCTGAACTCCTTTGGGAGGAAGGGCAGGATATAAATTCAATAAATAAATAAATAAATAAATAATCCCATCTAGAAGCCCCTTGCCTGAGAGCAAGCCTCATTGAACTCAAACTGTTGCAAACGATCCCCTGAAAGGTTTTTCAGTGGAAACATTTAGGTTTTTATCATTGGAAACAGAATTAGCCCTCGACGTCTGAACAACTTTTTTTGAAGAAATCCCTAAGCCGCGCGGTCACAATTTCTTCAAAATTTCTGACGTTCTGCAATTCAATCAGAAATGGTCGCAAGCTTTTCCAAACGATCCCTTGAAAGGATTTTCCTTGGAAACAGGTGGGTTTTTATCATCGGAAACAGAATTAGCCCTCGACGTCTGAACAACCTTTTTTGAAAAAATCCCTAAGCCGCGCGGTCACAATTTCAGCAAAATCTGACGTTCTGCAATTCATTCAAAGATGGTGCCAAACTGTTGCAAACGATCCCCTGAAAGGTTTTTCGGTGGAAACAGGTGGATTTTTATCATCGGAAACAGAATTAGCCCTCAACGTCTGAACAACCTTTCTTTGCAAAAATCCCTAAGCCGCGCGGTCACAATTTCTTCAAAAATCTGACGTTCTGCAATTCATTCAAAGATGGTGTTAAACGTTGCAAACGATCCCCTGAAGGGTTTTCGGGGAAAACAGGTGGGTATTTATCATCGGAAACAGAATTAGCCCTCAACGTCTGACCACCTTTTTTTTGGCAAAAATTCCTAAGCCGCACGGTCACAATTTCTTCAAAAATTTGACGTTCTACAATTCACTCAAAGATGGTGCTAAACTGTTACAAACGATCCCCTGAAGGCTTTTTCGGTGTAAACAGGTGGGTATTTATCATCGGAAACAGAATTAGCCCTCTACGTCTGAACAACGTTTTTTGAAAAAATCCCTAAGCCGCGCGGTCACAATTTCTTCAAAATTTCTGACGTTCTGCAATTCACTCAGAAATGGTGCCAAACTGTTGCAAACGATCCCCTGAAAGGTTTTTCAGTGGAAACAGGTGGGTTTTTATCATTGGAAACAGAATTAGCCCTCGACGTCTGAACAGCTTTTTTTGAAAAAATCCCTAAGGCGCGCGGTCACAATTTCAGCAAAAATCTGACGTTCTGCAATTCATTCAAAGATGGTGCTAAACTGTTGCAAACGATCCCCTGAAGGGTTTTTCGGTGGAAACAAGTGGGTTTTTATCATCGGAAACAGAATTAACCCTCGACGTCTGAACAACTTTTTTTGAAAAAATCCCTAAGCTGCGCGGTCACAATTTCTTCAAAATTTCTGACATTCTGCAATTCATTCAAAGATGGTGTTAAACGTTGCAAACGATCCCCTGAAGGGTTCTCGGGGGAAACAGGTGGGTATTTATCATCGGAAAAAGAATTAACCCTCACCGTCTGACCACCTTTTTTTGGCAAAAATTCCTAAGCCGCGCGGTCACAATTTCTTCAAAAATTTGACGTTCTACAATTCACTCAAAGATGGTGCTAAACTGTTACAAACGATCCCCTGAAGGCTTTTTCGGTGGAAACAGGTGGGTATTTATCATCGGAAACAGAATTAGCCCTCGACGTCTAAACAACTTTTATTGAAAAAATCCCTAAGCCGCGCGGTCACAATTTCTTCAAAATTTCTGACGTTCTGCAATTCACTCAGAAATGGTGCCAAACTGTTGCAAACGATCCCCTGAAAGGTTTTTCAGTGGAAACAGGTGGGTTTTTTATCATCGGAAACAAAATTAGCCCTCGACGTCTGAACAAGTTTTTTTGAAAAAATCCCTAAGCCGCGCGGTCACAATTTCTTCAAAAATCTGACGTTCTGCAATTCATTCAAAGATGGTGTTAAACTGTTGCAAACGATCCTCTGAAGGGTTTTTCGGTGGAAACAGGTGGGTATTTATCATCGGAAAGAGAATTAGCCCTCGACGTCTGAACAACCTTTCTTTGCAAAAATCCCTAAGCCGCGCGGTCACAATTTCAGCAAAAATCTGACGTTCTGTAATTCATTCAAAGATGTTGCTAAACTGTTGCAAATGATCCCCTGAAGGCTTTTTCGGTGGAAACAGGTGGGTATTTATCATCGGAAACAGAATTAGCCCTCGACGTCTGAACAACTTTTTTTGAAAAAATCCCTAAGCAGCGCGGTCACAATTTCTTCAAAATTTCTGACGTTCTGCAATTCACTCAGAAATGGTGCCAAACTGTTGCAAACGATCCCCTGAAAGGTTTTTCAGTGGAAACATTTAGGTTTTTATCATTGGAAACAGAATTAGCCCTCGACGTCTGAACAACTTTTTTTGAAGAAATCCCTAAGCCGCGCGGTCACAATTTCTTCAAAATTTCTGACGTTCTGCAATTCAATCAGAAATGGTCGCAAGCTTTTCCAAACGATCCCTTGAAAGGATTTTCCTTGGAAACAGGTGGGTTTTTATCATCGGAAACAGAATTAGCCCTCGACGTCTGAACAACCTTTTTTGAAAAAATCCCTAAGCCGCGCGGTCACAATTTCAGCAAAATCTGACGTTCTGCAATTCATTCAAAGATGGTGCCAAACTGTTGCAAACGATCCCCTGAAAGGTTTTTCGGTGGAAACAGGTGGATTTTTATCATCGGAAACAGAATTAGCCCTCAACGTCTGAACAACCTTTCTTTGCAAAAATCCCTAAGCCGCGCGGTCACAATTTCTTCAAAAATCTGACGTTCTGCAATTCATTCAAAGATGGTGTTAAACGTTGCAAACGATCCCCTGAAGGGTTTTCGGGGAAAACAGGTGGGTATTTATCATCGGAAACAGAATTAGCCCTCAACGTCTGACCACCTTTTTTTTGGCAAAAATTCCTAAGCCGCACGGTCACAATTTCTTCAAAAATTTGACGTTCTACAATTCACTCAAAGATGGTGCTAAACTGTTACAAACGATCCCCTGAAGGCTTTTTCGGTGTAAACAGGTGGGTATTTATCATCGGAAACAGAATTAGCCCTCTACGTCTGAACAACGTTTTTTGAAAAAATCCCTAAGCCGCGCGGTCACAATTTCTTCAAAATTTCTGACGTTCTGCAATTCACTCAGAAATGGTGCCAAACTGTTGCAAACGATCCCCTGAAAGGTTTTTCAGTGGAAACAGGTGGGTTTTTATCATTGGAAACAGAATTAGCCCTCGACGTCTGAACAGCTTTTTTTGAAAAAATCCCTAAGGCGCGCGGTCACAATTTCAGCAAAAATCTGACGTTCTGCAATTCATTCAAAGATGGTGCTAAACTGTTGCAAACGATCCCCTGAAGGGTTTTTCGGTGGAAACAAGTGGGTTTTTATCATCGGAAACAGAATTAACCCTCGACGTCTGAACAACTTTTTTTGAAAAAATCCCTAAGCTGCGCGGTCACAATTTCTTCAAAATTTCTGACATTCTGCAATTCATTCAAAGATGGTGTTAAACGTTGCAAACGATCCCCTGAAGGGTTCTCGGGGGAAACAGGTGGGTATTTATCATCGGAAAAAGAATTAACCCTCACCGTCTGACCACCTTTTTTTGGCAAAAATTCCTAAGCCGCGCGGTCACAATTTCTTCAAAAATTTGACGTTCTACAATTCACTCAAAGATGGTGCTAAACTGTTACAAACGATCCCCTGAAGGCTTTTTCGGTGGAAACAGGTGGGTATTTATCATCGGAAACAGAATTAGCCCTCGACGTCTAAACAACTTTTATTGAAAAAATCCCTAAGCCGCGCGGTCACAATTTCTTCAAAATTTCTGACGTTCTGCAATTCACTCAGAAATGGTGCCAAACTGTTGCAAACGATCCCCTGAAAGGTTTTTCAGTGGAAACAGGTGGGTTTTTTATCATCGGAAACAAAATTAGCCCTCGACGTCTGAACAACTTTTTTTGAAAAAATCCCTAAGCCGCGCGGTCACAATTTCTTCAAAAATCTGACGTTCTGCAATTCATTCAAAGATGGTGTTAAACTGTTGCAAACGATCCTCTGAAGGGTTTTTCGGTGGAAACAGGTGGGTATTTATCATCGGAAAGAGAATTAGCCCTCGACGTCTGAACAACCTTTCTTTGCAAAAATCCCTAAGCCGCGCGGTCACAATTTCAGCAAAAATCTGACGTTCTGTAATTCATTCAAAGATGTTGCTAAACTGTTGCAAATGATCCCCTGAAGGCTTTTTCGGTGGAAACAGGTGGGTATTTATCATCGGAAACAGAATTAGCCCTCGACGTCTGAACAACTTTTTTTGAAAAAATCCCTAAGCAGCGCGGTCACAATTTCTTCAAAATTTCTGACGTTCTGCAATTCACTCAGAAATGGTGCCAAACTGTTGTAAACGATCCCCTGAAAGGTTTTTCAGTGGAAACATTTAGGTTTTTATCATTGGAAACAGAATTAGCCCTCGACGTCTGAACAACTTTTTTTGAAGAAATCCCTAAGCCGCGCGGTCACAATTTCTTCAAAATTTCTGACGTTCTGCAATTCAATCAGAAATGGTCGCAAGCTTTTCCAAACGATCCCTTGAAAGGATTTTCCTTGGAAACAGGTGGGTTTTTATCATCGGAAACAGAATTAGCCCTCGACGTCTGAACAACCTTTTTTGAAAAAATCCCTAAGCCGCGCGGTCACAATTTCAGCAAAATCTGACGTTCTGCAATTCATTCAAAGATGGTGCTAAACTGTTGCAAACGATCCCCTGAAGGGTTTTTCGATGGAAACAGGTGGGTATTTATCATCGGAAACAGAATTAGCCCTCGACGTCTGAACAACTTTTTTCGAAAAAATCCCTAAGCCGCGCGGTCACATTTTTTGCAAAAATCTGACGTTCTGCAATTCATTCAAAGATGGTGCTAAACTGTTGCAAACGATCCTCTGAAGGGTTTTTCAGTGGAAACAGGTGGGTATTTATCATCGGAAACAGAATTAGCCCTCGACGTCTGAGCAACTTTTTTTGGAGAAAATCCCTAAGCCGCGCGGTCACAATTTCAGCAAAATTTCTGACGTTCTGCAATTCACTCAAAAATTGTGCCAAACTGTTGCAAACGATTCCCTGAACGGTTTTTCGGTGGAAACAGGTGGGTTTATATCATCGGAAACAGAATTAGCCCTCAACGTCTGAACAACTTTTTTTTGAAAAAATCCCTAGGCCGCGCGGTCACAATTTCAGCAAAAACCTGATGTTCTGCAGTTCATTCAAAAATGGTGCTGAATTGTGGAAAACGCGCCCTTGAAAGGTTTTTCGGTGGAAACAGGTGGTTTTTTATCATCGGAAGCAGAATTAGCCCTCAACGTCTGAACACCTTTTTTTAAAAAAATCCCTAAGCCGCGCGGTCACATTTTCTGCAAAAATCTGACGTTCTGCAATTCATTCAAAGATGGTGCTGAACTATTTCAAAGGATCCCCTGAAAGGTTTTTCAGTGTAAACAGGTGGATTTTTATCATCGGAAACAGAATTAGCCCTCAACGTCTGAATAACTTTTTTTGAAAAAATCCCTAAGCCGCGCGGTCACAATTTCTTCAAAATTTCTGACGTTCTACAATTCACTCAGAAATGGTGCCAAATTGTTGCAAACGCTCCCATGAAAGGTTTCTCAGTGGAAACAGGTGGGTTTTTATCATTGGACACAGAATTAGCCCTTGACGTCTGAACAACTTTTTTTGAAAAAATCCCTAAGCCGCGCGGTCACAATTTCAGCAAAAATCTGACGTTCTGCAATTCACTCAAAAATGGTGCTGAACTGTGCCAAACGCTCCCTTGAAAGGTTTTTCGGTGGAAACAGGTGGGATTTTATCACCGGTAACAGAATTAGCCCTCGACGTCTGAACAACTTTTTTTGGAAAAAATCCCTAAGCCGCGCGGTCACAATTTCTTCAAAATTTCTGACGTTCTGCAATTCAATCAGAAATGGTCGCAAGCTTTTCCAAACGATCCCTTGAAAGGATTTTCCTTGGAAACAGGTGGGTTTTTATCATCGGAAACAGAATTAGCCCTTGACGTCTGAGCAACTTTTTTTTGAAAAAATCCCTAAGCCGCGCGGTCACAATTTCAGCAAAATTTCTGACGTTCTGTTATTCACTCAAAAATTGTGCCAAACTGTTGCAAACGATTCTCTGAACGGTTTTTCGGTGGAAACAGGTGGGTTTTTATCATCGGAAACAGAATTAGCCCTTGACGTCTGAGCAACTTTTTTTTGAAAAAATCCCTAAGCCGCGCGGTCACAATTTCAGCAAAAACCTGATGTTCTGCAGTTCATTCAAAAATGGTGCTGAACTGTGGCAAACGCTCCCTTGAAAGGTTTTTCGGTGGAAACAGGTGGGATTTTTTCATCGGAAACAGAATTAGCCCTTGACGTCTGAGCAAATTTTTTTTGAAAAAATCCCTAAGCCGCGCGGTCACAATTTCAGCAAAAATCTGACGTTCTGCAATTCATTGAAAAATGGTGCTGAACTGTTGCAAACGCTCCCCTGAAAGGTTTTTCGGTGGAAACAGGTGGGTTTTTATCATCGGAAACAGAATTAGCCCTCGATGTCTGAACAACTTTTTTTGAAAAAATCCCTAAGCCGCGCGGTCACATTTTCTTCAAAATTTCTGACGTTCTGCAATTCACTCAAAAAAGGTGCCAAACTGTTGCAAATGATCCCCTGAAAGGTTTTTCGGTGGAAACAGGTGGGTTTTTATCATCGGAAAAGAATTAGCCCTCAACGTCTGAACAACTTTTTAAAAAAATCCCTAAGCCGCGCAGTCACAATTTCTTCAAAAATCTGACTTTCTGCAATTCACTCAAAAATGGTGCTGAACTGTTGCAAACGCTCCCCTGAAAGGTTTTTCGGTGGAAACAGGTGAGTTTTTATCATCGGAAACAGAATTAGCCCTCAACGTCTGAACAACTTTTTTTTGAAAAAATCCCTAAGCCGTGCAGTCACATTTTCTTCAAAATTTCTGACGTTCTGCAATCCACTCAAAAATGTTGCCAAACGGTTGCAAATAATCCCCTGAAAGGTTTTTCGGTGGAAAAAGGTGGGTTTTTATCATCGGAAATAGAATTAGCCCTCAACGTCTGAACAACTTTTTTTAAAAAAAATCCCAAAGCCGCGCAGTCACAATTTCTTCAAAAATCTGACTTTCTGCAATTCACTCACAATGACCGCTCCCCGCTTAAAACGGGGGGCACCCTTTGCGTGGACGCGTGCAGCCCCTAGACCTGGAGCGGCTCCAACAGCATAGGCTAGGCTATGCCATCCCTCAGGTGGGATACCTGGAGGTCTCCGCCTACCTCAGTCAGTTGTCCAATCCCACCTGGGGGAAAGGGTTGCCAAGGAGACCAGGCCAGGTGGGGGAGGGATTACCTGCCCACACAAAGGAGGGAGGATTTTACCTGGGAATTCTCACTTGGCTCCAGAGCTTCTCCCACCCTACCCACCCTCAGTCAATGTCTTATGTTGCAGGTTAATTTTCCTCACATGTTTTGCAAGTTAATTTTCTTCACAGGTATGCGGGCGCTGCTACGTTAAGGTCGCTGTTAAAGGGCCGGAAAGGAATTTCCCTGCATTGGCAGGTTTCGCCTTTCCCGTAGCAAAACGTCACAACTTTGGCAGTATCAGGCCTTGGGCGGAATCCTTTTGTCCATCTTCCTCTTTGCGGCGGCGATACCAGGGTTCCCCGTTAAAGGGGTTTCTGAAGGGAGGCTTTGACCGTACGCCGGAAGGTCGTCATTGCTCTCCCCTGCGGCGGCGGCGTTACGGGGGCGGCTATCTCTGCTTGAACATATGTTCTCCAGAGCCGGCCCATCCCCCACACACACACTGGATAACCCTGATGCTCCCTAGGTCCCCGGCTGGGGACTGGGGAGGGAGAACGCCCAATGCCTGAGCCAAGGTCTACCCACATTTGAAATTTAATAAAGTTGTGGCCAATTTAATCCCATAGCACGTTGTCTTGAGTCGTTATTCCACATGACGGGGGGACCGCGCAGGATCTGGGGACTCCGCCTGTCCACGCAAATGGTGCTGAACTGTTGCAAACGATCCCCTGAAAGGTTTTTCGGTGGAAGCATATTCGTTTTTATCATCGGAAACAGAATTAGCCCTCAACGTCTGAAATACTTTTTTTGGCAAAAATGCCTAAGCTGCGCGGTCACAATTTCTTCACAATTTCTGACGTTCTGCAATTCACTCAAAAATGGTGCCAAACTGTTGGAAACGATCCCCTGAAAGGTTTTTCGATGGAAAAAGGTGGGTTTTTATCATCGGAAAAAGAATTAGCCCTTGACGTCTGCGCAACTTTTTTTTTGAAAAAATCCCTAAGCAGCGCGGTCACAATTTCAGCAAAAACCTGATGTTCTGCAGTTCATTCAAAAATGGTGCTGAAATGTGACAAACGCTCCCTTGAAAGGTTTTTCGGTGGAAAAAGGTGTGTTTTTTTCATCGGAAACAGAATTAGCCCTTGACATCTGAACAACTTTTTTTGGAAAAAATCCCTAACCCGCGCGGTCACAATTTCTTCAAAAGTTCTGACATTCTGCAATTCATTCAAAGATGGTGTTAAACGTTGCAAACGATCCCCTGAAGGGTTCTCGGGGGAAACAGGTGGGTATTTATCATCGGAAAAAGAATTAACCCTCACCGTCTGACCACCTTTTTTTGGCAAAAATTCCTAAGCCGCGCGGTCACAATTTCTTCAAAAATTTGACGTTCTACAATTCACTCAAAGATGGTGCTAAACTGTTACAAACGATCCCCTGAAGGCTTTTTCGGTGGAAACAGGTGGGTATTTATCATCGGAAACAGAATTAGCCCTCGACGTCTGAACAACTTTTTTTTGCAAAAATCCCTAAGCCGTGCGGTCACAATTTCAGCAAAAATCTGACGTTCTGCAATTCACTCAAAAATGGTGCCAAACTGTTGCAAACGATCCCCTGAAAGGTTTTTCAGTGGAAACAGTTGCGTTTTATCATCGGAAACAGAATCAGCCCTTGATGTTTGAACAACTTTTTTTTGCAAAAATCCCTAAGCCGTGCGGTCACAATTTCAGCAAAAATCTGACGTTCTGCAATTCACTCAAAAATGGTGCCAAACTGTTGCAAACGATACCCTGAAAGAAAGGTTTTTTTGTGGAAACAGATGCGTTTTTATCATCGGAAACAGAATTAGACCTCGACGTCTGAACAACTTTAAAAAAAAAAAATCCCTAAGCCTCGCGGTCACAATTTCAGCAAAAATCTTATATTCTGCAATTCATTCAAAAATGGTGCTGATCCCCTGAAAGGTTTTTCGGTGCAAACAGGAGCATTTTTATCATCGGAAACAGAATTAGCCCTCGACATCTGAACAACTTTTTTTTTGCAAAAATCCCTAAGCCGTGCGCTCACAATTTCTTCAGAATGTCTGACGTTCTGCAATTCACTCAAAAATGGTGCCGAACTGTTGCAGACGATACCCTGAAAGAAAGGGGGGTCTTTTTGGAAACAGATGCGTTTTTATCATTGGAAACAGAATTAGCCCTCAACGTCTGAACATCTTTTTTTTCAAAAATCCCTAAGCCGTGCGGTCACAATTTCAGCAAAAATCTGACGTTCTGCAATTCACTCAAAAATGGTGCCAAACTGTTGCAAACGATACCCTGAAAGAAAGGTTTTTTTGTGGAAACAGATGCGTTTTTATCATCGGAAACAGAATTAGACCTCGACGTCTGAACAACTTTTTTTTGAAACAATCCCTGAGCCACGCGGTCACAATTTCTTCAAAATTTCTGACGTTCTGCAATTCACTTAAAAATGGTGCCAAACTTTTGCAAACTATCTCCTGAAAGGTTTTTCTGTGGAAACAGGTGGGCTTTTATCATCAGAAACAGAATTAGCCCTCGACGTCTGAACAACTGTTTTTTGAAAAAATCCCTAAGCCGCGCGGTCACAATTTCTTCAAAATTTCTGATGTTTTGCAATTCATTCAAAAATGGTGCTGAATTGTTGCAAACGCTCCACTGAAAGATTTTTCAGTGGAGACAGGAGGGTTTGTATCTGAAGAAGTGTGCATGCACACGAAAACTCATACCAAGAACTAAATTAGTTGGTCTTTAAGGTGCTACTTGAAGGATTTTTTTTTGTTTTCAGGAGGGTTTTTATCATCGGAAACAGAATTAGCCCTCGACGTCTGAACAACCTTTTTTTGAAACAATCACTAAGCCGTGCGGTCACAATTTCAGCAAAAATCTGACGTTCTGCAATTCACTCAAAAATGGTGCCAAACTGTTGCAAACCATCCCCTGAAAGGTTTTTCGGTGGAAACAGATGCGTTTTTATCATCGGAAACAGATTTAGCCCTCGATGTCTGAACAACTGTTTTTTGAAAAAATCCCTAAGCCGCACGGTCACAATTTCTTCAAAATTTCTGACGTTCTGCAATTCATTCCACCGAATGAATTCATTCAGCGTTAGTCAGAACAAAGAAAACATGACTGCCTGCTTCGATGTCCAGATGCAGAGAGAAAAACAACAGCTATATTACAAAACATAAACTTCCTATGAAGAGGAAATACGCAGGCTGTGACACAACAACCTGCTCCCTTTTAAGGTGGAATGGAAATGGTTGCTTGTGTTTGTGTAACGCCCACCAATGAAAAACACTATTTTTTACATTCTCCGTGGTACTGTTGTTTGTCATAAATGGAGATTAAGAGGGATGACTATTAAAGGCCCGCTAAAACCTGAAGTCCCATTGGGCCAATGCCCTGCCCCTATCGCTATCACTATGCAACATCTCCTCCAGAGAGCCCTAGCATTCCAAAATCCCAATATCCCACCCAGGAATTCAGTCTTTGTGAATTCTGACATGAACTGCACATCTATCAGACCGATTTGATTACTAGAACCTATTTATTTCTTATATTTGTTTCCTGCCTTTCCACCAAATGAGGCTGGCTTTCACACAATAGAGTTCAATGCGACTTACCTCTGAGTAGACACAGTTAGGAGTCTAGCCTGTGCTCTTAAGACTCATTCCAACTTCCTTTTTGTTTGGAACCAGCTATTTCTCATATCACAGGGCTTATGAATTTGCTGCCCTGAACTCCTTTGGGAGGAAGGGCAGGATATAAATTCAATAAATAAATAAATAAATAAATAATCCCATCTAGAAGCCCCTTGCCTGAGAGCAAGCCTCATTGAACTCAATAGGACTTACTTCTGATAAGACAGGATTAGGCCTGCTTTGATAGGCTTCTAATGTCAATGTTGGTCCAGTGCTCAGCAAAGAAGCTGAAGCTGCTGAGAGAGACACTGACATCTTTATCACCCCAGAATGCCCCGGGGTTCTGATGTCATGCCCAAGGGTATTCTGGGAGAATAAAAATGATGGCGACTGAAGCCATATCACACAGCAACTCTCTTCTCATCGCTGGACTGGCTGCCATCCAACATCCCCATCTGACCTAGAAAGCTCACCAGAGGCTGCGAATGAAGGACAGCCTTAAGCCCCTCACTGAGAAGTGCCCAGCAGCTGAAGTCATCTCCCTTGCTCCAGAGAGCCTTTGCGCACTGTGCTGAGGCTTGAAGGCGTTCCAGGGTAATAAATAAGGCAGTGTCATGGAAAAAATACTTAATTTTGAACAGCAGCTGATAAATTCACATCATCACCACCACCATAATCAATATAGAAGCAGCAGGAGCAGCAACAAAGACCATCTCAGGGTTTGAAATATTGTGAAGGCTTTAGAACAAGTAGAGTGACCAAATCAAGGAACTATCTCACTTATTCAATGACCAACTTCAAAACCCAAAACAGCAGGATGGATTTGGACAGTGATGCACAAATGGCAAGAGACCACATTTGGTCTCGCTTACCTTGATCCTCTCTAACTGTTGCAATTCATGTTCTGCATCTGGTTGAAGATTTACCATCTTGTGGCGTGTTATTGTTGCTACCATCTCCTTGCTACAGCTGAGGAAATACATGATGTCACTGTACCTACAGCAATAGGTTACGGCACAGCAATGCCACTTTAATATGAGAAAGCCGGTTTCGTCACGTTCCTTCTGTCATGAGGACCATTTGCATTTGAAGTTTACACATGAGAAAAGTGAGGCAACTAACTGTAGGCAAGGGGGGGGGGACTACTATTTGAAAGCCAGGAATTACTTGTTTCAAATCTTATCTCTGTGAATTCTCTTGGAAGCCCTGAAAAATGTCAACCCGTTATCTCAGCCTCCATCCCCATTCTGCCTTCTGAAATATGAGAATGATAACACTAATCCTAACTAACAGCATTGATCAGGATTACTGAGAGAATGTATGCATGGAGTACTCTGTCTGAAGTGCCCAGTGCCATTCTTACTGACATCATTATAAGCTCAGTATAATTATAATTATAATTATAATTATAGTGATAATAATCATTTCATCGAGGACACAAAATCTTTCATTTTCTAAGCAAGCTTTTCTGATGAGCATTATTCTGGCAAATTAGACCTGAAGACATGCCAAGAACAACTTTACCTACTTCCCTCTCTGCTATATCTATATCTAGAGAGATGGAGTGGTGTCTGTTTGCTGCCTGCAATCCTGGTTTTGGCTTCATTGCCTAGATTTCTGGGAGAGTCCCCAGAAGGCTTGCTTAATAACCCAGATGAATTTTAGTATTTATAGAGTGTTTCCAGAGTGTATGAAATGCTTCACATACATCATCTTATGGCAATGCTTACAGCGACTAGATAGGTCAATATTATTGTGTCTAATCTTGCAAGGGAGGGCTGAGCTTGCCTAAGGATACCCAGTTCATCTCAACTGCGAGAGTCAAAACATCTCCTAGGCAACACCACCACCACCACCACCACCATCATCGGTAATGGTAAAGGTACCCCTGAACATTAGGTCCAGTCGTGGCCGACTCTGGGGTTGCGGCGCTCATCTCGCTTTATTGGCCGAGAGAGCCGGCGTACAGCTTCCGGGTCATGTGGCCAGCATGACTAAGCCACTTCTGGCAAACCACAGCAGTGCACGGAAACGCCGTTTCCCTTCCCACTGGAGTGGTACCTATTTATCTACTTGCACTTTGATGTGCTTTCGAACTGCTAGGTTGACAGGAGCTCACCCCATCGTGGGGATTCGAACCACCGACCTTCTGATTGGCAAGTCCTAGGCTCTGTGATTTAACCCACAGTGCTACCTGTGTCCCTTTTAATATAATAATAATAGTAATAATAATAATAATAATAATAATAATAATAATAATAATAATAATTTATTTGTACCCCTCCCATCTGGCTGGGTCTCCTCAGCCACTCTGGGCGCCTTCCAACAAAGATTAAAAATACATTAAAATGTCACACATTAATAACTTCCCTAAACAGGGCTGTCTTCAGATGTCTTCGAAATGTCACGTAGTTGTTTACCTCTTTGACATCTGATGGGAGGGCGTTCCACAGGGCGGGTGCCACTACCAAGAAGGCCCTCTGCCTGGTTCCCTATAGAACCAGGTAGAACAGGTGGGGCTGAGGCACTAAAACAAAGCCCCCGTTCTGCGCAGTCCACACTGACCTGCCCAATGATTTCATGAAACACTATGTTGTAGATGTTCTGTTCCATCTTAAGCACCTCCAGGACATTGTGCATCTTGGGAAAGAGGCAAGAAAGAAGTCGTGATTTTTGTAGAGCTACGCATGAGCTGTTTGATACTGCCTTTATTGTCATCATTGGGGTTTTTTATTGCTTTTATTTCAAGGCACCCTTGAAAGTATTTTTATTGAAAGGAGGCATATACATTATTTAAATTAACAAATGAATGCCAGTCAGTTAAATGCTTCAGTCATGTTCTTAATTTATCAGGTGGATAATATTTTAAAATCACAAATGTGTTTGCTTGCATATATGTTTGTCCCTTATCTTAAATACTATATTATTAAAGAATTTACAAAGCAGTGAAAGTGCTAACAAGCCTCCCCTGCCATTCTTAAAATGCTATCTCCGCCTTTGCCCTAAATACTAGATTGCATGTTGTACTGCAGTATATTAATTCTCTCCATCAGATAATCTAAGATTACTCCCACTTATTCTTTCAGTTTGACCACACAACAACAAGCCTCTTAATGGCAACAAAGCACCTGGTAAGTCAGGAAAGAACTATGTACAAACTCCACAGCAATATTGTGTCATAGTACATGAATCCAGGACAAGGCCAGTGAAACACAAGACTGCTTCAGTGACACAGAAAGCTTTAAACCAGGAAGAGCAAGATGAGCAACAGTGTTAAGATATCAGTTACTGGAGAGAATGGATAGTATCAGGAGCCTCAAGACCTGAGCACCCAATGCATTAGTGGCTACTATTTCTTGACACCTTAAAAAGCTAAAGGTAAAGGGTAAAGGACCCCTGACAGTTAAGTCCAATCATGAACGGCTCTGGGGTTGCGGCGCTCATCTCACTTTACTGGCCAAGGGAGCCGACGTTTGTCCACAGTTTTTCCGGGTCATGTGTCTAGCATGACTAAGCCACTTCTGGCGAAACCACAGCAGCACACAGAAACGCTGTTTACCTTCCCACCGGAGTGGTACCTATTTATCTACTTGCACTTTGACGTGCTTTAGAACTGCTAGGTTGGCAGGAGCTGGAACCGAGCAACGGGTGCTCACCTCGTCGTGGGGATTTGAACCGCCAACCTTCCGACCGTCAAGCCCTAGGCTCTGTGGTTTAGACCACAGCGCCACCCGCATCCCACCTGGACACCTTAGAGAACTGCTAATAGAAAAAGGTGTTAGTCAACCATCCTGGCAAGCTGCATGTAAGTTCAATGTATGCAGGAGAAGAATGACATTATGTATCATATGCAGTCCCCCTGCCTCTTGGGGACTTCAGTGAAAGCCTGCACCACATACAAAAGGTAATCAAATGAAAGTGTGAATAATTTAAGCTACACAAGTCTCTGGAGCGCCCGCAATGACCAGGGCCATGGTATGTGCCACGGCTTGCTCTTGGAGCCCCCATTTCTTGCTATTACGTTCCCAGTGACTGAAGGGACATCAGCTGCCCGCTTTTGCACTACCCTGCCTTTAAATAAATTATGTTATGAAGGAGCAAATCTTTATTCTTTGCCTTCTCAGAATCCACATGAACCTCTGTTTTTGACAGAACAACTGGCACAAAATGTTCAGGAATAGAGTACTCGACTCTGATTTTCAACCTGCTGATTTTCAACCTGCCAGTCAACTATTCCTAGTGAGCATGTGTAGCCAGACTGGGAACCCTAAACCTATTCCCAGTGTCAACCACTTTGTGGGGTGCATGGCTGATTCTTTCAACTGATTCTGCTTGAAAGCAAATCATCAAGAGTGCACCAGATTCTTCCTTCGTAGTCTGGCTTTAATTTAAGCCATGGCTGCAGTAGAAAAATGCTCCCTTGCAGGTGCAACTTAAATCTAAGCCAGGGATGCAAAGGAAGAATTGGGAGTGTCCTGAGAGTGAACTCCTGCTTCTTTTTTTGCATCAAAAAGTCAGTTCTTTCTGAATGTGGCACCTTTTCCCGTTGTCATGGCAAGGCAATGAAAAAGAGTGCCAGGTTCAAAAAGCGATGATGACTTTGATGCAAAGGAAGAATCGGTAGCATACTTAAGAGTGCATTGCCAATTCCCCTTCCTTCAGCCAGAGCTGCAGCTTGAACTCTCATATATGACGTCATGTCTAGGGGAGGTGAGCATCGCTTGCCTCAAATGGCTGGGGGACAGCCTCTAAGGTCTGGCAGGCCTAACGAGGCCCATAAACTAGAGGTTCACCAGCAATGATGTACAGCAGTGTTTCCCAACCAGTGTTCCGCGGCACACTAGTGTGCCGCGAGACGTTGCCTGGTGTGCCATGGGAGGAAGGCAGTCGGGGGGGAGGGGGCGCCGCACGCACCCGCGTCAGGAGCCAGCACTTACCTCCCACGATGCAGGGAAAGACTGGAAGAGCGTCGCAGCAACGCGCACACGCAGAGCAGCCGTAAAGGGAGGCGTGTGGGTGGAGAAAAGGAGGGAGGGAGAGAGAGAGAGAGCGGGAAGGGGAGGGGGGAATCCCCATGGCGTGAAGGGAGCGCGCGCCAAAGGAGGGAGGGAGAGAGAGAGAGCGGGAAGGGGAGGGGGGAATCCCCCTAGGCGTGAAGGGAGCGCGCGCCGTACGTTCCAAATTTAAAGGAGGGAGGAAGAAAATCCCCATGTGACGGCTTTTGCCTCCAGGACGGCATCTGCCTGCGCCAACTCGCGGCTGAGCCAGGACTTTTCGTACACGTGTGGGCACTTCGTAGCATGTGCTCGGCTTTGCCCGGAAGCGCTAAGGAAAGCGGCTTGGATCAGAAAGCCTGGGCTCTTGCCGCGCGCGGCATTGTGTTGAAGCGTGCTGGTAGTTAGTGGGTTGGGAGAGCCGCAGCACCCCATTTTTTTTTCATACAAACATGGTTAAGAAGCTTTGTGGAGTGTCAGTAGGTTGGCACAAACCATGACGTTTGGGGACATTAATCTAGCTCAGGGTTCTTAATACCCTGAGACGTTACCTGGTGTCCTCTTTGAATAAGCGGGGCCTGAGCGTTCCACCAATTTAGGCCTCCTGCCCGGATGTGATATGGCTCCACCTTCCTCAAGGTGGTTCTGCTTTTAAATATTTTCCACCCTGTCACCATGAGGACTAGCGACTTCTTTTTGTAAAATATAAAATCGCTGCTCCTTGCTCTCGTGAGACTGTGTGTTTTAATTCGAAAAGGGTGTTCCGTGTACATTTGTGCGAGCTGTGCTGTAAAAAAAAGGGGTCTGTATCCGTTTGTCAGTGGCAATTGGATGGCCGGATACTGCAGTGATGGAAAAGTTTTTGAAAAGAAAAGAACTGGACTCTGAACAAAATTTGGAGCCAGATGAGAGCCCAAGTATGAGTGGGCATGAAAAGAAAGCAAAGATGGTTAGCTCAAGCAAATTCTCCGGCACAAGGCAATATAGCGAAAGCTATATTTCATTTGGATTTACTTTCACCGGAGATGCAAACCAACCAACTCCACTGTGCGTGGTGTGTGGTGAAAAGCTAGCTAACAGTGCTATGGTCCCAAGCAAACTTAAACGCCATCTCCAAACGAAACACCCTTCGCTTCAAAACAAGAATGCGGACTATTTTGTTCGCCTGCGTGAAAACACGGAGAAACAGGCAACTTTCATGAGACAAACCTCAAAGGTAAATGAATAAAGTATTTTATAATTTTTCATATTTCTGTTTACTTACTATTTCATAATAAAGTAATTATAAAATACTTTCTTTGTGTTTATTTGATTCCTATTAAAGAGAGTTACTTTATATATAGTCAATATAGGCACAGAGTTAATTTTTTAAACATTTTCTAATGGTGGTGTGCCTCGAGATTTTTTTCATGAAACAAGTGTGCCTTTGCCCAAAAAAGGTTGGGAAACACTGATGTACAGTATAACTAGAAGTGGGCAATATCAAGGAGGATGAGATTGAATCAGGATTGGCAGGAATTATTTACCTGTGAAACCCCTGTTACGCCAACATCCTTATTATTTGTTCCAGCCCTTTCCAGCATGGTGTCCATCACCTTCATCAGCTGCAGGACCTCCAGCCTCCCAGACGGCTTCCTAACAAGGCAGCAGCAAAGGGACATGCCTCTGATTCACAACACCTTCTATAGCATGCGCTACAAAAGCATCTTGATTCAGAGTCAAAACAAAAAAAAAATTCCTTCCAGTAGCACCTTAAAGACCAACTAAGTCAGTTCTCAGCGCCTAGGACTTGCCGATCGAAAGGTTGGCGGTTCGAATCCCTGCGGCGGGGTGCGCTCCCGCTGCTCGGTCCCAGCGCCTGCCAACCTAGCAGTTCGAAAGCACCTCCGGGTGCAAGTAGATAAATAGGGACCGCTTACCAGCGGGAAGGTAAACGGCGTTTCCGTGTGCAGCTCTGGCTCGCCAGAGCAGCGATGTCACGCTGGCCACGTGACCCGGAAGTGTCTCCGGACAGCGCTGGCCCCTGGCCTCTTAAGTGAGATGGGCGCACAACCCCAGAGTCTGTCAAGACTGGCCCGTACGGGCAGGGGTACCTTTACCTTTACCTTTAAGTCAGTTCTTGGTATGAGCTTTCGTGTGCATGCAAACACAGCCTGAAAGTACATCACTCTTCTCAATATTTTTTTGCCTTTTTGCTCATTCCTACCGAGAAATGCTAAGGTGCGAGTAAGGCAGACCCTTATAAAATCCCGGACTAGCAAATGAAACAGGGGGAGAGAAAAATCACTCAAGATTTAGAGGAAAATAATTTGATATGGGACCAGTGGAGACTGGGAGTTTTTCAAGCCTATCATAGGGACATAGGAAGGTACCTTTACTAAGTCAGATCCAGTTGCCCATCTAGCTGATACTGTTTTCTCGGACTGGCAGCAGCTCTCCAGGATTTCAGGCAGGTGGCATTGCCAGGGAGATGGAGGGAGTGAGCCTGGGTTCTTCTGCATGCAGGGCAGATGCTCTACCTAGCTACAGCCCTTCCCCAAATTATATCAGTTTTTAATCTGCAAAATTTGTGCAGTTTTTCTCAAGGAAGCAATTTTATTCTAGAAACTCTGTATTTCCTCAGCATTCATTGCTTTGTGACTCCACCTCAAGCACTGCATCCACCTGCAGTTTTGTTTTATTTCTGTAAACTGCTTCAATATTTTTAGATGACAGCGTGGTATATAATTTTTATTATAAAGAAATAGTGATGTGTGGAACATGGTTACCAGACTCTAAAGGTCACTTATTACATAGCACTTTTACCCACACTAACAGCAAGCAACAGATTGGCCTCCCCGATGCCCGCAACATTTTGTGACCATGTGTTTCATTCTAAGGGTTTTTTAATTCTTTAACAAATGAGCACCCTGCCACTAATGAAAAATTGGTTTTTAAAAAAAATATTTTTTAAACTGTTAAACATGAGTAGCGCTGACCATTCCTGGCTTCAACACCAACTTGGCATTTCAAGAATTATGCCCCCCCCCCAAAGTTCAGGGTTGCTTAACTCCTCCTCTATCAGTGCTAAAATATTATAATTTGACTTTTAAGTCGGCAGCAGGGCTAGTTTCCTCACTTAATCCATGGCATGGACAGGATTTTATAGTGATGATGGACTCACCAAAGGTTTAGGACTACATACAAAACCAAGGGAAGATAGCCTTAGTTAGACATTTTCTCCTCCAGTTATCTTAATTACTGGAAAGCCACTTCTTTAAATGATAAGCAACCATATGTAAAGAGGCATATTAGAAGATACCTATAGAAGAGGTGGAAGAATTGATATTCCTGCTATAGGCAGTAACAA
The DNA here is from genome assembly GCF_964234715.1 of Podarcis melisellensis. Taxonomy (NCBI): domain Eukaryota; kingdom Metazoa; phylum Chordata; class Lepidosauria; order Squamata; family Lacertidae; genus Podarcis; species Podarcis melisellensis. Next base: position 91,007,598 of record NC_138538.1, on the reverse strand, counting down.
ACAGCAGACACAAGGGATTCAGGTCCAACCACTTCTTCTTAACCTGATCCCCACGTGTCCTACTTCCTTGTCTCCGATACATTCCTGTAGGACCTGTTCTCCAAATGCACTTGGATGGCAACAACCGCATACCTTGTTAGGCCCAAAATGTGCTTGAAGTGAACCAAATATTAACAGTCCTACTCCTACAAATATATCACAGTACTTTCAGGAATCCAAACACTGCAGACAGAGGCAGTCAACAAAACTCAACCCTGGCTGCAGCTATACGTTACTGAATAACCTGCTGCAAGATTTACCGTTACTATCCTTGCTGACAGATACTAAGGAAGAAGCATCTCTCAGTTTTTTGTTTTCTTGCTTTGAAGTAGATGGCGGCACCGGAGTGAGTCCTTTGTTTGCAGACATGCTGAAATGTTGATTTTGGCTGGCTTGCTCACTGACTCACAGAATGTTGGCTGCTGCATGTATCTGGAAGGGATATATAACCCACATGGCTAGACTGTATGACCGTGATGGATGTGATTCAATTTCAGATTCGGTTTAAGAAGGTAAGATAGCCTGGGGGAAAGGATATAAATTGCAGGAGGAACACACTGTGTTCCTACATTTCTGCTTGCACTGCAAGCTGCTCCATCTGTGGCTGTTAACCCATTTACAAGGAAGAAGTTGGACTCCTGCAGTAGAGAGTCACTTGCCATCAAGATTTACTCCATTTCAGACCACCTTTTCCCTGTAAAACTAAGTAGAAAGAGGCATGAATACTGTCTTAAGATACATGTATTTGTTTTGAAATGGTCAGTAGATTTAGGGAAACAGCAAGAGGAGGGAGCACTGAAGAATAGGGAATATCTGTGAGGACATTTGGTCGGACTGTTTTGTTTCTATTTTAGTGCTCTGTTTTTTGTTTTTAGAATACAACCAAGTAGAACCCGCAGAGCCCCGTTTCCCAAGACGGCACCTTTCCTTCTGCCAGGGATGGGGAAGATGTGGGGCTGCCTCTCCCCACATCCCTGGCCAGGGCTGAGCAGAGTGGGGAGTCTGGCCCCCCGCCCCTGGCTCTGCACTCCCTTCGGCTGGTCTGATGCCTTCAGACGTGCTCTGGATCCTGATCCCAATTCTCCGCTCTCACCTCCGCAGAAGGTTTGCGGCCTCGGGGCTGCCGGAAGGTCAGTCCGCCTGCTGCTGCATGGCGACCCCGCTGTCCTGAGGGGGAAGCGCGCACGTGTGAATGGCCTCCCGGGCAGCTCCCCTTCTCCCCTTCCGGGCAAAGGGCACGCGCCCAGAGGGATGGGTCCCTTTTATATTCCCTGAGTTGAAGCAGAGCTGCCAGCTTTTCCCTTTTCTTGCGAGGAATCCTATTCGGAATAAGGGGATTTCCCTTGAAAAAAGGGAAAAGCGGACAGCCATGGCACAAATAGTAAAACCCAATTGAGAAAGTGCTTTGTGTCCCCCCCTTGCCGGCCAGCAGAGCCCATGGCTGTGAATGCAGCTGACAGCCGAGGGGCGACTTAAGGAAGGCGGATCGGAGAGGCTGGAGATCGCTCCCGCTGCAGCCCCACGCCTTACCCTACTCAATGCCACAACCCCACACTGCAGCATGCAGTGGAAGATCTTCCCTGAGACCTGCCTATTGAGCAGTTGTGGTTGCTTTTACTAAGATCGAACAGATGCCAGTCTTGATGTCTGCCAGTTGTAATTATTGCCGAAGGATATTTTTCTGGAAAAAGAGGTGCCAGAACTGGCCAGGATCGCCTTCTTCGTTCCCTTAGAATTGGCCATGGTGCCCCTTGGAGCATAGCTGCCAACGTTTCCCGTTTTTTAAGGGAAATGCCCTTATTCCGAGGATTCCTCGCAAGAAAAGGGAAAAGTTGACAGCTATGCCTTGGAGAGGTGCCAGAACTCAGTTCTGGGGAGTTCCAGCAGGAAAAAGGCCCGGTCTTGCCCCCTTCCTTCATTTGACAAGGCAGAGAGCATGACCTGGGTTGCTTGTGGGACCCTCCTGCCCTCCAAGCGCAATAGGGATAAAACACGGGGTATCGCTGGGTCCTCCAGGGCTCTGCCCCACCCCGTCCCCCAAACTGCAGTGTAGGGATAGCAACACCGGAGGACACGCCAGGGTTTTGACCTGATCTTTCCACTGCTATTCACCTCACCCTTGAAACCTGCAAAAATTATCAGCGGGTTATTTTTAACGCTTTTCACCATAGCCCACCCCCAACCTCCCATTTAGGGATAATAGGTGACTGGTTTATAAAGGCCTACTCTTCATGCTGGGTTCTGCGAGGAATCCAGATGGCCCCTTAGATGGGTTACATATAAAAGCATCTACAACTTCTGCCTGGAAAAGGGGAATCATAGTAGGGCAAACTCAGCCTGTTCAGTGGGCATCATAGGAGCCTACGCCTAAGGGCAAAGGTCCCTTCACTACTCCCAATATTTGAGGTGGCCAGACACACACCCCAGTTGATGGGCATTCAAATAGTGTGCATACACCATATCATGTGATCAGTTCTGCAGGGTGGGGCTTACCTGCCCCCCCCCCCATATTTTATTCAAGGCAGCACCCTGGTGGGCATAGAATGCAGAGTGTCTGTGGAGGGGAACAGAGAAAGAGAAAACTGAAGGGGAGACTAAATGATGATGGCTGAAGGCCCGTTGGACTAGCACACTGAACAGACACACTCCACGTCTCAATGCACACCACAGATGCGCATAGATGATCATGATGATGATGATTTAGATTTGTAGCTGACCCTTCATCCCAAAATCCCAGGGCGGTTCACAGCAGAAAAATACAAAATGAAAATACAAAATACACCATAAAACAAAAACATAGAATGGAGAATACAGTGGTACCTCTGGTTATGTACTTAATTCGTTCCAGAGGTCCATTCTTAAGCTGATACTGTTCTTAACCTGACACCACTTTAGCTAATGGGGCCTCCCACTGCTGCCGCGCCATCGCCACACAATTTCTGTTCTCATCCTGAATCAAAAGTTCTTAACCCAAGGTACTATTTATGGGTCAGCGGAGTCTGTAATCTGAAGCGTATGTAACCCGAGGTACCACTGTACCACACTTTCAACCAGTTCGTTGTCTAGGTGCAGTACATCAAGGCTGGAATGAATGCAGGCAGACAAGTGTCATGGATAGCAAAATATATTTCAATTTCTGTAGTACAGTATAGATCACATAATCCCTTGCAAGTAACAGAATAGGTCACAACAGACAGTTCGATACATTTTGGAATCTGTTAACAATTCTATATCCCACCATCAACAACCTTCCCTGACCCACAATGTTCTCCATATTACAAAAGATGCAAGTGAGGCTTGGTAAGGCCATTCCAGGGTCAGGTACAGTTTGTCCTCTTCTCACCACCATCTGTGCAATAAATTTTTTCCATTGCTCACTCTGAGAAAGAGGAAAACTACAGCCTTGCAATCCAGCACCTTCCAGGTTAACAGGATGCCTCTTTGCAGAGGTTACAATCAGTTGTGTAGATCATTTGCAAGAGATTTGCAACCATGTTGTGCCCATCCAGTTTACATTCACAGATTCAGTCCCAAAGCATGAGGTTGATTACAATTAGTATACTGATCTTCCCACACGCCCCCCTTAGAAGAAAGTACACGTATTTCCCAAAGACAACAGGATTTATTTGATAAAATTCTCAAATTAGATTCTGAAGATGGAGGTGTGTTTTTTTTTGGGGGGGGGGGGTCTTTTTAAACAAGCAGCAGAAAAGGACACAATGCAATGAAAATTCTTTGGGTGGATTCCGGCCATCTTATAATGACAATTACAGTGCCATCATAGACAATTTAAAAACAAAAGCAAAAAACTTTTTGGAATGGATGAGTCTACCATGTTAACACTGATTTAGCAATACTACAATTTGCGAATATAGTTTGTAATGTTCTAGGAACAGAAATCTCCCTCACACCTCTATCTAGAACCTGCAAGTGAGTAGCCTCTAAAAGCAGTGTGTTTGTTAAGGGTACTTATCAGACTCCTTCAGAGTTTACACAGGGTGTTGATCCAAATTCAGATGCTCATATTTCCTCCAAAAGTGGATACTGTTTCAGTGAATTTTTAAAGTTTTGAACTAGATTAAATACTGTTCTTGACGTTTGGCATCTTGAAACTACTGTTCATAATATTCAGTCCAGGTGGCACTTCCCCCAAAATCCACAAAAATTATCAATGACACACCCACCTTAGTCAAATAAACATGGAAGACATGGCTTAGCTAAATGGCAATACACTTGGGTCATATCAAAGTACTGATTAAGCTGTTTTCTGCAGTATAAATCAGAATTACGTTTCTTTTTATTTTTTGCTGCAGTTAGATGACATGAGAAAAGCTGCCAGCACCTAGAATTTACTAGGGCACCAAATTTAGGACAATACAAAGGACAGCAGCTCAAGAACACAAAAAAACTTGCATTTCCCCTATGTGCCTACACTAGTGTATAGCCCCCCCCCACTCCTTTGCACTCTTAGAACATGTCAGAAATGCCCTTTGGGGCGGCTGAGAGAAAAGCTCCAGATTATAGACTACACAGTGAGCAGTCAGCAATATAGGGGTATTGTTTTTCACAATGACACAGTCCCTCCTTCTGTAGCTCTAAGCACACCACCCACCCAAGCCTGTCTCACAAAGTAAACCAGTGTTTTCAGTGGAGCAGCATGATCATTTCAAGCCAACACACTCTTTAGGTTCTTCAACACAAACTGCATTTGCCCTCCAAATCGCTGCAGTGAGGAATGCAAGAAACCCAAAACTGGACATGTAGCAAAGGCCACCATTTCGCTGCTTATAAAACATTTAATCCACATAGCACTGTGAGGATCCCCCTGATCAAAACTGGCAGCCTATTGTTAAAGCTCCTCAGCCCTATGCCTCAATTCCAATCCACATTGGGGCTCGACAGATGCTATTTATTTTCAAAAGAACTAATTGCATAAACAGCATCAGGTCCGCTTGGGTCCTTAGCTAGAGAGCAGGAACCCCTGAAGACACTGGTTCTGGTTAAAATGGGAATGATACAGCCCTTAGCAGCAGACACCACCCACTTTTGCCATAGCTAAAGACAGTTTCCCTTTAAAAAGTCTGCAGTCGTTTTAACACACTAGCCCAACTTGTTGCCATTGTTTCAAAGAAAAGCATCTTCTGGCCTTGACGCGGAGGGATATCCCAAAGGGTGTCAGACCTTAAGATGGCAAGTCCAGGAACGCGGTTTCACATAGTCAAGGAAAGTGGGCTATAAAACACAAGAGGAACAGTAATGTTAGTCAGGAAATGCTGGGCACTTTCACTTCTGTAGAGTTATCCGTCAGCCATGTGAACAAATGCCAGTGATGAAACCAAAGTGTTTTCCTTTGCTGTCTCTCAAGCTGGGCGGCCACCCAACTTGCAACAGCCAATCTAGGCAATTAGAAGTGGTGTGTGTGTGTGTGTGTGTGTGTGTGTGTGTGTGTGTGTGTGTGAAGGCTTGCCCTTCCCAGTAAGACCCCTCTTCAGGGCAGCTTCTTTAACTCTTTAACTCTCTGAATAGCAGGTCTTCCAGGTCAAGCAGAACTGCTGTCTGCAATCCTGAAACTACAATCCTACTTGGCTCCAGCTACTATGAGTCCAAGAACCAGCCCCAGGGGGCTATGCATATGCATGTGGGCTGATTTGGCACTACATATTAAATAGGGAAAGGTAGTGGGCACTGCATATTAAATGCGGCAAAGATGTAGTGAATTCTCTTTGTTTGAACCCAGGAGATCCAAAGGTGGCAGTTGAATCAGAGAACACAGCAAGTAGAATGAAGAAACCACTGTGCTCCACTAAGGCCTCTCACTCTTTTCCATCACCTTCCTCTCCCTCCCTTCTTTACTGCCCCCTTCCATCCTCTAAGAACCTTTGGCTTTCATCTCTCCAGAAGGGCAGAAACTAGCTCAGAAATTTACAGTATTCATATAAAAAGACATGGAGGAAGTTTCAAAGGTTTTTTCCCCTGACCCTGCTGCTTGTTATTCTTGTTAGAAAGAAACCTCTACAGTAGCTATTCTGGGCAGAATGCAACCTTCTAAAAAACTGGTTTTCGAATTTTACTTTCACATCTTAGGCCTTGAATAAATAGTCCAGAATAGCAGCTCAGCTCTGTTCCTCTTATTTCCAATGACAAGTGGGATACTCACATTTTTCAAAGGGCAGTGCTTATAAGCATTCCATTCCAGGCTGTAGAGGTAAAGTATCAAAGTTATACCAAGCGCAAGCGTAAGCCACAGGAGCACATTCCAAATGGGGCCCTTCCGACGGTCGCTGAGAATGAAGTTGAAAAACGCTGACGGAAGGAAATTAAAATGCACTCAAAATTCATGTTATGGACACCAGCAGCATTCTTTCCTTGATCCCCAGTTAGCAAAGTGTCCGTATCAGTATGACACATTTACCTCTTTCCATGGAAATAAATGGCTCTCAACTGTTTTTTGGAGTTACAGTGGAAAAGAGACAGGGCTTTCCCTTTAAATCACACAGAAAAATCAGTGGGCCACCTGCTCATATGAAACAAAGTTGGCTATATGATGGGAGAAATACTTGTCCACCATGACAGATGGTTGATACTGCCAGTGTCAAGCAGGGGGAAAGGGCACCTCTTTTCAGGTTGCAAGCTGAAGACCTCCAAAGCAAGGATCATCTCCCAAGTCTTTGAGAAAGCCGCATATTAGAGTTTGGAGCATTATCAGAACTTATTCCTCAGCCAAGCCAAGGAAGTCCTCCCTCCTACTCTGGCCATGATCAGTCTCAAAGAATGGAGATTTAACTAGGGTCAGGAGAGGCTTCTAGGTTTAGAGGGAGCAAATGGTAAGCCCCTTGCATCTTAGAACATTAAGTACAGATGGCAACTAAAAGCTAATCCCCAGAATTTACAGAAACCGCTGCTTGCTTGAAGGTATATTTGGTAAGGTAAACTAAAGGGACTCCTGACTGTTAGGTCCAGTCACGGACGACTCTGGGGTTGCGCGCTCATCCTGCTCTATAGGCCGAGGGAGCTGGCATACAGCTTCCGGGTCATGTGGCCAGCTTGACTAAGCCGCTTCTAGCGAACCAGAGCAGCGCACAGAAACACTGTTTACCTTACCTATTTATCTACTTGCACTTTGATGTGCTTTCGAATGGCTAGGTTGGCAGGAGCAGGGACAGAGCAACGGGAGCTCACCCCTTCGCGGGGATTCGAACTGCCGACCTTCTGATCAGCAAGCCCTAGGCTGTGTGATTTAGACCACAGCGCCACCCGCATCCCCTGTTATATTTGGTACTTACTTCCAAAACCCATGTAGAAGAAGAACAATACTGGATAGAAGAAACCAAAGCTCATCCCCAGGATGTATTCATGCACAACAGCAGAAAAAGTGAAGACTGACAGCATAGCGACTGCTTTGAATTTCTTCCCAAATAACTGGTGGTGAGAGAGAGACACAGACAAACAAGGGGAAGGGTGACTCTCTGATAGGTGAATGTATCAGAGGAGATCCAATTTTCAAAAACAACAGTGAACAGCTTGTGATAACCACCCTTAAATTGCCCATTCACATTTACTGCACAGGGAGGGTTGTCTCCAGTGGTGGCCTTGCTTTGTCACAAGGACTTCTACTTGCACAAGGCAGGGCAGCTCATTTTTGCTGATCCCTCCTACTCAATGCAGCCCCACAAACACTTAACGCGAGAGCTGGAACAGTGTGGGATATGGCATAGAGGGGTGAAATTGGTGGTAGACTGGGGGGGGGGGGAGTGACTTCCCAAATACTGGATACAAACCAGACTGCATAAGTACAAGCTTCTCTCTTTCCACCTTCTGTCAGATCTCTGTATGGGTAAAGTGACTAGGTATTTTACATGTTGTGTAATTCACCTTTACATTAAAACTTTACTAAAATCATTTTGTGGGGGAAATGTAAAGATCTCTGCCATTCCTTAAAAAAATGACTTTCTATTAGAAAGCAAGGGGATGCGTTAAACGATGGTTGCTTACCCAAAGGAAATCTTTGTATGCATAGTAATACAGCCAGTCATGCACCACCACATTCCAGGTTCGGAAATACCTTGCATAAGATGTAGAATTCCACCAGTCCTGCAAGAGAGGATCAGGGAAGTAAAAAGAGCAGAGACCTTAGAGACAGTGTTTAAAACTGCAGAATCAAAGTGCCAAGTGCATTCCTGCTATTCAAGTGTTTAGAGCATGTCAGTGTTTGTAAAAAGCAAAAAAAGGTTCTGACCTCCCTTTGTTGCCTCAGCCTGGTCCTCGGACCCTTGTCAGCATAAAAGAGTCCACGAGAAAAGTATCCTTGCAGAGTACTTTCTGCTTTTATTCTTAAAAGTCTTTCTGCAAAAGCGACTGACCAAATGTACACACATCAACACTACCAGCTTTCACTAACTAACTAACTAACTAACCAACCAACCCAACACCAAACTAACATTTCTCACTCTCTCTATACAACTCAGTGCAGGCCGCTAACTCATGCTGACCCAGCTTTTTTAAGCATTAAAGAAACAGCGGCCAATTTTTAGCCGTGACACCCCTTCTGTTTCTTAAATGCAAAAAGCCCCAACAGAAACAATACATACATACATTATATACATAAACCCAGTTTTGTCATCAATTCATTATGACATGTTGCTGGCAAAGGCTTGGTAAATAAATCAGCAATATTATGTTGTGATTGACAATACTTCAGTTTGATTAACTCATTCTGTACACAATCTCTAACATTTCCATGACGGATAGCAATATGTTTTGATGTGGATTTCATTATTTCTGAGCCTACTAATGCAATGCACGATTGGCTATCTTCATACACTTGGATAGGCAAATCTACTTTGCAATCTAGATCTTTTAGTATCTATATAAACCACATGATTTCATTGCATGCTAGCGACAGGCTCCCATATTCTGCCTCACAGGATGAGGTCGCAACAAATCCTTGTTTCTTTGACCTCCATCCAATTATGGAATTGGCAAACATCATAACCATTCCACTAGTAGATTTTCTAATAGCTACACAGCTTCCCCCCCAGATACTTCTAGTTTTTCATCTTGTGTACTAGATATCTTCAAACATACATTTAATGTCCCCTTTCGATGTCTGATAAGCCTTTTCAAAGCACACCAATCGGCAGTACTGGGTTTAGATACATGTTGGCTCAGAACATTTGTTGCACATGCAATTTCTGGCCTTGACCACTGGCTTAAATACAACAGTGATCCTATTTTTGAGTGATACAACTCAGGCTGATCAAATTCATCATCACACACTGTCTTTGGGAAATCTGGTGTCATGGGAGTCTGAACTGGCTTGCAGTTTTCCATGCCAAACTGCTCTAGCAAATGAAGAATTTTCTCTTTCTGGCTCAATAGAAAGCTTCCATCAGCTTCATGCCTTACTTCTACTCCCAAGTAATTGCTTACAGGCCCTAAGGCTTTTAGCTTAAACCTCTTTTCCAGTTGATGTGTGAGCTTCTGGATTTATAAACCCTTCAGTCTTCTGTGGAAAAGGACCTATCACGTCACAATGGACAAGTTCTAAAACCTCTTTAGATACTCTGTCACTTTTAGAAGCCACAGGCTTCCTCTTAGATTTGGCCATTTTACATACATTGCAATCTAGGAAACAGTTACAGTTATTTACTTTTAGGTTCTTGCACACCTTTTGCATCTCTGAAAGCACACGGAAATTTGTGTGACCCAGTTTCCAGTGCAGTTCATGTACACACCCTTATGAACTGGCAAATTATCCTGAACCACCTGGGCTGCTTTAAGAGGCTTGTCCTGCATTACATATAACCCATTTTCCATCTTTGCGTGGCCACATACCTGAGTTCCATTCTTTATCAGACAACCATCCTGCTTCAACTTAACACTATACCCTGCTTTAATCAAACAGCTTACAGACAGTAAGCGACTGACCAACTGTACACACATCAACACTACCAGCTTTCACTAACCAACCAACCAACCCAACACCAAACTAACATTTCTCACTCTCTATATACAACTCGGTGCAGGCCGCTGACTCATGCTGACCCAGCTTTTTTAAGCATTAAAGAAACAGTGGCCAATTTTTAGCCGTGACAGAGCAATTAGCAATACAATCTCTATGAACATCTGGTGTACTGTTGCAATGTATAACTGAAATTCCCCAAGAGCTCATTTGCAGGCATTAAATCCTAACCTCCTCCTTCCCAAACAGCCACCCTGAGAATAAGTCACTGGTGTCCCAGTATTTGTAGCTACACTAGGTCTCCAAGGCTCAGATCCAAAATGATCAGAGCTAAATCAAATGTGACATTTTCTCTACATGAACAGTAATTCAATGTAGGTGGGGGCAACCTGCAAACCACATTCAGAAAAGAGAAATATAGAAGGTAGCTGAAATTCAGAGGCCTTTTCTATCACTGTCCTCTAAACTGCTCAAACTAATCATTAATGGCCCCAAGCGGAAGCAGTAGCAGGATCAGAACACACATTTGTATGATCCCTTGGCATTATTCATTTATTTAACAACATGTCTATATATACTGCTTGACTACAAATAGAACCTCTGAGCACTATACATAAGGGATTAAAATTGCCAATAACAGTTTAAAACATCAGATAAAATCAGCAGATAAGCTAAAACATATTAAGACACATTTCAATTTCTACATGTCTGGATAGGCAAAATGTTTTTAGCAGGTGCCAAAAGGAATATAGCAACACTTTATTGCGGATGTTTAAAGGCACCAGTATAAAGGAAAATATAATGAAAACGCTGTATAGATCGTTGTACAATGTTTGGATAAAATACAAAGATCTTTTAGAAAGGAAGACGCCCAGATGGCTTTCACCAATGGAGGCGAAGGCCCAGAAAAAGTTAAACATGGAAATCAAATGGTTGAGATACTCAGATTTATTATTGGAGGATAATGAAGGATACAAACTAAAACCATTTGATCAAGTTACAGATAAGTTAAATTGGCTACACTACCTCCAGATTAATGAATTGTATAAACTAGATAAGAAAAATGGTTTTGCTTCTGAAAAATCCAACTTGGAGATGGAGTTGCTGGAATCTAAAGTTAAAAATCTGTCTAAAATGCTGGAATAATACCTTCAATATAAAATAGCAGAGATACGAGAATAATATACGCGATAAGAATGTGATGTATATACCAACTATCAGGAGAGAGGGAAGTAAAGACTCGGGGGAGTCAAAGGGACTTTGTTGTTTAGTCGTTTAGTCGTGTCCGACTCATCGTGACCCCATGGACCAGAGCACGCCAGGCACTGCTGTCTTCCACTGCCTCCCGCAGTTCGGTCAAACTCATGCTGGTAGCTTCAATAACACTATCCAACTATCTCATCCTCTGCCGTCCCCTTCTCCTTGTGCCCTCCATCTTTCCCAACATCCGGCTCTTTTCCAGGGAGTCTTCTCTTCTCATGAGGTGGCCAAAGTATTGGAGCCTCAGCTTCACAATCTGTCCTTCCAGTGAGCACTCAGGGCTGATTTCCTTCAGAATGGAGAGGGCTGATCTTCTTGCAGTCCATGGGACTCTCAAGAGTCTCCTGCAGTGCCATAATTCAAAAGCATGAATTCTTCGGCGATCAGCCTTCTTTATGGTCCAGCTTTCACTTCCATACATCACTACTGGGAAAACCATAGCTTTTACTATACGGACCTTTGTTGGCAAGGTGATGTCTCTACTTTTTAAGATGCTGTCTAGGTTTGTCATTGCTTTTCTCCCAAAAAACAGGCGTCTTTTCATTTCGCGGCTGCTATCACCATCTGCAGTGATCATGGAGCCCAAGAAAGTAAAATCTCTCATTGCCTCCATTTCTTCCCCTTCTATTTGCCAGGAGGTGATGGGCCCAGTGGCCATGATCTTCGTTTTTTTGATGCTGAGCTTCAGACCATATTTTGCGCCCTCCTCTTTCACCCTCATTAAAAGGCTCTTTAATTCCTCCTCACTTTCTGCCATCAAGGTTGTGTCATCTGCATATCTGAGGTTGTTGATATTTTTCCGGCGATCTTAATTCCAGCTTGGGATTCATCCAGCCCAGCCTTTCGCATGATGAATTCTGCATATAAGTTAAATAAGCAGGGGGACAATATACAGCCTTGCTGTACTCCTTTCCCAATTTTGAACCAATCAGGTGTTCCATATCCAGTTCTAACTGTAGCTTCTTGTCCCACATAGAGATTTCTCAGGAGACAGATGAGGTGATCAGGCACTCCCATTTCTTTAAGAACTTGCCATAGTTTGCTGTGGTCGACACAGTCAAAGGCTTTTGCATAGTCAATGAAGCAGAAGTAGATGTCTTTCTGGAACTCTCTAGCTTTCTCCATAATCCAGCGCATGTTTGCAATTTGGTCTCTAGTTCCTCTGCCTCTTCTAAATCCAGCTTGAACTTCTGGGAGTTCTCGGTCCACATACTGCTTGAGCCTTCCTTGTAGAATTTTAAGCATAACCTTGCTAGCGTGTGAAATGAGTGCAATTGTGCGGTAGTTGGAGCATTCTTTGGCACTGCCCTTCTTTGGGATTGGGATGTAGACTGATCTTCTCCAATCCTCTGGCCACTGCTGAGTTTTCCAAACTTGCTGGCATATTGAGTGTAGCACCTTAACAGCATCATCTTTTAAAATTTTAAATAGTTCAGCTGGAATACTATCAAATACCATCACTTCCACTGGCCTTGTTATTTGCAGTGCTTTCTAAGGCCCATTTGACGTCACTCTCCAGGATGTCTGGCTCAAGGTCAGCAACCACACTATCTGAGGTGTACGAGCCATCCATATCTTTCTGGTATAATTCCTGTGTATTCTTGCCACCTCTTCTTGATGTCTTCTGCTTCTGTTAGGTCCTTGCCACTTTGTCAAAGGTACTATATTGTGATAATTAGAATTGTTGGGAAAAGATTATATGAAGAAAATAATAAAAATTTATCTGAAAAAAAATCTGTCTAAAATGTATAAGTTACTGTTGGAGTGGCATACAAAGGATGAACAAGTTAAATCAGTAATGATAGATTGGGCAAGAGATGTAGGACATAACATAATGTTTGAGGATTGGGAAAGATTGTGGAAGAAAGGGGTTAAGTTCACTGCATGTACAATGTTAAAGGAGAATATAATGAAAATGATGTGTAGATGGTATTCGACCCCTGTTAAATTAGCAAAGATATATCATAATTGTGATAATTTATGTTGGAAATGTAAAGAAAAAAAAGGAACTTATTATCACATGTGGTGGACCTGCCCCAAGGTGAAAGACTTCTGGGAAAAGATTTATAATGAATTGGGGAAAAAATGTTGAAATATACATTTATAAAGAAACCAGAGGCCTTTCTTCTTGGAATAACAGGTTTGGAATTGCCTAAGAAAGATGTTAAATTATTTTTGTATGCCACAACTGCCACTTGAATTTTATTAGTGAAAAACTGAAAACGCAAGAATTACCTACGGTGGAAGAATGGCAGATGAGGAGTTTTCGGAGCTAGCCGACCTAACTAGAAGAGTCCATGACCAGGAGGAGGTGTATCAGGAAGAATGGACAAAATTTAATGATTATTTAGTTAAATATTTAAAATTAAATTCATTAGAAATAGCTTGCAGATATTTAATTGGCTTAGGATTTCATATAAGTTAAGTGATGAATCAATATGTTTAATTTTAAAACAATTAACAATGTTAATAAGTGTAATTTTAATAAGATTATGATCCATGTTTATTTGTTTAGTTTATAATTTTGTGAAAATCAATAATTTTTTTAATTAAAAAAATAAAATAAAGGCGCCAGTATATGCCAACACTAAAAGAAGGCTGCAGGTGAGTTCTGCTATTATAGAGTGGACATACTTTTCTTCCTTGACGCCATACCCAAAACTATTTACATTTGTTTAAAAGTCACAGCAAGGTTAAAATTCTATCCAAAAAGCCCAGTAACACAACACATAGCAACAAATCAGGAATGTCAACAGAAAAAAAGGCACAGGCTCCCTTTTTAACCAGAGGTAAAGGAATGTATTAACAGGTTGTCCAGAAAACTGATGGTATCTGATCGGCCTCTCTAGGCAGGAGGAACCTCATCAATGGCAAAATCACACACACACACACACACACACACACACACACATTTCTATCAAAGGGAGGGTTCCACGAACCAATGTACACTCTAAAACTGATAGCAAATACTTCTTTGTGTGTTGTGTTTTGTGCATGTGTGTGTGTGAGAGAGAGATATCATGAGCCTTGCACATCAATTACCTTGTAGAACATTCTGTCAGCAAAGCGCAGCATCTCAGCAAAAGCATTCTGCCAGCAGTGAAGGACTAAATAATATAAGATTAATGTCACCAATGTACCTGTGGAGCAATGAAGAAAACATGTATTTCAGGCTAATTTATTTCATTCATGTGGAGGGGGAAATGGCTTGCCCTCCCCCCTCTGTATTGCTCCCCAAGTTTCCATAATAGCAAACACTTGAAATAGAAGCAATGAAAGTATTGATTGACCTTGCTTAGGACAAAATCTGAGGATGTTTGCTCTTGGCCATTTGCTAATACAGTGTTGGGCAAAGGTTTGTTGATCTTATGCCACATATACTGTACTGCAAAAGCTCTGTGAGGGGCAAATGGCAACAGATGAGCTAGCAAGGATAAGAAATGGGCCTAGCAATAAAGATCATTAAAGATTGTTAATGTGTAAATGTAAAGCTATGTATTTTAGTTGCTTTGGTCATATTTGCTAAAGTATTAGTTAGCTTGAACCTTTATATATATAAATAGAAGACGTATAATGTTGTGCTTCTCTTTTCAGGCCACGAACTGAGCAAGCAGACTTTCCCATCTCTCGGGGGGCGGGGGGGACTCCATGAGGAATTTAAAAGATAAAAAAGGAGTTTACCAAAAACAAACAAGCAAACAAACACTGGAGACTTTCTGTCAGGGATTATATGGTTAGAAATTCCAAAAAAGGATGGTTAAGTTGTTTATGTATTTAACTACAGCTAGGTTTTCAGCTAAGAGCAACAGAAAAAATTAGAGACTATTGTGTTATGATTATGATAAATGAGTGACAATAGGCTGCAGCAAAGGGGGAGGGGATAAGGAAAGCAAATGAAAAAAAGACAAAAATTAAATACCATCACAAATTTAGAAGTGGAAGGAAAGAACATACATAACCCAATTGAGATTAGAAATTGCTTCCAGAGGTACTTTAAACAACTATATTCACAAGGGCCACAGAAAGAAATGGACATAGACCGATTTTTGAAGACAAATGGATTACAAAAAATCTCTCAAGAAAGTAAAGCAAACATGGCGGCGAAGGTAGTTTCCGGGTAATTTCGCTTACCCTTATCAAAGTTTTAAGTGGTTTTAAGCGGTTTTTATCCTCCCTTGTTTTTATCCGTGAGTTTTAATGATCTGCTGGCTGTGCTGGCTGTCTTTTAGTATCTTTTAGTATCCCGCTACTTGTTTTATCTTTGTTTTCTTTTTATCTGGGTTGCTCCGACGCCCAGACTTGCTGCCACGGCTGCCGCCGCCTCCCTAACTGGGAGAGATAAGTGAAAGGTTCTCCTGGGCATAAATCCTCTGCCCTGTCGACCAGCTCTTTCCTTTAGCTTTTAGTTTATTGCATACTACGAAGTGAATTTTGCCCGACTGCTGGAACCGAGCTTTCTCGAAAACCCTAGGAACAAGGAAGAGGGGAAGGAAGAGGCTTGAACTGACTGCCTTACTGTGAGTAATTTTATGGCACCACTCTCCTGGAAGTGGTAGTATTCTTGTGAGGAAGACTAAAGGATTTAAGGAGCTCCCCAGCACAGTGCCCACGACAGTTCTCCTGCAAAATTGATTTATGGGTCATGGAAAACGTCCAAGAGACTCTGACGAGGCATTATCCTCTCCGAGGCCTAAGCAATTAAGAAAGGGCTCACCTAAAGGAGGGAGAGGCCCCGAGGAATGTACCTACTCAATAGCAACTCAAAATCGTTTCGATCCTCTAACTGCACTTCAAACAACATCAGAAGATGAGGCCCCTGAGACGTTACAAATTGGAAACGCTAATGGTAACACAAATGGGGATGGTCCCTATCCGAAGGAGGAGTTGGTAGCTGAATCGGACTGCACAGGATGCGAGCAACTCCATCTAATAATTAGAACTCTAAACTGTATATTTAAGAGAATTGACGGCCTATCCCTTCAGCTGCATAGCCTTCAGCAAAAACTGGATGACCTGCCGGCACAGACAGCCCAAGATGGGGCAGTAGATGTTCCATTGCGCCGGCAGAAAGCTCCACCAAACACTGATCGTATGAAGAACTGCAAATACAATCTCAATCCCGCACTGAATCGCCAATCCCTGATTCTACATCCAAGGAAGATTTCCTTAACCTTCCGGGAAAGGGACCTAAGTTGGACAACGCTACATGGGACTAAAGAGCACCTCAGATGGCTTCTAAAACTCGAGGCATCACAAATAGATCTTTGTGCTGTGCTTCCCTTAGTCCGCCAGAACAGATATCAGAGAATGATGCTGGCTTTCCACTCTGCAAAAATCCCCTCTCTTATTATTAAGCAAAAAGTTTTTTTGAATAATCTTGGTATTTTTCCAACGAGAGTTTTCATGGATTCCAAAATTAGACCCCTCCTATCAGAGGGATTAACCAAGGAGACGGTACAACCCTCCCGCCCTGAACCACAAAAGAGGGCTGAGCTGTACACCCCATGTCTGGGCCAGTCTCATAGTACCCCCACTCCTACAACTAAACACTACGAGTGTGCCAGTAACTCTTTGACACCCCAGGAGGAAAGAGAGCTTATCGCCTCCTTTGGAGAGTTACCAGCGATGGAGCAACAAGAAATTATAAATAGACTGGATTTACTTAAACTTCAGCTCCTAAGGATCGCCTGCAACGGAGTTCCTACGAATGATACCCACTCTAATTTAGCAGTGCCATGCCCAATGGAGGTGGAAACAACAATTCCCCAATACCCAGCATATAAGGTGCCTTCTGCAGTGGATGGGAAGGTCCCACTGCTGGAGGCAGACTCTTCTCCTCCCCTTCACGCTGGTAACTCACCCCTGCTTTTAATAGACTTATCTGTTCCCTCCGTGAATAACCAATCCAAGAATGGAACTCAGGATAACACCCCCCTGGATAAATCGTTGTCCCTTCACCCCTCCATGCCGGACTTGGAATCAACATACATCGAAGACCATCCACGTCCTGAGACGGCAGTGGCCACCTCAGGCCAGGCTTCTCCACCAAAAATCCAACAATCATGTGAGGAAGACACCACAATGCCGAGAGTCACCACAGAGTGGACTGAAGACCCAGCAGGACATATAAACCAAATGATCACAAGTGGATCGGTTAGATCCCCAAAGAGGACGGACCCAGTGGACCTGGCAGGACCCTCTTCAGGGCCTAGTTGGGCCCGACAGCTAAAAACGTCAAATATTATCTCTATTCACAATAGCTCAAGAGGCACACCTGCGCCAAAAGGAGAGAAGTCATCTACCATTAGTCAAAGGAAAATTACTGACTTCTTTAAATTTGACAACCCACCAAGATCAGCGTTCCCCTCTTCTCCATTGTGACTACCCAAACCTCAGTCAAATCTTCCCCCGTTCTCCCTTCTAAGCTGGAATATAGCAGGTTGGAAGGGGAAAAAATCTGACCCGGACTTTGTAAAACTAATAAACTCACACCAAGTAATTCTCTTGCAGGAAACATGGGAAGAGGGGAGAGTAGATATTAATGGTTTTGATGTTACATCATTACCGGCATGCCCGTCTACTAAAGGAGGCCGGCCTAGTGGAGGATTAGTTATAGCAATTTCCTTGAAAATACAGGCAAAACTCACGCTTGTAAACGCTTCCACCTTTGCAATTACAGCCCTGGTTACGGGGAAAAACTTTGAACTTGTTATAACAAATGTTTATCTTCCTCCTGGAGGCAACATTGCAGACTTATACAATAAATGGGGAATCTTGGAGGAACATCTTACTCTTTGTCACTCCAAATACCCCAATATACCCAATGTTATAGCAGGGGATTTCAATGCTCGCATTGCAACCAACTGGGAGTCTTTAATCAAAGCCAAATGGTGGATAAGCCCAGAATTCATTAATGACCTCTCCCTCCATAATCAAAGACTTTCCAAAGACAAAAGGGTAAATGAAGCAGGAACCCTTCTTTACCAATTGGTACTACGTCTAAACCTAGTGATTCTAAACGGGAATTGCCCGCCTGACGTACCAGGTGAGTTTACACACATAAGCTCCTCTGCAAACAGTGTCCTGGATTATATGTTAGTATCTCATGATATATTCCCCAAATTTTCCCATTTTAAAGTTGAAAATATTCAATTGAGCGACCACCTACCGTTGGTTGCCATAATGACTATAGACTGGACCCCAGATGGAGACAGACACCCAACACATCTGATTACGAACTCAGTATTGCAAATCAAAAGTGTCAAATGGTCCGAACTACAGGCCCAAAAATACTCAGCATATTTTCAACAAGGACTAAAACAAGCATATTCAGGCTTAATCGAGGATTATGATGATTATGACCAAACTCTAAGACTATTCTCGAATTTGTCGGAAGATCTAACGTCTTTTTTCTCTGTCCCGACGCATAAAATAAACCGAACACAAAGGAAGATAGGTGCATTGTGGTTTAACAGTGCTTGTAAACAGGCTAGACAACTTCTTGGTAACATCTACAAAGAGTATAAAGCCTCCGGGGCAACGGTCTTGCCAAAAGAATATTTCCAAGCAAAATCGGCCTACAAGCAAATTCAAAAGGAAGCCAGACAGGAATGGCAAGCGAATCAATGGCGGGCAATCATAGAAGCCTCATCATCACGGAACTCCAGACAATTTTGGCTCCTTGTAAATAAAAGAACTAAAAGATACCCTTTGACTATTATTCCTGCCCCGGTTTGGGAATCTTACTTAAAAAATTACTTTGCCACAACTGACTGTATTGCTAACACAAGAGATGAATTCCAAGATCAGCTTCCCCTCTGGCCCCCCACCGATCCGGAAGACATCCATGATCTGATCGTTAAACTCAAAACAGGGAAAGCACCTGGGCCAGACCTGATCCCGGCAGAAGCTATAAAATACCACGCGGACTGGTGGGCCAAAGTCCTGGCGACCATCTTCGATGCCGTTAACAACTCTGGAATGATCCCGGAAGTATGGAAGGACGCTGTTATCGTTCCAATCCACAAAAAGGGCTCACCAGATGACCCGGGGAATTACAGAAATATCAGTCTGCTCTCAATAGTGGGGAAACTGTATGCCTGCTTCCTGCTGAGCAGACTTATCCAGTGGTCCGAAGAGAAAAAATTAATTGGGCCCGAACAAGCTGGATTCCGCCCAAAACAGTCAACAATTAATCATATTCTAATTTTACAGCATCTTGCCTGGAAATATTCCACCCCAAAGGGTGGCCAACTCTGTGTGGCATTCATTGACCTAAGGGCAGCATTCGATAGTATCCCCAGGAGCATCCTCTGGGAAAAACTCACCCGCTGGGGCATCGACAGAAGGCTTCTCTGGCTAATAATCAAACTCCATGAGAACTCAGCGGCTAGAGTGAGATTCACCCCGGAGGGTGATCTCACCAATTCAATTCCCATTAACAGAGGTGTCCGACAGGGTTGTATATTGGCTCCATTCCTGTTCAATTTGTTCATAAGCGACATGAGGACTCCCCTAATAGAGGCTCAAGAAAGGATTCATGCACCCCGCCTAGCACTTTATCGCTGCCCTTTGTTACTATATGTGGATGACGCAGTCATCCTTTCCTTTTCTAGAGCAGGTCTCAGAAGGGCCTTGAAAATTTTTGGATCATATTGTAACGCAAATTCCCTTACAATTAATTATGGGAAATCTAAGATACTAGTTTTCTCAAAGAGCCGGAAACTCCATAATTGGAAAATTGATGGGAGAGCCATCGAACAAGTCTATAAATTCCAATATTTGGGAGTTTGGTTACAACATAACCTTAGATGGAAGGCCCATGTAGCCTATGTTACAAATAGAGCCAAAGCTATCTCCTTGGCGATCTTGCGATTCTTCTTCACTGATGGGGCCCTTCATATCCCATCGGCGTTGAAAGTCTTCAAGGCCAAGGTGATTCCGACAATTGCTTATGCCATCTCAATTTGGGGGACTTTTGTCAATCTATCTCACCTAGAGGTTATTCAAAATCAGTTTTTAAGAGGGATATTGAAACTGCCCAACTGTGTAAGTAATACAGCGTTACGCATGGAACTTAACACTGTATCCCTGGAAAACGCTCTGTGGAAGCACATACTTTGTCATTGGTTATCTCTATGGCACAATCTCCCAAACTTGTACTTGATACAATGTATGTGGAGAGATGATTTCCAGAGCCCATGGGTAAAAAAATTACAGCTGAAAATTACAGCAATGGGAATCTCCCCATCCAAATTACTAGAGCAGGACATAGTTCCAGCTAAAAGAACAGTAACCTGTAAACTAGAGGAGATGGACTTGCAGCAGAAAATGGTCTTGGGCAACGGTACCTGCTCACCTCTAAACCTTGGTTTATTACCCCTCTTAAGGCTCCCAAACTATTTGAATTCCTTAACTTCTTCGGCTCATAGATATGCCTTTGTAAAGGCAAGATTCAACACCTTCCCATCAAACGTGCTGAGAAATAGATTCTCCAATGGACAGATATCGCTCTTATGTGATTGTAATTGTGGGGCACCGGAATCGTTGCATCACATAATTCTTGATTGTGCTTTTCACTTATCGGCCAGGAGCAAGTTTCTTGCTCAATATCTTAAGGGAATTGCCGATGATACAACTGAAGCCAAACTGAGATATCTATTAAATGATGATGACCCCCTAAGATCACTCATGGTTGCCAGATTCTTGATCAGCGTCCTATCCCTAAAGAAGAGAAACGGACTCTTGTGTGGCTCGGATAATCCCTTTAAACCATGATCTATGTTTTAGGATGTAATTAGGTATTATCACCATTGATGTCTTCTATTAATTTATGAGCAGAGGGCGATGTTTATGCTACAAATTTTGTAATGTATGATGTTGGTCTTTTGTTTTTGTTTTGCTTTGGTTCTTGTCAGTTTTTTGTAAGTTTTGGAGGTTTTAAATTTGGAGGTTCAAGTACATTATGGTGGTATGGGAAACTGTCGTGTGATGGGCCAATGGCCGTAATAAAGATCAATCCAATCCAATCAAGAAAGTAAATTAATGCTGAATTATAAAATATCTGATCAGGAAGTAGAAGGTGCCATCCAAAATATGCAATTAGGCAAGTCTCCAGGACCGGATGGGCTGACTTCCAGATATTATAGATCTTTGAAGGAGTGGCTATTACAACCCTTGAAGGAAGTCTGCAATGAAATTTTGGAAGGGAAAAGGGCACCAGAGTCGTGGAAAGAGGCGTATATCACACTTATACCGAAAACAGAGACTGAAAAGACTCAACTTAAGAACTACCATCCCATATCGTTATTAAGTGTGGATTACAAAATTTTTGCTGACATTTTGGCCAAGAGATTGAAAAAAGTATTGATGGAAGAGATTCATAAGGACCAAGCGGGCTTTCTCCCGGGAAGAC